>NC_141053.1:52124804-53324804 GCF_041138505.1 Cibotium barometz | reverse complement strand
TTTGAACAATAGGGCGTCGGACTTTCGAATAGCAGGATGTGATTGCTGGAGGATGTGGAGCCTGTCGGAGCGCTCTGCGTGTGCATGCAGAGGAACGCAGTCGAATCACAGGGGGTTGGAAGCTCACACGAAGCGGAAGCGATGGAAGCCCTCTACGTTGGTGAACAATAGGATAAAAAAGGAATATTGGGAAATCAAACAAAATCACATTCAATGCCACCTTACTAACATTAAATTCCTCATCAATATCAAATTTATTCCCCTCACACTCGTAAATAGAACTTCTGGCAACGGCATTCCCACCGACCCCCTGGGATGAGTTTGCTATTGGGCCGCATTTACTTTATCTAATCTAATGGCTTGTGATGCCCGTATCCAACGGACGGCCTCACAGCCATTAATCCCAACACTCTCTCCCCATGCAACTTAGTGCCATCCGTAGTGGGCTACTGTGGACGTTTGCAACTACTGATGTTGCTTCCAAGGCTGCCCGCTGCACTGCCGTTTGCAGTCTAGGAAGAAAACTAGCAAGTAACTCAACTAAAGGAAGGAAATTGAATTGCAGCTTCAAATTCTTCTCCAGCTCTTACTCAAAGAGGTTGCAGGCATCCATCTGCGTTCGATCAGGAAATAAGAAAGGTTGACCTTGAGATACCTTAGAGCATAGTAGTACTCCTTCCACAATACTTGGCCTAGAGAAGGTACCACATAGGTTGCTCTCCTATCAAGTCATGCGTTATAAGGACTACCCTAGCCTATGGTCATTTATATCCCCCACCACGGTCTCTCTTTTAATGAGACTAAGACCATCGATTGGACTTCTGTTCTAGATAAAGATTGATAAGACATAAAACAAGGCCTACATGTCTATATAACCAATTAAATGGTTCACATAACGAGGTACTTCTTGTTTTTCCATCACTATACCATGTAGTCTGACCATGCCTTTGGCATTCCAAAGAAGTAGGGGCTCCATTTCTTTCACAAAATATGTTCCATGTGCAAATAGAATGTGTTCACAAATATAAAAAATTCACATAAGTAATACATCTTAGATTTCTAATGAGATAGATTACCAAATAATGTGTGATGTCCTTTTCTCCCCAAGCCTCCACAATTCTTCTTATGAGGCTATTGATGGCCTCTTTGTAATATTTAGTATAGTTGCCTTCATCTCTAGGTAATATTTAGTATAGTTGCCTTCATCTCTAGGTAATCTTAGGATTTTAATGAATTCATATAACTCCATGTAGACTTTCAATCTTAGATTAGCAATTGTTGGATTGTTTGCACTTGGTTATGTGTTCACATAAAGCTTTCCAACATTCCCACATAGTTGTCCCTTGTTTATTATCATAGTTAGACAGCAATCATCTAGCTTTTACTCCTTCCATGGCACATCACCTACGTCACCTTACTTTTTAGCATCCCTCTTAATCTCAACATGTCCTCCATGGAAAACCATGTTGGAAACTAAAATTTCACATTGTTCAACACACGGAAACCCATTTTGGAGAGTAAAATTTCACATTTTTCAATGCATGCATCTGAAAGCTCTAGTGGTATAATAGAGTAAGCATAATTAAGATGAAATCATAGTAGTTTATAGAGCATCCTTATCTCTAGATACAATGTACATATATGTACTCTCTCCAAACTCATAATTAATATTAAATATTATTATATCTTGATCTAAATTATAAGAAACACAATGAATATCTCTCTCATCAATTGATACCATTGATACATGATCGTTCATTGAAGATTAAAGGTTTAAGATTGTTATATCTTGTTCTAAACTATGAGGAACGTGATGAATATCTTTTTTCTCAATTGTTACCATTGCTACGTGATAAATTTGAATGCAACCTTGGCAATATTGTGGTTTGAAATCACCTTTAAAGTTGCTTTGAGTTTGGGCTTGAGAAAGTAAAAATTAGGGTAGAGGAAAGGAAAAAGGTTGGATTTGTGGATGGTTCTAGGGCAATTGGCCCATTTGGATAATTGGCAATGCCATAGGTGGAAATTTATTTTAAACTACATGTTGAGGTTATGCATACTACAGGAAAGCTTCATCTTGCAAACAATTTTAGAACGAAAAAGGTGTTCTCATTTTACAAAGAGACTATTCTACATGAAAATGAGGAGTTTACAAGTTAAATGCTAGACACTAAATGCTAATTACTCATTACAAGGCTATAGAAGATTTACTTCAACCATGTTTTCATCCCTAGAAAAGTAATAATGGGTGTGTGTGGTGTTTGTGCAAATTTGAAGAGAAGAAGAAAGAGTGTAAAAGATCTTGTAGAACTTGAAATGATCATGATTGCTCTAAAAATACATAAGAAAATGAAATAAATAAGGTAATGGATCATAGGAAAGAATAGAAGAAAGAGTGCAAAAGATATTGCAAAACTTGAAATGATTGTGATTGCTCTGAAAATGCATAGGGATGAGCAAGAAAATGAGATAAAGAAGGCAATGGATCCTAGGAAAAAATAATTTTCATCTCCAAAGAAGTACATTGGGTTGGTTATTGATAGATTGGACCAAAATAAATCCTACTTGTCTCATTTCTCAAGGCTATCAACAAAGGATGTTAATGAGGAGACTCTTGTGTAAATTCATTTAGTTGGTTGCCTTGTATACAGCCAATCAATAAGTGCATCCTAAGGTCTGCATATCCTATATGCATAATGATCCCAATTTGACAATTATAATAAAATATATAATAATACATTTGATGATTTCATCTTGGGAAGGTATATTGCGAAAGAAACTATACCTTCAACTTAATAAAACAAAAAACAAATTGCTCTTGAGTTCTTGAATATGATGGTTCATCTAGGGCTGCATCTTCATGGTTCTTGGCTATGAACGAAGTGAAAGTGAACTTTCTTCTTGTGGGACACATGCAGGATTATAATAATCAAATGTTCATTATGTTTTCAAAAAAACTTGCTCGTTTTATGATTCCTTTCCTTTTTCTGCATTGATGTGTATTGCTTTGATGGCATAGACCCATTGTAATGAACCTTACATAAACATTTAATCTTAGATTCTATGCATATGGGACAAAGGCATACAAAGTGTAATTCTTCAAGCAAGCCAATGACTTGAGTTTTCAACATCACGAAGAAAGGAGTAGTTTATCTTTATAGTAAGTAATTGTCTTCGTGTTCTTGCCATTAAATGGTTTACATTTCCTTATATTTGTATCAAAATGATTATCTTTATGGTAAGCCATTGTCTTTCTTGGTTTTGAGAGTGGATTAAGAGACACTAATGAGACATAGCTTGGGCATTATCATGAAAATACACGAGTACTTCTTCATTAGCAAAGGCCTCTTATATAGGCAAGTAGTACATGTCCACATGACATCATCTATGATGTCTTACAAGCATAAAAGGCCATCTCCCCCATGTGGGTATGCCATCTCCCCCATGTGGGTATGCCTTAAATGAGAAATATTCCCTCTAGGCTATATTTGATGTAGGCGCCCTTTTGTGGAGGTGTCTTGAGTGAAGTAATCAAGGTTACATAGCCCCTTTCAACCTTTGAATGGATTTGGGTGTAATATCCAACAAACCCTCCTTCAACCAAATCCATGACAATGCTACCTTTATGATGGCAATTCTAGGTTCTAGTTACAACATACAAAAACTAGTTATGATGACCATGCTGGTGCCCGTAGGTCTTATTCCAGTTAGGTTTACAATGCTAGCAATGATGGATGATGCTAGAATACCATAGTAAAGCTTACAATGAGATAGTTATGTTTAGGATGGAGAGGTTTTTAAACATGGTATGGGCTATCCCTTGATTTTACTCAAAAGGCCCAATCTTCTTCGATAAAATTGGCCTCTTCGGAGGCCTCTTCTTGCAGCTCTTCTTTGTCTTGACTTGCGAGAAATGCCTTTTGTGCCTTTTGTTTGAAGAAACAATTTTCTTCAATATGATTGTCCTTGCCGCAGAATCCACAAGTCTTCTTCTTTCCTTTTGTGTCGATGAAGTTCTTCTTCTTGAAGTGTGACTTGTTGTTGGAGAAGTATGCCCCTTCCATTATCCCTATATTCTCTTGCTTCTTCTTGTACTCCTCAAGGAGTGCAGCTTCAATGGCTTCTAAAGTAGGATCCGGAAGATTCATGAGAGTTGACACTAAGTGCCCATATTCATCATAAGGCATGCTTTTCAATAAAACTGCAATGGCATCTTCTTCATCTATTGGTGCTCCTATTGTTGCAAGTTGTGACATTAGGCTTTTCATATAATTAAGATGAGTAGGTAAAGACTCAGAAGCTTTCTTTTCAAGTTTAAAGAATTGGATTTTCAGCCCTATCTTGGAATGCTTCCCTTTTGCCCCAAATAATTTCTCTAAGATTTCCCATGCTTCAGCTGAGTTGTTTGCATTAGAGATATGATGTATGTAGTTGTCACTTAGACCTAATGCAATTATGGCAAAAGCTTTCTCATCTCTAGGTAACCATCCTTGTTCACCATCTCTAGTGGTAGGTTTTTTCTCCTTTCCACTAGCAACTCCCCACAGACCTTTCTTCATGAGAATAAATCTTACTCTAACTTGCCAGGTATGAAAGCCTACCCCATTAAACTTATCAACATGGAATGAGGATGTAGACATGATGATAAAGCAAGGTCTTACCACTTGAGTATCCCTCAAGGGCAGTGTCTAATGCTTTTACAAGATTAGATACCTTCACCAAATAGATGAAGGTTATTTATGAAAAATTCAGACCAATCATGCCCTCCTAAAACATTGTTTGCTCTTGAGTTGTAGACATTGTTTCTTACCCGTCTCCTCGGCTTTCTGCTTTTCTTCTTAGGCCTCAAATGTTGAATGTTCGATGATTCAGCATCAGATGGTTCAGCCATTGTGATTCAAAAAATGATGTAAACAATATCATCATCACAATATATTAATATCATCAAGTATATGGTGACCAATGTGATAAATGCTTTCAAAACAACTTCCAAAAATTGGGTCACTTGGAGTACTTGAAGGAGGTAGAAGCCTAGGTCTAAGCATCTAATGCTTTAAGTGCTTTAAATATCAGAGATTTGAGACTATTTTAAGCACAAAACATTGGTGATTAAGTTGAATAATCACCCATTAATTTACTGTTAAGAACTGAAGCTTCAGAAGCTCTGTCAGTCCTACAGCCACCAAACCACGCAGCCATTCGTGATTCTGACCAGATCAGCGTGTTCGCAGCCTACGAAAACCCTTGAGGCTCTGAGGAATTAGAGCTTGGTGACGCGATGGCGATGGGGCAGCGTTTTCCCCCAAATAAAAAAGCGCCGGTTTCTGCTGCAATGCCGATGGCTCCAGGCAACTTCTGGCTAATTCCGCCCGTCAGCACCTTCGTGTTTGAGTTGAGAATGGGCAGCTGAAAGCTTGTGGTGAATCTTGAAGTGGGTAGTGAGATATTGAAGCTCCATGGACTGCCTGTCTTTCAGCCTAGATAATAGGAGAGGATAAGATATGATTAAGTTAATAAATTGCTAATTAATCCCTAATAAGTGAGCTTTGGATGATGTAAAACCTGCTCTGATACCAAATCTTGGTTTTGAGAGTGGATTAAGAGACACTAATGAGACATAGCTTGGGCATTATCATGAAAATACACGAGTACTTCTTCATTAGCAAAGGCCTCTTATATAGGCAAGTAGTACATGTCCACATGACATCATCTATGATGTCTTACAAGCATAAAAGGCCATCTCCCCCATGTGGGTATGCCATCTCCCCCATGTGGGTATGCCTTAAATGAGAAATATTCCCTCTAGGCTATATTTGATGTAGGCGCCCTTTTGTGGAGGTGTCTTGAGTGAAGTAATCAAGGTTACATAGCCCCTTTCAACCTTTGAATGGATTTGGGTGTAATATCCAACAGTCTTCGTGTGGCTATCATTAAATGTTTTACATTTCCTTACATTTGTATCAAAACAATCATGAAAGCGACAAAGATGGAGCCAATCAAATACTTGAAAGGAGGCCAAGGATGTCTCTAAGACAAGAAGATAAATCAAATACATTAATGAGTTGAAGAAATAAAGAGGTTTCTAGAAAAAGCCACTCAATATGCATAACAATAAGATGTGAAATGGTGGGAGGTGTTCTTTGATGACCAAGAGAAAACTCTTGCTAAATTCTGAGAGATTATTGGGATTTAGTTAATCCTTTTGTTTGTCCAATCATAAGTGAAAACAATTGTCACACTCAAACACACATTCCTAAGGAGATGGAGAGTTTTCTTTATGCCAATGCATGAAAGATGCATCTAGGGTTTTGAAGACCAAGAAGAGAATAACTTCAAAATTTGGAGTGAAGATCTCCAAGATATTAATGAGGGAACTCTCATGGCTATGTTAGTAGAGAATGATGACCTTGGCTATCTATTTTTAATGAGTCATAAGGATTAAAAAGGATAAACATGGGGACATAAGTTTTCCTCTCACTATTCATTGGTTTTTTGTTTTTTAACATGAAAATGCCTTTCATGGAAAATACAACTTCCAAATGAGAAGCGGACTATAAGCAAGATGAAAAAAGAAGAGAAAGAATACCCCTAGCACTTTACAACTTGATGAGGTACTTATTTATGACTTTATGCTTGCAAAAATAGGATACCTCAAGAAGTCAACATAGCCAATTCTAATGATAAACATTTTGTACAAGAGATAGATTTATGAAGGACCAACAAATGTATGCACCAAGCAACACACTTTGTTCATCAATTGAGAACACTTGTGCCTTGAAAGATAGAGGGAAGGAGAGGAAAATGTAAGGGTCTTATTGGTTTGAACCTTGAGTCACTCTAGGTAGAATATCCCTCTTGTGGAGAGCTAGAGTCCTCAGCCTTGCCTCCTTCATAGTCATCACAAAAGATCTTTGCATTGGGTATGGAACAAAGAGAGGAGTGTGCTATTGAAACTCAACCTCTTCTTCAAATGCTGTGGTGAAAGCATGAGAGATTAGACAAAAGAAGGAGAAAGAGAAAAGAGAATATACACCAACACCATCACTAACCCACACCATCCCTAAGCATGCATGCAACAAAAAAGAAGAGTAAGCATACAAGCCCCTTCAACCACAAGAGCAAGAAGACTCAAACTAAATTGCGAGAATGGAATTATATGTTTTCTCATTAGTCAAAAATGTCTTATACACAAGACTCATTTGTATAATGCCTAGCTACTGCCCAAATAATGTTTGGATTAGTCTAGGCCAATTTCCTAGTCTAAATGTACATTATCGACATTACACAAGTCGTAATCTCAATGTTTGACTATCTTTTAGCATTATACAAGTAGTAAGCTTGAAGATTTTCCATAATCAATTTACCTAAAGCGCATTATGCAATATAAAAAATATGGCTTGAATATGTTGCCACGTGTTTGAAGTAATGTTAATCAATGTTGTTAGCATACCCCCTCCCTAATCACGGTTTTGACCTCGAAATCAGCAATGAAGCATAGTGGGAGGCTAGTGGTAGAATCCACTTAAGTCCCAATAGAAGTTGAAGTGGGACTTCATGTACTAGGTGGTTCGATGAAAGGCTTTGTAGGATGTCTAGAAGATTTCTTTCGAACATATCTTTGAAAGTGAGCATGTATACCAACCCTGCATCCATTGTACTCGCTTTTTATAGTAGCCAAGTATTTGGTGAAGAGTTGGGCTTTTGTTGATGTTGAAGTCCATGGCTTGTGTAATTACCTTCATCAAATGCATGCGAGTTAGGAAATTCCACAAAAGGTTGATGATGAGTCGAAAAAAGCGATGGGTCTGGCACTACATCGTAATCTTGGATGAACTTTCGCATTGTGCGAAGCATCCATTCTTCATGTCGGAGTAGGGGTGGTTGAGGTGGAGGCATCCATGGGAAATTGAACTACAGCCTTGGATTCTTCTCCAGCTCTTGCGCTCAAAGAGGTTCCAAGCACCCATTTGTGTTCGATCAAGAAATAAGAAGGGTTGACCTTAAGATACCTTAAAGCATAGCAATACTCCTTCCATAATACTTGGCTTGGAGAAGGTACCACATAGGTTGCTCTCCTCTCAAGTCATGCGTTATAGGGACTACCCTAGCCTATGGTCGTTTTTGTATCCCCCATGGTCTCTCTTTTGCGATGAGATCTGGACCATCGATTGACCTTTTGTTCTAGATAAAGATTGATAAGGCATAAATCAAGGTGATCGGTGATCCTATTGATGTCAAGGGTAGGGTTGGGGCATTGTCTCTAGTCCAATATTTGGAGGAATCTGTCATCAATATCAATCCTATTGAGAGGATCACACTAGTTGAATGGGCAGTCAGGGTGTGTATGTGATGTTACTCTCTAACGAATGGGGTTTATGGGATCTCGCCTTCTTTGAAGACCTATGATGGGAAAGAGGGGTGATTGGCTTGTGAGGTTGAGGCCTTGGTGAGTCCATTAAGAACATCCTTTAGAGAGGTAAGTGGTGGGGGCAGCTTGGGAGATGATAGGGATGAGGGTAGTGCTGGAGATGTAGGTGGGTAATCTAAGCAAGAGTGGAAGGTGGGGAGGTGAAGGCAAGGAGAGGGGAAGCTGATGTAGAGGGTTGTTCTAGAAGAAAGGAGTGCATTTTCCTTACCTTTGGTAGAAGTCCCAAGAGCAGGTGCAGCTAAAGGGAGGCCTGATGTGGAAGGGTCTTGTGAAACTTCATGCCCCAACCACTCGTTTGATGGGGGGGCCTGTTTCGGATGTGTCTTTTCTACCAAGGATACATCATCATCATCCTTGTCCTTGGCAGTGTCAATGGCGTCCTCTTCCTCTTCCTTTACCCATGAGTGTTGGCTTCATGGATTGATAAAATTTGAGGGTCTCCCTATATTCTTCATCGAAGATGTCTTAGGGGTAGGCCATGTGCACTATGTCAAAGAGGTTGAACTTGCTGTGCATATCGGTTGCAGCTTTGCTTTTAAATTCTATTGTACAAGAATGCAGATGGATGCGTAGATAGTGCTGCCCTCGGTAGTGAGATGGTGATAGGTCTCATTCATGGAATTCTAGCCATGTGTGTGCATCCATTGTATGGCCCTATTGATGACATTGGTGAAAGTGGGTATGGGCAACTCATCGTAGATAGTGCTGCCCTCGCTAGTGAGATGGTGATAGGTCTCATTCATGGAATTCTAGCCATGTGTGTGCATCCATTGTATGGCCCTATTGATGACATTGGTGAAAGTGGGTATGGGCATAACTCATCGTCGGGAACAAAAAAGTCAAAGAAGTCACCCTCGTTCAGGTGGTCGAAGAAGGTAAGGGTGTGGCACCAAGATGAGAGGCTTAGGTAGAGGATGTGGTGAGAGAAGCAAAGATGGTGAAGGGCTTAGTGAAGGAGATGGCTGCTGCACCCAACGGCTGTGGTGACAGAAGGCGTAGGCAACCCACTCCCCACCACGTCGTGAACACCACCTCGGTATCGCACATGTGGAGGTGGCGAACTGTAACCACCAGAGAGCCCTCCCAAGAACAAGAAGCCTCATTGTAAAAGGACAATTGGTCACTGTAGATAGTGACAAGGGGATGAAGGGCTTAGTGAAGGAGATGGCTGCTGCACCCAACGGCTGTGGTGACAGAAGGCGTAGGCAACCCACTCCCCACCACGTCGTGAACACCACCTCGGTATTGCACATGTGGAGGTGGCGAACTGTAACCACCAGAGAGCCCTCCCAAGAACAAGAAGCCCTCCCAAGAACAAGAAGCCTCATTGTAAAAGGACAACTGGTCACTGTAGATAGTGACAAGGGGATGAGACTGTGATAGAGAGGAATAGAGATAGATGCTCAGATAGAAGTAATGAATGAAGTGTGAAGCCACTGTATGCTCTCAACTGATAGTTGATAGTTGTTTCTTGAAGCTTGCTATAGTGATAGACACTCAGATAATGGTGGTTTTTGTTGGGAAATTGCTCTGTATTAATCTGCAATACTTCTGGAATATAACTAGGAGCAACCTTGCCATTTCATTATTGTTCTATGTTGCTCTTTGCACTGTGTGGATGAAGTCTACAGTGTCTCTATTTTACTAAACATGATATCTATGTGTGTGAGAGTGAGTGAGATAGTAGTGGTGTGATGTAGAGTGCGAACAGAGGGAGTGAGAGTGAAGGTTTATTTAGTAGAATGGTATATTGTGTGTCCCCGTGACCATTTGGGAGTTGGTGTTCTTACCTGGAAACTCTGGTGGGTGACTGCACATCTCCCATGGCATTGCCTGACTGGTATGTCACCTCAGACTTTGTTTTGTCATTCCGTTGAGAGGGAAACCAACAAGAAACAATGGTGTTCTTGAAGAATAGCATGGCAAGGGTGGTGCGGGAGGCACCGTAAGAGACTTTGGATAGTATGGTGGAGAAGGTGAAGGTGGGAATCTCCTTGTTGAGGAAGATGATGTGTTGGAGGAGGTGAGCCAGAGGGGTCTTGTTGCTCTACGAGGGTGGTTGAGAAGGCGTCGTCGAGGAAGATGTTATATTGGAGGAGATGAGCCAGAGGGTCTTATTGCTCTGCGAGGGTGGTTGGGAAGGGATAGAAGGTTTGGTAGGTTCATCCATAAGACTGTCGACCTTCCTCTCTATCTCTAAGGAGACCTGCTTGGGTTGGGGTCTAGGTTGGGGTCTAGCTTTCATCTCTATAATGGTTTGTTCGAGCTGGCCAATGGTTTGGTCCTTGGCTTCAATGGCCCTCTAGAAATTGTGGCACTACTTGGACATATGGTTGTGGACATTGTCCACTTGCTTTTGCCTGATTTACGTGTCATGGTCTTGGGCCTCTTGAGTGTAGCAATAGCCAAAGTGAGTTACTCATGGGTTTGTGCTCTAGCTTTCCTAGCCCCCTCAACTTCCTATGTGGGACCTCTAGATCACATTGCATATGAGTGATCATAGAGTTGGTTTCAAGGGTCTATACCTATGGCCTATCATTGAGGGAAATGGTGGTGATGTTCTTCTAAGTCTCTAGTTGGGCAATGTTGGCATACACTAGAAGGAGTGCTTGTTGGTCTACTCCTTTTGTCTAGCCATGTGTCTAGCAAGGTTTTGGAGTAGCAAGAAGATTTTTGCAGAGAAGAGGTGTCCTTCTTGTATCTATCGATGGGTTTTAGTAATATTGTGCTCCTCCTAGGAACTAAAAGAACTATTGGTCTAAAAAATTGACTACCCACCTGGCACTTCATGGTACCTTCTCAATGAGAGCAACAGATCCATGGGAGGAGGCACCACTGAACTATGCTGGCACATTGAGTGCTTAGGTACCACTTGTGTCACATTGGCGCTTGCTATGTTGGGGTGTCCATCAGGTTTGTTTCCAAGGCCTTGGTTGGTAGTGGTCCTTTGATCCATCCTTTTCTTCTTAGGTTGAGGAGACTCGACTTCTTAGGTTGAGGAGAGTCGACAAGGGAGGGAGCTACTGGGGTTCGCTATTGAGAAGGCCTACTCTGGGGGTGGTTGCACTTGGTATCTATAGGGTTCGAGGAGCTCTTCCCATCTGGCAGAATAGTAGATGAACCTAGTGAGGACCATGGCTACTTTGAACTTAATAGTTGGGTTTACACAGATGCTATGGAGCTCTTCCCATCTGGCACAACATAGTAAATGACCCTAGTGAGAGGACCATGGCTACTTTGAACTTAATAGTTGGGTTTACACAAATGCTATGGAGCTCTTCCCATCTGGCACAACATAGTAAATGACCCTAGTGAGAGGACCATGGCTACTCCAAACTTGCCGATCAAGTTCGTACAAGTCTTGTGAAGTTCATAATGAAAATAGTTAGCCCAGTTCACTGGTAGACCTTGCTTGAGGCAAGTGAGGACGGAGAGGTTACACCTACTTTACCTATCCATCAATTAGAGGTTGGTCAGCATTGTGAGGTCATGTCGAGAAATGTCCTCCCATTTGACTTCGTCTTTGTTGATTGGGTCCCTAATGATATCCTTGACCATTTCTTGTGTGTGATTAGATTCTTGTAGGGCTCTATATCTTGGGGCAAATGCAAGGCTTCATGGACCATGACTGTGAGGGCTAAGGTTAAGTCAGCACCTGTAGCATCACAGGTGTCATAGAAGGATATGAATCTAAAGTAAGTGTTGAGGTGGAGCTTTGGCCATTGTGTGTCCATCAAGGTAAGAGTAACCACTTTGAAGGAATCAAAATTAAGAGTTATTAGTTCACTAGCCCTTTGATTATCCTTCCTACTAACAAATCAATGCGAAAATCTGATACATCACATCAAGGACACAACATTGGAAATAAAGAAAACTTAAAATATCCAAATCCGGTACATCGCATCCAGTACAACTGGTTGAGTAGAACTGAAGGAAAACATGAAAACATAAAACGATACACAAGCATTTACACAGCTCTTCAAACCATGTCATGGTTAAGGTTGAATGCATAACTATTGTTATGAATCCTATGAACAAAATAGAGATCTGAGGGCTTGAGTGTGATGCGTCGGGCATGGATGGCTAACAGTTGAGTATCATGCATGAGGTCCACCAAGTAACTTTCAGCTACCTCTTGAAGAGCACGCAATGCTTGGGCTGACCATCACTCTACACCATCACTCCACATTACATGCTTGATTTCTTGAAAAGTACTTCCCCTTTGTAGATCTTGTAATATTTCTCGCACTAATCTCGAGAAAGGTGCCTTGGGTATAATCAAGACTCTTCTAGAACCTCCTAATTTCACGAGCGGACTAATCTCGAGAAAGGTGCCTTCTGGTATAATCAAATCAAGACTCTTCTGGAACCTCCTAATTTCACGAGCGACGGTGCCTGGTCTCCATCTTCTCTTCTTATGCATTGGTGGGGATGAACGTTACTAGCTAGAGCAGCGGGAGAACCTTGACCTTCATCATTGTTGTTGGTGTTAGTACGTTCACTAGATTTGGATGAATGAACTGATGTCTTGGTAGGCATCTTGTTTGCTCTTTGCTTAGTATGTGCCATACTCGCAAGCTAGAAGGAGTGGAGAGAGATGGAGGAATAGAGAGAATTGAAAGAAGTGCCTTCATTTATAAATGGAACCTACTAGAAGTTATTGACACTTACTTTTAAAAAATATCAACACTTTGAAAAAGTTATCCATGTTGACTTTAGTAAACACTTATTTCTTTAAAACATTGGATTGCTTCAATAGTCTCATAAATATAAAACACCTATTTAGTTAAAACATTGGATTGCTCCAATACTCTCATAAACATAAAATGTTATTTCTTAACTACAATTCTAAATCACTTCTATTACCACTTTGTGTTCGATGTTTCCATTTGCTACTGATTCTCTCTTGGGTTGTCAACCATTCTGTATGATTTTCTCTAGCCATGCTATTTTCATATCTTGCTTTCCTCACTTCATATATTACCCTGCGAACAACTTCTATATCATTGGATTTGGACTTTAATAATTTGTCCTCATTCCTTATCTCTATTCTCCTATACCACCATTGGAGTAACTGCCTCATAGGATTGGAATCATTGATTCCACCTCCATGTGCTGTTGCTTTTTGGAATCCGCATCGAGCTTGCCAAATGAGATCGCTCCATGTCTTGTGTGGACCATATCAAAAAACTTCCTTGTTCAGCAAAGTATGGATTATGAGCCTCAAGTATGTGCCGCATTCAAAAACACAGGATCCACAGTTAAACTCAAAATATTACATTCACATTGTAATTATAAAAATAAAATGGAGACCACTATGACCATATAGTGTGTAATGCAATTTGAAGTCCATGCCGCTGTCATTGAGTCATGAAAGTTTATAACTACCTCTTTAAATACATTGGCATCATCGGAATTGAATGTCATCTTTTGTATAAGTGGTGCCAATTTATCAAGTGCAATCCACATATTTGCCTTTGCTATTCGTATTTGTCTCCCATTGCTTTGTGATTTGACAAAGAAAGCCGTGGGATTTTTGTGGACCAAAGCTGAAAAAGAATCCATTGAAGCATTGAAATTTTATGCTAGCAAAGGACTAATGTTGATTATTCTAGATTTATCAAAGCCTTTTGTGGTTGAATGTGATGCCTCAGGAGATTTCATTGGAGAAGTCTTGAACCAAGAGAGCCAGGTTGTGGCTTATGAAAGTCGAAGACTTCAAGGAGTTGAAAAGACCGCACCCACTTATGAGAAAAAGTTGATGGTTGTCATTCATACATTGAAGATTTGGAAGCATTATCTTATGGGTGTTGAGTTTGTTATCAAGATGGATCATCAAAGTCTTAGGTACTTCATGTCTCAACCTAAGATGTCAAAAAAGCATATGAGGTAGGCTAATTATTTGTCCCAATTTCATTTCCAAATTATGCATATTCATGGAAAAGATAACAAGTAGTGGATGCATTATCTCAATGACCCATGAGCCATGTGGTTTCTATGGGTTATCATATGGATTTTACTTTAATGAAACATCTTTATGCTATCGATGAGGATTTCAAGGATATTTGGAACAAATTGTAGAATGGAGATTTAGTGATCTCTTATGTCATCAAGGAGGGTTTCCTTATGATGCAAACCCGGTTATGTGTGACAAAGGATTTGAGGCCAAAAGTGATGGAAGAATGCCATGCTCCACCCTACATGGGAAATAGAGGCATCTTGACTACAACTCAAGCCTTGGAGAGCTACTTTTATTGGCCTAGCATGAGAAAGGACATTGAGCAAAATGTTCGAGAATGATTGGTTTATCAAAAGGTCAAGTTTGATCGACAAAAGCCAGCAGGACTATTGCAACCATTGTCGATTTTGAATGTTCTACTGACTTTTTCTCATCCTTTTTTATTTCTACTTGGCCTCGATGTAATCCAACATCAGATAAGACTAGTTCTACCTTCTTGCATGTTGTATCAGCATCTGAAGTAGGCTGCATCTTGTAGGAAAAACACATGTACTCAAACACCAACTTTTATATTATCCTTACAATACAATGTAAGGTGTAAAAGTGGACCCTTGTTACCTAGGTATTACTAAAATAGGATCCCACTTAGGATCTAATGGCACCAACATTCCATTCCTTTCAACATACTGGTCACGTGTTGAAGCACCACATTGCCATGTCCTTGCAATCCATTGTTTCTTCCCATCCTTGCCTTTCTTTATGGATTGCATGCAATATAAGCAAGAGAACTCAGCTGATGCTGAATTTGAAATACCAAACATACATTTCAACGTTTTCAAATCGCCAGCAAGATGCTATTCTACCTCATATTCACCAAATCCATCGACATGCAAAACTTCACCATTATTTTGCCATCGTACAATACATGGTATCTCTATAAAGCTAAAAAAAATCTTAAGTACTTCGTGGTCCTCCTTTGGTACCTCAAATGCAGCAAGCCACCATATTTTATTCTCTGATTGCACACTAAAATATTTTGGATGTTTTGAATTGATGTTGGCATCCAACGCCGTATTCATTAGTGTCAAGTTAACACGTTCAAGATTTTGGCCCTTAACGACTTTACTCTCATCAAGCTTCAAAACAAATTGAAGCTTACCTTTGCACAAATCGATAAACATATTGTAGAACTTCACCATTGCTTCTTACAGCTTACATACATCCAATATAAAGTTATTGTCTACATGCAATTTGAAGGGCACTTCCTTTGATCCAGGCTTAAGAAGCATATATATCTGTTGTTCCAAATGTATTGGCTCACCAATTATGTTTAAGACTTTTGTATTAAGATCTTTCTATATGTCTGCTTCACATGGAATAGTTTAGGCATGGGAACCACCCATCTTTTGTTAAGAATAGTCTTAAACCCTACATTCAATTGCTTATAAATCAGAGCATAGGATTCAGAGCTAATCCCTTCCTTGTCACATATGCCTTGAGCATTTGTAGCTATGAAGGTATTGCTTACTTCCTTCAAGCGTACTCTTGCAACATCATTACCAATGGTTTTGAATTTGGGGTTTTCCAATGTAGACTTCACTTACATTTGCTTAGGACCTTTGCAATTGCATCATTAACCTCTTCTCTTGGGTTGGAAAACATATTCTTCATATTTGCACATTGTGCAAAGACCCACTGATTATATTGTCCACTCCTTTTGGTCAACTGATGAAGTGGTTTGAGCAACCTCACAAGCTCCTGTGCTTCTTTGGTTTTCATTGAGGGTCCAACAACAACACTCTTTGCAAGCATTGCTGTCATCTTTTGGTTCTCTTTCTCCAAACCTTGCATTTTGCAATGCAGTTCTTCATTGTCTACCTCGACAACATGCACCGCGTTTTCCATAACATGTATCACATCTTGTAGACTCTGATTCTCTCTCTCTTTTTCACTTAGTGATTTTGTGAGCTCCTTGATCCTTGCATCCACGCCCATCATGGTGCGCTGAATAGATGTAACACTATGAACTTGCATTGCTAGCCTCCTAGTGTATCCCAATAACCTTGCATTGTCTTCACACACATACTTAATGAAAGATGTAAGCCCACTAAATTTTGGAGGACTTTGGGTAATTGGATTGGGTCGATAAACACACTCAACCCAAAGATCGACATGTTTTTTCCCGACATTTCTCTCTTGTTGCATTAGCTCTGGTTGCTTTTCACTTGTTCTCTTGTATAGTGGTACATACTCGGACCCCAGTTGGAAGTGAATGTCTCTCTTCTTATTCCAGGCTACATCCTAAAATTAGCATTTGGATAAAACATAATTATTAACCAAAAATTAGTTTTGGACAAAACACAACTGTTAACAAAAAATTAACTTTTATACAACTCAAAAATTTAACAATAACACAAATTTAACCAGGAAGAACATGATTGAACACAATGTTAACTAGATATAACGTCAAATATAACATAGAACTAAATCATAACTTTTAATCAAAACAACACACTTGTTTTAACCAAATAACATAGCAATAAGATCATGAAACTCAACTATTGATTTCAATTTCACACATGACTAAATGATATTTAGAATAATAAGATGGTCATAATAGGAAAGCAAGTATCATTAAATATAACTATTGACCCCAAATTAGCTTTTATACATTTGTATAACTCAAAAAATCAACAAATAACACAGCTTAAATGAGAAATAACACACTCAAAATAAAAATAAAATAAAATAAAATTAAAAATTAAAACAAAAAACAAAAACCAATATTTTTTCCTTTTTCTATTTTATTTTTAAAAATAAAAAATACCAAGAGATTTTTAAATAAAAATAAAAATTAAAAATTTTATTAAAACAAAAACAAAAAACAAGGGGGGAGGACTCTGTGTGTGTGTGTGAGAGAGAGAGAAGGGGGTGTTGTGCATGCAAACATGTGTGCGCAAATGCAGGTGAATGCGTGCATGGATATGTGTGAGTAAATAAGCGTATCCAATTGTGCACTTCTATGGAAGAGATTCCATGGTTGTCAGAACATGAATATAGTCCTCGGAGTCGGTAGGCTCTAGGAGGGGCTCATAATCTTGGTCTTCATCTTTACCATCCAACATCTTGTTACAAGCTCTACAAATATTAGTTACGTGTGGTGTGAGATTCTGCGTTACATGCTCCCCAAATATAAAATTGAAGCAATTCAAGTAGTTGTGTCAAACTCATTAGCGAGAATGCCTCAACCCATGGGATGAGTCTTCATGTTTTTAGGTTTATTTCATTAGGACCAATATGGGAAAAAAATGGACCCTCTAGGCAATTGCTTAGAGAGTGATTAAGTTAATTAATCCATGGTGAAAAGGTCTCGTGATTCCACCATGTAACTACTCCAAAAAGTACCCTTATACGTCTTTATTTGAGTGCCTAGATTTCTAATCCACTTTATAGATTTGACTTTTCCATCATTATGAAAAAAACCCTTTTCCAAATTCATGGATTTTGGAGGAAAAAGATATCATTTGTCTTCTCCCTCCCTCCCCCACAATACCCCCTTTCTCTCTCTTTCACTTCCCATTTCTTCTCTCTCTTCTTTCCTCCATAGCTATCCCTAACTCCCCCACACTATTAAGAATGTGGAATCATGCTAAGCCTAGTCGAATCACATGATTAGCATATGCTTCAGGAGGCTCAAAATAATCAAGAAAATCCTTATTTATAATTAGCACACTAATACAAAGTAGACAAGATAGGCACACTCGACCCAATCTCAATTACATGTGTCCACCCATGTGGCATCTTTATCTCTTGACCACCTTACACTCCATGTAGCACTCTCATCCATCTAACTCACGTAGGATAATATCTTACACACTTAGGGTGCGTTGATACAGGCTCAACACCTGAGCTTACGTATTTCAACACCCGACCTTACATATTTCAATACTTCCTCTTGAGCAAAAGGTGCTATGTCTCCACTCACTTTATCTATTTATTTGTTTATTGCACCATTCCATGACACCTCTAGAAAACATCACCAATGAGAAGAAAAGATGTCATGTGAACTTGGTGCGCTGGATAAAGAGTATGCTACATGGAGGAGCTCTCACCAAAGGGTTTCGAGATGAGGCTAAAGCACAAAGGCTACAAGAAGAAGGAAAGAAGCACATAGATCTTTGAGTACAATGAATATTACATCCACCAGATCCGTGTACAGGTAAACCTCCTCCTTTTGTATCATTACATGATATTATTCATTTCATTGGTGAAGGTCAGAATGGTTATTGCTCAAGGCTTGGCCACCATCAAGATTATAATACTGATATAGACATTAGATCCAAGCTGAGATGATGGTAGGTATCTCTAACCAAGCTATGCAAGGGTTAGAAAATGCTTTGGATCACTTCAACAAGATTTAAGGAGTCATGCTTTGAAGGCAAATTGTTAACCTATGACGGACAATCAGACGTACTACGTTTTACGTCATGTAATTAGTTTAACTATTCTGAGTCATGGGCCGGGCTTGTCGGCACCATATGTTAAGGATGAAGGGATTGGGTGATCGTCGATGAGAGACGCACCTTGAATATCAGTAGGATAAGGGTTAGGATCAGCCGGCCATGTATGGGTGCCCAAGTGTGAACGGCCAAGTCACCTATAAGAGCCAAATGTAACCCTAAAATCCTTATTCTCATGTGTTGTGAATACAAGAGTGCTCTTGCCTTATCTCTTTGGTTTCCTTCTCCTGCGTGTGAGAGAGAGAGAGAGAGAGAGAGAGAGTGAGAGAGCGATCGAGCACTGTGTAGCGGCACGGCGGCGGCGGAGAGGCGGTAGAGCGGCGAGCGGCGGCTCCTCCTTCACGGCTGCGACATGGGAATCCTTCAGGGCGGCAGTTAAGCGGTGAGTGACACACCTTTTTGCATTCTGTTTGAGCTTTCCTTCCCTGGTTGTATGCTTGTAGCCATTCGTGGCTCGCATACGGTGTCTGGCAAGTCCCCAGCTACGACCTGTGCGGCAAAAGCGCACATTTTTGGCGCCGCTGTCGGGGAGTTGCCCTGCACCAAGCTCCAATTTGCAGCTCGGCTACTGCGTGAAGTTTAATCTACACTGTAGGAAAGCGATTGTGTGTTTGTTGTTGAGGTGTTTCTGTGTTTTGCAATCTGTTTCTGCAATTTGTCTTTTGCATTTCTGTTTCTTTTGTTATTTTTTCGCTCCGCGTGTGGGCGTGTGTTATGTTATCTGGTTATCTGCGTGCGGGGGGGGTTTTTGAATCCCCAGATCTGTGCTGTGTGCGAACTGCATCGCGGCCAAGGCTGAACACTAAAGAAACCCTAGAAAACTTTTCTCTAAAAAAAACAGAAAATAATTTTTTTTAAAATACGAAAAATAAAAAACAAAAAAAGTTAAATTTTATTTTTAAAGAAAGAACCAAACGTGTGGAGAGGAAGAGAGGAAAGATTTTCTAATTGGAGAAAATTTTTTTGAAAAGAAAGAACCCCAATTGACCCACGACCCACGACCACGACCCCGGCCCCGGCCTCGGTCTTTTGATATATATATATAGGAGAGTGAGCCTCCATAGCTTTCTTTCAAGTGAGAGCTTATGGGAAGTCGTGCCCTATATGTAGCCCACTCCCCAAGGAGTAAAGTGAGCATGTGGGATAAAGCCCTCACCATTTCCTCCACAAGCAAATAGGCTTTTGCCCCTTCCCCCCAAGGGAAACGGACTGTTTTGAGGACTACAGGAGCTCTAGATAGGCGAACACGGTGCTGTAAAGCACACTAGGACCCTTTGAACGATACGATCATTTCGAGCTATCACACGCCCTAGTCCAAGTTCGACCGTGAGTAAGGGGGTCAAAAACGAGTTAAAAACAATCTAAAAACAATCTAAAAATAAGTAAAAACGGGGTGCGAAACACCTAAGAAACCACTTGTGCGAGTTTCAAGGATAGTTACCAACGCACATAGGGTACCCACGTCACATGCATCTACATCCTGGTTGGGTGGTAGAGCCTGAACCACTAGAGAGTGTTTCAGTTTACGCAGGCTCACACCATCCCTCCACGTTGGCATCTTGGCCGTCGGCTGGGACCCAAGGGAGTGCAACCCAAGATCCACGAATAGTGGATAGTGACTCGTCCTCTGACTCAGAAGCCATGGAAGGGCACCCTACCAAGAACCCTGAGGAGACAAGCCAAAACATGCCAGTGTGGGCCCCCAACCCGGATCTAGCATGTTTAGTCGTCTAATAGAGACCTTTAGTAGAGCTACACGCTCGGAACATGCGACAAGCGAAGTAAATGAAGAAGGAGGGGTAGTGGATTCGCCATTCACATCTTATGTAGACCCTACCCTCCCAAAGAGTGTCCATGTGGATATTCTACCCACTTCGTTTAATGAGGGCCCTACTGAGCTACCAACTTCCGAAGCTCTTCCTAAAGTAGAGGTCCCTAGAAGCCAATCCATAAGAAGTGACATTGCGTCCACTTCAAGAGAACCGTTTGGCACACCAAGTCTAGATGGGATATTTCTCAATGAAAATTGGGAATATGATCTACACACAGAGACTCTAACGGACCTATACACGGGTTACACATACCATGTAGGTTGGTTAGAAGTCCTACGATCTACATCTAGCGCCACTAATCTAGAGGAGCAACAACACATGATATGTGAGGTGATTCATAGAATTATCCAATTTGAGAAGCAAAATAGGGGAGTGAACCTAGTTTCCACTGGCCCTATGAGATTTTTGGATACGGGCAAGGCCAAACAACCAACCCTATCATAATTGGAGACTCCCTCGGTGAGTCCCATAGACCCTTCGTATGTTGTTTCGCCTGGAGTCTCAATGCAGGTTGAGCCCACGAGTAGTAACTTTAGCTTTCCAACCTTGGCTCAACTTTCCATTAGGGAATCCGCAATGCCTACCCCAATGATGAGCATGACAGAAAGTGCACCTGTTACCGCTGTAGTTAGTACAACGCCGCTACCTAGTGGAACAGTACCTACAACAGTGCGTGCCAGTGCCTATCGACCCTATGTACCTATCTCTACTCATGCTCATGTAGCTCCTACGCCTCTTAGTATGCCAATGGCATATGCTCCACGACCGCCTTATCACAACCCTTATCCAAGAGGAGCTAGGCCTAGCTACATATCATATCCTACGTCATTTGCCAACATACTCAGACCAACGCCAACTCCTATCAGCCAGGCTATCCTAGAAGTGCCTCCACCAACTATGCCTGCTCACTTAGGTGATCTCACAGCATTTGCTCAGACGATCGGACGATCCATTGCGGAAAACATGCGAGGCATGCCTGAGAGAGAACCTAGAAGCAAGGCAGTACAAGTGGCTAAGCTCACTCAAAACTTCAGTGGTAACGAGGATGTTAGGAAGCACATTGAAGTCTTTGAACACGTGTGTGATTCCTTGGAAGAGCACAATGAGTTGCATAAGTGTAAAGCCTTAGGCTTAACCTTGAGTGGGAAGGCCGGAGATTGGTATCGAACCTTAAGGGTTGAAGAGCGCACTCACTACCCCGCTCTCAAGAGATTGTTCTTGAAAGAATACATACGCGAGGGTGTGCTTTGGGGGGTAGCATCTCAACTCCAAAAAGCTGAACGTGAGGAAGGGGAGTCAGTGAGAGACTTTATAAGTCGATTGAAGCATCTAAATTCTCGCTGCACTCTCGATGAACGCTTCAATAACAACCAACTCCTCGATAGATTCATCCGAGGATTGCGCCACGAGGACATTTACAATGGCCTAGTCATTAGAGGTCTTACAACGTGGGAAGCAGTCTCACTGCCAATGCAATCCAGTTAGAAGACAACTTGATGATTGCAGGTAAAAAGGTGTCTTCGGAAACAAAATCCGTTAGTTCGCAAGTATCTGGGCACGAGCCAATGACGGCGAAACCTATTGCCAAGGAGCCCAAGATATCTAAAATGTCTGTGACCGACCTTACTAAGGCTCTCCAAGAATACTTTAGGGGTAATCGAGCTCCTCAGAATAGCCATATGTACCCAAGAAGAGAGCAACAATGGTGTTCGGTGTGCTTAGGACCACATAGCACGAGTGAATGTCCCACATTCAGAGTCAAATTCAATGGGAATTGCAATGCATGTGGTAAGTATGGCCATCAATCTAAAGATTGCCTAACACTTAAGCGAATGTTGGTAAACCAGGCACCACTAGCTTGGTCAAACACACCTCAAGTACCCGCGCTAATGCCTGCACAACCTATCGAGCAACCGTCACAGCACATAGTTCCAAGGAATCCGAATGTAGTCCAGTCTGTGCCGTTACCACCGCCAGTGCTAGGACCACAACCTCCACATCCAAGGATTACCCCTATAAACCAGATGGGTTGTGAGTCACATAGTGCATGTGGGGATTATGAAGAGGAGATAGACCCCACTGCTCCATATGGGATTGATACGTTTGAAATGATTCCCCAGTACTACATGGAGGATCATTTCGGGCAAGTCAAGCCTGTATATCAAGCGGCTGCTCTTGCCACAAGAGGGCAAAACCTTAATACCATGGCAAGGAGACCACCTCTTCAATGCTACGATTGTGGTGGACCGCATCGTGTAGCGGAGTGCCCTAATAGGCTACAGAAGATCGCTCCTCATATGCAACCAAATCAAGTGAGCACATCGGGAATGCCGGTACTTACATGTAATCGTTGTGGCATAGATCATTTGATCGCTCAATGTCCACATAATCCTAATGCATCCAAGATTACGCCATTGAATTTGGTTGAGGTCACCAACCTAGCACGAGAAACCACACCCATTGTACCCGTGAATGTAGTCACACGATCAATGCTTCAAAATCAAAACTACATTCTTGAAGAGAGGGATACCGCATCAATCGCTCAGGCAAAGAAAAAGAAAACATGGCGGAAGAGATCGCTTAATGCCACGAGCTCCAAGCCTAGTTCAAAGACTAACATAGGGACAGGAGACGACCCCGTGTATATGAATGATCCTGAAGATGATTCTGATTCAATAGAAACCATGGGGACCAAAGCCACTACCTTAAGGGAGGAACCCACTCGGGAGCTCAACGGAGAATCAAATGAGTACAAAAATAAGGGGAAACAGAAGGAGACTTCCTCGGCCCCACAACCAAGTCAGTTAATGCCCTCTCGACCACCCAAATTGACTGAGATTCCCCAAGACAAGCCACGTGGGCCAAAAACCCTCAAGAAAAAGATTGGAACTTACCCAAACCCAGCTGAGGAGATTGAACAAGTGCAACACTTAAGGGGTTTGGTGGAAGAAACACAAAGAGAACTGGAGCCAAACCCGAGAAAAATCAAAATTCCAGACACAGTGTTTCCTACGCAAGTTCAGCCTCACAGGAACCATAAACCGTTAGCTATACCTAGCATCATTCGAGAAGAAAGTGAGGATAGGACATTAGGAAGTGGGCAAACACCCTTCTTGCTTGAAAGAATGTTTAGTGAGGGAATGCCTGACCCCATCGAGGAAGTGATTCCATCTTCACCAGTCCCTAGTCAAGGGGCGATGTCTCGAAAAGTACCGTTGAATGTGTCTAAGCTAATGGATTTCATGTCCTCTGAAATCAGAACCACGATCATATCCAAATTATACGGAGATCCTGAGCTATTCTTAGCTCTTCGGGCATTTCTCAATGGAGAACTAAAGGCGGGCCTACCACAATTTGCAAATATGGATAGACCCGACACGCTTCAAGATGAAGGGGGACATTGGGATCTACAACCCAACCTAGATGAAGATTCGGTCGTTGAAATACCTGTGAACAAGTTGGGACAGTACTTTGAAGGTGACGAATCTAATGCAACCCTCCCCATTACTACCAAGGGATTAACTCTAAAGGGAATCCTTGATGGTGGTGTTGGAGTGAGCATTGTGACTAAAAACTGTTGGGAATCCATGGGGAGACCTCACCTCGAGGTCACAAACATAGTGGTCAAGATGGCAAACGGAACCATAGCTAAACCTATTGGAATGTTAAGGGACCTTAAGATCAAGGTCCTGGGATACAAGGTAAAACATACCTTCATTGTAATGGATTTCTCCAAGCATCCTATGTCATATCAAATGATCTTAGGACGTCCTTTCATGAGGGAAGCACAAATGGTGCATGATTGGTCGAAAAACCATGTCTACCTACAATTCCAGGACTCTGTCATTCGAGTTGATCTTGAGAATGGTCGTGCGCATCCTTTAGGAAGCAAGGTTATCATTGATAATCGATCGGATACCACTATTCACTCCGCCCCATTAAGGTATTGCTATACATGCAAAAAAGAGACTGATGATGGAAAAGATTCTCCTTATATGGATGTCCTACCGAGTATGTCTGAGTCGGATAACGTGGATTGGGTACACCTAGCGGCAACCATAGACACATGGGGAAATAGAGGCACAAGTTGGGTAACACCTGAGGGGCAAGATATGCCACTGTTAGTGCCAATGAACATGATAGGTGTTATGCACTTGACCCCTGATGGCGAGAAAGTAGCAAACTCCACTGACACTGAAAGTAGCGAAGACTCTGACCAATGCAACTCTGAGTACGAATCTCAAGAAGAAACTGACCCTGAGCCTGATGGGAAAAATGAATCAAATATTCACCCAAATGTGGAAGCAAGGTGCTCAAGGCCTAGGACAGTGGCCTCCTGCAGTTCATCCGAAAGTGAAGATCGACCAAGTGAGTCCGAATCTGATAGAAACAAAAATCAAAAACTTGGTAAGAAGAAAACGAGACATAAGCGCCAACGCTATCGAGCTAATGTACGAACTGCAATAAATAAGGAGAGATCCACTGCAGAATGGCTTAGTTATGTAGGAGCCATTGATGCTCATCGGAAGATAGCGGATAATTGGGGACAATACCTCCAAAGTGTCATGTGGTGTATTCCGCAACCTCATGACGTCGCCCAATTAGAAATCGAAGAGAAGCAAAAACTAAGTCGTACTGCAAGAAGGCGGCAAAACCAAGAGTTAGCTCAACAACAAAAGGAAGCGGAATTGAAAGAAAAAAGCCTGGCACAACAAGAACCAGTAGACTTACACCCCGCGCCCGAGCATTTCAAATCATTTACCACAGGGGAACGTAAAGTGGTCTACACAAAAGCCCAACGAACACCTACCAATGGGAGTAGCGGTGTCTACGATGGCCCTGCGGTAGTCAAGGAGATAGACTTAGCAGATCCGGGTGAGGAGTCTAAACCAGTTTTTATTGCTCAAGACCTCACCAAGGCGGAAGAAGCTGCACTTACAAAGCTTCTTAAAGAATTCAAGGACATATTTGCTTGGACATATCATGATATGAAGGGTGTTCCACCCTCGGTGGTGCAACACATGATTCCAATGATTAGCACTGCTAAACCAGTCCAGCAACGTCCCTACCCAATGAATCCTAAGTACGCAAAGATTGTACAAGAGGAAATTGAAAAGCTTGTAAAATGTGGATTCATATACCCTATTGAGCACTCAGAATGGGTTTCTCCGATAGTCATCGTACCAAAGAAGAATGGGAAACTCAGAGTGTGCGTTGATCTCAAAAAGGTTAATGCAGCCACCAGAAGGGATCATTATCCCTTGCCATATTCTGAACATGTTCTTGAAAGAGTGGCAGGCAAGGAGGCATATAGCTTTTTAGATGGGTACTCGGGTTACAATCAGATCACAATTGCAGTCGAGGACCAAGCTAAAACAACATTTATCACGGAGTTTGGAGTGTTTGCCTTTCGCGTCATGGCTTTTGGCTTGACCAATGCACCTACAACATTCCAACGATTGATAAACACAGCCTTTAAGGAATATCTAAGGGACTTCTGTGAAGCTTTCTTAGATGATCTTTGTGTTCATTCCTCTTGGGATGAGCACTTAATGTGTTTACGAAAAATATTTGAAAGGTGTAGATTATATCGCATCTCATTGAATCCTTTCAAATGCCAATTCTGGGTTAAACACGGAGTTATCTTAGGGCATATAGTGTCCAAAAATGGGATTTCCACGGGCGAGAGTAAAATCAAGGTCATTCTGGAACTGCCACCACCCACCAACTACAAGGGAGTCCAACGCTTTATGGGCCACGTTGGTTATTATCGAAGGTTTATTCTCTTCTTCGCCGAGATAGCTCGACCATTGTATAAGCTTCTCATCGAGTTTATTTGGACCGAAGAATGTGACCGTGCCTATGAGCTATTAAAGAAGGCCTTGGCGAGTGCTCCAATCTTGAGAATGCCTAACTGGGATTTACTCTTCCATGTGCATATTGATGCATCAAACTTTGCTATTGGGTGTGTGTTAACTCAACCTGGAGAGCACAAGCTAGACTACCCCATTAGCTTTGCCAGTCGCCAGTTGAACGATGCTGAGATGAACTACACCACTACGGAGCGAGAAGGGTTGGCAATGATATATGCAGTAAGGAAATTTCGTTATTACCTCCTTGCCACCAAGTTTGTTTTCTATGTGGATCATCAAGCATTGTTGTATCTGGTAAACAAACCATGCTCCACAGGAAGAATCACACGATGGCTATTGATTCTTCTTGAGTTTGATTTTACTGTTGTCGTGAGACCTGGCAAAAAACATGTTATGGCTGATCATTTGTCTCGCATACCTAATGGTGAGGCTCCTACGGGGATTGATGATGACTTACCGGACACTTCCCTGTTCATGGTGGAGACAATGCCTGAATGGAGTGAGAAGATTGTTAACTTTTTGGTTAATGGCTTTCCACCCACCAAGGAGCTTCGTAAAGATCTAGCTCGAAAGCTAATCAAAGAATGCGAACCCTATTGCCTGATAGCGGGGACTCTTTATAAAAGAGGAAAGGATGACGTTCTTAGGCGTTGTGCCCGAGAGGATGAGTATCTATACATTTTGCAAGAGGCACATATGGGCGTAGCCGGTGGTCACTTCTCAGGAGACTTAACTGCGCGAAAGATCTTACAATCAGGGTATTGGTGGCCCACTATGTTCCAAGATGCATCACTCTTTGTGAAGGGTTGCGATGAATGTCAACGATACAAGAAACCCCAGAGGAAAGATCAGATGCCCCTACATCCAATCAAAGTAAACCAACCATTTGAAAAGTGGGGTTTAGACTTTGTAGGTCCGATTAGCCCAGCGGCCCGAAACACACAATCTCGCTATATTATTGTGGCCACTGACTATATGACCAAATGGGCTGAAGCGAAAGCGACACGTAAGGCAGATGCAAGGACAACAGCCAAGTTCCTCTTTGAAAATATAATCACACGCTTCGGTTGTCCTTTTGAACTTGTGAGCGACAATGGTACGCATTTTATAAATGAAGTGATTAAGGAGCTCACAACAAATTTCATGATAGCCCATCATAAATCTACTCCTTATTATCCGCAAGCGAATGGCCAAGCCGAGAGTACAAACAAGACATTAATCTCTGTTTTGACAAAGACAGTTGAAGCTCATCGCACAGATTGGGATCTAAAGCTCACGACAGCTTTATGGGCCTATCGTGCTGCGTACAAAGTGGCTATTAATTGTACACCATTCAAAATGGTATATGGCCAAGAAGCAGTCATGCCGTGGGAATTTGTCATTCCTAGTCTTCGTGTTGCTACTCAAGAGGGTTGGGATGGTAATCCCTTAGTAGAGCGTCTATATATCCTTGAGCGGCTAAACGAAGAAAGACAATTGGCCGTATACAATGCCCTTGTGGAGAAGGATAGAAGGAAAAAATGGTTTGATCGCCATCTAAAGGACAAAAACATCAAGGTTGGGGATAAAGTCCTGATGTATGGAGTGCGAAACGAAAAGAAGAAGCTCAAATATGCTGGTAAGGGACCATATAGAGTATGTGAAATTACCCCGCAAGGTACCATCAGAGTGGAGACTCTCGACGGAGTTGAAACCATTGGATTCCTTAATGGGAGTAAATTCAAAAGATACTATGACCCCCTGAGCCAAGAGGAGTTACATGCAATCCATCAAAAGAAGGCAGCTAAAGAACAAGCTGAGCTTAAAAAGATTCAAGCGAGAGTCGAAGCCAAAGAACGTCAACAGCGTGCTAGGAGACAACGAGAAGCCAACTTGGAAATTACGCAAGTATTTTTCGAGGAAGCAGAGGAGGATGCACTGGAATCTGACCCACCTCTAAGATACCCAATTGAGTTACAGAGTCCTTACGAGGAGGTGCTGTATAATGCATTATTGGATACAGGAGCTCAACACAATTTGCTATCATATGGCGTGTGGTGTCAATTGGGAAAACCACCTTTAACCAAGAGTTCTATCCAAGTTCAAGGAATCAACAAGAAGAAAACCCCTGTCTCAGGAATTCTGCACACTCTGGTTGCTTATGACAAGGGAACCATAATTCAAAGCTTTTTGGTTATGCCTGCTGGTACCATGGAAGGGACTGTAATCTTAGGGCGCAAATGGATGATGGCCACCAAGTGCAATATCGATTGGGCAACCAGACAAGTCACAATGCAAGAACCAACACTAGGTCTGACCGCTCAAAATCCCCACCTAAGTGATCCACTCAAATATTCGATAATGAAAAATCACAAAGTCCAGTGGCAAAACCATCTTCGATTGTTGGCCACCCCTCTAACGCTTCAACACCAAAAGTGGAAAAAGGCAAGGTGGTCCCTAAAGCTTCGCTTACTATGCCAAAGAGTATATACAAATGGGTCCCCAAAGCTTCGTTAACAGCTACTTCCCCTGCTCAATCTCGTTTAGCCACCAAGAAGCCTCGTAAAAGGAAAGCAGCTACCCACCCGAGAAAGGGCAATGTAACATCGCGATGGATCCCTAAAAAATTATTAGTAGCCCAAGGGTACTACGAGGGGAATAACCAGATTTGGGTCCCTAAACATAAGTTGAATCCCTCTACATCACCTGTAAAACCTTGCAAACCAATTGTTGCCACCCCAATGACAATTCAAGACCATGGTAAGGGAAAGGTAATAGAGTGCTCTGCACCACTTCTTTCAGAGTTAGTTTGGATTCCCAAACGATATCGATCATTACCACCTAGCTCAGGAAGGGGGGAGCCACATGAAGCTTCTAGCTCCTCATACCAGGCACACGCTGATATAGAAGTTTCTACATGCTCTACACCTACTCTTGCCAACACCCAACAAAAAACCGATGAGTCTACGTCTCCCCTTGTAATAGTATCATCGGAAACCATTTCTTCCATTCGTCAATGGGAGCGTACACTACCATCTCTGCAATTGGATGTGGCCACAAGGGTCATAAAAAGCTATCTGCCCACATCACAACCTATGACCCGCTGGACAAATTGGTTCCAAGAGGCTGCAACATCATTGCAAATAATATGATCTACCCAAGGAAAGGGGGGAACATGTACTCACGCTCGAAATTCTAATGCTTCCTCCTTATAACCTTCTCCCCTGACCATGTAATTGCCAAATTCAAGGGGATGTATATATATAGCTTCATACATTTAAAAAAAAACAAAGAAAAGAAAAACAAAAAATAGTAAAAAGAGCAAGAGCACAAACAAGAGAAATATCCGTATACAATCAAGAACTAGATTGTCCTGTCATAAACCTACTGATGCTATATTTGTGTTTGTAGATATGGCAGATACCCGATCATCATACACTTCATCCACTCCTACCTTTGGTGAGAGGTATCATCTGTACCTTTCTCAGATATTCCACATGTGCTATCCTGTAATTGAAACTGAATGGGATCATATAGATGTACTAGCCAGAGAGGAAAATGTTGAGGAATTAGAATGGCTAATTCGCCTATTGACCATGACTGACCCCTACTCCGTAGAGGACATATCCCCGATAGCTCAATGCTTTCCTTTTCCACAAGATGACTATCCTCGCATGGTTACATTCTTGATGAGTTTATGTGGATGGGAAAATGAAAAGGAAATATCTGACAATGATGAATGGACAGATGAAACTCATGGCACTACTGAGGTTGACTTTATTTGTTTGGATGATGCGGATAGAGGCTTAGCCTTAGGGCTAGAGCTAGGACTCTACAACATCCTCTTACCGTATCCTCAGTAGTAGTGTGGTGATTGGTAGGTCGGTTAGTGTTTTCAAGTTTTTTCTAGTTTAGATTCCTTTAACAAGTCTTGAAATTTTCACACTGATGTGCCTCTCGAGGTATAGTGCTTGTTAGTTGATTGTACAGGTTGAAAAGTTTGAGGTGGGTTCGCTTTCAAGTCCTGAGACTGCCGCAACGTTCATCAAAATATATCTACATCAAATTGCAAGCTGTCTCGTCAAATCAAGGAGATCTCCAATTTCAGGTGTAATTCTTCCATGCCCACTCTCTTTAATTTTTTACTGTTCAATTAATTGCATAAACTATAATGCATGACTACATGGAAATTGTCAATGTACTACTTAGTTTTTGAAGTTGCTTGCATGCTAGTGTAAATCATTAATGAGCTTAACTTTATTGAAAATATTCCTAGGCAGCATGACGTCTTTAGTTAACCTTGGAATACGATTGTCTTAGGTCTAGGGTCAAACCATCTTAATGTTTGACACCTGGCCATGTGTGTGTTGACCTCTAGGACATAGCTATTACCCCTTTGTCGAAAGGATGCAAGACAAATTATAGTTCAGGAGCGAAGATCAAAAGAAATAGATTTAAAAAAAAAAGCCTACAATAAATGGCAATACAAGTCTATGATGTGCTTTAATGTTGGCCTATCGCCTTATTGATACTTGGTAGGCGAGGAGTATTCTACTCCAGACCGATGCCTTGGTTGGTAGGGGGTAGCCTTGCCTAAAGTGAGCTAATAGATTCCTGGATAATGCCTTGTGTTAAACATGGTACCAGGATCGATGTTAATTTTGCCTTAGGAAGGTCGCCATTGTGTGTAAAAATTGTCATGTGCAAAAAAAAGAAAAGAAAAGAAGAAGAAGGCAAAAAGCTCCTGTAACTCTGATGTTTCTTGTTTCCCTAGGCTTGTGGTATTAACTTGTTCTTAGAGTAGACACAGTGTGGTCATCTGTTTATTTATTAAGCTTGGTTATTTTCTTTGACTTAGGCCAGTTATAAACCGTGATTAACCTTTGACACCTTGCTTACTCTTGATTTACTTTCAATAATTTTAAACTCCTATTAATTTGCTACACTAGCTCATTCATGTGACCCTTAAACTAAGTTCTCATAGCAACATCCATTGTGGTCTAACATGCTTGAATTTATACACTTTATATCTTTTGATTTCCAGCATACTTTCACTCTACTTCCCTGTTTTTCAGACGGTCTACCACAACAACCCTCTCGAGCTTACCATACCATAGCTTCCGAGGACGGAATCTACATCAAGAAGGGGGGCATGTTAACCTATGACGGACAATCAGACGTACTACGTTTTACGTCATGTAATTAGTTTAACTATTCTGAGTCATGGGCCGGGCTTGTCGGCACCATATGTTAAGGATGAAGGGATTGGGTGATCGTCGATGAGAGACGCACCTTGAATATTAGTAGGATAAGGGTTAGGATCAGCCGGCCATGTATGGGCACCCAAGTGTGAACGGCCAAGTCACCTATAAGAGCCAAATGTAACCCTAAAATCCTTATTCTCATGTGTTGTGAATACAAGAGTGCTCTTGCCTTATCTCTTTGGTTTCCTTCTCCTGCGTGTGTGTGAGAGAGAGAGAGAGAGAGTGAGAGAGCGATCGAGCACTGTGTAGCGGCACGGCGGCGGTAGAGCGGCGAGCGGCGGCTCCTCCTTCACAGCTGCGACGCGGGAATCCTTCAGGGCGGCAGTTAAGCGGTGAGTGACATACCTTTTTGCATTCTGTTTGAGCTTTCCTTCCCTGGTTGTATGCTTGTAGCCATTCGTGGCATGCATACGGTGTCTGGCAAGTCCCCAGCTACGACCTGTGCGGCAAAAGTGCACACAAATGAGTTGAAGTCACTCCTTGAACCTTCTTAGAAAGCAATTAGGGAGCTAAAAGAGAGGAAGGAGACATTGGCTTATCCACTTAGGAGCAGCTACATGATAGGCTAAAAAAAATGGTTTAACAACATGAAAGTCTTAAAAGCACACCCATGGGCCTTAAGGTGAGGTACAAAAAAATAAAGCATGTTGACAGCTTGGCAAAAAGAGGAGGTGCTAAAAAACAAAGAATGCGGATGGTTCGGAGCTATGTTCAAAATGTTACAGGGCTTAACCTTCAACAATTAGGTAATAGAGTCTCTATATTGCAGGGCTTAACCTTCAACAATTAAGTAATAGAGTCTCTATATTGCAAGGCTTAACCTTCATCAACAATCAGGTGATAGAGTCTCTATATTAAAGTGTTCAATATGATTTGATTAAGTTGCTTAAGCTTCCAAGTAGGATATAAACCTCTATGGAATGGTTATAAAGAAGCCTTGCAAGATTTCCATGACTTGGTTAAGCCAGATGAGGTGGTGGAGGCTTGCGATACTATTGGAATAAGTAGGAAAGGATATCGTGCCATCTCCAAAGCTATTCTTCAAGCAACTCAAGCCTTGATGTTTGTAGGTTTTTAGTCTACCAAGGCATACGATGTGTGCAAGGTAAGGCAATAGGAGAACTTGGCTATTTCTAGCTTAATAGGTGAGTACAGATACATAGAGGAAACTATGCCACTACAACAAAGAAAGAAGAAGAAGAATAGTACATTCGAGTACAATATATTTAGCAATGTTTCTGTGGAGGTGGGGAGAGTACAAGCTTACATGGTTAAGTATTACCGAATGATAATTGTAGGTGATGCAACCACAAATTTTTTTTATCATTCCTTTTGTTTACAAGAAGATACATCTATTAAGTCTCCTTTTAATTATATTATCTTTCTTTCTTATAGAGTGTAATGGAAATTTTATCTTTGTGCTTGAGAGCTTAATGAGGCTCAAGTACTTAAGCCTCAAAAGATGGAACAAATAAGCATTTCATTAATGAGAATAGAGCTTTGGATTACTCCAAAAGCAAGATTGATTTGCTTGGGTTTAGTGTGGAGTCTAAAATAGATCTATGGTGGATATAGTATCAGCTCAAAGGTGCTAAATGAGAGTCATGGTGCTAAATGAGAGTCATGATACCCTAAAATGTATATTCTCACACCCTTAATATTCCATCCATTATTGATGCTCAGAATAGAGGTGAGTTAGGGACCTTCACAGTAGAGTGACATATGAATGCAGATTTGAAAGCCTTGAAATGCATGTTTGGCATATCTGAAGGTTTAAATGCAACATACCCTTGCTTATATTACATGGAAACTATGGAAGACACTACCAAACCCAATTCTTAGTCAGCGCACCAATGGTACTAAATTACTGCCAAAATTAGGGAAGAAAGGCTTGCACTACCAAACATAATTCTTAGTCTCAATGCACCAATGAGTAACACCTTGCCATGGTACTACTAAATTACTGCCAAATCGGGTAAGAAAGGCTTGCAAGGACTCTTGCATGGCCCTAAAGCTTGCAAGAAGAAATGATCTCACACCTAAGAAACCACACCCACACACACAACAATTAGAAGATAGGCAAGAGGTCATCAACCTAATGAATAATGATGGAGGAGTAATTAAACTTCATGTGAAAACTTAACTAGACACACTAAGATTTGTGGCTATATAAGTGCAAGAAATTATGAGAGATAAAGCTCCCATTGAATATTCAATTGGAGATTAAGCTCCCATTGAATATTCAATTGGAGATTAAGCTCCCATTGAATATGAAAGTTTTCATGTGGATAGCTCTCCACATTGAATATTCAATCAGAGATGAAGATCCCATTGAATATGAAAGGTTTCATGTGGAGAGTTCTCATGGGAGCTCTCCCCACCATTGGTATGAAAGTTATGATGCAAAACATCAGAGAGTTCTCCTGGAAGAGTTTTCATGGAACCTTTCCCGATTGATGTGAAAGTTATGAAGAGAAACATGGGAGAGTTCTCATGGGAGTCCTACCATGAGAACATGGAAGAGTTCTCATGGGAGTTCTTCCCATTGGTGTGAAAGTTATGAAAAGAAACATGGCCTTAGGTAGAGGTGCCAAGGGTTGAGGACCCTTGGCACCTATTCTAGGGTTGCCCAGACATCAGTTTCTAGATGTGAGGACCCTTGTGGTGTGAAAGTTGAGGACCCTTGGCACCTATTCTAGGGTTGCCTAGCCATCAATTCCTAGCCATTAGAGGGCTTTGGCCATAGATGTTTGGCAAGAGATGCACATGGAGATATTGGATTTTGGGAAGGGTATTAGCTCCCATGAAGAATCTTTTGTTATTTTTGGGATCATTATATTTATTCGACTTCTTCAAGAGATTTGGTGTTCAAGGAATGAGGTATTCCTTTGGTGAGATGGTTCCCAATGACTTGACTTGATGAAGTTAAAATTCATATGCATTCCTGATTTATGAGAGTTTAATATAGGTTAATGGATGGGATTATAATAATTATGAGATCTTAATGAGGAAGTTGCCATCATCTTTTTTCTATAAATATTAGTTATTATAATATTTCACAATATTGCTTTTTGGATGCGGTCAGGTATGTATTAATTCCATTGGAGAGATAGGTATATATGTGGGATAGTTGAAATTCTTTGTGTGACGAGATTGTTAGCATATATCATCTCCTGTTGGTGGCTATTTTGGTGTCTATGGGGGCCCTTTCCATGCTCAGGCACCCCCCATATTTTCTCCCATTTTCCCTATATTTTTTCCTATTTTTATGAACCTTTGTTGTGGGTTTCCCACATTGTTTATGGATTTTATGCCTATTTTTAGGTCGTGTAGGAGTCTAGGAGGTAGTCGGCCCCCTACTTATATGGGTTGTATATATATGCTACCCTCTCCCTCACTTCTCATCATTGTTTCTTAATCATTTGGTGAGCACCTTCAGCCCTTTGCTATGAAGTCCACTCCTCGCCTATGGGCTAGTTGTTTCCATCTTTTCTTGAGGATTAGTGCATCATAATTTTATTGTTTTCTTTCATCTCTCTCTCTCTTAGGGCTTCAACATTTTTGTCATTTGTCTACATTTTTTGCTGCTGTCTAAATGGTATCAGAGGCCAGAGGCATCTAGACTTGGAATCGCTGATTGGTGCTAATTTTCCTCTCCACTCTCTTTTTATCCCGCCCACCCTCCCTACAAGTGGAGAGAGAAACTCTTGGGTTGTTTTGGTGGCTACGTTTTTCAGAGGAGGTACATCATGGCACTCATCCAACCTCGGGCGGTTTTCTTCTCCGAAGGGAAAGATTTACATTTTTGCATTTTTTTCTCCTCTCCACTCTCTTTCTATCCCGCCCACCCTCCCTACAAGTGCAGAGAGAAACTCTTGGGTTGTTTTGGTGGCTACGTTTTTTAGATGAGGTACATCATGGCACTCATCCAACCTCAGGTGGTTCAGATACCCCCTCTTCTGACTTTTCCTTCAGATGCCAAGTTGGATGGCACAAACTATGACATATGGAAAGTCATGGTGAAAGCAGTCTTGGAGACTTATGATCTTCCTGAGTTCATCACTCGACTGGTCCTCTAGCCTAACTCGGACACCATAGAGGATGATGATAGGAGGGATGCCATTATGCACAAAAAGCTACTCTATGGGATTGGCTTAATGCCTATGCTTGGTCATTCATCCTTCTAAACTCTTAACCCTCAGTCAATCACCGCTCACATTAAATGGGATACCCATGCACATGTTGCCTGGACGAGACTCTTTGACATCTACAACTGGAAGACACCCATGAAGAGTGTTTCCTTGGCGCTTCAAATGTTAAAGCTTTCACCCACCATTGATTCTGCTTCATGTGGGTCACATCAACAAACTAGAGTCATTGCAATCTGAGATTTCTGGGTGCATGAAGGAGATTCCCATTGAGGATATGGTCATTCAGCTACTTGCTCAGTTGCCCCCAAAATATGAGAGCTTCTATTCTTCACTTCTTACCTCAGGATGAACAAAAACCCAATTACTTGGGATAAGTTGGTGCCTATGGTCCTTTATCAGGAGAGCACATTCAGGGATTCTTTTTTAAAGAAAAGTAACCAGGCTTTAATTGTGGATAGAGAGGGGGGCAGCCTAACAAAGGAAAAGGTGGGGTACCTCCCTCTAAGGACTCTAAGAACTCTAAGGATACAAAGCAAAAGAGGTCTTCAACTTCTAATTCTTTTAGCAACTAGAAGGTTTGTGCTACTGCTCCAAATAGGGGCACTCATGGCAATGCCGAAGTCGCATGCAGGATTTGGAAGGGAAGTTAGAGGAAAAAGGGACAAGCTCATGGAGGATTGATCTCGAGTCTGATACCCTGATTGATCTCGAGTTTGATACTACCTATCCAGTGGTTGAGCATGCTTTTCCTTCTTGTTCCCACTCTCCTTAGTGGGGACTAGCTTGATGAACTGTAGTAATGTTGTGATAGAGTTGCCATTGGAGATAACTCTACTATCCCAATTCGTGTGGTGGTGAAGGCATAATGCCCCTCATTCTGGATGGTAACAGAGGGAAGTACACCTTGAGAGTGCTATATGTGCCAAATCTAGGATTTCATCTCCTTTTTCTACATGCGATTTGCAAATTGGGAACTAAGGTGGAATTTATGGACTTTGCATCAATTCCAAATAGAAAGCATATCTATGGTGCCTTAAGAAGATACTTGAAAGATGTAAGATTCCTCCCTCCAGCTTTTGAGGTGTACAGGTGTAAGAACCTCTCCTTTTGATCTTGTAATTATTCCCCTCTCTGAAATAGAAGAAAGATCCTGTTTTACCTTGTTTTGGCTTGGAGAGAGAAAATATCTAGAGAGAGGTAATCCAAAATTGAGATATTTTTGGATATAAAAAATCCTCCTAGTGTCTAAAATAGTTTCCCCTGAAAACAAAAATTCAAAAAGAACTTTCCAATGTGCAATTGGAATTAATTGAAAATGTGTATAAAGGACCTTAGCCTAAGGGTCAAGATTTTCAGAAATTTCTGGATTATGGTCCAATTAAGGTTCCTATGGACCAATTGGATTAATCCAAGTGTGGGGATGAGATAAATCTAAAGAATAAAAGAAAATACCCAAAATGAGTAAATGCCCACATAAGATGAAGAGTTGACTGAGTACAAGGTTTATTAGGTAAAAACTATGAGATATTACTAAAAAAATAAGATATTTTGATATAATGATACATTTTTGACACCTTGGTAATGAGGAGGGGGGAAGACTTCAAGGAGGCACCTATTTCACACATGTGGTGGAGTTTTTAACTCAAAAAAATTGTGATATTTTTATCTCTCCTCTCTCCTGGATCAAACCAAATCAAAAGGGAGCCAAAGTAGGTCCAAATCTTGTCCAAATTCAGCCAAACTGAACCTGGAAAATTCTAAAACCCAGTTGGACTTGGTTAGAGGCCTCCCTCACCTATAAATAGATCCTTAGTCCTTTGTAAAAAAATCTGTGAACTATACCATGCCAGTATTACATTAAAATAATGATATTTTTTATTATCCCTTAAAAATCCTCTACTTTTGGAAAGAGTGGAGCCTCTCTCTCTCTTCAACCATCCTTGGAGCTTTCCTTTCAACACACTAATCAATTGATTGGTTGGGGGCTTCTTCTAAGATAGAGAAGCAAGCAAAAACAAGAGATAAAGTGTAATTTTATGGTTTTTCTCTACTATTCTCAATGTTTTCACTTCTCAACCCCTCTCAAGCTTGAGAAGTTTCTAAATTAAGTGTTTATAATGCAAATCAAGCTTTTCTTAAGAGTTGTAATGAATAATTAAGAAAAGTTTACATTTATGCTTAATATTAGGATGCTTTTTATGTTTATCTCTCTCCCCCCAAAGAATGGTCATTCCTATGACCAATTATCTATTCAATTGATGCTGCTCATGGAGAAATTCTCAATTCACAAATCAAACTCTAGGCTTGTGAAGCTAGAGGTTAAGTAAATGGTTTTTTATACTTATATGCTAGTAAATTATGGTAATCTTATGAGTTAAATCCATAAATTGGATTTAAGGTTAAAAGATAGTTATACTATCATAATTACATTACTAAGTCTTATTCTTTTCAAAAATATTAAAAATTGTCAGTAATAGCAGCGGAGCTATAGTAAATTTTTTAAGGAATTGATACATAATTCATTCTTATGCATAACATGAAAAGAGGACTTCCTACCATATTCTAGGATTGAATACCCTAGGCTAAAAGAATGATTTTCATCACATTCAATGGAAAACTAATTTTTAAGGTTTATGTATAATTAAATAATTAAGAAAAGAGAAAATTATGGTAATTTTATTTAAATGATAAAAGAGGAATTCCCTTGACATTTGGAATTCAATCATTTAAATAGGAAGAGTGGAATTTTAGCATATTGGAATTAATGGATATTTTATTTAAATCCAAAGAGAAATTTTAGATAAATTTATTTTATGAGAAATATTCAAATGATAAAAGAGGAATTCCCATGACATTTGGAATTCAATCATTTAAATAGTGAAGTGAAATTCTTGGCATATTGAATTAATGGATATTATTAAAGAAAAGAGAAATTTTAGATAAATTTATTTGATGATAAAAGAGGAATTCCCATGACATTTAGAATTCAAGCACTTGAATGTAAAAAGAGGAATTCCCATGATATTTGAGATCCAAGAAATTAAATGGGAAAAGAAGAATTTTTAGTATAATTCAATTTATGGATATTTATCAAAAAGTGAAAATATGGGGAGAATTGTTTTTTGTAAATCCCATGAATTCTTTAATTAAAAAGAGGAACATTGAATCTAATTCATTTGAGAAATTGAGAAAGAATATGGAAATAGTCGTCGTCGAGAAAAAAGAACCTTTATCTAAGCCAAACAATTGGTAGAAATTTAAAAAAAGTCCCATTATCGGTATTGAAGTAGAAAAAGCTACTAAATGGGAATAAGATGTGAATGGGATGGGATAGGATGTGAATGGATGTGATAAGATATAAATGGGATATGATAGGATGTGAATGGGATGTGATAGGATGTGAATAGATGTGATAAGATGTAAATGGGATGTGATAGGATGTGAATAGATGTAAATGGGATGCGATAAGATGTGAATGGGATGTGAATAGATGTGATAAAATGAAAATAGGATGCGATAGGATGTGAATGGATGTGAATGGGATGTGATAGGATATGGTGTGATGAAAATGAATGTGGATGAGATGTGAAGTAAATGGATGTGGATGTGAATGTGAATGATGAGATGAGAGGATATATGAAAGGGTGAGATGGGAAGTAAATGGATGTGGATGTGTATGTGAAAGAATGTGATGTAAATGGATGTGGATGTGGATGTGTATGTGAAAAAATGTAATGTAAAGGGATGTGGATGTGGATGAGATGTGATGTGCTGAAAAGAGATGTGGATGTGAATGTGATGTGGATGTGGATGAGATGTGATGTGATGTAAGGGGATGTGGATGTGAATGTGATGTGGATGTGGATGAGATGTGATATAATGTAAAGAGATGTGGATGTGGATGTGAATGTGATGTGGATGTGGATGAGATGTGATGTGATGTAAAGAGATGTGGATGAAATGTGATGTGATGTGAATATATGTGGATGCGAAGTGATAGATGTGAATGTAGATAGATGTGGATAGTCGTGCATGTGAATGATTGGATGGATGTGTATGAATGAGATATGATGTGGATGTGATGTAAAGTGGATGGAATGAATGAGATATGATGTGGATAGATGTGGACGTGATGTAATGTGGATAGAATATATGTGATGGAATGGGGATACAATGAATGTGATGAATGTGAATGGATGTGATGTGATGTGAGTTGGGATAAGTGTGAATGGGTGAGATGTGATGTGAAATGGATGTGATGTGATATGATGTAAATTGGGATAGATGTGAATGGATGATATGTGATGTGAATGGATGTGATGTGAATCGGGATAGATGTAAATGAATGAGATGTGATGTGAATGGATGAGATGTGATGGGATGTGAATCTGGATAGATGTGAATGAATGAGATGTGAGGTGAAATGGATATGATGTGATGTGGATCGGGGTAGATATGAATGGATGAGATGTGAATGAATGTGATGTGGATCGGGGTAAATATGAATGGATGAGATGTGAATGAATGTGATGTGATGAGATGTGAATATGGGTGGATGCGAGTGGATGAGATGTGATGAGTATAAATGTGGAAAGGTGTGATGAGATGGAAAATGATGTGATTGGATGAGAATGGATGAAGGACGATAGGAATACATATGATTGGACTTGGATTAAGTAATGTGGATTGATGTAAAACAACGTGGAAAGACGAGAGTTTGTTATAGAAATTGTATTTATGACCTGTTTTTAAATGACTGTTTTATGTCGAGAATGCTGGGGAAGCATTTTGACCGTCTTGTGAATGAGATCGTGGAGACCTAAGTGATAAAGTTGCAACAGCTGACGGAGAGTCAACGGAGGATGTCTCACGTAGCACGGTGGGTCGAGGTCTTGACCAGCCTCGGTTCGATTTAAATGGTGAGCTTTCGGTATGGTGGATAAGGGACCAAGGAAGCGGCCTATGAGTGAAGCGCTAGGTGACTTGCGAAGGATCCTAGAGGGTGTTGACCATACGGTGCTTAGGCTCTGGCTTGCTGAAGATACTCACGCGTGCGTCGAGGAAGATACTGGAATAAGGAGTAAGAGTTGTTTTCTGAATTCGGGCATGGATCTGGTTGATTGACCTTGTTGGTCCTCAACGGATGAGTCCATGGCTCTTTTATATGGATCTGTTGATTGATCTTGCTAATCTTCAACGGAGAGTCCATCTGGATTTTCATAAGTGAATATATTTCCGGGTACTATGAGCTAGGAACTATTGAAAAGGCCCCTGAGTGGACAGCTGGTGAGCGTTTTGGTTGCCAATGATGCCATAGGTACACCGATGAAGGAATGATAAGAAGTTAGAATTCAACCGGATATTTTGGAGGATTATGATCAGTGATACTATGGTTTCATTAAAAAGATTGTTTTAAAGACAACTGAATCAGTGAAAAAGGAAATTTCATATTGGGTGTGTAAGTGGTGTGACTATCTTGAAGTTTGCATGAAGCACCGGCTAGGGGGCCTGGGAACTCTTTTCCCTTCTGGTACCCAAGACAAAACATAACCAAATTCCTAAATGGATCCTATCACTACAGTGGTTGGGCAGTTGGCTAACCCATGGGACTGGATGGGGTTAGGCTGGACTGATGGATCCCTAAAATGAGACTCAATTTTGTTATGGTACGATAGATGAAGTAAATCCCGGACAGTCCTTGTTCTATGGGGAAAAGAATCAACGGCTGTGCCCTCGACGAGGAAAAAAGTGTTGGTATCTCTATGATCCAAGTGCAAGTCTTTTCCTTGATCTGACCATGTGACTTACGGGTTCGGTCGGATCAGTTTGGTTAGTGATGACCTTGACTACATTAGAATAAAAACCGAGGGAAGTTTTTCTGGGTGCGGTTTTGGAAGAACCGAGGGATTAGTCTCTTGTCTGGATATCCGTGGGTGAGGTCCCGAGTGAGAGGCTCTGTCCCACGCAAGAAGTGCTACTTCCGCTACTTCCGCTGCTAGCACTCCCGAATTCGTTGCGCGGAGGGGGCAGGGATCTTTCAAAAAATGTAAATTATATAGAATATTCCTTAACCCACTCAAATGCCAATTTTGAGTAAGACATGGAGTAATACTAGGCCACATTATTTCTGAACATTACATCTGTACTACTGATGATAGAGAAAGATGAAGCTATTTCTTGAGCTTCCACCACCCACTACCTTCAAGGGTGTCCAAAATTTCATGGGACATGTTGGATATTATAGAAAATTTATAATCCTATGCCGACATAACAAGACCCTTGTACTTGTCATCTTTGAGTGGATAGATGAGTGTCAAAAAGCCTATGTCACTCTCAAGAAAGCCTTAACAAAAAGTGCACTAATCCTAAGATCTCCCAATAGGGATATTATTTTCCATGTGCACAAAGATGTCTCGATTTTTGTAATTGACTGCATTTTGGCACAACCAAGAGAGCATAACATGGATTTATCTATTGTCTTTGCCAACCGACAATTGAACGATGCTAAACAAAACTACACCACCATAGAAAGGGACGACTCTCAATGGTCTATGCTGTAAAGAAATACTGACATTATCTTTTGGCAAAACAAATTTGTATTTTTTGGAGACCATCAGACGCTTCTCTACTTGGTCAATAAACCTTATGCTTCTAGGTACATCTCAAGATGTGGGGGCCATGGTGGGTGAAAACCTGGTCCATGGTACGGCCCATCACCTTGATTGTGAATGACCAGAACACCACTCACTAAGGCACTCCAATTAAAAACTAAATCAACAAAAACCCTGTACAAGCTGCACACACATATTTTCATCTTTGTGCATGGATGCTCTCATCTATGCACGTATTTTTATATTTACGCGTGCATGATTCACATATGTGCATGGTTGTTCACATTTGCACATGCATGATTCCACGTTCACAACTCAACATGCATGTTCATAGCTGGCGAATGTATGTATGTCGCTCTGTGTACACACGTCATTTCCAAGAATGGCATGTGAACGTATGTGCCAACTTGCATACGTATGTTTCTACGTAAAAGCTATAAATATAGAGGGCCCTCCTCTCATTTTCTACCATTCACTCTCCAACTAGACAAACTCTTGGCAAATTATGAGAGAGATATTGGGAGAGCGATTTACTTCCAAATTAGAGTTTCCTATGTGCTACAAAATAGATCTGCCAAATGTATAAACAGCAATTGCACATTATTGTGAAACAAAAAGCCATTTTTACTTCATTGTGTTCTCAACAATGTAACCCCTTGTGCCCTTCTCAAGTTCTCTATGGCTTCATCCTACCTTAATTGAGATAACAATGTAACCCCTTGTGCCCTTCTCAAGTTCTCTATGGCTTCATCCTACCTTAATTGAGATAAGAAAAAGAGGAATTAAATGTTGGAGAATGTGGGAAAAAATTTCCATGTTGTCCTTTTGGGACCCTCCTTTGCAATGAATATCAAGATTTAATTCGTATAGTAAAAGATAGCAGTCCACACTCTTGTGTAGGAAAGTGCTTGGGAAAGGCGTGCATATGATCCATGTAGATTTATCTCAAGTCTAGGAGAAAGGTGCTCTCAAGTCCATAAGAAGGGTGCTTTTGTTACATGCTTCATGCCACCTTGGTGATAGGACTAGAATTTCAACCATCATGATTGTGGCATCACAAAATTGCATATACATTTACCTCTACATAATCGAGCATTAGATATAACACCTCTGCTCACAGGAAGCGAATAATCTCTTTGACTTTGGCTCTCATGCAAGGACCTCTCAAAAGTTGGGGGCAAACTACATACATGCTTGCAAACATCTCTATAAACATTTCAAAACAATTGTTTAAATCTAAGACTAGGCTAAATAACTATTGAGTCTCAAAGCCATTTAAGTAGATCACTCACACCACAACTTCCAAAGCTAATTGTATGTTATGGTTTCGTACATGTCTATATGAACTTGGGTACAATATAATGCATTGATTTGGGATTAGAGGATTGTTTCAAGGATGAAGTGAAAGAGATGGAGGTCAGAGAGGATTCCCAAATGGTCCTTAGATAGATGAAAGTGGAATACAAGGAAAATTATGTGTGCATGTTTAAGAAAGTGCATGTGCACGTGCACGTGCACGTGTATATTCATAAATTTTTTGAGAAAAACTCGATGCATGGTGTGCAGTGATCATAATGGGTTGCAATTTGTTCTATACATAGATCATGTGGCTTATATCATGAGAATGCATAGATCATGTGCATGTGCAGTGATCATAATGGGTGTTGAGAGATGTAATCACGGTGTTGTGTGTATGTGGGAAAGCACCCTAGAGGTGCAAGATACTATGATAAGATAAGAATGCCACATGTAATATTGTATAGTGTGTGAGTGTTGACCAAAAGAGTGGAAAAGGGAGTGCCACATGGATGATGATGTGTAAAGTGGGGTAAGGCTAGAAAGCCTATATCATTGCATAGTTCATTATGAATGCAATAGAAGAAGAGATCAATTCTTGAGTATGCAATCTCTCTCTCTCTCTCTCTCTCTCTCTCTCTCTCTCTCTCTCTCTCTCTCTCTCTCTCTCTCTCGTTATGGAGTTTCTTGTCTAGTTTAATCCACCTTAATCTTATGTGTAATCTTGTGCCTATCACCATGATCAATCCCATATTAGGATTGTCAACAACAATGGGCTGAAATTTATTCTATGCATAGATCATGTGCATGTGCAACCAAGTCCATGTGTATGTGCAAGTGCTATTTTATACGATAATATTATTTTTTCCAAGAAAAAATTGATGCATGGTGTGTAATGATCAGAATGGGTTGAAATTTGTTATGTGCATAGATCATATGGTTTACACAGAGCCTAGATAAAATATCAGACCCATCAGAGGCCTGTAGGGCCCCTTTCCAAAGGCTGGCGTGTAGAGGCCTTCTTTTTTTTAAAGTAGGTGTGTACACACGAGCCTTCGGACAAGGGCCTTACAAGCCTTTGATGGGACTAATATTTTATCTAGGAGGTGGTCTATGATACTTTTATGTACACATAAAATTTGATCTCATTCTGATAAGGAAAAGTATTTTTTAAAATTATCAAATTTATGTATTAGGTAAATTTTTTTAAAAAATTCCATCTATAAGTATGGAAGTGACCCTCATTTCACCTCATTTCTCATCTTTCATTTCTCTTCCTCACCTCCAAGAGCATGGCTCGAACCAAGCAAAATGCAAAGAGAGTTTGGTCCCCCAAGGTGCGACGTGGAGTACCCCCCGTCCAACCACCACCACAGCAACATCGCAAGCATAGGTGGAGGCCTGGCACTGTGGCTCTCCATGAGATTAGGCAATACCAAAAGACAACCTAGCCGCTCTTATTGAAGTTGTCCTTCCAACATGTGGTGTGAGAGATCATGCAGGATCTATAACTCTTTTATCTGCACATTATATGTGCATATACTAGGAGGCTAACCCACATTAGGCTTGTGAGCATGGAAGCATGGGAACAAGCTCTAGTGGAGCATGGGTTAGGACTAACCTTAAGAATTAAGGTTAGGGTCAGGCATCCAAGGGTCACACATGGGAAATGGAGAGTCAAGAGTCACTTGAGGGCCCTCCTATATAATAGGGTCATGGGACATACTCAAGAGGAGGCTAAGGCTATGTTATCTTGAGGCTAGGTTATGATATGATGTTCTCTTGTATAGAGGATTATATCTACTCACCTACCATTTCACATTATAGCTACATGCTGCTAGATTGGAGTCTTACCTCTTTATTAAAAGACTAAGGGCATGTAAAAGGGTAGGAGAAGGGTGTGTGTGTGAATGGACTTATGGTCCACTAGCTCACCTATTTAAAGGCAAAGCTAGAAGGCATTTTATATGGTGCAAAGGCCAAGTTGTATGCATAAGCAACTTAATAAACAAGTTCATTTCTTGTATTTTTTGGTCTCTCTCCTCCACTCTTTTTGATCTAGCATAAGCACCACGTTTTTTCAACATGGTATCAGAGCGCTTGGCAAGATTAGGTCATTTTTTGTGGTGTAGAATAGGTCAATCTTATCTCCTTTTTTGTGAAGCTGAACCTCCTGCCAGTGGAGGAGCTCTAGCAGCTTGTGGAGGCAAGAACTCGGCGTGTTTTCAACTAGGAAAGTGTAGAGGAGGTGTAGGCGCTGTAGTTCGTACTACTAATGGTTGATGTCGGGGTACTGAGGCCGCGGCACTGAGCTCTGAGTAGGCCGGTGCATTTTTTTTGCTGCAGCATGGTCATATGCCTAATTCACCTCCTGCATGCAAGACCAAGTTACAAAATCTTAGGGAAATTGAAGCCCACCTAAAGGAGCCCCTACTACCAAAGTCTCAGCTCTAATGGCAGCCTGACGTGCACGCAACAGAGGAAAGACCAGGCCTGCCCACTGTGGTAGCATTGAAGCTTCCATTAAAGCTTCAAAATAAAGTGTTTTTTTGCACTAATCTTCTCTTCTTGGCTCTAAATCTCTTAAGTGCTCTTGTGAGGGCTTGTTCCAGATCCTCTAAAGTTGTTGGCATACACCATGAGGTGTTCATAAGTCTGATTCATCAAACTTCATCAAGCTTCATCAAAGTGTTAACATTCCCAAGTGTGCTTATTAGCACTAAAGGTGTTGCTAAACACTATTGATGGGTGTAGCCATCAGCAAAGGGGAGCCTCTCAACATTACGGAGTGTTTCTAAACACTAAGATTTTTCTTAAACATTAATGGTGAATCTAATCACCAATACAAGTGTCATTTGATGCTAAAAATATTCTCTTAAGCACTAATAGAGTTGCTAAACACTAATGGTGATCTTAATCACCAAAGAAAGTGTTCCTTGACACTAATGAAGCTCTCTCCATCAGAATTAGTAGTTGGGCACAAACCCTAAGTGCTAAACCATAAGCTTCACCATCTTAATCTCCTTTTTTATGCAACATCCTTAGCTTGATTAAGGGTTGTTGCACTCTCATAAGCCTTTCTTTTTCTACTTAAGCTAAAACATCACAAATTTTCTGGTTTTCTTCTTCATAAATCAGCTCATTACTCTCTTGTAATCTCCCTTCAATACCCAATGTCAAAGGAAACCACCCAAATTAAGAAGTTCTCAGGAGAGGGCTTCCACACTTGTTGGCAAGTTCTTGTCAAGTACAAGATGATGTCCAAAGGTTTTTGGCCATTCATCTCCGGCACCACTAAGGTTATTGATCGAACTAAGGCTGAAGATATTGAAGATGATGAGAGGGCACAAGCCATCATCATGCTTCATCTTGATGAGGCTCTTATTCACCATGTGGACCAGCTTCCGACTGAAAAGGAGAAATGGGATGAGCTTGACAAACTCTATGGAGCTCGTGGTAAGAATTCCAAGATCTCACTTAAAATTGAATTTTTCAGCTTGAAGCTCAAAGAGGGAGATGGCATTGGAGCCTTTATCTCTCACTTGAAGGGCCTTATGGCTCAACTTGCATCAGTGAATGCGAGAATGGATGAAGATGATGCAGTGGCTGTTTTGTTAAAAGCAGTCAAGAAGGTGTACCCCACCTTAGTCACCACCCTGAAGAACATACCTAATCTCACCCTTGAAGGAGTCATTCAATCTTGTCTTGAGGATGAAGAAAAGAGGCCAAAGGGAGGAGCTGAATCTTCAAATGCATCGACTCCATTGAATATCAAACAAGCTTTGTCACATCAAGTGAGCAAAGTAAGGTGTACCCATTGCAAAAAGGTAGGTCATTTTGCAAATAATTATTGGATCAAATATCCCAACAAGATAAAATGTAACAAGTGTAAACAAACAGGGCATATCACTTCTAAATGTCCTAACAAAGAGTCAGAGGGTAACTTTGCATCAGCCTCTAACTCCACTGAGAAATTGTTTTAAATCTCAATATAACAACACCTATATTCCTAACCTTGTACGCCTAATGTTATAAAGGCAACCTATGTCCAATACCACCTATTCCAAATTTTTTTCATAGTTGGTATTGAGGGAGGGTATTAAAAGACTAAGGTCATGTAAAAGGGTAGGAGAAGTGTGTGTGTGAATGGACTTATGGTCCACTAGCTCACCTATTTAAAGGCAAAGCTAGAAGGGTGTGTGTGTGTGAATGGACTTATGGTCCACTAGCTCACCTATTTAAAGGCAAAGCTAGAAGGCATTTTGTATGGTGCAAAGGCCAAGTTGTATGGATAAGCAACTTAATAAACAAGTTCATTTCTTGTATTTTTTGGTCTCTCTCCTCCACTCTTTTTGATCTAGCATAAGCACCACGTTTTCTCAGCACTCTTGATGGTATGGGACATCAAGGTAAATGTATGATGTACTTCATTATAATTCATGTGTGCATCCCTTGGGCTCGGGGGTGGTCGGGTGGATGAGTTTATGTCTGATTTATGCATGTTTATGCATAACAATTATCTAGAGAGATCTTAGGGTTTTAATAGTGGTATCAAAGCAATCTCTAGTTAATTGTTGTTAATTTTTCTTTCTTATTGTAATTTTTGATATTTTTTGAAGTAAATTTTAATATTTACTAAATAAAAATGTTACTTTCTTAATTTGTGTTATGATTTGCACGTGGATCGTTGATATGGCGGTTGGAACGCGTGTTTCTTCTATTCAATGGATAAATCGACGTTACGGGGGAATTCCATGAGTTTAATCTTTTTATGGTTTAAAATAAGCATTAATAGAAATTTTTACAAATATACCACATATTTTATTATGGATATTTTTGGTAGAATGAATTTCCTGATTTTCTATAATTTTTAGTAATTTTTTCCTAATTATTTAGAAAACTTAAGAGCATTTTTATGGTTAAAATTATATTTTTAATGCATTTTTGCAGCTTTTCTGCGGATATACTATCAATTTTCTGTCAAAATTCTGCGTCAAAATTCTGCTGAAATGTAGTATGGGGCAGCCAATTAATGCATTGGGTTCTCTCCCATGCGCGTAAAGATCTTTTTTTCTCTTAAAATCCAGAAATTCTTCTATTTATCTCTCCGACCCGTGTAAACACCTCTTAGTTGGCACACTTTGTTTAAATATTAATCATGATTAAGAATTGGTTATGATTAAGGTAATTTAAGCAAAGTTTAATCATCTCTATTATAATAGAGAAGGAGGAGGTGGTGAGGGTAAATAAAGAATGGAGAACAAGGGGAGGAGGGAGGAGGGAGTGGTTTTGCCCTCCTCCTCTCCATATTCTTTAGCAACGCACAGGGGGGGTGCTACAGCCCACCGGGTGAAATTCGCCCCCTCCCCCGTTTATATTTTTAAAAAAAATTAAGCTTTGATACAAAGCTTAAAAGATTTATTTTTTTTAAGCTTTAAAAAACATAAAAAAGGGTTCTTTTTTTCAAAAAAAAAAAGGCTACGAAAAAAGGGTTCTTTTTTTTTCTTTTACTTCTTTGAAAAAAAAATTTGCCTCTTGAAATTTTTTCCCCTTGAACCATTTGGCTTCCGCATTCCCGGGAAATCTATTGGCTTTCCGAATTTCGAGAAATCTTTTGACCTTTCACATTCTGATTTTTTTTGTCTTTTCATTTACCCGAAACTGTTGGCTTTCCGTATTCCGGGAAGACCGTTGGGATTCCGAAATTTTTTGACCGTTCGTATTCTAAATGTGTTCGGGGTAAATTAATTTTTTTTTAAATTTAGTGTAAAATTAGACAAATGTTATTATAAATTTCCAAAAAATGTGGGGTTGGTGTTTGCAAAGCATGTGGTGTGTCTATTCGGGCACCCGTGATCATTCAAATTCCTGTAAAAATATATTTTTGACCCAAAAATTTTAAAAATCCATTAAAATTATAAATTTTCATTGGATTTGAGAATTGTCGGGCGGAATAGGAAATTTCGTGAGCGATGGGATTCTCAGGAAAAATTAGGGATTTTCTAGAAATTATTTTTAAAAATCCTAAAAAATTAGTATTTTTAAATTATCAATGGTATTTTGGCAAATCTAATTGTTAAAAAATTTCTAGAAAAATATAGGTTTGGAATGCCATAAGATAGGTTTGGTGGAATTCAAAATTATAGTAATATGAGGCCCTATAAAATTAGGAAAAATTAGAAAAAAAATCATGATAATTCTTTTTCTCGAGAATTTAATATTTTTGAGTGTTATTTTATATTGAAGTATGTTTTCTCGTGCTGACATTTGATAGATGCGGGTTATTCGCATATTATAAATATAATTATACCTCGTATTAGTAGATATTTCTATTTAGATTAATTCTGAACGATATTTTCATGATTTTCTACTTTGTTTAGCCATTCTTTTTAGACATGTTCCTTAAGTTTTTCAAAGATGGCTATAATTTGTGTTCAAAGTGTGTCTCACCTTTGACACTTTTCCATGATAATTTATTTTACACTTTTTTAAGTGTGGTCTATGCTTAATTTCCTAAGCTTAAGACAAATTCTATCATGGGTTAGTTGATCGGTTTGTTTTGGTGGATTTTATTGGATGTTTTCCAAGTTTTATATGGACTCATCAAGTTCTACCTAGATCACTTGTATCTCTAAGGGGTTTTTTAATGAGTGTTACACATATGTGTTTCACTTGCTTACTTTGGAGTTTTGCTTGAACGACACCATGTTCATATACTCCAGATTGATGAATTGGCATGATTAATGATAATTAGATAGCATGCATTGATTTTTATGATCAACTATGGTTTTCATGGATTCGAGAAGCTTCTATGCTTTTATCCATGGTTTTATAAGGATCTTTTGATCTTTTGGATAATTTCATGTGCTTTAAAGGTAGCATTTGTCTTCATTTTTTGCACGTAATTTTGGATTGTGTTCCTTGTACTCTTGTTCATATTCCAACTCGGATACCTAGTTGCTTATGTATCTAGGTGAGTTATTTTTCTACCCTAGCTTTATTGTGTTTATTGGGTATTTATCATTAGAAAGGCACCAATAATTCAATTTCTTTTCTAATGATGTACTCGGAAAGAGTTATTCCTTGATGTAGTCTCGGGTATATAGAGACAGATTTTAGTATGTGAAAGTCTGGGATAAGGCCATCTTATTCTTTTATATAGGATTTTATTCATATTTCCTAAACGGCATACTAGGGAGTTTCAAATTGGTAAGGTATGTATGGGTGGTATCATCATGCTAGTATGGGATGCTAGCGATCCCACATATATAATCTTATGGGATAATTTGGGCTCAAGATTGTTGCTTTGCTCTTACATCACTTAGCATGTTGACCTCAACATTCAAAGACAATCTCATTTTTTGAATTCATTTAAAGTTATTGTGTGGGAATTCTCTAGATAAACTTCTTTTATCTATAGCCTGTATGTATTGATGAGTGTAATCTCATCAGCATTTTTACTTGAAATCTCTTACTTTAGAGTTCAATGAGCTTATCTTGTTGTGTTCGGATTAAGGAAATTTGGATTCTTCCTTTGTTGGCATTTCTTTCTCTAGTTCCGTCCTTTAGGTGATTTATATAGTCAACCTAATGGTTTACGGATGAACATTTGTGACTCATCGAGATGTTGATGACTCTCTATGTTTATATGGATAGCTCAGGACGTCGATAATTCCATGTGCAAATGTGGGTGCGTCAGGTCGCCGATGGATACCTGGTTCATGCTGTTATAATGCCATGTTTTCCTAATTTATTCCGAATGGTTTACAAAACAAGGAAACTACTTTGAGTATGAATTCCTCTGATCATCTACAGTAGTCTGATGGGCAAACAGAGCGTATGAATCCTATTGTAGAGGATATGCTTTGTGCATATGCCTCTGGAAAAGCATCAAATTGGGAAAAATATCTTCCAATGATGGAATTTACCTATAACAGTTTTAAACATACGGCTATTGGTTTTAGTCCGTTCATGCTTATGTATGGGTATCAACCCAAGGCACCTATTGATGTCGGTCTTAAGGACATCGAGCTTGATGTATCGAGGGATTTTTTGCGTGATATGCAAGAAATGCTAACCAAAGTTCAGGATTCTATCAGGAGTGCTCAGGATAGGACACGGTTCTATGCTGATAGAGGATGCTTAACTTGCTCTTTTGAACCAAGAGCGTTGGTTTATTTAAAAGTTCCTAAAGATTTTCAGACTTTGTCAAAGGAAAATGCTCGAATTTATCTCCTAGATATTGTGGTCCATTTTGATTTATACATCAGATTGGCACGGTTTCGTGTGAACTTAAACTACCTCCACGTGTTAGAGTTCATCCAGTCTTTTATATCAATAGATTGAAAGGGAAACTGGGAGGTGAGGATAACACAGTTACTCCTCAAGAACTTGTTAAAGTCAAAGAATTATCCTATGTTCTACATGAACCTGATAAGGTACTTGAATTCAGGGAAAGAAAACTTTGTAGTAATTGACTAATCCCTGAGGTTAAAATTAGGTGGAAAGATAGGGAAATAGAGGATTCGACTTAGGAGTCGGTTGAGATTGTTCAGCGTAGTTCTCCTTCTTTTCATTGCAAGAGTGCAATGTTTTGAAAGAGGGAAAGTATGTTATATGCACATTATATGTGCATATACTAGGAGGCTAACCCACATTAGGCTTGTGAGCATGGGAGCATGGGAACGAGCTCTAGTGGAGCATGGGTTAGGACTAACCTTAAGGGTTAAGGTTAGGGTCAGGCATCCAAGGGTCACACATGGGAAATGGAGAGTCAAGAGTCACTTGAGGGCCCTCTTATATAATAGGGGCATGGGGCACACTCAAGAGGAGGCTCCGTTTCATGACATGAGGTTTTGGGTTCACCCAACATTAAGCCCACTACCTACGCAGTGGATAGATCGGGCCTTGGAGGCACTCCAGGAGGCTGTGAAGGCATACGTAATGGATTTTTTTTGGTGACATGATGTTTACAGCTATCCATGCGAAGAGGGTCACCATCACTGAAAAGGACATGCGGTTGGTGCGACGCATCCAACGCTAGAGACATCCTCCGGGCTAGGATCTTTAGGTGTATTTGTAAATTTCTTGCATGAATGAAATTCTCAAAAGCAATGTAAATCTTAATGAAATATACAAAGTTTTTTCTCTTATCTTTTGGTGCAAATAAATCTCTTTAAATTTGAGTTTATATAATTTGTTGATTTATTTGTGTCTTCAAATGGCTATAATTTCCATTTAAGTTACGTGTGTAATTTGAATTTATTTTCTTGAGTCGACAAATAGAATACATTACAAAACACGTATTAAATTAAAAAAATCCACAACCCAAATTTCCATTCATAGCATAAAATATTACAGTCATCTCAAAACATAGTCGGCAAAGGTTACATAGTCATCATGGCTCTATCCTAGGCTTCTTACTACTAGGCTCTCTAGACTCTAAAGCCGCCTTGATGGATGGAATCAAAACATTGAACCCTTCAAGCTCTTCCTTGATGATGATGGGATCCTGTACCCCGCAACAATGCCATGGGCCACCACAGAATGTAAGGGGCCTCACCTTTGAGTTGAGAACAAATAAAGCAACTTTGAGCGTCGAAGTAGAACAACTTTTTTCAAACTTGAATTAGTCAGAATAAGTTTGAATGAAGCACACTTTGTAAGTTCTTTAAGCTTCAAAACGTTCTCAGCATACCCTGGAGAGCAACTCTTGTGGAAGACTATCACATCATTGGTGGCAAGTTTGCCAGTGTGCTCCTTTAGCACAAAGTCCTAGACCCTTCCTTAGTCCCCCAGACCTTCGCTCTGCCTCGATGCAAATTCATTAAGATACACAATTTCCTGCTCACCAATAAAAATTAATGTCAACATCGAACATGCAATGCATGTGAGAGAAAGATTTTTTTTACAGAATGGCCCCAAATTTGATATATGGGGTCTATATGGCATGTAGACCCCACAGATATGATGCCATGCCCATCAAAGGCCTGTAAGGGCTCTGTCTCAAGAACGCTTATTTTTTGCAGAACCAAGCCTTATTACTCGAACCTTTGGACAAAGCCCTTACAAGCCTTTGATGGGCATGGCATCATATGTGTGGGGTCTACATGCAATAGAGGCCCCATATATCAAATTTGGGGAGCATCTAGTAAAAGGAAGTTACCTTCTCTGCTTTGTCGAGCTCCTTCTCTAATGGTGCATCCAGATCTACTCCTGGAATGGGTCTGCCATTGCCCTACTCGATGACAGGTGTCGCATGCTATGGTCGAGGTCTAAAAAGTCCCTCCTACAAACACTCAAACTCTTCATCTGAAATCTCATATTGAAGACTTGCATCCTCAATCTGCTTATGGACGGTGATGATAGCAAAGATGTCATCTACAATACTATCATCATATCGTCCTACCTCATCAACCTATGGTAGGGCTTCTTGGAAATCAAAGTCCACGAACTCATCCGTGGCATCTCGCACAACTATACTATAGAGTTCCTCCTCCCTCAACTCTAAGGGCTCCAACACATCCTGCATGAGGAGGTACTCCACCCCTTTGATGGTGGTGATGGGACTCAATGAAGCTAGTGGTGGGTCGTGACTTTGGGTTTCGTGAGGCTGGATGGATGTAAGAGCTCTGCCTCAATGACAGGGTCTAAAGCGGTCTCGTCTGGCTCTCTATCTATGTATTCCACTAGTGGGATAATAGGGATGTCATCATCCTCAGGCTCTTGAACATCAGAGTTCAGGATGTAGATAGAAAAAGCAATATCCCACTCAATGAGATCGAGTGGGATGTGCTCTTCATAGGAGGTCGGGACAGCGGTAGTGCGGAGATGTCCGACATGAGCTAGAGCTCTGTTCACCGCCTTCTTGTGGTTGGATCCACTCTTCATGCCAAAGAGGAACTCCAAAGGAATCCAACTCAAGGTGGAGTTTGGGATAGAGTAAGCAAATTCGTGTGCAAAATGCAGCTAACAAGGTGGAGTCTGGGTCTAAGGTGGTAATGGTAGCCTCAAGGTCTAAACTCTTGTTGCAAAACCTGGGGTAGATCTGGTCCCCAAGGTGAGCATAGCGGAGTGCTACTAATCCACGCGACAAAAGCAGGGGAGGTAGCCATGATGGGCAGTGGAGAGAGCTAGCACAAAAATGGAGAGCTAGAGAATAGATAGTATAAATGAGTTTGATCTAACTTATACTCATATTTATACCTACACTCAAATTTATAATATTTTTAATAAATTTATACTTATGTTTGTTATTGTACTTACAAATAGCTATAAACTTATATTTATTTTAATACCTTATGTTTATACTCTAGTAAATAAAGGAAACTTCATTAAAATATCATAAATCATAAATCATAATTCTTTTTCATGCTACATTATAATATTATTATATTATATTATTTACGTAGTTACTTATATTATTATTTACACTTAAATATATACTTAAAGTTATATTTATTTTTATACTTACATATACTTATATCTAGTGACTTAAAAGGCAATGACACTTCATTAAAATATAATAAATCATACTTCTATTTCTAGCATAGTTAATTATATTATTATTTACACTTAGATATATACTTATACTTAAATTTACGTTCGTACTTACTTATACTTATCATTATTTTCTTACATATTCATGGGTTTGAAACACATTAACCACAACACTTTATTAAAATGAATTAAAATTAAATTTACAACACTTTTAGAGGAATAGATTCACTCGAAAGAATAAGAATTACATTGACTCCACAATCTCAAGGATGTGTGGAGCAACACACTGCTTGAATGTTTTGCAATGTTCATTCCAACTCCCAACCTTTCTACCATCCAACTTGAAATAGAAGTTACAAGGGGGATCATTGGACATGAGTTGGATTTCCTGCCTGAGAAAACTAAGGGGCCAATGACTCTCTACATTAATGTTAAAAGGGTCACGACCCTCCTAAAGAATAACCACATCAATGAGTGTTGAATGTGTGCCTTCTCGCATGTCTTGGTCCAAGCTGAGCCACTCCCCTCATAGAAGTCACCACCTCCTATACTTGAAGTGAATGCACAAAGTTTGTTTTGCAATGAAGTACCTGTATAAAAAACAAGCAACATAAAAACATAAAAACATAAAAACAACAAGAACAATCAACATAAGTACTTGTGAATAAAAACTATCAAAAATAAACATAAGTGCAATCTTACCTAAAGGTAACATCTGACACAATGATTCTACACTCAATGATATCATCGTGGTGAGTTTTCTTGAGATGCCATGACTCACCTAGTAACTGAGTCATCCAATCATCAGATGGAAAATTGCAGTGGTAAAGTAATCTTAGTTTTCTTCACTACTTCACAGGATCCAAACAAATGTGCAAACAAACCAACTTAGATGCACATCTCTAGAGCCTATGGAGGATTTCATGGCACCATGAACATCAGCTTTTATCTTGACCCTACATGCTTTTGACATGTCTAAGATAGGATTATACCATTCCTGGCTAGACAACGGTGGTAGTGGAATGTACTCCAAACTATGTCTCTCCACAACATACAATTAATCATAAAAGTAAACATTTTAAGATGCCAATTCACTTGCACTCTTGTTGTCATAGATCAAAAAACATTTAGCTTTCCACTTGAACACTCTACATTCTGCCATTCATGCAGAGTAGATGCATATAAACCTGCAAGCAAAAAACATTTAGCTTTCCACTTGAACACTCTACATTCATGCAGAGTAGATGCATATAAACCTACAAGCAAAAAACATGCTTGTATTAAAACTATATCTAATAACCATGGACTGAAAGCATAAGAACACGAAGCACAGAGAGATAAACTTATTGTTAGGCTTATGTATTGCACTAAAGTTATCATGATGCACTCGAATCTCTTTGTGCTTATAAACGTGCTGAATAAAAGCCTCTATTATTGTAATCATACCATTGGTGCGTCTCCTGAACTCTATGATTCTACCTTTCCATTGTTTTTTGGGTTCTGTTACATCTTTGAGCTTGACCTTGAAACTCCCATGAGTGCTTGGTCGCATTAAAATCCAATTTAGCTTACTGTACTCATCAGGGATCCAATTACCTTCATCATCTCTCCTATTAAACACCTCCACTGTGTGAATATTACTAATATTCCTCCTCCTTGAAGAAATCTACAATATAAAACAAAGCACCAAATTAACAAAGTTAGATTAGATGATTAATAAATATCTATGTTAAGATTGTAAGCAACAAATAAAGATTAAAATAATAAGAAATAAATAGCAACCTACTATTTTGATTTACATAACCTTGTTGCTCACAACCTTTCTTCTATGAAAATAAACATCAAGACATCAAGACAAAACATAAACAAACCCTACATCAAAGCTGAGCCACTCCTCTGATCGTAGGTTATCTCTTTTGTTGTGATAAAATCCTTCTATATTAACAATCAACATTAATACTAATCCTTAACACATTAACAATGAACATTAGTGCTAACCCTAAACACATGAACAACTTGGTCTATTGATTACAGATCCAATTACCCTTATCATCTCTCCTATTGAAAATGTCCATCATTATTACTAACCCTAACCACATCTTATCTCCTATAAAACCCTAAACAGATAGAACACTTCTATGAACATAAGCAACAACAATGTATTAGACCTTATAGTAAGCATTACCAAACAACCTAAGAAAATCCTAAACTAGTGAAGTATAAAGAGAGCCTAAAACCAATGAAATGAGATAGAAATGATCATTACTCAGAGAGACTTTTTCAAAACCAGATGCAGCTTTTGGGACCAAGATAGATATCATGTACATGAATCTATCTATAAATAAAAGAAAACAACAAGTTAGCTATGGTGCAAAAAATTTTAAAAAACATAGCAACAAAACACTAAAATTGGACTCCTAAGTTAAAAGAATACTAAATAAAGATTGTACAACTTGAAGAGAAAAAACGTAGCAAAGGAGCTATGGTGCATAGAAGAGAAAGCTCACATGAGAAAATGGACACTCGGTGAGGTTTTTTCCAATGAGGAGAAAATTTAGGAGAAGTAACTATGGCAGAGAGGAAGCTACCTATTAAATTTTATGAAGAAAGAAGTAGAGATGTAGAGAATATGAAAAAATTGAATTTTGTCAAAAAGGGGGGGGGAATGAAAAGGTAGACAATTGAAAAAGGAGGGAGAGTAGAAAGTTGAACATAAAAAATTTGTAAAAAATGAAATACGTTTTTCAAACTTCCATGTACTAAACCACAATGTACATCTGACATGTAAGAATAGTTAATGGTGAAAACCACAAGGACATCTGGCATTTCTCTAATTTTTAAAGTTATTTATGGGCTCTATTTTTTTATTGTACTAAGAGATTATTTTCTCATAATGAATGGACACAATCCCCCTTTATGCTATGAGAGTTCTTGCTTTTGTCTTGAGAGAGAGATTGAGAGAGAGCATTATAGCACATGTGCCTTCTCTGTACTTGTATGTTGTATGCTTGTATGGAGAAGTGAGAGAGAGTGATTGCCTTGTTTGTTTTGGTGTGAGTGACTCTACGGTGACAGCGTGGAGGTGGAGCTTGGAGGATTAGAGCTTCTCAAGTGAGCTTGGAGACCTCAAGGGACACAAGCTCGAAGCATTGGTAAGTGCCCTACGACAGTTGTGTTCTATTGCTCTTTCCAAGGGTGAATGCATTGAGTTCCTTCTTGGACGTGTGGTAGCACATAACACTTGGATAGGTGAGCCTAAAGACATGAACCTTGAGGCATGGACATGCCAGATTTGAGTTACACTGTTGACTTAGAGAGCCAGTTTATGCAGGTTTCACGCAAACCACATCTTGACAGTGTGCGATGCATACTTCGATATTTGAGGGCTACTGCTAATTATGCATTGTTTTATGCAACAAGTGTACCATTGGAGCTATATGGGTACACATATGCAAATTGGGCAGGTACAATCTTAGACATGAGATCTACCAGTGAATTTATGTTTTCATTGGGGAGTGCTGCTATGACATGGAGTAGCAAGAAGCAGCCCATAGTTGCCTTGTCGAGTACAGAGGCAGAGTACTACAGAGCAGCTGCGGTGGTAGTGTGTGAGGTAGCTTGGTTACGCAAGATTTGGGATTGCATGTGGAGAGAAAGGTTGTCATATATTATGACAATCTTAGCAGTATACAGTTGGCCAGGAACCCAGTTTTCCATGAGCGAACGAAACACATTGAGTTACATTACCACTTTATCAGGGAGAGAGTCTTGGCAACAGGCGACATCGACTTGGCCTACGTCAGCATATAGGATCAGGTCACTGACATCTTCACGAAGGCCTTGGGAGATGAGAAGCTCCATAGATTTCAAGATATGCTTGGCGTTCATGAGCTGGAGTTTAGCTTGAGGGGGAGTGTTCTGATGTTAAGCTCAACATGGGTTGACATTATGAGGCGCTTGCATGACTGTTCGACATTTACATCATTTGGTGGGTTTGATAGCTGGCACCGACATATCTTTGCCAGAGATTCTAGAGCTAGACTACACCGACTAGTCCACACCTACCCACTCCGCTTAGCGTGTTCATATTATGGACCGCTTGTATATAATTTATTATGTGTGTTAGTCACTTTATATCCTTTGTAGACCTCTTTTGTTGTGTGAGAAGAAGAAGAATTTTCAGCCTCTCACCTTGTGTGTTCTCTTCTAGGGTTTGTGTGAGTGTGTGTGTGCTTGCAAGAGCTCAAGCTCTCATCTCCCCTGCATCTTTTCATGATTCACCAGCTAATTTTTTTCTTTAGTATGTAAAGGATGAAGCAAAATTCTTTATAGAAGGTTTGAATATCAGGCTGTTGTTGAAAACTCATCTTATGGTAAACCAAGCAATTTCAACAAGAAAGATAAAGCTATTGGGACATTGCAGAAAGAGAAAGAGAGTCCCTTGCAAGCTTTCCCTTGTCAGCTACCTCAAGGCTAACTAAAGATCTAGAAATGTCTTTCATACAACTGAGATTTAAAAAAAAGATGCCATCATAAGAACTTGTAAAAGTTAGCAAAGGAAAGTGCTCAAGTGCCTGCAAGCTCAAACTAAGCCGAGTCGGGCAGAGGGGAAGATGTGGAAAAGGATTAGCTGATCATGGAGGTGGCAGTCCACTTGCCAAATCTGGTGTTACAACACCATATCCCTATCTAGTACACCACTTGGCTCTCCAAGTCTCACTTATGTTAATATATCAGAGATATGCCTTGACCAGTCATCATTGAACTTGCGCATGTTCACTGAGCTTTGTAGAAAGGTGCGAGATAATTACATGGGCCTAGTTAATATGATGTTCTTCAAAGGTGACATCTATCTTCAATTAGAGAATCCATCCAATGGTCTCCAATTATTATGCATGGTGTGTAATTTTAAGGAATCTGTGTGCAAAGGTTGATGCAGAGCAAATCACTTTAAATGTAGATCAATTTGTAGAGCATGCTATCATGGTGATGTAATTATGGACCACGAGAAGACATGGATTCACAAAGACATGGTGGATGCAATTTTGGACCATGCAAAGACATGGATTCACAAAGACGGCTTGGCAAACATGAGGGCCACATAAAGGCATAGCAAGCTAGTCTACCACCTATGACCCAATTGGTGTGGTAGTCCTTTATTGCCATATTGTGGCATAGATTAAAGAGTAAAAGGTAGCCAATGCATTGTTTTTCACTATACTACAAGTGGCATCCCTACCTTTAACAAGATTGAGGGTGATGAGGCACTTGACTTTATCAAGATGAGCTGGAGTGCCTAGACTATCTTGATAAGCATGGGAAGTCATGAAGGTTAGGCCCTAGAGGACCAATTGAAGAAGCCAACAAGGAGGCCAAGGAAACTAACAAGGCTCTAGAAGAAGGAGACAAAGGGCCACCCTCTAGCACAGTTACTGAGACGAGTAGCCAAAGGATGCTATGAGGCTTTCCAAGGAATTGTAATAGAGTGAGAAGACCAGCCAGACTTCAATATGTCGATGCTTGAGAGGAACCACCCCAGCCCCATAAGAGGGAAATAAACCACAAGAAGGAGGTGAGATCCCACATGACACTAATTAGAGAACCATGTTGCAACAATGGGCGTGCGACCCCCTACCTCGTCATTTTAATCCTGCTAGTTTATTCTTTGAGGCAAAAGAAAGAGTGCAAGAGGAGATTCCAAAGGATCTCTCCCACCTACCATATCCATGATTACGTTAAAGCCATCTACAGTCTTGCCAAGAATCTTCCTTAGTCTGTGAGCCCATTCATGGTGTGCACATGCTTGAGGTTGGGCTCATGCGGCTCTACCTTGAGCAACCCTTCAAACAATGGCTACAGAATATACCCATTGAAGAGCATGGAGGATATAGAAGGCTAGGAGATGACATAGAATTTAACAGTGCAAAGATGAAGTATAAGCCCAAGTGATACCTCTGTAATCTAGACTATTGGGCCACATACTGCGCTACACCAGTATGTGGCCGAATGTACATGCCATTGTGCAAGCGCGTGAGGTGGAAGGAATATGAAGCCAAAAAGAAGATCAAAACTCTCCTACTTCCCTCAATTTATAAATCTAATGTACATATGGAGGAACGTGAGGTGGAAGGAATATGAATCTAAAAAGAAGATCAACCCTCTCCTCCTCAACTTCCCTAAATTCAAGTCTCCATTGTTTGGCATGATCCCAATAGAAGAGTGGATGTATGTGTTAATAGTCTAGTTTATTATGTCATATTACGACACCCCAAATATTTCCATCCAATCTGCCTTCAAATTATGAGACATAATTTGTATCTGTTTATAAGATTTTAGAGAAGAGTGGACGTGCGGACTGATAGTCCAGTTTATTACCCCATATCAAAACACCCTAGAAATTGCCATCTAAGTTACTATCAAATTTTGAGACACAATTTGTATCTATTTACAAGATTTCAAAAGAAGAGTGGATGTGTGGGCTAATAGTCCAGTTTATTGCCTCATATCACGACACCCACAATATTTCCATCCACGCTACCACAAGACACAACTTCCCTGAATTCGAGCCTCCATCATTTGGCATGTTTACATCTAATGTAAGCATTCTCATAATTTTGTTGTCCTTTGCAAACATGCGGCACTAGTTATTGAAAACTTCTACATAACAATCATGAGGGTTAGACCTCACTTGCAAACCATGTTGAACCATTTGCCCAATAGACACCAGGTTTTTTGTGATATTTAGAACATAAAGTACATTAGGTAAGTACATAGACAATGGCACCTTACCAACATGTGCAATAGGATGTGTAGTATCATCACCTATTTCCACATATCGTGATTTTTCCATTTTTTACATATCTCTTAACCACTCTCCCCATGACTGGTCATTTGGCTACAAGCACCTGAATCAACATACCATACATCTCCTTGGATCCATGCATCTGTAGTCATAGAACTAATTATGGTGCATCACAAAAGTTACTCACTTCTATCTTTGGTTTGCTTACTTGAAGATGCATAGTTCCCTTACTTTGCAACTTCCCACTTTTAACGTCATTCTACTTTTTATAGCACTCCTTTGATATATGACCTAGTTTTTCATAATAATAACATTTCATACTATTTTCACTCTAATTTCTCTGCCATCCACCTCGGACTCTCTAGCTCCTTGCGCCTCTAGAGTAACCTCTTTCTCCTTAGAATCATGTTTTTGTTGTTTTGTTTCCCATGATTTTCCAAAACAGCCTCCACCATGACCTCTAGATAATGATCTATCTCTACCTCTACCTTTGTCTGTGTAGAAGGCCTATCCTGCATATTTTTAGGAGATGATTTACTCCCAACATTCATCTCCTCAGTAATAAAAAGGGCTATAAGATCCTCAAAGTTTGGGAAGTTTTCTTTTGTCCTAGAGATTATTAGAGAAGCTGCTCAAAACACCAATTGCAACCTTGATATTTATCTTGGAATTACAATATTATTTTGGTCTACTTTGTTTATCGAGTCACAACACATCATCATCTTGACCAATACCCAGGTGATGTACTCTTGAGTATCTTAAATATATTTCCACATTTACATACTTGCTTTCCAATGATTCTCCTAGAGATTATTAGAGAATCTGCTCAAAACACCAATTGTAACCTTGATATTTATCTTGGAATTACAATATTATTTTGGTCTACTTTGTTTATTGAGTCACAACACATCATCATCTTGACCAATACCCAGGTCAGATGGGGCTGTAAGTTTTGTAGGATATCAATTATGAAGTCTTGATATAATAATGGTTCCCATAACATTAGAGGTCATCTTTGTGTATAGCGCAAGGGTATGCCCATTAATATGCCTAGGCTCAAAGTATTTTCCGCAAAGATTCAACAGAAGGGGTTTTATTTTCTTGTAGAGCTTCAAAAACTCTATATACATAGAAAACAAAATGCATACATAATGAGTACTTTTATTATCTTAAAAGTTACAAAAGGGGGCATATCTTATTTATAAGGATAAATAGGTAAGGCGGTTTTTTCCCTTAAACGCACGTGCTATATGGGTTTCTACATATTGAACCCTTGGAGGTTTTTTCTTATTATCAATAATGAATAACATAATGTGATAATAGACTAAGGTATAACTGGTATAAGTGGTATGGACTAAGGTATAAGTGGTATGGACTAAGAAAATTTTCAAATAGATTTTAACTTATCTTTTCACTTTATTCAGCTATTTTCTCTACATTATAAGGGACTTAACATACTTGATCTTAGTTTAAGAACTTGTCTCTCTCTTTTCCTCTTGTTATTGATTCTCATTTATCACTATTATGATATGCTCCCATTTCGTACTATGGAGTTTAGGAGTCTTCAAGATCTTGAATGAACTACTGGAAAAATTTGTGACAAAAAGCTCTCTATGGGTTTGGAATTGAAGTCTATAAATATATATATATATATATATATATATATATAAAACTTTTCCTTGAGCAAAGGTATCTTATGAAGTCTTTGTAAGTATTGAGTGGAAGAAATCTTGGGATGGAAAACTAGTGACGCTAGTGAGTTGTGAGAGATTAGTTTGGATCAAGTGTGGATTGAGAAACAGATTGTGTAGGTGAAGAGATCAAATACTAGGGTTACATATTTTCTGATATAATTCCCTTCAAGAGAGAAATATCTCATTGAGAATTTCATTGGGGAGCAAGGGAGGTGATTATGCACAAGAAAACATTTCCTTGTAGATTGAAGCTGCTTGGTAGAGAGTAGAGTATGAGTCTTAACTCCCAAAAAATAGCTTGTTGGTGACTTTGCACACCAACATTGTGTCATCCACTCACACTCACACCCACACCCATCCAAACCCACATCATGTCATCCTTTCATACCCTTGCCCCATTATATCATCCTCTCATACCCAAACCCTCAACACATTATCGTTCCACACCCATGCAGTGTCACCCTCTCACACCCACACTATATCATCCTCTTACACCCTCTCACACCCATGGCATGTCACTCTCTCACACCCACACCATGCCACACTTTGATACCCACTTCTCAATGAACTTTCCACAAACTTCTCAGACCTCACACCACCCATCTACAAACGAAGCAATCATAGGGATGTCCACTTATAATCAAAAGCAAGAATTTGTACACTTATAATCAAGAATATCCAATAGGATGTAAGAACTTGCGCAAAAATAATCCCATGGACAAATTAACATGTAGTTTAGCCTAGGCAGATGGAGAGTGCAAGAGTAACTACTAGAAGTAGCAGTATATAGATTTGTGATGTTGTCACTAAACCTGTTAAAAGCACAACTCTTTTAAGTGAAAGATGGAAGAAGAGGAGAAATTAGGCCCAATAACCACCTAAAACCTTATCCAAGCCTCACCACATTGATGTGGATGCTCATTCAACGAGTGGCGAGAAAAACATTTATGCGTCCATAACATCCAAATTAGCACACAAGAAGATAAGACTCTCAATGAACTTTCTATGCAAGGTATCATCTACAAAATTTGAAGTGACTTCTATTGAGAGCTTCTTATTACAAGGTCTCATTTACAAAAATTTAAAGTGTCTTCTATTGACAACTTCTATTGACAAGGTCTCATGTCCAAAATTTGAAATGTCTTTTGAGTCTTAGGTCAAGCTCCATGTATGTACTAACTAGTGTAAGAGATATACATGTAAAATAGGATACTTTGCAAAGCAAGACCTTGCATTTGGTCTTATCAAATGCCTTATGTATCTCCCTACATACTTCTCCTAACAGTGTAGAGCTTCCATCATACCTCAATCCCCAAAATATTGTGCATAAGGGCAAGATTAGTCATCTCAACACTCATCATCTATTGTGTTTGTGAGATTTTTTTCTACTTATCCCTTCTCATGATGAGGTCACTTACATGAAGAACAATGACCATATATATGTGATATTCCCAAAAAAAACCATATAGATTAAGAGACTATTACCTACAAAGAAATCAACAATCCATTAGTACCATGATCATGAGCATGTTTCAATTGATCTATACCTTGCTTTTGGAATTAAAAATCACAAGCCTATATGGTTGCTCTACATATACTCCCTCCTCAAGGCTCCTATTGAGGGTAGCAAGCTTCACATCCATTTCGTAAACAAGTCACCCTCCTTGTGCTGCCAAATTTAGGATATGGTGCAAGCATAAGTCTCTTGAAAGTAAAAGTTGTTGACCTATACAAAACATTTGGCGACTAGTACCATAAGATCTATATTTGGCTTTATAGGCCCATTTAGTGTAAATAACCTTTTGTTTTGAGGAGGGTCTTGAGTGTGGTTTTTGAGGATAGAATCATATTCTATTTCTTTGGCTACCATCCAATTCAAGTTCCTCTATGCCTCCACAAGGGTTGTGGAGTATTGAAACTTGAGTACCTTTGACATAAAAGCTAACTTCACAAAATTATCCTTAGTCATATTTTGCTCCTCTTATTTTATGGATGTGTATAGATCTTGAGTTCTCTAGCACGTCTTTCTTCTTAATTGAAACTTTATACCTTAACAACGTCCAATTACACATTACTTGAGACCTATTGGATTTTGAAATCTTAGCCTTCTTATCAAAGAAGCAACTGATTGTGGACTATGGATTTTGGACTAGCTTGAAGTGGGTTGATGCTTTCCCTAGGGTTAGAACAAAGTGATGCTTATGCAAGGATTTGACTTCTTGATAATTCAATGTTATCAACCCTAACCTTAACTAAAAAAGGTTGTTTCCCTAACCCTAACCTTAACTTATGACTTGGGGTTAGGGTCCAAAAAATTTTAGGGCATTATCAAACATTTTCGGCTTTGCTAAATCTTGTTCATAAATGAAAAGGTGCCTCTACTAAGAGACCATTTTTTCACTCATGAAAAAGTGATTCACCCTCAACACTATATCCCTTCCTTTTCTCCCTCTTCATGCCCTTTCTTTCATCATTGTAAGGTTGTTTAGAGCTTATTACCCAACCATCACATTGGTGGGTTTGCAGGATCCTTCTCTCCCCCCTTCTCTTTTATTTGTTTAGATTTTGATTTCTTGAAAACGTTCTTGATTCTTGAAGATTCCTACTAATGTGTCCTAAATTGCCCCATCCCTTCAAAAAAGCCTAAATATCAAGGCTGTTGATAAAAACAAAACAAATTTATATATTTGCTCCAAAAAAATTACATAGAAAAATGCTATGTATATGGATTTGTTAAAAGTAATATGTGGCCTTTATTTCTTTCCCTCAACCCCCCTTCTGCCCCTCAAATGCATTTAGAGCTCAACTCATCTTTGGAGATCCCTAGTTGTTGTGACAAAGGCAAGGGCATATACATATCAAGCCAAAGCCATGCCAGTTAGGATTTGGGTTAAGAAAGGCAAAGTGGTTAGGCTTAGAGCATTCTAAATTAGGGCTCTTTTAGCTTTGAGAGAAAGAGGGTGCCTATTTCCCACTAGATCGAAGGAAGGAATTGGTGAAGACATGGAGTTGCTTACAAAGAGAGAATGAAAGAAAGATACGTATTCACGTCTGCAAAAGACCGCAAGGGTCTATGAGACCAAAAGTTACAGATCTCCGAATCTGAGTAGCTCTCTTTGGGGAAAACACCGGGGAACCTCAAGGCCTATACACACTGCATGGTTTGTCTCACTGGGTGGTCATCCTAATATGGCTTTATCTGACGCTTGGTGGAGGTGGGTGCGAAAAAGCTCATGATGGGGGGAGAGAGAGAGAGAGAGAGAGAGTTGCTCACAAGCACACTTCACTAGAACAAGAGGGATGGTATAGGGAAAGGTGAAGAATCTTTTCCTCCCAAGAAAATGGGGAGGGGTGACCCCTTCTCTAAAAGAGAACCCTTGATCTTCCCCAACTGTCATGGTCCTGGGGAGTGGAGCTGACTAGGCTTAAAAATGACAAGATGCTGCATGGTTTTATGACGACTCAACACAGATGGAAGTGTACAAAATGATGTAACCCCTTGAGTGATGCTAGCCTGCCGAATCCTTGTATCTTATGTGACTAAGTGATGATGGCCTGACAAATCAACATTCTTGTAGTTTGTTTCCTAATTGCTTAGTTTGTCAAGATCTTTAAGGCAATTCTCCAAAAGAAAGTGGGTCATTTTGTTCGGCCAAGATTTCTGCTCCCACATGACGGATAGACATGCTATTTTTGGTGCTGTTGTGGTGCTATATTCGCTGCAAGCCATGTTGGGCTATATTCTAGATGCACTAGGCTGCTGCAACGTTAGAAAGAAGGCAATATCCTTTATCTTTAAGACATTTTCTTCACTATATACCACCTACTCAAATAGTAATAGAGATTCTGGTCAACTGCAACTTCTCTACTTTGTAAGGCCAAGGAGCCAATCTGTTTTGATGCTCCAGTGGACCTATTGGCACTTGCATACAGCAATAAGCAAAGAAAGACTAAAAACATGCTCATATGAAGGGAACAACCCATTGGCACTTGCATACAATGCAGCAATATGCAGAGAAAGACTAAAAACGTGTTCATATGAAGGGAACAAGGGGAAAATTGTATGCACTTTCATTTAGAGCTTCGAAAACTTTGGTTAAGAGAGATGAACTTCCTACCGGGTGTATAAGCTTTCCACCACCCTCAAAAGCATGCAAGGCTGGCATGACTCAACTATCTACTGCAATGATATGAACAAGAAATAACTGTTGATAATACATAAGCAATCAGATCATGTGTTGGTATGAATGAGCAGGTTATAAAAGCTTGCAGGATTTTCTCCTTTGGCTTTGAATTCATTGTTGAGGACCTCTTGAAATTGCCAAGCACCTCTTTACTTTCCTTTCCCATGCTTGGATCCCTTTGAAGAAGCTTTGGCTGAATCCTGAGCCTGCTTGATAAATCAAAAGCATATGGGTGGCTACTCAAACAAACCACAAAAACAGGGAGTTATCCAAGAAGCACACTCACCTTTATACATAAGTATACATAATGCAAATCTGGATCCTCTACTAAGAAAGCCGTGCTTACACTGCCGTCGTCCTTCAAGGGCACGGGATTGGTCACCTCCCAAGTACACTTTTCCAAAGCTCTTTTAGAACCTGGTTTGGCTGTAGTACAACATAAAGAGTAACTAGAGGATATCTATGCCCAAGCATCCCCAAAAAAACAAATAATTAATTTTAATAGGTGCCAAAAATTCTTACTTCAATCACAAAAGGTTTCTGGCATTATAAGGTGGATTAGCAGTGTGCAGGACATTGCTACTGCCACTGCTAATGAGGTGTGAATGTACCCCTATAATAATGCATATATAGCCAAAAGACAGCACATACACACAATCAATACATACGCAGCACATGCAAAGCCACCGTCCAACAGCTGCTCTCATGACTTTTAAGATGTGGCATGCGAACTCGAGGATCGCCATATGTTATCTGCACAGTTCAAGTTTACGATATGTGTTTCCAAAGCCATGAAGCAATTTCCCCATTCATGAGAACACAAAAGGTTAGGCCAAATGTGAACCCTCACCAGCATATAAGCACCGCCCGGTTTCAGCACCCTAGTAAAACGCCACAAAAAGCATGAGTATTCTAGCTAAGAACCACTAACTACACAAATACCTACGGCTTCAAAAATCGGTTTAGACTTCCATATTGAGAATTGACCTGCGAACCTCCTCTAGCATTTTTGCAGCACTCAAGTGTGCACTGGATCCACACTGGCAAACAACGAGAACCTTCGATATAAATGCTTTTATCATTTTGTGCACACGTGCACACGCACGCACACACACACACACACCCCCACAAGTATTTTACACAGGTCCATGTGCCATGGCTGCTTACCATGAGGGAGTCGAGCATGCCTGCACATGGAAACAACAATGATACAAGATGACTCAAATAAATGTTGTCAAATAAGCGCCTACTAACGTAGAGGTGTGCATTATAAACAAAACAAAAATCCTATGCCATGTTATGTTTGCCTATCATGGCAAGTGCATAACCGACAGATCCTAGAGCTTATGACATAATTGGTCTATCTTAAGGGACTTCATGTAGACGTGTATTTTGATATGTAAGTTACTTAATGAGACGATTGCTCAATTTCCTATGCAAGAATTTTATTAGACGATAGAATGTAGCAAACCTTTATCAATAACGAAGTCGAACTCGTTGTCTGCAAAAGATGACATGTCCCGAACATCCATTGTCAAATCTAGAGAGACATTAAGTAGTTCGAAAAATTGTTTTGAAGTCATTTGGCGATGAGATAGCACCCAGGAAGCATAGCTACTTCAGAGTGCCCACATGCTAAGTGTGGACACCATATGACTCGAGACACTAAAAGATTAAGAAACATGACAGACATGATGCATGACAGAGATGCAAGCATTCCCAAATTTTCTAAATCTCTAGAGAAGAGTGCCAACTGTCCCCCCACACTTCGTGAAAACTGTGCCCGCTCTCATCCACAATACATGTGGTGATTTTTCTAACATAGACAAATAATATAAATGACAAGACTCAAACATAACATGTGGCTCCGGCGTGGCACGTGGCTCCACACTAGAAACGCTAGATGAAACACAGTGATTTTCTTGCAAACTACGCAGCATTTCTGCAAATGGATACATTTGAGCTGAGGAAAGTCTTTATACTTCTTCTGCATTGCCTCAATTACAACTGAGGAGATATCAATGTTAATGATTTCTTGATAGCCATCATTCACCATGTCCTCAGACATAACTGCAAAATAAAAGCATGCTTGATGAGGAAAAGGTCTTTGTTAAGTATAGCAATCATCAGTTAGAAAGCATCATTGTGAAAAAAAATCACCACTGAAGCATTGCAACCAACTTACCAGTGAAGCACCGAAACCTCACTCCCAAATATATATGGACATGTTACTTGTGAAGCACAATGAGAGACCACATTTTACATATGTTCATGAATTTAAACCCTGAACCCAACCCCAATTGATGGATTATAAACAGGTGGTGTCTCTCACACAGTTTCATAGTACCTCCCATTAGCATCACAGCCAGGAGAACCACTCCAAGAAGCCTAGAAAGCATTCGCGACATTCACACTCTTTGGATTCCTCTCTCTTCCAACAAAAAGCTACTAGTTCTCATCCCGGACAGCACGACCATGAAGTGAAGAAAGGCAGACTAACAGTAAATCTGAAGTACATAGAGAGCACACCCATTCTGTAACGCATCGGGGATACTACACAGCTGTAGACAAGATGGGGTGAGGTGTGCCTAGTGCAAGAGAGCAAGATCACAGCTAGTGGCAAGGAGAGAGAGAGATGATGACCAACAAGATGATCTGCACAAGGGCAAAGGGATTGAGGGAGTCCAAGAGTAGTGGAAAGCATAAATCCATTATAGACATAGGTCCTTTTTATAGGAGAGAACCCCTTCACATATTCTGAAGCATATGTTGTCACCACATATGCCGTATGCCAAATACGATGCCAAGTGTCCCTAATAGGTGTCACTTTGCCCCACATCACTACTTCACATAATATCCTTCTAAGAGGCTTCTCCCACACAAGAGACTTACACACACTAGTGGTTGCACAAATTGGAACCGCTTTATTTAAAGTCTACATACAGTGCTAGTTTACACAATTGCCTAGCACTTGTTTATATTCCCACTAATAATGTGGTTGGAAAACCCAATCATCCTGGACTAGGTTTACTTTTTCTTCTAGCTGCTGCTTTTTGTTCTCGTCAAAGGTAGAAGAAGTGGATTTTGCAAAGTCTTCATCAGCTTTTAGCTTTCAGCTTTGCAAGCCTCTTCTGCCACTCTTCGATGTAGTGCCCATGTCAAAAAGGACTACAAACTGGCGGTCCTTGGCAGAGCCATAAGATCGGATAAGGCTTTTCTTTGTGGCTTCAGCCTCACCCTTCTACTTAGCATCAAGCACCACGGATGGCATGGGATGCATAGAAGGTAAGAGCTGAACCGCATTGGTGATCGCAGGTGATGATGGAGGAGCGGAAGATACTGTGGAAACTGTGGTAGAAAGCTACATGGAGGCTTGCTCCACTTGCCATTTCTAACAATCCTTCTTACTATGCCCAATAGTATGACAGTAGAAACATCGGTTTTCTGACTGATACTTCCTTTGCTCCTCTAGAAGAAGATAGCCTCCAGTGATGCCTGCTTTACCCTTTCCCTCGAGGGTTCTTAGGCTTGGATGCTTAACTCCCTGAACTAGAGCTAGAATTATTATCCTTCTTAGTGTCTTTAGAAGACGAAGTACCCTTCCCTAGCTGCGAAGAAGACTGTTGATGCTAGGGTTTAGTATTGGACTGCAGTTGTTTTGGCTTGCCTCCGTTCATCTTCATTTCCTCATTTTGAGAGAGAGTCAAAGCCCTATCATAGGTACTCGGCTCAAAGTTATGAACTGTAAACCGAATGTTACAATCCAATCCACAAATGAATTAGGCCATCTTGGTCCGCTCAGATAACCCTACTTGCTGTGCTAAAGTGATAACCTCACAGAAAAACTGAAGCACGAGCGACCCATTCTGTTTGAGTCCATAGAACTCATCTGCCAGGTTGGTCAAATACTGGGTTGGGAGAAATCTGATCTTCAGGTCATGGACGAAGGTGTCCCACTGAAAAGTTGTGACACCTGTGGGGTCAGGTTTGTATGTAAACTAGACCAATGTTGTCACCAAGTTATTGCCTCGCTTGTAAGGTGGGGAGCCGCTACATGGTCTTTCTCTTGCAGATCTATTAGCTTAGCCAAAGGAAAATATGCATTAAACTAATGAATAAATTGATTGACAGCTGATTCACAAGGTGGTTCCAAACGTAGGAACGATACGTTTAGTACGTTTGGAAAACGTTTAAAAAAACATGCTGAAAAGATTTTATATATATATATATATATATATATATATATAGTTTACTTATTAAATTTTAAAATATGCAGTTTGAAGATTCATCAATGAATATTAAAGCACTTACTAATATATTCCATACAACCTTTAATCTCAATTTTGCACAACTTACAAGTTACAGTCACAAGTGACAAGAGAGAGAGAGAGAGACTTGAGCGTGTGCGGGAGAGAGAGACACTTGGGGGGGGGGAGGGGGGAGAGAGAGAGACACTTGCGAGCGAGAAAGAGAGAGAGAGAGAAAGAAAGAAAGACATATTAAGCGTCTACTAAAGACCCAATGGGCCTATGAGTCCAAAGTGATGCAATAATGTCCATAGCATATCTCATCATGGAATGGAAAATAAAACATAAAGAAAACATAAACATAGCTATCTCACTGGGGTGATACAAAACTATCCATGGAAACTCATCATGGAATACTAAGAACATAGAAACATGAGAGCAACATCAGCTCCCAGTAGATGGTATACCACTCTCCAAAATATCAAGCATGGGCTAATGAGTATGGCCGAGAGGTCTCCCTCAGCTATGTCACATGGAAAGGTAGCTCGATGGCGGTGGAGCATGTCTTGGATCTAGAGCTAATGAGATGATTGTGGCCGACGCGGGGGGGGGGGGGGGGGGGGTCGGGCACGCTGGAGTGTAGAGGCTCGGTATGAGGAACTCCTCTCGGGCGAGGTAGGTCCAAAGAAGCTCGTGGAGGGTCCACAAGATCCACTATGTCGGTGTCTTCCACCTCCTCGGTCCGGAAGAAATTGGTGATGGTTGGCTGGCGAGGGAGGGGCAGGGTGACTGGGGCCGAGGCTCTCTCAAGAAGGTGTCCTTGTGTCTGCGGAGCTCAAGCAGGAAGAGGCCCAGACAACATTGGTCCTGGAAGTCAATGATCCTAGAGAGGGGACCGAATCCCTCACGAAATAGACGATGAAACCTACAGCGGATCTCATAGTATACTGGGCAGCGGCATATGTAATGCTCCTCCGTCTCAACCTCTGTGTGGCATAGTCGGCAGATCCTCTCCTCTCTGGGTCTCTGTATGAACTTCCCAGCTCCGAAGATGCGCTCAGCTCTACCTGTCTCCACTCTGAGGCGGTGGGATGAAACCCGTATCTGGCCAATCGCAATCCGCATGGCATGGGACATGTTAACACTCAAGTAGCCCGGCTGCTGGATGAATCCATCCTCAGTAAGTGTGAGGAAGTGATCTCTATAGAAGTGCATCTTTGTGGGGAGCTCCGGAGGTGTGATCCATGTGCAATGTGTGTAGAGGCTGAGAAGATCTAACCAGATAACCCCGTTGGTATCCTCGTGAGATAGCCGGAGAAAAGGGGAGTCCAAACTGTATTGAAGGGGGCTAGGCGGTCCATGCAAAGCCCATATTCTGAGAACCAAGTGGAAACTAGTGCATACCAGACTCCAAAGTGCCCCTCAAGTGCTAGCTATCTGGAGGCCTCAAAGCAACCCTCGGGTACCTGTGGGGATACATGTGACTAATGCGATGGAGCTATGTAACTGTCAGGAAGAGTGCATCCACTACCATCGGGGCTGCAACAAACTCTGCCTGGATAATCTGGTGTGGGACCGATGGTTTGTTGCGGATCATATGGGAGAACATCATGACCAAGGGCCTCTCAACTCACTGCCAATCCTCATCACATAAATCTGGCCCCTAGAAGGCTGCTCCATACATCAAGGCTGGTGTGACGAGGGTGTCAAAAAGCCAGCCCTTCGTCCTGGGCTCCTGGAAATGTGCCTGGAAGCACTGCCGCTCAAGCAAGCTCAAGGCTACATATCCCCGCGTCACTCTAGCATGTGCAGTGGGAACCATGGTAAAGCGTGGGCGACTAAAAGTGACACCAAGGTAGACATAGGATGAGACAATCTCCACAGGATCCACTCTATATGTGAAGCTCAATCTGGAGAGAGAGAGAGAGAGAGAGAGAGAGAGAGAGAGAGAGACTCGAGCACCACACAGAGACGCTCGCAAGAGAAGACTTGAGCACCGCACAGAGGTTGCCGCACGCATGTAAGGAAAAGAGAAAAAAAAACGACGTTTACTTGTCCGTTTTTTTAACCTATAAAATCAAAAGTGCACGTTCACTAACAATTCCAAATGTTAGTGAACGTTCCAAACATTTGGATTACATCCAAACGTCATTTGGATGCAACTAAATGATCACACTTACCGTCATACTTACTAAAGTTTAGCTAAGTCCGGATGACGATCATTGATGTTGTGGGACGCTGGCCTGCGGCACCGATAGGCGAAGAGAATGAAGAGAGGGTATGTTGGAAGTGTAGATGCATGGCCTCTCTTTCTCGCTTGTGTTTGAGTTACTTTCGCTCATGATAGAGCTCTCATTGGTGCTCCCAAGCTACGAGGTCAGCCTAACGCTGGTCTTCTTCAAGCCTGCATTGGGCTTCCTCATAATCCCGTCTTTCTACTTTCTCTTGTTGCTTTCTTGCTGCTGCTTCAGCTTTCTCTTCTTGTCGTCTGGCCTCATCTTCTTGTCTTTGTTGTTCCATCTGAAAGAAAAGAGAGATGAAGCCGGGGGTAGCTGATGGAGTGGGTTTTGCTACGGTGGCCTCCAAGAGTTGGAGACGCTGCATGAAAAGTTGGTTCTGAGATCTGAGTAGAGAGCTATGCTATCTTCTGGTGGTGGAAGAGGATATCTCCTTTGGGAGAAGTAGGCTTCTCCTGATGATGTGTTCTCTGTTGTCTAGTCCCGTACCAACAAGGTCGAGTCTAGTGGTCTGAATCAAAGTTACTTGTCCCTTCTTGCTCAAAGCATCAGCCACTGGATTGGCCTTTCTTGGAAGATACTCAATCATACCACCAAATTGCTGGAATATCTGGCTCTAGCGGTGTTGCCGGTCACTCCACTGTGCACTTGGCATTGTCTGAATCCAGTGTAATGCCTGAAAGTCTCAAAGTCATGGCCATAAAGAAAATGTTTCCAATGTTTCAGGGCCTAGGAGTTCTCGATCGTAGACAGAGTAATTCTTTTTCGTGGGCAGTAACTTACGAGACATGTAAGCTAGTGGATCACCATTCTGTTGTAATACACCTCCGATTGCGACGTTACTTGCATTGGTGATCAATTGGAATGGCTCGTCCCACGAGGCAAGTGCTAGACAAGGTGCCTCTGACAAAGCTACCTTGAGGTTCTTGAATGCCTCCCGATGCTCGTGGAGTCATTCGAATCCGTTGCCTCGAGTTTCGAGAACACCTTAGCCCCATTCAGCCTCTCGAGAATATAATCTATTCGAGGCATCGGGAATCTACTCTTGATAGTCAGCTTATTGAGTGCACAATAATCGACACACAAACGAGAAGACCCATCTTTCTTCTTGACAATCAGGATTGGTGCTGCAAATGGCGACACGTAGGGGTGGATGAAGCCAAATTGCAACAACTCTTGGAGTTGGCGGTTCAACTCCGATTCCATTGCCTTTGAAAGGCAATATAGAAACTTGCTCGGGGGTTTCGAGCCTGGGAGGAGATCGATCTTGTGGTCCTTTGGTTTGGACGGGGGGAGTTAGGGAGGGAGATTGTCTCGAAGAAAAATCTTGTGGAACATTTCATCAAATACTTCTCGGAAGCACTAGCCATCGTCTGGGCAGTCTGGATGTAGATCATCGCACAATGTGCACCGTTACTGATTGCTCGTTTAGCCTGCAAGTGGCTTATGAGCGAAAAGTTTGGAATTCTTGGCTCACACTTAATGGTCATTGGGGCGTTTGACACATTCCGACTAATCTGGAAAGTGTGCTTGTCCCACTTGACATCAAGAAGGAACTTCTGAAACCACTGAATGCCCAATATTATGTTTGCTCCTACAAGAGGGGCAACCATAAAATCACGCACAAACTCTATGCCCTGAATAACTAACTTAGGACCTAGAGCTTCATACTTGACGCTTGTTGTCATGCTTGTGCTAAAACCCTCAACTTACTTGTCCACCGAAGTCGGGATGAAACGGGCACGCTGAGCGGCCTGTTCCGTGACAACGTCCTCCGTGTTGTCGCTGTCAAACAAGACGACTACTCTCTCGCCACCTATGTTGCCAAAGGTCTTGAGCAATTCGTTGTGCTCATACTCTTGGTCATGGGCGTCCTTTTGCTCCCGACTAATGATTGCTCCAACTGAAGCATTGGGATTCGAAGAACTAGGGACAGCCATTGGGGTTTGTGTGGGAGCTGGGCTCACCACTGAAATTGTGGAGGCTGAGGCGGCGGTCTTTGGAGCGGTAGTCCTCTTAGGACACTCCCAAGAAGTGTCCTTTTGTATAACAAAAGAAACACCTTTCCTCCTTGTACTGAGCAATCTTCTCAGCACTCAACTTGCCACCGGTCTTGACTGCCTCCGCTTTCTGGTCTTGACTTGCCACCGGTCATGACTGCCTCCTCTTTCTGGTCTGGAGTAAGCTTGGGCGCATTGGTCGAGTTCTTGGAGCCAGAGGCTCCCGTGCTCTGTCCTAGGGAAGACTCCGTCTGGTTTTGGCCTTTTTCCCCAGAGGTGGTAGCCTTGGGAGTAGCCAGCTGGGAAGTCTTGGGCTTTCTGCCATTGTGCTTTATTTCAGCACTCTGCGCAAGCGAGAGTGCGTCTTCGAAGGTGGCTGGCCTAAACATACGCACCTCCCACTGGATTTGCGTGTCAAGGCCATACAGGAATTGCTTTTTCTTATCCGTATCAGGTAAGCCTAATTGCAAACATAAGCCTAATTTGGGCATGTTCCTGGATTCATCGAGGTATATAATTCAGCTGTATTAGCGGACATGTAGATCTCACATTGTGAAGTTTTCGTCCGAGTTGCGGCCAGTTGATATTGTGCTTATTCTTTCTATCTTTAACGGTGCATTTGCCCTATCAACTACTTATTTGTTGTACTAATTCTTTGTATTTGCTACTTCCCTTAGTGCTAGGCTTCATTATGGCTGAGTTTGCCCTGCATCTCCGGAGGTTTGACAGAAACTGAGTACGAAGGGTTTTGTGTGAATATATGCTCTTATGCGCGCGCGCGCGTGTGTGGAGTGCATTTGTGAGAGCATATCTTGATATCGAGTTCTACACCCACTATTGGGCACTGATTGTTAGGTAGGAGGGCAGCTAGCCTGCACACACACACACACACACACACACACACACAACCTCAAGCACAGAGAAAACGTGAGTGTTGGAAAAGTTGTACTCAATAATGATAGAAAGTACAAGTGAGTACATAAAGTAGCCTAGGGCAAAGTGCCTAACACACATAAGTGTGTTTACACGGGAAAAAACTTGTGTCCAATCACAGGGAAAAAATGCCCGTGAGTAAGCTGTGTTCACACCTGAACTAGCCGGGAGTGGACATGACCAACAAACCCCCCTCAAGTGAATGGTGTGAATGGGAAGCAGGGTGATAGAGCTGTGAATGCTGCCCTGCACTATGCTCCACAGTAAGAGTGATCAAGAGAGATCACGATGGCAAAGATGAACTGTAGTGCCAATGGGAAAAGCAAGCACTATATGACGGGGAAATAGAGAAGTCCCAATGTCATAGTGCTAATGCTAGAGCACAGAAGTACATAAACGCATCACCTGAAATGCATGTCAAAGATCATGTGGACATCAACTGCATCAAATCAAGAGGCATCGCATAATAACCCCCTAAAGGCAAGCATCCAAATGCCAAGCTGAACTGCATGTAATCCACATCAATGACAACAAGAAAGAAAGAAAGAAAGAAAGAAAGATTTTATTAACGTCTTCCAAAAGACCGAACTCGGCCTATGAGACAAATCAGTGTACCTGTGTGGGGTATCCTCTGTCATCCCAACAAAATGAAAAAGTACTAAACTAAAAAAAAGCTGAATCTGGGTGTGCAATAAGTACAATGAGTGGGGGAGGTGATGGAGCTCTACTACTAGGAGAATGCAAAGCATAGCTCTGTAACTGCACGAGTGATAAGCGTAAGAAGTGGTAGCAGATATATGCATGTGTAAAGGCAACAGGATCCAGAAGTCGTGCTTGTGAGACATGCAATATAAGTTGCAAGAGAAAAACTCATCAATGGAGGATCCGATGAGGAAAAATCAGCAATGGTAGGGCTGATAAAAGAAAAAATTCAGCAATGGGGAAAGCTGAATATCAGGAGAAAAAGTGGGGGCTTGAGGTGGGCATCAGCCAATGCTATGAGAGGATGGGTAAACTCTCAGCGATGCCATGATCAGTGGCATGTATGGCAAGTGTAAAGATGCATAATCCCACAATGAATAATATACATGTGACATGTCAAAACCATGAGAGCAAGCCAACATTGGCCAAGTGTGTAGAAGGCACTCCCAGTAAATATCACATGTGAGAAAGTGACAATGTCAACACTGTAGAAACAATCCCACTGCAAGGGAAAACAGCATAAAAGGCATCTCCAGTAGACATCACAGTAAAATCCCCCCCTTGAAATGCATCTGCCAGACAATGCATACCAAGGAGTATAGACTATAGAGCATAGTCATCAAAAGCAACGGTATCAGAAGACATCTCTGTAGGTGATGAAGATGTAAGGGTCAAGGCTGATACATGTGTAGCCAAATTGGCATGATCTGCACCTGTGGAAGAAGCTGCCAACTTCTTTTTTTTTTTCACTCTCAATACGCTTCTTGCATTCCTCTATGGTGTGCCTTGTTTTCTTGCAATAATTACAACACTTTTTCTTTTCAGGATTGTCCTTTGTCTTGGGAGGATCCGATGGGCTAGGTTTAGGCCTAGATCTATTCCCACGAAAGGGAGCAGCCATTGCTGACTTAGCAGACATCATGTCGTTCCTGTTAGAACGAGATTGCTCTTCACTGAGCAAGAGAGTCACAAGGTTGTCAAAAGTGACCACATTAGGTGCATTGCCAGCCAACAACCGCAAAGTGGTGCCAAATGTCTGATAAGAGTCGGGCAAATTACGCAAAACTGTCCGAACAAGATAGCCATCTGTCATGACTTCATCAATGTTAATAAGTTGCTCTCGTAGGTCTTTCACATGCGTAAGGTACTGATCGATAGAGTCACCTTCAAGCATGCGGTCAGTCTCAAGCTTGCCTCAAAGGTAAGCTACACGACCCTCATTGTGACCTAAATACAACGCCGCCAAGGTATCCCAAGCACCCTTTGCAGTGGTGCAAGAACGAATGTGCAGAATGATATGCCTGCAGCACGAGAGAGAAATCAACGCATGGGCATGAGCATCCCTAGCATCCCAAGTACATTGCTCTTGAGTAGGAGGAGGACGAGGAGGTGGACTTGCAGGAGGGTGAGCGGGAATCACTTCACCTTCCGCTAGAGCAGGTGCAAGAGGACGCTTCTCAGTGCCATCCACATATAGCCATACATTCTTGGCAACCAATACATGACGCATCATATAAGTCCACATTGGGTAGTTATCCCCATTGAGCTTGTCCTCTTGAGATAGCATTCCAAAGAGGTCATTATTACTGTTGGCCATGATAACACAACAAATCTGTCACAAGTCACCACGAGTAGGCAATGCCCAACAAAACCGTAAGAATGTGGGAGATAAATAGCAGGATAATCAATGGACTGAAAGGGAACTCCTACGAGAAATACATATGCATGTCCCAAATTTGCAAGTGTACTGCACGATGATGCAAATCTGTCAAAGTGTCCACAATGGCATACATATACTGTAGCAAACCACAAATGTATACATGTGCCGTGAAAAACACGATCAGCTGACACTTGTAAGAGTTGCAAGTGCTCAAATCCCGGTAAAATCAATGGTAAATGGATCAAATGTTGCAAAAATGGGCTCAATGTAAAAAAGCCCCAATTTTTAGGCAGCCAATTAGACCAAATCTGAACCGGATCTGCACCTATAAATCCGCTAAAGCAATTGTCACCTGTACCAAATGTTGTAATGCCCAAAAAATTGGGAGAATGTCCCAATGTCGAGTAAATGTGCCTGTAACACCCAAAAATGCATGCAAATAGTGCCAATTTTTGCAAAATCCCCAAATTTCTAGTGCAATTATGCACTAAATCTGTTGAAATCAATGCCAATGTGTGCCAATGTTGCAATTGCAGGCTCAATGGTGAAAAGCCCTAAATTTCAATAGACAAAATGTGCGATTTCAGGTCAAAAACTACCAAATCCCACAAACTTGTAAGGGATCTTGGAGTTGCAGTCAGGCAGATTTGAGATGCAAGTACTATACAGGGCGGCGGGTTGTGAGGCGGCGCACGACAGTTTAGCAGGGTGGCACACGGAAGGGCGCGAGCAAGCAGCGAACAAATCTAAGTCGTAGGCGGCGCTGGGCGCAAGCAGGCGGCGAACAGATCTGAGGTGCGATGGGCGGCGCTAGGGCGCATAGGGTGGCAGTACAAGTTGGTGTAGGGGTGGCAGTATAAGTTGCAGGTACAAGGCGGCACACAACACAGGTACAGTCGGCACACAGCAGTGTACGAACGACACACAACAACGTACGGTCGGGCTGTTGCTGCAGGTAACAGGCAGTCGGGTAGTACAGGTTTATCCTTGAAGTGATGTCCTCCGTCGATGTCTCATAGGCCGTGAGTCCCTATGCAACCGGCCGGCCGTCACTGAGTGGGAAACAAGCCCTGTCCCCTTTTAGGAATTTATTCAAGAACAATCCACGGGCACGTTGGCCAAGATCGATACAATCAATGAATACAAAACAAATAGATATGTCGATGTAGGATGTCCAAGTCGATGTTGATGTCAAGGCACAAGATCACTGATGCCGAGCACACCTTGGGGATAATCCACAAGTATCTCTCACCGGGCTAGTACCAGATCCAATATCCAAATCCAAATCCAAGTCCAATATCCAAGTTCCATGTTCCAAGTCCAAATCCCAAGTCCAAACTCCAAGTCCAAGCTCCAAATCCAAGTCCAAGTCCAAGCCCAAATCCAGTCTAAAGTCCAAGTTTCAAATCCGAATCCAATTCCAAGTTCCAAGTCCAAACTCCAAGTCTAAATCCAAATCCAAGTTCCAAGTCCAAATCCCAAGTCCAAACTCCAAGTCCAAGCTCCAAGTCCGAATCCAAATCTCGAATCTCAAAGATGGGCGGCGGCCGAACTGAGTTGGGTGGCGGCAGCTCTGGGGTGGTGTCACCATTTGGCCACCTTATTGGTCCACCCATGCTTTCTCATCATGTATGTACATTGGATTGGTGTCCATGGCAATTGTATATGCCGGGGATTGAGGTTTCCCCCCTTCCAAAATAGGGGAAACACTTAAGATAGTCCACTAAGTCTTATCTTGGAGAAAATTTCCTACTCATCGACACCTTGACCATGTAGAGATTCAAGGATACGATTCATAGGTAAGACCTAGTTCTATCCCACAGGGAAAGCGTGGTCTTCAAAAAATCCATAGTCACAAGGGACGGGGGACGGTGACGGGGGGACGGGGACGGGGACGGGACGGGGGACGGCCATAAGTAGGGAACGGGGACGCGGGAGGGAACGACACTCAAAAATTACTTTTTTTTTTAAAAAAATTTCTACTCTACGCTTATTCTACTTTGGAAGTACATCAAAATGAGCACAAATTTACACTAAAATGGTAAGCTTTTGAGTCATATTAATAATTAAGTTGTTACAAAATGAGTCATGACTCAGGAGTCAGGACTAAGCCTTAAGGAGGCAAATGAGTCAATGACAAAAAAGTGCTGAAGACTAGAGGCTAGAGGCTAGAGCTAAGTAGTAAGGCCCATGAATCATGATCCATGAATGATCATCCACGTGAAGTGCCCGCCTCATGGTCATGGGTAGCTTGTGCCAAAGAAGCATCAAGCTCATCCTCAGTCTCATCCTCACTCGCATGCTGCTCCTGCACCTCATCCTCTTGTTGCTCTTCTTGTTGACTCATTTCCCACTCGGTGAAGGAATCTGCCTTCTTGGTCACGCTCTTGCAAAGCATTCGCAAGTTCGCGCTGACGAAGACAAGGTCATTGGCACGCTCTACCCCGAGTCGGTTCCTCTTCCTAGAGGCAATGTGGCTGTAGGTACTCCAAAGTTGCTCCAAGCAAGAGGAGCTGACGGCCTGGCTAAGTATGCGGATGGCAAGCTGCTGGAGCTTCAGTCCATCTGAACCAAAGTCCTCCCACCATAGAGCAGCACCAACTTTGGAGCGGTCAACCTGTGCATCATGACAGCCATAGGAGCCATGAAATGACTTGTACATCGAAAGCTGGTCCCTGATCTTGCGCCTAACCGATGCATCAGGCACAAGACGATCCAAGATGATCCTCCATCCAGCGCTCACCTCCCGGTCGCTCTCCTGCTTGTTGCCTTGGAATTCTGGGTCCACCACATAAGCTGCATCATGCAATGGAGAGTAGTAGGAATTCCACCTTCCTAGACACAAGACATGGATCTCCTCGTATCTGTCTTCGTCAGGCACGAAGTCTTTCAACTTCTCTATCATGCGATCCATGGCCTCGTAGACCTTGCCTATGCATGGTTGCATAGCGTCTACAATCCTCAATAGGTGGACTATGGGCCTCACCATAGCATCTGTGGTCTTCACACGCTCCCACCAAGAGGCGTCATCCGCCCGTAGCCTACACTCTTGGCCAGTGTTTGTATGGGACTCTTGCATGGTGACAAACTCGTCGCTAAGGAAAAGCCCCCTCAAAGCACCGCTACAATCCTTCAACCGGTCCAACATGAGAAAGTTGTAGGCAAACCGGGTGTCGGAATATTTGAGGAGAGAGAGACAGGACCTCTTGTTGAACTCATGCCGAAGTCTTTGGTGGTTGAGGACAAAGGAGACCATGGTGTTGGCCTCCTCAATGAGCGGGCTGATCCATGGTAATGCCCCGATGTCCTTGAGGAGGTTGTTTAGGCAATGAGCCATACAAAAGGACACCGTGACATGTCCATACATACCTTGGAGAATAGCTCCCGCCGCCCTATTGGAAGGCTCCCCATCCGCAACAAAGCCCACTACATGCTCGGGGCCAACGATCTCCATGGTGGTAGCCCACTCCGCCGCAAGCACATCCGCGCTCTTCCCAGTGCCGGATGCATCGTGAGATGAGATGAAGTACATCTCTCCGCGGGAATATGCAACCATGCGTGAATACTCCTCTTGCGGGTGTCACTCCATCCATCCACAATGAGGGAGACTCCGTTCTCCTCCCATTGCCGCTTTGTGTTGTCGGCCGCTTGCTCTACAATGCGCTTCTCCTTGTCGAGCAATGTAGTGCGCAAGCTCTCGGATGAGGGGGGCGTATAGGTTGAGCCATACTCCCCAATCTTCTTAACCATGACCTTGAAGTATTCCGACCTATTCAAGAAAGTAATTTACTAATGAGAAGGAGACTAGGATGATGAAAACATGAATGATGAATTGGCAATGATCGATTGCACTTACCTAGCCGCTTGAAAGGCAATGTGGTCGTGGAAGAAGAAGCAGGCCACCGCCATTTCCACCTCCTCCTTCAACTTGGGGTTCCAATTCTCCCCAAGTGTAGATTGTCGCCGTGGGCCACGTAATGATTGAGAGGCCGTGGAGATGGAGGGTGCCGGTGTCGTGGATGGAGTAACATTCCGACTTGATGGTGAAGGTGACGGTGTGCATGATCCCGATCCACCACATGACTCCATTGTAGAGGCTTGAGTTCCTCTCCCCATCGTCGCGGGATCCACGGCCACTCGTGGTGTCCTTCTTGTCGCTTCGACCGCTTCGTAGACGCTAAGCTTGCCAAGAAGTTCCCGTCTCTTCTCGGGCGTGACATTCGTGCAAAACCTCACCTCATGCCCACTCTCATGCAAGAGGTGGGCTCGCACTTTGTTGGCGCCACCCGTTCGCCGGTACGGGCAAAGCTTGCATACCCATGGCCGAGAACCGCCTCCATGAATGGATGTGGTGTAGTTAACCTCCTCCCACCATGTCCATCCCGTTGTCCTTCTACGAGAAGCCCCGGCACGTGAGAAGGATGCCATGGTTGAAGATGGCTTGACTCTTGAGCCTTGAGGGGAGAGAGAGAGAGAGAGAGAGAGAGAGAGAGCCTAGAGGCTTGGAAGTTGGAAGAGTCAAGACTCAAGAGGCTTGAGGGAGAGGTGAGAGCCTAGGCCCTAGAGCTTGGAACTTGGAAGTTGGAAGAGAGAAGATTCAAGAAGCTTGAGCCTTGAAAGCTTAAGCCTTGAGAGTTGTGAACTTGTGTGTGCTTGTAGCCTTGTAGAGACTTGTTCTTATATAGATAGGCAAGAGAGAGAGAGGAAAGCCTCAAGGGCAAGAGAGAGAGAGAGGGCCAAGCCTCAAAGAGCCAAGGCCCAACAGCCATAAACGGCTAGAAGAGCCAAGGCCCAACAGCTATAAACGGCTAGAAACGGGTAGGCAGGCGCAACCGCAAAAAACGACAGGAGCAACGGCAGGCGCAACGGCTCTCTGCCGTCCCCGCACAGCGCCGTCCCTGTCCCTGCGCTGTCCCTGTCACCGTTCCCTGTCAGAAACGTCCAGTGGGAGACGTCCGTCCCCATCCTTGCGCCGTCCCGTTTCGCCGTCCCGACGTTCCAAGCCTCCGTCCCCTCCGTCCCCTGTGACTATGTAAAAATCAAATCACCCATAGGGTAATTGATCATAATTTGGACAACTACTAGTCTTGATTTCTAGAGACAACGCTTTTTTCCTCATCCATGCTAGGCACAGCTGCTGGCCTAGTCTTCTAGAATAGAATTACCCTAGCCACAAACGCGCCATCTTTAGAAACGTGTTGCTTTTCCACATTTTTAGTATGCATGGACTCTAAATATATAAAAGTACTCTAAATACGACTTCCTATCACCTAAATTCGAATTTCTATTTTTGGAGATACTTATCTCTTAATAGAACTATTCTTATCTTCTTATTTCTTTTAGGATTTTTGAAGCTAATATTCTTATTCTAACACACCGTGAGACGCTTAAGGGTTTCACGTCATGAACCCTTAGGTGTGAAACGAACTTCACGAAATTTTATTATTATTATTATTATTTTTTAATCGATGGACCCCTTTCACAACGTGAACTAGCAGGGTGCAGTTCATGGTGTGAAACGGACTTCACGAATTTTATCAAAAATAAAATAAATTTTTTGGTGTAGGGACTGTTTCACTCCATGAGACGCTGTGAACCCTTAAGGTGTGAAACGGACTTCACGAAATTTATTATTATTATTTTTACCAATGGACCCCTTTCACGACGTGAACTAACAGGGTGCACTTCACAGTGTGAAACGGACTTCACGAATTTTATCAAATTTGATTTTTTTTTTTGCGCAAGGACTGTTTCACACCGTGAACCTTAAGGAGGCGTGAAACGGACTTCATGGAGTTTATTATTATTATTATTATTATTATTTAGCCGACAGACCCCTTTCACGACGTGAACTAGTAGGGTGCAGTTCATGGAGTAAAATGGACTTCACGGATTTTATTAAATTTTGATTTTTATTATTTTTTTTTGGCGCGGGGACTGCTTCACACCATGAGACTTGGGAGGAACCTTACAATCTTCCCCACTTAAAAGATTCGAGATGTCCTCATCTCGCGAGCTGGGGTAGTATCTAAGTAAATCCTCCTGTCTCTTTCAAAGTGGTGTCCCCACTAGGTAAAAATCTTCTTTTATCTAAACATTGTTCTTAAAGAGTCCTTTATTTCATGTGCTTGGCTCGTTTTGTTGTGCTTCCAAATGGTCTTTATTATTCTAAAGTTAATTGGTCTTATTATCTTAATTTCATGCATCCATATACCTCTCATATGTCAAAGACAAGATTTATAAAAAAAACATTTATACATAAATCAATTCTATACAAGCCAAACCGACTCTCTTATTCTTTTCCTTTATACTGCCGATGATCTAGAATTCGGCCTTCCAGCCTCTACATGCTGGGCAAAACCCTACGGGACCATACACCTCATCGTCGGTCGCTCGCGAGGACCCAAGCCGGCCTGTCGCCCTCTCAGGCTCCATCGCTTGATCCTCCCGCCCCTCAGAGGGATGTCTGCGCACTAGGGTGGGCTAATTCACCGCACTAGCTTGGGCCCTCAGAACTAGGCAGCATCACAATCACTCGCCTCAATCGACGAACCTCATTCTCCCAATTGTATAAGGGATACCATGGGCCAACTTCGGGCCTTACTAACGTCTCCGCCGTCCGGCTATACAAGCACAAGAACGGGGCAGCGTCAAGGTAGGGAGAGTTGTACCTGTACCTTGATTTAACCAAGATAACAATCCATTTACTCACTAAAACATAGGACTAGAATCCATGTTACCTTCTTAAGAAAACAATCCTTTTCACAAAGATTTTAGCATTTCAACTTGAGATTGCGATAAGACATTCTTTATTAAGGCATATGCTACAGGAGTCGCAGCGGCACTGCTTATGGGATTGCCCACAGGCACAGCAGGTCTGGCAGCGCGCTCTCAGGATGGTTTTTGCAGGCTCACCAGGTGAGATGCTGGTGACGTGGGGTGCGGTGGCTTGGGCCACGGACAGCGGCCCGGCCCTTGGATATGAGGACGTCCCTAGCAGTGCGACCATCCAGGTCTCTGACAGGGTGATGGCGGTGGTTCCGACGCCGGACTTCTCTTCGGCAGCCCCTCAGGAGGGGGTCGGGCATAGATGGGAGTTGATCAGCAGCATGACGGCTTGGCACATTTGGAGAGCCCGATGCAGGGAGGCCATTGACCGCCAGGCGACTCCACCGGCGGAGGTCATACAGGCCCTTTGGGTGGACATCATTCACACCTTGAGAGGACACTGGGGGAAACTCCAGGGCGACTCGGATCGCATGAGAGGGCGCCGCAAGGCTTTCCTCCGCACTTGGCAGCCTGGCCCTTTCCTCACCGCGAGGGGCGAGGATGTCACTTGGCACTACAGGCCTCCAATTTGGCTTTTCTCACCTCCCACATGTACTACTAGGTAGCCCCCCCCAGAGAGCGGCCAGCCACGGGGGTGGAGCTCAGGAGTTCACTGTGTTTTATCCCTCCTTGCGAGGTGAGCTTTGTAGCCTTATGGCGTTCTCTCATTAACTAATAGAAGGATCTTTTTTCCGGAAAAAAAAAATAAAAATAAAAAATTAAGGCATATGCTGTTGTTTAAAAGAATACAAACTTTAAATAGTAAATCAATCAAATAGATCACTACTATTAACAATTAATAGAGAAGCCGAGGCCATACCTCAACCCCTAAGAATGATATATGATTGAAAAACAACATATGTATATACCTTATAGAAATTTATCGTTTATTGTTGCCTTTGCTTGTTAACAGGAGCTTTAGAACTTGACATATAAGAATAGAGTCTTCTAATACCTTCTCTTACCATTGAAATCATCCAATCATCCCCAAGCTTTATCTCCTCTGTCACCAATTGGCCAACCATTTGGTCCATCTCCAGTTTTTGTCTCGTTCACTTGAGGCCAGGCCGGTGTCTCATGTGAAGAGGCCAGTGTTGTGCTGACATGGACGGGAGCCAGAATGGTGCCACCCGTGTGTTAGCAGGATGGTGTTGTATGGACGGGAGCCAGACTGGTGCCACCCGTGTATGACCTGGACTTTGTTCGACCCATGGGATTGTCACGCCATGGAAGAGCCAGTATTCGTGCCATGTTTTGCCTATGGGACTGTCACTCCATAGGGAGGCTCGTGCCTGGAACTGTCTTACCTATGGGACTGTCACTCCATAGGAAGACCAGGTTTTTATGTTTTATGTCGTGCCATTTTTGTGCCAACAGATATTTTGTACTTGTTCCATGAACGGGAGATATGTCCATGATACTATTTGCACATGCACTCATGTTCTGCATGTTTGAAACTGTTTTCGCATGACTTGTATTTTTGTGTTTGCCTGCTTGACGTGTCACTTACTGAGCGGGGACGCTTGCCAGTGAGTCGTGAAGTCTGCTCTGTCTTCTAACAAGTTTTGGTTGATGTGAACAGGTGGTAAGTGTATTGCCCATGTTGGTTTAACATTTTATATTTCTAACCCTTTTGTTTATAAGGTTTTATGTTCACACTCACTTAAAAGTGGGCACCCACTTAGGGGCCAAGGTGGGGAGCCCCACTTAGTGTGTGTGTGGGGGTGGGTGCATGGTCACCTACCTACACTGGTCACCCACATGCAAGCGTGGAAATCACTATTTGTTTACACCACTCCAATACCCATAAAAAAAGGCGACCACCTTTCGTAGGACTCAACCGACGACCATCTCTTATGCCTCTGCTCCCAGGCGGCTGAGCTGGTTGCGCATGCTCTTCCAGGAGTCTGTGCACTCCACCTGCAAACAAGACTGCTGCGCATGCTGCCTCTCCCATACAGGCTGCGCATGCTGCCATCTCCTACTGTACGGCTGCTTCTCCCTCCCCTACCAGGCAGCTGTGGTTCCATCAGCAGGCGGCTGCACAACTGCAGGCTGTGCTGCCCTTTTCCTCTTGCAGGCAGTCGTGGGCCCCCTCCAGCGAGCTGCGCCTGTTTCATGACGTACGACAAATATCATCCTGAATGGAACTAATACTGTACAAATGTCGCACTGCTGATGATGAGCTAGCTTGTCACCATGCACTACAGTGCAGAGTGCATGTGACAGCTTAGCAGTGACAGAGTCATCCACATTGCTGTGTGTTATTTTGCACCACGCCACTCCCCTTACGCCACACAACATGGCAGTCATTGTACTTACCATTATATGGGTATATCATGGAGTTCTCACAGTTGGGTGCTCTGGGATTTCAACGCCAGGACGGGAAGTCAGCAGGTCCCACTACTCGATCTAGACAACCCTATCAGACTACAAGAGCTAGACATCACTGACATAGGGCTGCAGCGATCATCACAGGAGCGTGAAGAGGTCACAATGCATGGGAGTTATTTCTTAGAGCTGGGAGTTGCACATGGTCTCGTCATCTATAACGGGATGTCCTGATGGCCCTCCTTCGGTGCCCTCACCTCCTTCCCTCACTCAGGAGGTACTAGCACGTGGACTACCTTATGGGATCTCCGGCTTTGGCACACCTTCTCCCCGACTTCTCCATCCCGCCACCCCCTTTTGAAGCTGACCATGCCTACCTCTCTTTCACTCTTACCTGTACACCACCCGTCCCTCCACCACCCCCCATCTCATATTACACTCGGGTCCTTTTTGATCATGAGCTTGACCTTGTTTACTCCAACCACATCTACCGCCAACTCCAGGATGTGGAACCTATTGTCCCCCTATCCACCCTCATAGCATAGCTCACCACCATACTCAACACATCCGCCACCGCTTCTTTCATCTGCAGGCGATGGTCTACCGCCAAGCCACCTTGTGGTTCCATGCCCCAGAACTGTTGGTATGATGACGAATGCTGGGCCATCTCATATTACACTCGGGTCCTTTTTGATCATGAGCTTGACCTTGTTTACTCCAACCACATCTACCGCCAACTCCAGGATGTGGAACTGATTGTCCCCCTATCCACCCCCATAGCATAGCTCACCACCATACTCAACACATCCGCCACCGCTTCTTTCATCTGCAGGCGGTGGTCTACCGCCAAGCCACCTTGTGGTTCCATGCCCCAGAACTGTTGGTATGATGACGAATGTTGGGCCACACGCTCCCGTCTTAAGCATGAGGTGCGAATTGGGCAAATCACGAAGCGCCAAGTGCAACGGATTTCTCAACGGCTCACCCAATGCAAGAAACGGGAGTTCTATGCTCGGAAAGAGGATGAGTTATACCGACTTTTCTTAGGGCCGAACTGCAAAGAGGCTTGGAGGAAACTCCGAGAACATCGCCCTCCCACACCTATCACCCGCTTGGACACATGGCACTCCTATGCACGCTCCCTCTATCATATCCCCCATTAGCCACCCCTACCGCCACCACCAGATCCCCGTCCCACCACCTCCACCTTCTTCACAAAGGGCATGGTTCTCAAGGCCATTTGTAGACTACACAATGGGCGAGCCCAAGATCACGAGGGACTCACTGTCGAGTACATCTCGCATGCCGATGATACCTTGGCACCCCTACTAGCCTACATGTTCAATAGAGCCCTTTGTGAAGGATTTCCACCCTCTTGGTCCACTAACACCATCACCCCCATCCTCAAAGCCAGAGACCCACTTGATCCTAATAATTACAGGACGATCATGATTGGCCACACATTGGCCAAACTCTATGGATCAGTGTTAGAGGCGGAACTCAGTTCATTTGCAGAGAGCTAGGGATGCAGAGCCTCAGAACAGGCTGGCTTTCGGAGGAGCTACTCTAACCTTGACCACATCTTCACCCTCCGTGCCATCATCGAGGAGGGTAGAGCACATCATCAGAGGATTTACTGTTGCTTTGTGGATTTCCGCAAAGCTTTTGATACTGTACCCCGAGCCCGCCTCCTACATCGTCTACAGGAGATCGGAGTCCCATTTGACATGGTTTGGAGCATCATCGCCCTCTATGAGTCCGTCACCGGACGAGTGAGAGCCCCAGGAGGTACATCACAGGAGATATCCAGCACTATTGGGGTGAAACATGGCTGCCCTCTATCACCCACCCTTTTCGGCCTCTACATTGATGAGATCTCGAGCTTCATTGATGGATTAGGCGGGGCTGGTCCCCATACTACTTTATGTAGATGACATCGTCCTCCTCTTAGACTCGGCCAAAGGGCTTCAGAGATAGTTGGATGCCTTACATGACTTTTGCACTCAGCGGGCTCTCTCTGTTTAACCTTGGTAAAACCAAGGTAATGGTCTTCAATACCTCTCGCCCCTTCACATCCAGATTGAGCTTCACATATAGAGTGGATCCTATGGAGATTGTCTCATCCTATGTCTACCTTGGTGTCACTTTGAGTGGCCCACGCTTTACCATGGTTCTCGCAGCACATAACAGAGTGACGTGGGGATATGTAGCCTTGAGCTTACTTGAGCAGCAGTGCTTCCAGGCACATTTCCAGGAGCCCAAGACGAAGGGCTGGCTTTTTGACACCCTCGTCACACTAGCCTTGATGTATGGAGCAGCCTTCTGGGGGCTAGATTTATCCGATGAGGATTTGCAGCGAGTTGAGAGGCCCCTGGTCATGATGTTCTCCCGTATGATCAGCAGCAAACCATCAATCCTACACCAGATTATCCAGGCAGAGTTTGCTGCAGCCCTGATGGTAGTGGATGCACTCTTCTAGACAGTCACATACCTCCATTGCATCAGTCACATGGATCCCCACAGGTACCCGAGGCTTGCCATGAAGTCCTCCAGACAGCTAGCACTTGAGGGCCACTCTAGAGTATGGTATGCGCTAGTTTCCACTTGGTTCTCAGTATATGGGCTCTGCATGGACCGCCTACCCTCCCTTCAGTACAGTTTGGACTCCCCTTTTCTCCGGCTGTTTCAAGAGGATACCAACCGGGTTATCTGGTTGATCTTCTCAGCCTCTACACATTGCACATGGATCACACCTCCGGAGCTCCCCACGAAGATGCACTTCTACAGAGATCACTTCCTCACACTCATTGAGGATGGATTCATCCAGCAGCCGGGCTACTTGAGTGTTCACATGTCCCATGCCATGCGGATTGCAATTGGCCAGATACGGGTTTCATCCCACCGCCTCAGAGTGGAGACAGGTAGAGCTGAGCGCATCTTCAGAGCCGAGAAACTCATACGGAGACCTAGAGAGGAGGGGATGTGCCGACTATGCCACACAGATGTTGAGACGGAGGAGCATTACATATGCCGCTGCCCAGTATACTATGAGATACGTGGGAGGTTTCATTGTCTATTTCGTGAGGGATTTGGTCCACTCTCCAGGATCATTGACTTCCAGGATCAGCGTTGCCTAGGCCTCTTCCTGCATGAGCTCCGCAGACACAGGGACACCTTCTTGAGAGAGCTTCATCCCCAGCCACCCCGTCCCTCCCTCGCTAGCCAACCATCACCAGTTTCTTCCAAACCCAGGAGGTGGACACGGACATAGTGAATCTTGTGGACCCTCCACGAGCTGCTTTGGACCTACCTCGCCCGAGAGGAGTTACCTTGGACCGAGCCTCTGCATTCTAGCGTGCCCGATGCCCTTGGGCCCCCCGTCGGCCATGATCATCTCATCAGCTCCAGATCCAGGACATGCTCCACCGCCATCGAGCTACCTTTCCACGTGACATAGCTGAGGGAGACTTCTCGGCCATACTCATTAGCCCCATGCTTGATATTTTGGAGAGTGGTATACCATCTACTCGAAGCTGATGTCGCTCTCAAGATTCTATGTTCTTAGTATTCCATGATGAGTTTCCATGGACAGTTTTTTATCACCCCAGCGAGATAGCTATGTTTATGTTTTCTTTCTGTTTTATTTTCCTTTCCGTGGTGAGATATGCCCTGGACATTATTGCATCACTTTGGTCTCATAGGCCCATTGGGTCTTTAGCAGACGCTTAATATATCTTTTTTTCTTTCTTTCTTTCTTTCTCTCTCTCCTAAAGTTTGAAGTGAGAAAGTGGATTGCTAAAGACTCACGAAACTCAAGATATAGAAGGCGGTGTGAGACTTTGTGTGACAGGTCCTTTCATCTACACATATTCTGCCACATCTTACATTGGTATTAGATTCAGCTTGTTAACACACGCCACATCCTAGCGTGAGAGCATCCTTGGATGGTCCAACTTTGCTCCGGCACGACCATCGACTCAAGCAACATGTCTACAAAGGATGAAGCACACGTACGCAGATTCCGAGGAATTCGGTACACAGTGGTAACAGGCATTGGATGCCGCAGGACCATGCCACTTTTTGATACGCGATGATTGGCTTTTTTACAAAGGCCGACTATGTATCATGAAGTCGTTCAGGGCAGCTCTTCTCCATGACGCCCATGACGCCATTACTGGTGGTCATAGGGGCATGAATTCGACTTTGGAGAAGTTGGAACGGCAATATTATTGGCCAAAGATGAGGCGAGATGTGTTTTCTGTTAGAAGTCATCTCCTGTCTATTTGTATACACCAGGGCCTCTGTTGTGGGTGTGCCCGCCCGTATATCATTTTTCCACACTCCCCGTATTTTTTCCCTATTTTTTCCATTTTTTTCTAGTGGCTGGAGGGCTGCCAGGTGATGCCAGGAGCACTCTGAAGCTGGCCGACTGCATCTGTATCAGTCGTGGGCTGTCTGAGTGCTGGCCGACTTGTTCTGTGCAGGCATGGGGCATCAGATGCTGGCCGACTGCTAATATCAGCAGTCGTGGACATTTATTCAGTCGTGGGCCTCTTTTAGAGCTGGCCGACTGCCCTCATGGGCTTGTATATATTGCCCCCCATCCTCCTCCACTTTCTCATTCAGTATCTTCGGGATCTTGTGTATAGAGAAGAGTTTACACACATCTCTCTGTGTTTCTTGTGCTGATTATTTTCTGCAGTCTACTTGCTCTTGTCTACCCAAGTTTGGATATCATTTCCGCTGCATATTCTGACATGGTATCAGAGCCCTAGGCTCTAGGAGATCTTGGGCGTTTTTCTGAGCAAGAGGGGGAGCAACAGATTGCTGGTCGGTGGACTGTTTCGGGCTGAACGGGAAGTGAAGGTGCAAGAGGAAGGCGGGCAGAGGGGCTGGACAGCCACTTGCATATTTTCACGTTACTCTCCGAGATTTTTCCCACCCACCCACCCTTTCACGTTACTCTCCGAGATGGCGGATTTACTCGAGATGGCTGAGAAGCACGTGAAGATTCCGACTCTCCCCACGTTCCCAGTGGATCGGCAGTTGGACGGGTCCAATTATGGCATCTGGAAGGTCATGATGGAGTCAGTTTTGGAGTCATATGATCTTGCTGATTTTATTATCAAAGGGGTGCCAAGGCCAGAAGCTGAGGAAGGGGAGGCTTTATCAGCGAGGAAGGACCGAGAGGCACAGGCACAAATGTGGGACCGTGTCAACGCCAGGGTCCGGTCATTTATATTCCTCAATTGCACACCACAGGTGATCAACCATGTGAAGCACATGACGCTGGCGAGAGGCATATGGGAGCACTTGGCTTCTTTGTACAAAAGGGTGTCACCCATGAAGCGGATATCCTTGGAAGTGCAGATGCGGGTTATGAACCCTGCAAAGTCTTCGACGATGCGGGAACACATTAACAAGCTACAGGCCCTTCAGCAGGAAGTCCTTCAAGCTGGGAAAGAGATATCGTCCGAAGATATGGCCATCACGTTACTTTCCCACTTGCCTGGTCAGTATTCCGCTTTCTATTCCTCGTTGATCACGAGTGGCAGGCTCAGCACCATTACATGGGAGGAGCTTGTGCCAATGGTCTTGGACCAAGAGGAACGTTTCACGAACTGTCACCAATTGGCCGACCATTTGGTCCATTCCTAGCTTTTGCGTCTCGTTCACCTGAGGCCAGGCCGGTGTCTCATGTGAAGAGGCCAGTATTTTGCTGACATGGACGGGAGCCAGACTGGTGCCACCCGTGTGCTAGCAAGATGGTGTCGTATGGACGGGAGCCAGACCAGTGCCACCCGTGTATGACCTGGACTGTGTTCGATCCATGGGACTGTCACGCCATGGAAGAGCCAGTATTCGTGCCGTGTTTTACCTACAGGACTGTCACACCATAGGGAAACTCGTGCCTGGAACTGTGTCTTACCTATGGGACTGTCACTCCATAGGAAGACCAGGTTTTTATGTTTTTATGTCGTGCCAGTTTTGTGCCGACAGATATTTTGTACATGTTCCATGAACGGGAGATATGTCCATGTTACTTTTTGCACATGCACACATATTTTGCATGTTTGAAACTGTTTTCGCATGACATGTATTTGTGTGTTTGCCTGCTTGACGTGTTACTTACTGAGCGGGGACGCCTGCTAGTGAGTCGTGAAGTCTGCTCTGTATTCTGACGAGTTTTAGTGCATGTGAACAGGTGGTAAGTATGTTACACATGTTGTTTTAATATTTTTTATTCTAACCCTTTATTTTATAAGGTTAGGTGTTCACACTTATTTAAAAGTGGGCACCCCCTTTGGGCACCCACTTTGGGGCCAAGGTGGGGAGCCCCACTTTTAAGTGAGTGTGGGGGTGGGCATGGTCACCAACCCCCACTAGTTCCCTTTCATGCATGCGTGGGAAATCTTTAGTGGTATCTTCACTTAAATTTTATTAAAAAAAGGGCCCCCTTCAAGCGTAGAATCCATCGCTTCCCTCTTACGTAGAGAACCACCATCTCTGCGCATGTTCCCCTGAGGCAGCTTGTTTTCCATCAACTGTGAGGCGGCTGTTTACTCCACGCTGCTCCCTCTCTCCCAGGCGGTTGGCTGTAACTCCCACAGGCGGCTGCTCACTTTCCATCCAAGCGACTGCCTCAACATCTCCACAGGCGGCTGCTTCATCTCCTATATAGGTGACTGCACCTTCTGCAGGCGGCTGTCACCTCCAGACTGCTGCGCTACCTTCTCATACTGACGGCTGTGTACACTACTGCAACCAGTCGTTTTCCCTTTTACAAGTTGGTGCTACAGTAGGCGGCTGTGATTACTTGTACCAACGACTCTTCTCCTACAGCACTGCTGCACCTCAGGCTGCACCTCTGTAATCACTATTGGTGGCTGCCCATTATCTACAGGCGGCTGCCCCCACTTTAAGCAACCAGGCGATCGCTGCTATTCATCTCCTGCAGGCAACTGTGCCATCTCAACAAAGTAGTTGCTCTTACTGTCCAGCAGGCTGCAAGTGACTGTGCACTCCTTCTCCAATCAGGCAAGAGGCGGTTGTGCCCATTGTGGTGGAACTTGTCTTGGTGATTCTTCACGAGGCTACTCTTTCTTCAACAAGGGTGGTTTCATCCACAGCAAACCACAAGTATTGGTTTCCTATCAACCATCTACAAGTAAGTGATTTTCAGATTTGAGTAAAGTATTATATGTTTAAATCTGATAAAAGATTCATCCCGCTCGGCCAACACCCGTTCGGTGCCGGGTTGTCCAAGCTGTATTGGCGAACCTCGGTCCAAAGGTGCTGAGATCGGGAGAGCCAGGCGTTAGTACGAGAGCGCCTGTTTGTGCGTGGTCTCGGAACACCAGTGAGGCGCTCTCCGCGGAGTCCAGTGAAAGCACAGGACCGCAGAGATTGGACCACACTAGTGGTCGTTCTGCTTCGAGTCTCTACATCGAAATTCGAGCCTACTTGTTTGGTACTGTTTTCATATGTACATGGACATTCTCTGGTTCTCAGAACCCATGGAGCATTGTATTCTTTAAATACTCCCAATAAATATATCATATATTGAGGGGGGGGGTCGGCCCGTTCCGGCCCCACTGCTGGTGTCCATCTTTCCATTTCTGTTCAATTATTTTTCAAGTTGTTTTAAGTTGTCCATTTCAAATTTGTGGTTTTAAAGTTGTGCTATTAAGCGTGTGGGTGTCCAACGGAGTCTTTCCCACTTGACGGGATCGGTTTCATTGGTATCAGAGCACGGTTGTTTCCCTCTTCCTAGTGGGGAAACGAACCTGTGTACTGGACATCCCGCTTTTAGCAAACTTTGAACACAATGGACAGCCAAGGCAACCCTTTGGAAGTACCAAATTCGAGGGGTCCCTCTAGTGCCTCTCGTGGGTCTGATGCCCTGCGAGGTAGACACAAGCCCCTTGAAAGGGTTATGGATACTGAATCCAAGGGTCAACTGTCTCCAGGAAAGACAGTTATGCTTGAACAAGAGCCTGATGCAATGAGGGCTGAAATGGAACATATGAGAAAACTTTTGCAGGCTCAAGAGCAAGAATTAAAGTTTTTGCATGAAGATCCTCATCTACAAAGTGCTATTGAAGCCAGGAAGGCTGATGCTATGGTTGATGTAACCTTTGAATCAATGGCTCGTGAAGTGGGCAAGAAACCAAGGGAGTTGGCACTTGCCTATCTCCTTCGCAAAGGTGATATCAAAGAGGGGGATGACGGAGAGCTGATTTTCAGAAATCCACCTCGTTTGAAGCATGGAGATCCCGCATCCCAGAGGCTGAAATCTTTTATGCAAAAGGAAGAGGTGACTGTCACCTCTCGACATGCATCCTCTCCCCAAGGCACTAAGCCTGACAGATATATGTATGCCAGTGCTCATGGAGGGCACGAAAGTTACATGCATGCAAGATATGTATCTCATGGTGACAGGTCTGCTTCCAGAAAAATTTTGCCTTCTGAGTTGTCTCATGGAGAGACCATGCCACATGCAGGTAAGTCACATGCATCTGAGCTTCGAGTTCGTGGAGCACATGCCACCGTGCCCCATGAAGCTTCTATGACGGCCCATGGAGCCCATGCAGACAGGGCTACCCCGCTGGATAAGGGGAAAAGAAAAAGAGAGGACCATGAGCCTCATGCCAGGAAGCTCAAGGAGTTTAAAGCAGGTGATAAATCTGTCAAATTTGATGTCTTTCATGGTGAACATGATGCTTCTAAGGTGCTAGCGTTTGTGGCACAGTTCGACATTGCTTTTAGCGATGAGGATTTCACAGAAAAATCAAAGGTGCGCCATGCTAGCATGTTTTTAAAAGGGACTGCTGCCCATTGGTGGATCACTGAAAAGATCACCAAGGATCCCATCTCCACTTGGAAGGAATTCAAAGATAGATTTTATGCTCAGTTCTTGCCACCCAATGCAGAGCAAACTCTCACTCAAAAGTGGGATAGGTTGGAGCAAAAAGATAATGAGAGTGTGCAACAGTATGTTAACAAATTTTGGAAAGTGTTGCTGGAAGTCACTCCCTTCATGCTAATCACAGAGGATGAAAGAAAAAGGAAGTTTCGTTCTGGATTGCAACCAGCATATAGATCGGGTATTGAATTGCACCCAAAACATACGTTGCAACAACTCACAGCTTCTGCTCTTGCTACAGAGCAATTGGTACTCAAGATCAAGCAGGATCAAGGAGGTTCCAAGGGGAAGGACAAGGCTGCCCCAAACCAGCAAAAGGATGGACAGCCACCTAAAAAGAACTTCCGGGAGCCTTACAAAGGTGGTAAAGCTGAAAATAACACATCTAAAGATCAGGGCCCAAGGAAGAACAAATTTGGATTAACCCCGGAGCAAAGAGAGCAATATGCTAAGGATGGAAAATGCTTTTCTTGTGGTAGCAAAGACCACATGTTTCGACAATGCCCAGATCGCAAACCAAAGCACGAGGACAAGCACACCAAAGCAAATGTTCATGCAGTTCCTGATGTGCAAGGTAATACAGGTCATGATGCAAAAGAGCGTATGGTTTGCAAGGCTTGGGGGCAAATCAAGGATCAGCCCGCACTTTTCATGTTTGATGACTGTGCAACTGACAATTTCATCTCTATGCAAATGGAAGCTGCATTGGGTATTGAGGTTGAAAACATGGGACCTCAGATTGAAGCCGAAGCTGCATTTATTGGTAAAGAGGTGCAGGTTACCCCTTTGATTGGGAAGTTGCGTATCCATATACAGGGCTATCTTGATAATGAGCATTTCTTAGTTGCTCCATTGAATGGATGTGATGTATTGTTGGGCAAGCCGTGGCACCATAGGCTTGAGCCCCGCAAAGACTACAAATCCAATATGATTTCTTTTATGCATAAAGGCCGCATGCATTTTATTGATGCTGGCAAAGAAGGGGATTCCATCCCAGTTGTATCACACATCCAAATCAATAAAGCAATGAAAAAGAGTCTTTCAGCGTACTTGGTTTTTGTGCGTGATAGTCTTGTGCCAAATCAACAAAATGTGGATGCTATGTCTAATGATAGGCTGAATTTTCTTAATGCATTCAAAGACTGTTTTGCTGACTCGTTGCCAGGTGAATTACCTCCCCAAAGGCCCGAAGATCACCGCATAGATCTTGTGCCAGGTAGTTCTCCTCCTAACAAACCCGCATACCGAGTGAGTGCTGCACAACAAGAAGAAATTATGAAGCAGGTCAACGAGCTTTTAGAGAAAGGTTTGGATCAGCCCAGTTCCTCACCTTACTGCTCTCCTGTGCTTCTTGTTCAAAAGAAGGACGGATCATTCCGTATGTGTGTAGATTATAGAGCTTTGAACAAGCTTACCATCAAGAACAGATTTCCTATTCCACGTATTGATGATATCTTGGATAAGCTTGATGGTTCAGCTTGCTTTAGCAGACTTGATTTGAAGAGTGGTTATCACCAGATTCGCGTGGTGCCACAAGATGTCCATAAGACTGCATTCAGGACAGCCTTCGGATTATATGAATTCTTGGTAATGCCTTTTGGTCTTACCAATGCTCCTGCTACTTTTAATCGTATGATGGATAGGATATTCCGACCCCATCGCAAGTTTACAGGAGTCTTCTTTGATGATATCTTGGTTTTCTCCAAGAATGAGCAGGAACACAGAACTCATTTGGTCACAGTGTTCGAAGAGTTGCGGAAGCATAAACTTTTCGTCAATGCCAAGAAAAGTGAGTTTTTCCTTTCAAAGATTCATTATCTGGGACATATTGTATCCAAGGATGGAATTACAATGGATCCTGTAAAGATAGAGACTATTCGGAATTGGCCCGAATTGCAAAACGTACATCAAGTACGTAGTTTTCTGGGATTATGTTCGTATTACAGGCGTTTCATAAGGCATTTTGCCATGATTGCCACTCCTCTACATGATCTCACGAAGAAGAAAACTGCTTTCAAATGGACTTCAAAGGAACAGGATGCTTTCTTGCAGCTCAAGCATGCGATCATATGTGGTCCAGTATTGATTGTTCCTGACTTGCACAAGTCATTCGTGGTTGAATGTGATGCTTGTGGTGATTGCATAGGAGCTGTCCTAAATCAAGAAGGGCATGCAGTTGCATACGAGAGCCGTCGTTTGCATGATGCTGAGCTTCATATGGATATCTATGAGAAAGAGCTCTTGGCTGTAATTCACGCCTTAAAGATTTGGAAACATTACCTTCTTGGGGCTGAATTTGTAGTCAAGACAGATCATCAAAGCTTGAGATATTTTCTATCTCAAACCAAGCTTTCAGAGAAGCAGATGAGAATGGCAAATTTTCTTTCCATGTTTCATTTTCAGATTGTGCATACTCCAGGAAAGAAAAATGTAGTGGCCGATGCACTATCTAGGAGGCCTTATGTTGCTGCAGTCTCAGTGGCCTCTCATGGAGATCTATCTGCTATGAGAGATTTGTATCATTTGGATGCTGATTTTTGCCATATATGGACTGATTTGATGGCTGGTCATTCACATGCCTCTTATGTTATCAATGAGGGTTATCTCATGAAGGATAATTGCCTATGTGTGGTGAAGGATTTGCGTCCAAAGGTTATGGACGAATGTCACGCTCCACCATATGCTGGTCATAGAGGTATTATGCCTACTACTCGCATGATTGAGAGGTATTTCTTTTGGCCAAGCATGCGTAAAGACATTGAGGCTTATGTGCGTGCATGTATTACTTGCCAAAAGGTGAAATTTGACAGGCAAAAGCCTCCAGGTTTGCTTCAGCCATTGCCTATTCCCTCGCAACCTTGGGAAAGTATCACGATGGATTTTATTATGGATTTGCCTAGATCCCAGCATGGGAATGATGCTATTTGGACTATTGTGGACAGGTTTAGCAAGCAAGCTCATTTCTCGCCCGTTAAGAAAACCATTAAAGCTGATCATATGGTAAAGCTTTTTCTTGCTAATATTTTCAAGCATCATGGTATGCCTAAATCCATTGTTGGGGATAGAGATCCCAGGACTACAAGCCTATTTTGGAGGGCTTTGTTTGATAATATGGGTACTAAGCTTGAGTTTTCATCAGCTTATCATCCCCAAACGGATGGCCAAAGTGAAGCTGCAAATTCAGCTGTGTTGGATTTATTGAAATGTTATGTGGCAGATCAAAAGATTGCATGGGAGAAGTATCTTCCACTTGTTGAGTTTGCCTACACCAATACAATCCATGCTTCCACAGGAAAGGCTCCGTTTGAGATTATTTATGGCAGAGTGGTCTTGCCACCTATCCTTCGAGCAAAGGATGAGATATTTGCAGCTGATGAATATGTTCGTGACTTAGATGTTGCCTTTGGTCAGGTGCGGACAGCCATAGCAAGATCTCAGGATAAGCATAAAATGGCTGCTCACAAGCATAGAAGGGACATGGAAGTCAAAGAAGGTGATTGGGTATTGCTGAAATTTGAGAAGGCTAGGCTTCGGAAGAGGCCAGGACGAGAAGGATCATATCCTAAGCTTTCTCCTCGCTATTATGGACCCTTCAAGGTGATTCACAAGATCAATGAAGTGTCCTACAGACTTGCTTTACCTAGTCATTGGAAGATTCACAATGCTTTTCATGTGAGTCTATTTCGGAAATATGTGGGGCCAGATCCTGATGAGCCTGTCACAGAAGATCCGCCAGAAATTGAAGAGCTTGAGGAGATCCTCCAGCCAGAACAGATTGTTTTTCACAAGGAGAGAAAGCTACCTGCAGGAAAGCTTTCCAGGAGATACCTTGTGAAGTTTAAGAATTATTTGCCTATTGATGCCAAATGGGTAAATGAGGATTATTTTGCAGATTATCCGCAATTGTTGCAGGCATATCTTGAGGCTTTTCAGTTGACATCAACTCTTTAGAAGCCCGGGGGGATGTCACCAATTGGCCGACCATTTGGTCCATTCCTAGCTTTTGCGTCTCGTTCACCTGAGGCCAAGCCGGTGTCTCATGTGAAGAGGCCAGTATTTTGCTGACATGGACGGGAGCCAGACTGGTGCCACCCGTGTGTTAGCAAGATGGTGTCGTATGGACGGGAGCCAAACCAGTGCCACCCCTGTATGACCTGGACTGTGTTCAATCCATGGGACTGTCACGCCATGGAAGAGCCAGTATTCGTGCCGTGTTTTACCTACGGGACTGTCACACCATAGGGAAACTCGTGCCTGGAACTGTGTCTTACCTATGGGACTGTCACTCCATAGGAAGACCAGGTTTTTATGTTTTTATGTCGTGCCAGTTTTGTGCCGACAGATATTTTGTACATGTTCCATGAACGGGAGATATGTCCATGTTACTTTTTGCACATGCACACATATTTTGCATGTTTGAAACTGTTTTCGCATGACATGTATTTGTGTGTTTGCCTGCTTGACGTGTTACTTACTGAGCGGGGACGCCTGCTAGTGAGTCGTGAAGTCTGCTCTGTATTCTGACGAGTTTTAGTGCATGTGAACAGGTGGTAAGTATGTTACACATGTTGTTTTAATATTTTTTATTCTAACCCTTTATTTTATAAGGTTAGGTGTTCACACTTATTTAAAAGTGGGCACCCCCTTTGGGCACCCACTTTGGGGCCAAGGTGGGGAGCCCCACTTTTAAGTGAGTGTGGGGGTGGGCATGGTCACCAACCCCCACTAGTTCCCTTTCATGCATGCGTGGGAAATCTTTAGTGGTATCTTCACTTAAATTTTATTAAAAAAAGGGCCCCCTTCAAGCGTAGAATCCATCGCTTCCCTCTTACGTAGAGAACCACCATCTCTGCGCATGTTCCCCTGAGGCAGCTTGTTTTCCATCAACTGTGAGGCGGCTGTTTACTCCACGCTGCTCCCTCTCTCCCAGGCGGTTGGCTGTAACTCCCACAGGCGGCTGCTCACTTTCCATCCAAGCGACTGCCTCAACATCTCCACAGGCGGCTGCTTCATCTCCTATATAGGTGACTGCACCTTCTGCAGGCGGCTGTCACCTCCAGACTGCTGCGCTACCTTCTCATACTGACGGCTGTGTACACTACTGCAACCAGTCGTTTTCCCTTTTACAAGTTGGTGCTACAGTAGGCGGCTGTGATTACTTGTACCAACGACTCTTCTCCTACAGCACTGCTGCACCTCAGGCTGCACCTCTGTAATCACTATTGGTGGCTGCCCATTATCTACAGGCGGCTGCCCCCACTTTAAGCAACCAAGCGATCGCTGCTATTCATCTCCTGCAGGCAACTGTGCCATCTCAACAAAGTAGTTGCTCTTACTGTCCAGCAGGCTGCAAGTGACTGTGCACTCCTTCTCCAATCAGGCAAGAGGCGGTTGTGCCCATTGTGGTGGAACTTGTCTTGGTGATTCTTCACGAGGCTACTCTTTCTTCAACAAGGGTGGTCTCATACTCAGCAAACCACAAGTATTGGTTTCCTATCAACCATCTACAAGTAAGTGATTTTCAGATTTGAGTAAAGTATTATATGTTTAAATCTGATAAAAGATTCATCCCGCTCGGCCAACACCCGTTCGGTGCCGGGTTGTCCAAGCTGTATTGGCGAACCTCGGTCCAAAGGTGCTGAGATCGGGAGAGCCAGGCGTTAGTACGAGAGCGCCTGTTTGTGCGTGGTCTCGGAACACCAGTGAGGCGCTCTCCGCGGAGTCCAGTGAAAGCACAGGACCGCAGAGATTGGACCACACTGGTGGTCGTTCTGCTTCGAGTCTCTACATCGAAATTCGAGCCTACTTGTTTGGTACTGTTTTCATATGTACATGGACATTATCTGGTTCTCAGAACCCATGGAGCATTGTATTCTTTAAATACTCCCAATAAATATATCATATATTGAGGGGGGGGGTCGGCCCGTTCCGGCCCCAGTGCTGGTGTCCATCTTTCCATTTTTGTTCAATTATTTTTCAAGTTGTTTTAAGTTGTCCATTTCAAATTTGTGGTTTTAAAGTTGTGCTATTAAGCGTGTGGGTGTCCAACGGAGTCTTTCCCACTTGACGGGATCGGTTTCACGAACCCTCCTCACGGCGGAGGTTCGGAGGCCTTAACTGGCCAACGGTCAAAAGGCCGTAATACCAACAAGGGTAAAGGGAAGGCTTCACCAGATAAGTCTTCCGAGAAGAAACCTGATCCAGAACGAGAGAAGCTGAAGGCCGAAAGATCTTGGAATGATTGTGGCGAGAAAGGCCACTACTGGAGGAAGTGCCCTAAGCGGACAGGAAAGAGTGCTGAGTCCTCAGCCTCAGCTGCGAAGACTCCGGCATTTGTGCACTTGGAGATGGTGGACTCCGATGATTCATCGTCTTCGAGCGAGGAGGCAGTTGGCTTCACCGCAAAGGATACTCGGGAATGGATTCTCGACAGTGGTGCTTCCAGGCACATGACTCCATCCCGTGACTTCTTCCTGGATCTGAAGCGGCAGTCAGGTCGTATCTTTATTGGTGATAACTCCACTATTCCGATTCATAGTGAGGGCCGGATGGAGATCATTCCCGACGGCAAGGGGAGCAAGCATGCTTCCCGTGTTCTTTATGTCCCTGCTCTGGGCTTTCATCTTTTGTCAGTGCATGAGGTATGCAAGACTGGCTTTCGGGTGGAATTTGAGGAGCATTCAGTTGCTCTAAGGGACCGTGAGACAGGCAAAGTTGTTTGGGAAGGCGGTGTGGAGAACGGCATCTACAAGCTCTCTGCACTCTCCTCACTGACAGGCTCTCAGGTCGGAGATTTGTGGCACTTTCGTTTTGGCCACTTAAATGTGGATGCTTTGCGTCGCGCCTTCCGGGACCAGATGGTGGTTGGCTTGCCAGATGTTGGTAGTAGGCAAGGACGCTGCAGTTCTTGCATACGTGGTACGCAGCACAGGGAATCCTTTCCGAAGCAGGCTTCCAGGCGGGCTTCGAAACCTTTGGAGTTGATTCACACTGACTTGTGTGGACCACAGCAGATACCATCCTTGGGAGGATCTCTCTACTTCATGCTGCTTGTTGATGATTGTACCAGATTCACGTGGGTCTACTTTCTTTCACAGAAGGACCAGGCTTTTGCTCGGTTCAAGGATTGGCACGTGATGGTGGAGAAAGAGTCTGGATTTCAGGTCAAGACTCTCAGGGCTGACAAAGGAGGGGAATTCTCCTCGACTGTATTCTTTCGGTTTTGTGCAGATCATGGCATCAAGAGGGAATTGGCCAATACCGGATCGCCTTCGGAGAATGGAGTTGTTGAACGTAAGAACAGGACTGTGGTGGAGATGGCGAGGACCATGCTAGAGCATCGAGATCTTCCTCGTCCACTTTGGGGTGAGGCTGTGGCGACAGCTGTCCATACCATTAACCGCTCTCCGACGACTTCTGTACCCCATATGACTCCATTTGAGGCATATTTTGGCAGGAAACCTGATGTCTCGCACTTTCGTGTTTTTGGGAGTGACGCGTATGTACATATTCCGAAGAAGCAGAGGGGGAAGCTTGACTCCAAGTCCCGCAAGCTGGTATTTGTGGGGTATAACTCTCTTTCCAAGGGATACAGGTTGTATGATCCAGAGAGGAACGAGATTATTGTCAGCCGGGATGTGGTCTTTGACGAGCATGTTCCAGCATCCACTGTCGAGGAGCCGCCACTTCTTGGAGATCCAGAGTCTGATGATGATTCCCAATCTACCACTCCAGTTGATCCACCTCAGTCATCACGGGAGGTTGAGCCCGCAGTTGGAGTTGAGCCCCCGCGACCACAGGAGGCTCCACGATCTGTTCGAGTACCTAGGTGGTTGATGGACACCCTTCGGGAGTCAGGTGTCACGGAGATACCCTCCGAGTGGACCACAGAGGACGGCCCTCGAAGATCACATCGAGTTCGAGATAAAAGCAACACAGCGGAGCTTCTTCAGGTGAACTATGCTCTTATGTCTCGTATCATGCGGGATAAAGAGCCCACTTCCGTAAAGGAAGCCCTTTCACAGGATACTTGGAGGGAAGCCATGCAGGTGGAACTTGACGCCATCGAGAAGAACAACACTTGGGAGTTGGTACCGAGGCCGTCGAAGCGGTCAGTCATTGGTGTCAAATGGGTCTTTAAGACCAAGTACGCGGCTGATGGGTCGGTGGACAAACACAAAGCCAGGCTCGTGGCTAAGGGTTATGCTCAGCGGCCAGGCATCGACTACGAGGATACCTTTGCACCGACAGCGCGGATGACCACGATTCGGACCGTTCTCGCCCTTGCTTCTTCTCAAAGGTGGCCCGTGTACCAGATGGATGTAAAATCGGCGTTCCTTAATGGTGACCTGCAGGAGGAGGTGTACGTAGAGCAGCCTCCAGGCTTCATTATTCCAGGATCGGAAGGGATGGTTTACAGGTTACGTAAGGCCTTGTATGGTCTTAAGCAGGCTCCGCGGGCTTGGAATCAGAAGATTGATTCCTTCTTTATTCGGACTAGATTCCAGAGATCGGTTGCGGATCCGAACCTGTATCTCTTTCGGGAACGCGGCATGGTCACACTCATCATCCTTTATGTGGATGATCTCATTCTCACCGGCGGTCATGTGGAGCACATTGGAGTGACTAAGGCTGCCTTGTCAAAGGAGTTTGAGATGACCGACTTAGGCTTACTCCACTTCTTCTTGGGATTGGAGATCTGGCAGACCCAGAGGAGGTTTTTCGTCTCTCAGCAGCGGTATGTTCATGAGTTGCTTGAGGCCTTTGGGATGGAGAACTGCAAGCCTATTACTTCGCCGATGGACCCGAACACAAAGTTAACCGTTACAGATCCTTGTGAGCCAGTTGATGCCTCGCAGTACCGGAAGTTGGTTGGTTCATTGATCTGGTTGCTGAACACCAGATTGGACTTGAGCTTCTCCGTGGGGCTGTTGAGCTCTTTTATGCAGACGCCATTGAAGACTCATTGGGACGCAGGATTGCAGATCTTGCGGTATCTGCAGAGTACGAAGGATCTGGGACTCTTTTACACAGGAGGGAATGGAGTCAAGCTCCAAGGTTGGAGTGACTCAGATTGGGGAGGAGATCCAGACACGAGGAGGTCTACTTCAGGATACACTTTTACCCTCGGCTCAGGAGCGGTTTCTTGGAGCAGCAAGAAGCAGCCAACTATTGCCCTTTCTTCGACAGAGGCAGAGTATCGGGCTGCTTGTGGTGCTGCTTGTGAGGTTGTATGGCTGCGGAGGCTGCTAGGCGAGATGGGGTTTCCACAGAGGGAGCCCACAGTCATCTAGTGTGATAACCAGAGTTGTATAGCTATTGCTCGGAACCCGGTTTTCCATGCCCGGACCAAGCATATAGAGATACAGTATCACTTTGTTCGTGAGAAGATCTTGGCGGGTGACATCTTGCTACTTTATTGTTCGACGGAGGACAATGCGGCGGACCTCTTCACGAAGTCTCTACCTCAGGCTACGCTCAGGCGGCACTCCAGCTCCCTGGGGTTGGTTACACAGCCAGGAGCTGAGAGGGGGTGTTAGAAGTCATCTCCTGTCTATTTGTATACACCAGGGCCTCTGTTGTGGGTGTGCCCGCCCGTATATCATTTTTCCACACTCCCCGTATTTTTTCCCTATTTTTCCCATTTTTTTCTAGTGGCTGGAGGGCTGCCAGGTGATGCCAGGAGCACTCTGAAGCTGGCCAACTGCATCTGTATCAGTCGTGGGCTGTCTGAGTGCTTGCCGACTTGTTCTGTGCAGGCATGGGGCATCAGATGCTGGCCGACTGCTAATATCAGCAGTCGTGGACATTTATTCAGTCGTGGGCCTCTTTTAGAGCTGGCCGACTGCCCTCATGGGCTTGTATATATTGCCCCCCATCCTCCTCCACTTTCTCATTCAGTATCTTCGGGATCTTGTGTATAGAGAAGAGTTTACACACATCTCTCTGTGTTTCTTGTGCTGATTATTTTCTGCAGTCTACTTGCTCTTGTCTACCCAAGTTTGGATATCATTTCCGCTGCATATTCTGACATTTTCATATGTACAACACTGTGATATTTGTCAAAAGGTGAAAGCTCCTCATGGAAAGAAGATAGGGTTGTTACAGCCCTTGCCAATTCCTGAGGAACCTTCCCAAGATATTTTGATGGATTTTGTCACGAATCTGCCTCCCAGTCCGAGTAAGCGTAATACTTGGTGCTTAACTATAGTTGATAGATTTAGCAAATTTGTTATGCTTATTCCATGTAGGGCCAATGTGACCGCCGACGATGTTGCCCATTTGTTCATTAGGCATTGGTACCCAATTCGCGGGATTCCTAGAACCATAGTGTCAGACTGAGATGCCAAGTTTACCAGTCATTTTTGGAGGGCATTGTTTGATAACTTTGGTACTAAATTGAATTTTTCCAATGCATTTCACCCACAGACGGATGGCCCGACAGAAATCTACAACCAATTGGCCTTTGATGTGCTGAAGTGTTATATCCACGATCAGCAAGGTAAGTGGGAATCTTATTTGCCTTTAGTTCAAGCTGTTTTGAATGACTCTTTTTCTTCAGCTATTGACAAGACTCCATATGAGGCAGCGTTTGGAAGACCATTCCAGTCGCTATTGACCAAGACCTCGTCTTAAGTACCTGAAGCAAACAGATTGACGAAGTCTTACCAGGAGATTCTGGAGTCAATAAAAGACAGGTTGGCTAAAGCGCAAGAAGCCTACACTTGACAAGCCAATAAAGACCAAAGGGATATGAAGTTTCGAAAGGTGATTGGGTGTATCTTTGGATTATGAAGCAAAGGTTGAAACCGGTGGGCAAGCGATGCCCAAAGTTGAGCCCGGAATGGACATGTGGAAGGGCCAAAGGAGGGTGCCTACAATAAAGTGGTGTGAACATGCAATTGTGCCACCCCTAGCCTTGCCTACAGGCAGCCCATCCATAAGGGTGGAGGATATCTTGCACTCTGTGTGAGCCGCTTCAAGCACAACAAGGCCGTTGGGCAGGCCAGCGCCACCAGCATTCACCCCATTAATGCACCATTCCAAAGACGGCCAAGAGCAGGCAAACGCAGCCGGCAAGAAGGCACCATTGGTGTCCAAGTCCAATAGCAAAACACATCAAGACAGGCCGGCCAGAAGAGAACACAACAAGGCGTCAAAATGCACCATTGTGGGGACCTTCAATCAGCCCACCGGAAACAGTCCATCTAGCCGCATACAGTCCAAACACAGGTGTTCTCTGTTCACAGCTTGTGGAAAGAAGTAAGTGGTTATTGTACATTCATTTACTCTTGCAATACAAACAAGCAAATACACTGGGCATGCCAGCCTTTGATTCTTGCTTTGAGGGCATTGCCCACGCAATGAACCCCACATAATGAGACTCAAACCCTAACAAGAAGCTGCAACAAGCCATGTAAACCAGCGCCAAACCAGAAGGAATGCCACCCACAGACTCACTGAGTTGCCATTCAAACAATTCCAAACCCGAAAGTACAAGGCCACAATGTGCTCTTACCACCCAAAATCTTGTGAGAGAAATCTCTCCTAAAGCTGTCATGAGAAACCTGGAGGATCTGCTTCAACATATTTGAGTGTGCAGTTCTGCACAAAGGTTTGCTACTTTTGGTTGGTTAAGAAGACTATAAACGGCATCGGTCAGCTGTAGGAGCACATCTCTCTGTAAGGCATATGGGGATAGTTATGCATAAGGGACATGATCATGTTACACATGCAACATAGATGATCGAATGTCCAACCATCTCTTGGGGCCACTTAAAAACATGTAAGATAGCATGTGGATTCAACATAGGGTTTTATAAATAATATGTTGAAGGTAAATACAAAAATATATTTACATATTATGTTTTTATGTTTTGGAAAGAAGTAGTAAGTTTGTAAAAAAAAGGTCATTTGATAGGGCCAAGATTTACAAGTAAGTTCTACAAATACCCCCAACCTACCGCCACGCCACAAAAATCCAGAGGCAGTCATCTAGATGTGCTTGTCACAAAAGAAAGGTGCATGAAGGCACGTTTTTCAACCTAAACTGCAGGCTAGAAACACATTTTGAGAGTTTACTTTAGTCTAATGTGAAGAACATTAAGGTAAACGGTAATTTTTTAGATTAAAGTGGGAGACTAACCGGCATTGCCGCATCCAACCATGAGTATGCGCGAGGTCTTGGGCGCATACTTGTGAAGCAGTGGGGCCAAGCCAGAGTACTGTTGATACCAGTCGAAAGAACCAGTGTCCTGCCTGTATCTGTCGTCCCAGTAGGAAGCCTCGCCATAGGCTTGGGGTCCTCGCGTCATCTTGGATCTCCCGAGGCCAAGGCAATGCAAGCACGAGCCGAAAAGCTCACAAATCAGCACGCACAAATGCCTGCATTTCGCCGCATTGCAAACCTCTTCTTGTTTGTGCAGAGCCAGGGAGAAGAAGACACCGTGCTAGAGAGAGAGAAAGACCAAGGGCATGGATCTGCAAATCAATGAATCAGCAAGGCTCTCTAATCAATGAATCAGCAAGGCTCTCTCTTGTGCAGAACCCACGGGTAAAACTTGCAATTCCGATAATGGGTTTCCAACAAAACTCAAGGAAAGCGAACGGTTTGACCGTCACTGCACTAAAAACTTCACCTGGCACCTCTCTCTCTCTCTCTATCTCTCTCTCTCTCTCTCTGTGATTGACCTAATGGTTGGAGCTGATGCAAGCGACCGTCTTTCATCAGATTTGAATGTACATGCCTTATAACTAACCAGTTACCAGCACATCACGTTACCATCTTAGGTTGAGATGAAAGGCCAGGTTACACACCTCGCTTGGGCGGGGACCTGGGCCGGCCATGAATGTTAGGTTGTAGCATGCTCTTCTATTTGCCATGCTATCATGTGCAAAGCCTCTTGGCAATCCAACACATTAGATTCGCTCAGGTACAGATTGTTCATTTCTCTTTTCTTTTCTTTTTTGGGACCAATAATATATATAATTATTAAAAAAAGGGGGAAAACTTTACATTACATCCGTCCAACTCCACAGTCAGCCCATCAAGAACAGATAAATCAACTTCCATTAAGCAAGCTACACACTAACTCCCATCTATCATCATCAGAGACAAAAGAAGATTCATCCCAGGACAACTAGTACCCAAGCAATATGCAAGCTTCAACTAAAGCTTCAGTTGAGCAACCCCTAGGAGCCTATTTTTCCAGTACATCACCCTTCACCTCCCCTTAGATTTTGACTATTAGTATGGTCCCTATTGGGTTCTCAATAAAGGCAACAAAGATGTAACTTGCTTGTTGTACCATCTCTTTGTTTTAGGTCCATATCTGACTGGCTTAGCATTCACCTTCTGCTTTCTGAGACCTTACAAACCAGCACACCACATCATTAGGCACATCCAGTATGTCTACAAATGACCCCTAGAGGAGAAGGATCAGATAATTGCAGAGTCTAAATCAATTATTAACCAAGCATATAGACCAGCACATACATATACATCTATGCATCAATCCACTAACATCAATTCCTGTATCACAAGCTTTTTGAAACACAATGCAATTTCTGGAGTTCCAGATCTTCCATAAGCAACAAAATATGATAATATTAAAGATCAAATCAACATATCCACCAATTGTTGCCCATCTGTCAATCAACCAATCCCCCCATTGACCTTGCACCCCTAAGCAGCTGTGGACCCATTTCCCAATCTTAACCGAGGTTCCTCTAACAGCATGGCAGTCCCAAAATGCATGCTTCCCATCTTCCAAGGCAGTCCTGCATCTAGGGGGCAGCATCCACTTGTGAAATTCTTCTGAACCAGTTTAGAACCAATGGGCAAAGCTCCCATACACACTCTCCACAGAAAAACCTAAGATTTAGTAGGTATCTCCATCTCCCATATTGCCTTCCACTTCCTTCTCCAACAGATAGAGCTCCAATTCACTTTCCAGATTATGTTACAGTAAATGACATTGTCCTCACTTACTCTCAAAGCATTGTACAGAACTCTGGTTGTGCCTCTGTCCAGCTTAGATCCATTAAACCAAGACCAATCCCTACCAACAAGATTCATCCACTGTTGTGAATGTTTTCTAGTCCTTCAGCACCTCCTCTAACACAAGTCTGATAAGTTGTGCTTCCCTATTGGATAAAGCAAGATCTATCTCTAGTTGCTCATGCTCCTTCCATCCCACTAATACTTCATCCCAGCAGTCCTTAAATCTCCTCAAGCCCTTATTGCTCAATCTTTTGGCTATTATGGAGTCCTGTAGGGCTGAAGGGGGGTTGAACTTATGAGTCCACCAGATCCCTAAACACATTAAAGAGTTCCCTGATGCTCTACCACAACCATCCTAGACCATGAGTTCCAACACCTCTTTCCATTTAGTACACAACATCTTGCACACTGGGGACCTTGTTATTTTAAGAGGGGCATGAGTGAACACTTTATCTTTCCAATTTAGACCTTGCCACACTCCATCAAGATAGACAGTCGAACAATCTACAAGTTCCCTTAGCATTTTTAACCAAATCTTCTGATGAAGACATTTGGGCAGGAGCACAGCCAACCTGGCAATAGTATGTAGGAAGATGAAGAATGCCTAACCCTCCTTCACTCTTAGGCAGGCTGATTTTGTCCCAAGCCAGCCAGACCAAAGCCTTTTTGTTGGACCCAGCATTCCTCCACACAAAATCCCTCACAGGTCGGATTATCTTATACCAGTGCCCTTTACCAAAGTTCAGCACAGGACATAGAACCCTTTTTAGGCATTCAGTACTGTGTTGCATATTGCCACCCTATCATGAAAGGGGACCCTGATACCCTCCCATTTCTTTAGTTTCACAAATAATATGTCTATTACCCAGTCTGTTAGCTACGTGTTGGTCACATCCACCCCAAATGAAACCCCTAAATATATGATAATCCGACCTCTCCTCACCACCTCACACCCCCATCTGTCCAAGTCAAAGTCATTGTCTTCAAACAAACTGATTAATTTAGACTTGTGAATATTATTACATTAGGAGCCTGAAGCATCAGGAAACTCTTGTATAATATTCAGAGCCAACCTAATATTATCATTACTAGCTTCCAAGAAGAGAGTAGAGTCATCAACAAAACATTGGATAACCAATTGCTCCCCATTGCTCAACTTTAAACCAATCACCTTCCCTCCAGAGGAGGCCATCTCTAGGGCCCTAATCAAAGGGTGAGAAGCAATAGCAAAGAGTAGGGGAGCAAGGGGACAGCCCTATCTCACTAATCTATTAACCTCAAATCCCCCAACTACTCTTCCATTCAACAGTAAGTTAAGACTTGCCCCCCAAGGTGAGAGTGTATATGCAAGAAGATATTCTGGAGCCAAACCCCATTTTTTCCATTACTCTGGCCATAAATGACCAATGCACCCTATCATACGTCTTTTCCAAGTCTAACTGCAGGAGAATACATTTCTGCTTAGTCCTTAGAGCCACATCCCTACCTAGCACAGCAGCATAAATATTGTCTTTTCCAAGTCTAACTGCAGGAGAATACATTTTTGCTTAGTCCTTAGAGCCACATCCCTACCTAGCACAACAGCATAAATATTGTCATATATGGATCTCCCCTTTATAAAGCCATGCTGTTTTTCAGAAATAATCTCCTAAAGAGCAGGGGTGATTCTAATGGCGCAATGACTTTGGCCAAAATTTTGTATATAACAGTTAGCAAAATAATAGGCCTCCAGTGATTAAACTTGTCATAAGGATTCTGTTTAGGGATAAGTTTCACGAGCCCTTCTTGTAAGTCCCTATCCAGGTTGCTTGATTTAAAGGATTCACTGCACATTCTCCAAACAAAGTTCTTAAGAGAGGGCTAGAAAGCAATAAAAACTCCACAGATAGACCATCCCAACCATGGGATTTCTCTCTCCCCAGTCTTAAGAGGGCCTCCCAACATTCCTCAAGATCTATATCCCTTTCGAACCATTTAGCTCTATCAGGATCCAGACTCTTACTAACTTATTCAAAAAGATTAGATTCGGCTTGAACCCTTCTACATGAGTGATCCTCCTTGAGACTGAGAGTTGCTCCTAAGTACTCACCCATTTCTTGGCTATTACTCTCAACCCTTTTAGCTCCTGCCCATTATCATCCACAACCCTACCTATAACCTCCTTGCCTTTCAACTTTTCAGTCAGCTTGAACAGATAACCACCTGGTCTCCTTTTGTTGGTGAAGGTTTTCCATTTATACCTAACCTCCTCCTTCTTGCAGCATTTCTCATCTTCACACTTTAGCCCAACTTGGCACTTAAAATACCAATTTGTCTCTTCAGCATTTAGTTTCATAACCTGCCTTTTCTTCTGAAGAGATTCCAAAAGATCTCCCCATCTCTTTCTTTCATGTCTACCTTCTTCAGCTCTTAGTTTCCCAACCCCCCTATTTATACCTCGCATTTCATTGGCAAACAATCTCTAAGAACCTTGCACATTGCCTCTCCCTTTGAGTCTCTCTATGGCTTCCTCAGTTTGGCTGACAAACAAATCATCCTTTAGCCTAACGGGTTAAAAGGATTCGAGTACATCACTTGGCTTAAACTGCCAAATTGTTTGCTACCCCAGTTATTCCCAACACCACCCCCACTTGCCTTCTTTCTAGCTTCATCTTTAGCCTACCTCACACTCATTTTCCCCTTCACTATTGAGTCCCCAACGTTTTCTTCAGTATTTTTGCCCTTAACCTCTTCCCCTTTACCCCTGCCAACTTCCTTTTCCCCACTTTTAATCTCTCCCCCGTGTTTATCCTTGCTTTCAACCTCTGTTCTATCTTGACCCCCTTTAACGTAGTTCCTAGCAATATGTATGAACCCACCGCATTTGAAGCATGCACCGGTCGCATCATGGGACACATACATCACTGTGAATGAGCTATAATTTCTTGGCAGCTCTTACTAAAATATCATTTTTGATGCATCTTGCCTAAAATGTATCCTTCACATGCATGTCTCGGGGGCAAGTCCACATGAAGCATATCCATCACCATATAATGCTTGTGCAAAACCATAAAACTACCAAAATTTACATTCCCAAAGCATGCATGCCATAACTCTACCTCTTGCATGGCACGAGTAGTGGTAGTCACCATATATGCATCATGCCATAACTCTACCTCTCTTGCATGGCAGGAGTAGTGGTAGTCACCATACATGCATCTTCTCATATCTGTCAAGATGATATAGCCCATGATACAAAGTTCCAGAAGTGACTATCACATAGTCCTCATGATCTCTAACTATGCATTTATCATCCTCAAAACTAACAGCAAGTCCTCTTCTAAAAAAAGAGGAAATAAATAAAAGATTCTTCTTTATCCTTGAAACATACAACACATCAGGAAGGCATAGATTCAACACATACACACTGTTGTTGTGAGCACAATCTCACCAACTCCCTTCACATGGAATAAGAAGAATTATTAGCATGTGAGCCTCTTTTCCCCTCTAGGACAGCCTCTAGCCTATAAACACATCCCTCCTCGAGGTGATACACCTATAGGCACTGCTATAAAAGTACCATTCAGCCTCTGATATCTCATTAACACTTGGAGACATGTCCTTGGAGACATCATAGCTGCAAACAAGGCCCAACAGTGCTTTGAAGCCTTTGAAGAAGGAGTCACGAATAGTGTTGTTGTTTTATGGCAATCAAAAAGATACGTGCAATCAAAAAGATATGTGCAAAGGTAAAACATTCATCAACACCTGCTGGTTCATGGATCATCAACAATGGAACATCCTATTGACATATGACCAATCAAAAGGGTTGGGTATAGTGCCCTTAGGCATGTGGGGGAGTCCATCTTCTTAGTGATGCTTGGGGGAATGATGCCAAATGTCCATTGGTACTATTTCTCTTGTTTCTAGCGATACGAAGAATTTATCCCCAATGTCCTTTATGTGCCATACATTAAGAGGAACCAATTTTCTATTTTGGCCATAGTTAAATGTGACTCTTTAAGGTTCTCTTCAGTTAGGCTCTTCAGTTAGATTGATGCAATCATCACAAATGCCAGCAATAATGTTGTGAGCATAGGAATCTGATGCAACAACATGTATGCATTGTCGCCCAAGCTGATGTTGGGTCAAGCAAACTATGGCATGAAAGGTTTGGGCACCTGAGTTTCATAGTCTTGAAAGAGATGCAAAGGACTGGTATTGTGGCACATCTACCAGTATTTTTTGAGATGTCAGATGCATGTGAAGCTTGTATGATAGACAAGCAGCACTGGCATGCATTTTCACACAAGAGAGCAAGAACTGTGCAAAGGGCTCCTCTAGAGCTTGTCCATATAGATCTTTGTGGTTAAATGCAAACCACACTTTTAGTTATTAATCAATGACTTCACTAGGAAGATGTGGGTGTATTTTATTCATTGACTTCAGTAGGAAGATGTGGGTATATTTTTTTGGACAAGGCTGAAGCTTTTGGAAAATTTCAAATCTAGCATAGTTTGGTGGAGAATGAGACATGAAAGAAGCTAAAGAATTTTTGAACAAATCAAGGAGGAAAATTCACATCAAGGGATATCAATACCTACTACAAGGATCACGGGATCAAGAGAGATTTGACAATCGCTCATAAAAATTCAAAATATAGCATAGTTTGGTGGAGAATGAGACAAAAAAAAAAGTTGAAGAAGTTTCAAACAAATCAAGGAGGAGAATTCACATCAAGAGAATTCAATACCTATTTTAAGGAGCACTCGATCAAGAAAGATTTAATAGTTGCTCATACTTCATAGTGAAACGGTGTTGTAGAGCGTAAGAATCGCCTGTAGTTGTGGAGATGGTGTATGAACCATGCAATCACAGTATGACTCAATATGAGAAACCACAATTGGGATCTTATGGATCATTCTTCAAAACTAAAGGTTATTGGCACCAAGTGGGTTTGGAAGGCTAAGGATAAGTCTGATGGTACATTGGACTAAAAAACTAGGTTTATCCAAAAAATAGCTGCAAAAACACGGGCAATGTAAGGGTGTTAATATCATCATCCAAATTATAGAGTAAACAAAGATCCCAAAGATAGAACCCTCCCTTAATCAGAACTCACAAAAGAGATAAGTGAGGATGGTGATCCATGTAGAGTCTCTTGTGTTAAAGTGCACGAGTGCATAATGAACAAGATGGAAAAGGTTTTAGTGCTAAAATTTGAAAGTGTACATGTGAGTGATACCTTTTGTAGTCTCAAGGCATGCTACAATGAAGCATCTTCATGTGACTAGGGAAGACAAAGTGCCAGAGGGCCACAATATTGTGAAAAGACCTAAAATATTATTCTACATAGAATAAGCCTCTTAGGTGTAACTCATTTTTTTTAAAATTTTGAAACACTGTGTACTAACGTTATCAGAAAAGCTGAAGCACATATGGGTACAAATAACATATGCTTAGTGTTCAAGTCACCTAGTGTTGCTCACCTTGAAGAAAACCCATCTCTGCATAACAATTTAATTATGTCTACTTTTGTGTTAGTGTTGCACCAAGCTATTGCTCTACTCTAAGCTTTCAAAGCTTCATAATTTTGAAAATGCTAAAGACTTTCAAAGTTTTCACAGTGTCCAATTTTACCGACAATTACAAACCAAAGCCTTTCAAAGTCTCCTAAGTCAACCTCTGCACAGGGTTTTTGACCCTTCCAGATCTTTGTAACTTTGCATTCATGGATTCCATAGGGGCACCATTCCTAAGAATTGTAAGAAAATTAAGTGAAATTATCAAAGGGCAGGGACATTATAGATGGCATAGCAGTGCAGTGGCATGTCTACAAGAAACTTGCGAAGACTTCTAGACTTTATGAATGATAGCTTCATATGTGCTACCCATGCAAGAAGAGTCGCTTTGATGGACACATACATGACACTTGTAATAAGCAGGGTGAGGTACAAGTTCGACAAATTTCGTACCATTAGATCAAAATGGCAAGCTTAGTGTGCGGATGCAAGTTATGTGTTTGGAGGATCCCACTATGTACAAGAAGATTGTGGGAAGTTTGATCTATGTCACGATCAGCATGCCATATTTGAGTTACATTGTTGACTTAGAGAGCCAGTTTATGCAGGTTCCGCGCAAACCACATCTTGACAGTGTGCGGGGCTACTGTTGATTATGCATTGTTTAATGCAATAGGTGTACCATTGGAGCTATATGGGTACACATATGCAGATTGGGCAGGTAGCATCTTAGACAGGAGATCTACTAGTGAATTTATGTTTTCATTGGGGAGTGTTGCTATGACATGGAGTAGCAAGAAGCAGCCCAAGTTGCCTTGTCGAGTACAGAGGCAGAGTACAGAGGAGCTGCGGTGGCAGCGTGTGAGGTAGCTTGGTTACGCAAGATTTGGGATTGCATGTGAAGAGAAAGGTTGTCATATATTATGACAATCTTAGCAGTATACACTTGGCCAGGAACCCAGTTTTCCATGCACGGACAAAACACATTAAGGTACATTACCACTTTATCAGGGAGAGAGTCTTGGCAGGCGACATCGACTCGGCCTACGTCAGCACATAGGATCAGGTCGCTGACATCTTCACTCATGAAGGCCTTAGGAGATGAGAAGCTCCACAGATTTCAAGAAATGCTTGGAGTTCATGAGCTAGAGTTTAGCTTGAGGGGGAGTGTTATGATGTTAAGCTCAACATGGACTAACATTACGAGGCGCTTGCATGACCGTTCGACATTTACATCATTTGGTGGGTTTGATAGGTGGCACCGACATATCTTTGCCAGAGATTCTAGAGCTGGACTACACCGACTAGTCCACACCTACCCACTCCACTTAGGTTGTTCATATTATGGACCGCTTGTATATAATTTATTATGTGTGTTAGTCACTTTATATCCTTTGTAGACCTCTTTGTTGTGTGAAGAAGAAGAAGAATTTTCAGCCTCTCACCTTGTGTGTTCTCTTCTAGGGTTTGTGTGAGTGTGTGTGTGCTTGCAAGAGCTCAAGCTCTCATCTCCCCTGCATCTTTTCATGATTCACCAGCTAATTTTTTTCTGTAGTATGTAAAGGATGAAGCAAAATTCTTTATAGAAGGTTTGAATATCAGGCTGTTGTTGAAAACTCATCTCATGGTAAACCAAGCAATTTCAACAAGAAAGATAAAGCTATTGGGACATTGCAGAAAGAGAAAGAGAGTCCCTTGCAAGCTTTCCAATAGCAACACGCAGAGGTCAGCTACCTCAAGGCTAACTAAAGATCTAGAAATGTCTTTCATACAACTGAGATTTAAAAAAAAGATGCCATCATAAGAACTTGTAAAAGTTAGCACAGGAAAGTGCTCAAGTGCCTGCAAGCTCAAACTAAGCTGAGTCGGCTAGGGGGGCAGATGTGGAAAGGGATTAGCTGATCATGGAGGTGGCAGTCCACTTGCCAAATCTGGTGTTACAACAACATATCCCTATCTAGTACACCAGTAGCCCTATCCTAGTTTTCAACTTGGCTCTTCAAGTCTCACTTATGTTAATATATCAGAGATATGCCTTGACCATTTATTTCCAGTATAGTGAGCTTCTAACTTAATTTTTAAGCCAAAGGATGTCAAGGAGGAGTGTGAGAGTCTTCAAGCCCAGGCAGCCTAGTAGAACACCACGTCATGTCGAGCTGTGTGGGAAACATGAGGTAACATCCGAGATCCGATGTTACCATGACATGGAGCTAACAACCCTTTGATAGCGAAGGATGACCTAGCTAAGTTTGGGTGCCAATCAATGTCCTTCCCTTAGCTGACCTCCCCCCTTGTCCACCACCTCCAGTTTTACATGGGTGAGGTCTCTTCGGATTACACACATGGCTCCTAAGCATTGTGTCGTATTTTTTCACTTGAGGGCATGTACTACTAGTGGGGCCATTTTTTTTTTCAGATTGCACAGATGGCTCCTAAGCATGTATTGTATTTTTTTTTTGCTTGAGGGCATGTATTTCCAGTGGTGCAGCTATTTTCATACCTTTGTTATTTCATTTTCTTGTGATTGCCTAGTAGTGGGTTTGGTTTGCTTTCATTTTCCTATGGTATTGTTCTTTTTATGCCTAGGTTATCTCTTTGCTGCCCCAAAGGTAGTAGCTTGAGGACTTCTCTCAAAGCCAATGTCTAGGAGTTATCTTTCCTAATGCTTTGCCCTAGGGATAAGCTTGCCATAAGATTATGCTTCCATTCTTATTTATAGCATTCATTGGGGGCGGTGAATGGAGTAATGGTGGTTGACCTAATGGCTAGTCGGGCCCTGCATTCCACGTCTCCACCATCACCTCCTTTGACATTAACTGAGCTCTAGCATACCATCTGTTACTCTGGCACCTCTACCTTCATAGCTTCAGCATGATATCCCCATCACCACTCTAGCACCTGCTCCAGCACTTGTCACATGTCTTCATTGATTCCATGGATTAAAGACTATTGCACTCTCTGTATTCTTCAACTTCTCATCGCTTGTGCTTTTTGACTTCTGTGACTCCTCTTGACTCTCCGACTTCTTTGACTCTTTGACCTCTCCTACCCTGTCGATGTCATCACCACGTGCTCTCTGACTGCTCCTGCCATCATCACCCCACTGGTGCTCTCTCTGACCTCTGGATCTCCAAATTTTTTATTTTATGACCTATCACCATTGGTGCTCTTTGACCTCTAACTCTCCAACTCTTTGACTTCTCTAATTGGTCACATTGAGTCCACCTAACCGTGTGTTGAGAATGCAAGCTCATCGTCGGGAACTCATGGTGAATAGCATTAGTGTGTGGACACTGGTCTAGTATTGTGTGTGTATGTGTGTGTGTGTGTGTAGATAATAATGATCGTGCCCCAGGCCAAGTGTGTGGATATTTGGATTAGGTTTATTTTAGTGTGAACTTATCATTATGTAGTGTGCTGTGTTTTGTGGAGAGCAATGAAGGAAAGCTATGGATCTTCTCTAGTTGGTGTGTGTTGATGGAATGAGAGCAATGATGGTTTAGGTGTGTCTCCTGTGTTCCCCTCTACATGGTATCAGAGCCTCATTAGGGTTTTTGAGAAAGAGGGAAGTTTTTGGTTTTTGGAGCTTTCAATTGGAGCTGTGGAGCAAAGAGAAGCTATGGAGCACACTCAAATGAAGCAGATCTAAAGCTTGGCCTAACTGATGAGTAACCCTAGACACTCTATTGTGGATTGCATGTATTTTTTATGTGATTGAAGCCAAGTGTGGGCCGCCCCCAGCAAAGGAAAAATTAGATTTGTGAAGCTTTCGATTGAAGCTTGAATGCACACAGGTGGATGTAAGCAAGATTAGATAGTTTTGGATGTATGAGAATAATTGGGAGTCATGTATGCTCATGTACTTGTGTTTTGGAGCAAATATACTTGCATTAAACAAACTGCAAAAGCTTCAAACTGTGTTTAGAAGCTTGCTATAGCCATTGGAACACATTGGAGTTGGAAGGACAACAAATTGAGTGCGAAGACAAGGTGTTTGAAGCATAGATGCTAATGCGGTGATGCTTGAGTGGAGGTACTATGCACATTAGCTAAGAACCATTGGCATAGAGGAAATCGCTTCAAACTGTGTTTAGAAGCTTGCTATAGCCATAGGAACACATTGGAGTTGGAAGGACAACAAATTGAGTGCGAAGACAAGGTGTTTGAAGCATTAGATGCTAATGCGTGATGCTTGAGTGGAGGTACTATGCACATTAGCTAAGAACCATTGGCATAGAGGAAATCGCTTCTCTTCTAATTAGCGACTTATTCTATTCACAGTGGGTATGTTGTGGAGACCTTTGACTTGAATTCAACTATAGAACACAACCTTGTGAAGCTACAAGGGGCTTTGACCTTTTGGGCATTTCTACCTCACTTGATTAGCATGGATGTAGGCAAGTTTTGTGTAAAGATTGCCATTCAGATGCATGGATCCGACTGCTTTATGGACAACAATTGAGATGCCCGTTTGGGCAAGCTGGAGTTGTCTCTAGTGGGCATCTTCCGACAAAGTCCAAGCATGTCGTATGCAGATGGAAGACTAGTAGCCCTTGTGAGTGTGTAGATGCCAAAATTATGATTCATAGATCATTGGAAGAGGGTTGAACTGAGCAAGAGCGAGACTCTATGAAGTGATAAGGTGCGGTTGAGACAATTGGGTGTGATCGCGACAAAAGCCATGGTTGCATGCATGAGTGCCAGATGAACCATAAGGTAGGAAGGGCCATCTTGGCCTATGTGCCTAAGTGTTGATGGTGAAAGTATGTGAGTAAAGAGGGTTGACTGCACTCCAGAAACGTGCAAAGGTCTATGTGCCTAAGTGCTAGTGGCAAAAGGATGTGAGTGAAGAGGGTTGACTGCACACCAAAAACTTTGCAAGGGTCGATGTGCCTAAGTGCCGGTGGTAAAAGTATGTGAGTGAAGAGGGTTGACTGCACACCAAAAATTTGCAAGGGTCTATATGCCTAAGTGCCGGTGGCAAAAGGATGTGAGTGAAGAGGGTTGACTACACACCGAAAACTTTCCTAGGGTCTTGCCCCCCACAAGTGGAAGTTAATGCAAGTTTAGTGGTAGCATGAATTTCTCTTTTGGGTTTGCGGGTGGTTTAGAAATTGGACTATCTAGAAAATTTACCCACAAACAATTCCAGTGCTCTATCCACTCAATGGGGAGCCAAAATAAGAAGTAAAATGAGGTGAGAAGTGTTTTGTCTTCACTTACGGGTTGTCAGGAAGACATGTCAGTGTGGTTTTGAGGTGGTTGTGGTGTGGCTACTAGTGGCTTTTCTTGCTCACACTCACACACACACACACACACACACACACACACACTATATACCAGTTTCTCTCTGGCTTGATGCCCTTTTTTAGCATTTTTTGGAGAAGTGAAAAGAGCACAACAAGACCATGTCCATGATCAACATAACCTCCAATCATTGCCCTCCATGATACCACATCATGCTCGGGCATTTCTTATAAGACTTGTTGTGCCTCACATCTACGCTCCCACATTTTACATACATGTCTACAATTGTGCTAGCTGTGTCCACATCTGATTTAAGCTCCAGCGTGAAATGATGATTATGTATCCACCTGCTACCCTTTTCTATTGCTTTGATGTTGGCTTAAGCTCTCAAGACACTGAGGAGCACACCTTTTCTTGGTTGAATTCCCTTCTCGCTTGCATTTATAAATCATTGCCATGTTTACGTATGGTAGCTTAATTCTCAACGTTTTATGAGAGCTTGTTGTTATGATGTGGTTGAAGAGTCCATTGATGACATATTCCTATCCATCACATGACCATTGCACCACCATTGACGTATCACCTTGAGACATAACACACACATACTTTGTTGTGTGGGCAACCATGCTCTGTTCCCAAATGAAATAAGCAAGGCCTCTCCCTATTTGTCATCAGGACGTTATTTTTTCCACCATTAAACACATGTTGAATTGTATTCCAGTTAGCCTGAGCCTCATCTACCATAAAATCAAAGAAATCTGCCCTTTCACAACCATGGTTTGCCATCACTTCATTAATGCATTCCTAGAACAGACATTCGGCCTCCATATCCTCCTCTTTCATTTCACATGTCATAATCATTAGAAGATCCTACATGCTACATAGTCATTTATAAGATAACACAATTGACTAGCTCTAACTACCTTAATATTATACATTGGTAATATTCAACCTTGGATCATATACATTGGTAATATTCTACCTTGGATCATATACATGACAAGCCATGGTTACCCAATCTGATGTTTGTCGGGTGTGGTCGAATTGTATCCACACATGTCGCAGGTTACCAGAGCCAGTCCATTGTTGCATTCAATTCACCAAATCCAACCCTAAAGCGGGTCCAATGGTGGACATGCATAGCACTTCTCACCTAAGGACCCTTAACCCAAAAACATGCTTCCGAGAAGAAGTCATAATTGCACTCTTGCTCTTCAGCTTCAGAAGTGCATCCAAGCCAAAGCTCTCCTTTGAAGGCCCTTGTCTTTCCTTGTCCTATCAATTAATGCCTTTGATGTGCTTGCCAATACATTGTGTTGATGGAAACCAATGTGTATCATTTGCATCGTCCTATCATTTAGTGCCTTTGATGTGCTTGGCCGTACATTATGTTGATGGAAATCGATGTGTATCATTAATCTACTCATCGTCTTGTCGGAGGGCATCACATAATAGATGTAGTAATTGCATGTAGTAATGTACATTGCTGGCACTAAGCAGTAATGGTAAAGGAGATTTGTAGATGCATTGTTGCACTCCTCTCCAGTGGTGGTCGGTGCCTTTAGCATGCTTCCAATAAAATGTGATGTATTTGACACCCTGTGGTTCTTTGAATGCAGGCAAAGTTCATTAACACACTTCAAACTACCTAGCAATGGCTTCTCCGACATACTCTAGAGAAGGCAATGTTAGAGGTTTGTAGCTTTGACCGCGCCAATGGGGATCATACTTATTCTCCATGGAGTCCATTCCTGAACGTGTTCCCATGGTTGGTGGGAACTCAAATACAATATCACCATTATATTGCCTAGGAATCTCCACAGCCTTGATAACCTCTTTGACATTCAACAAAATCTTTGTTAATGTGTTTCCCTTCTTTATGCTTCAACAAAATCTTTGTTAATGTGTTTCCCTTCTTCATGCTTCAACAAAGGTATTCCAAAGTGCTCTTATCATCTCCTCTTGCAACTGTGGATGAGTCTCATGCATTGGTTTTGTTGTTATCTTGAAAGAAGGGACTTCATAAATCTATCACATTAGTCTGAGTTGGAAGTCCTTTGGGGGGCGAGTTATCTAAGATGGCTATTGGTTGTGGGTTTGAGTTCACGAAGCATTAACTATCGCAGAGTAATTGGTTGAAAGAGAGTCCTCAAGTGTATAGAACTCCTCTCCCTCATGATTAGAGACTGCCTCGAGAAGGACATGCAACTCTCGAGACCCAATATTTACTATGGCTTGCAATCCATTGAATGAGTGAGGAACTACTTGTTCTTGTAAAAAATTTACACTCACAAGAACTTGTCCATTGTTGAAACTTAGATTCTTCTTATTAGAAGATGGGAATGTGATTGTACATCTCATTATAAAGAGGAACAAAAAAGAAGTACACAAGAACAAGAAAGAATGATGCAACATATACCAAGTACACAAGTAATGAATGGTGATTAACACCCTTAAATAAATTAGCTATTTTAGATTTGAGTGTTTTAAAATAATTATTATTTTTTAAAAATATTAATTTTTAAAAAAACAAGTTATGTGATATATATATATATATATATATAAATTAGCATCCCTATATTCTCTCTCTTTTCTTACATAATTTATATATATATATATAAATTAGCATCCCTACATTCTCTCTCTTTTCTTACATAATTTTGTGCTCTTAATTTTTATGGCATAGTCAATTGCTTTTACACTTTGAAATCCCGAATCAATTGGTTTTACACTTCCTTTTTCAGTTTTAAAGAAAATCATTAATGAATCATGACCTCTCTCTCTCTCTCTCTCTCTCTCTCTCTCTCTCTCTCTCTCTCTCTCTCTCCCCCGTTGAGATGTCAAGCTCAACACGAGCTGACACTCATGAGGTGCTTGCATGACCGTTTGACATTTACATCACTAGCGGGTTTGGTAGCTGGCACCGATATATCTTCGCCAAAGATTCTACAGCTGGACTACACCGACTAGTCCACATCTACCCACTCCACTTAGCGTGTTCACATTATGGACCACTTGTATATACTCTATTATGTGTGTTAGTCACTATCTTCTTTGTAGACCTCTTTTGTTATGTGAAGAAGAAGAAGAATTTTCATCCTCTCACCTTGTGTGTTCTCTTCTAGGGTTTGTGTGAGTGTGCGTGTGCTTGCAAGAGCTCAAGCTCTCTTATCCCCTACATCTTTTCATGGTATCAGATCCTGGTTCATGTTAAGGGCTGAGCGGTAAGCAAGAGAAGCACAGGAAGTGGTATGAGGGTAAGAGCTTCATCTACTGTTCCCCCTTTGTGTTGGTGACTACACCCTTGTTGTCGAGAGCTCTTCGGGAGGCACCGACAAAACGAACTCCAATTAAGGAGATTTCTTCTCAAGAACAGAGCTACACGGCAACTACATAGTTCGTTGGATAGCATTTTTGGGCCAAAATCGCGTTTCGGGCACGTCTGGATCTCCGTTTTTTAGTTCGCAGGCATTCACGAGCACTGTGGGTAAGTTTCGAATCTCTATAGAACTCTGTTTTTGGAACTGCAGGAACGGCGATTGGTTGTGCAGACACTCTATGAAATGCAAAGAGGTCTCAAAGCTGCCATTGGGTGTATGTATGCAAATTGAGGTCACTGGTTGTGACAGGGTATAGTATAGTACCGCTACAAAGAATACAACAGTTTGTGCAGGTCAAACAAGAGTGCTGTTTTTGGTAAATTTGTGTTGCAGACAAGATGTCAAATGATGGAATAAACTAGATTATTACAGAGAAGCTTGACAAAAACAATTTCCATGCTTGGAGGTTTAGATTGACAAATTTTCTGAAGGGAAAAGGTTACTGGGACTACATTATTGAGTGAAGGTGAACATGGGGAGGCACCAGAGATACCAGAGGTTAATCCAATTGCTGCAGATGTAAAAGAATTCAAGGATTGGAATCAAGGAGCAAGGAAATTCATGTATTGCCTTTCTATTAGTATACATAAACCATGATTCCGCATATATAGGATGCCAAGTCACCTAAGGAGGCATGGGACACCTTGGTGAAGCTATATGAAACCAACTCCAAGGCACGAAAGATTCAGCTAAATAATGAGCTTCATACTATGGAGAAGAAAAATATGTCTATGAATGATTATGCCTTGAAGATCAAGGGCATTGTGGAATCCCTTGCATCAATTGGTGTTTCTGTGTGCTGAATAAGGTGGAAGTGTGTCTACATGGTCTCGGGCCACAATACAAGGCGTTCAAGACATCTATTCAAACTAGGGAGAACATTCCCAACTTCATAGATTTGGTGTCAATGTTGATCATTGAAGAGAAGATTTTGGGTGAAGATCAATAGTCTTCATAAAACAAAAAGCAGCAAGCCTTCTACACAAATTCAAGTAGAGGAAGAGGTAGAGGGCGTTGTGGACGTGGCCAAGGTGGTGGTCGAATAGGTAATTAGATTTATGGTCAGTAAAACAGCAACAGTCCCAGGATTCGCAACAACAACGCACGGGTGGAAGAGGCCAGTTTAGAGGCAGGGGGAGTCAAAGAGGTCGTGGTAATTGGCAAAGGTAGCATAATGATACATGAGGCTATTTTTATTGTGTGGTAAGCCTGGACATTTGCAAGCAGATAGCTATAAGAAGCAAAGTGACATGTGAAATGGAAAAGTGTAGCAAAATAACTATGCATCCTCTAGCAGAAATAATGAGGATAACGAGAGGTTGTTTGTTATGCAACATGTAGTGAATGCTGTGTCTAGAAATGATGTAGAAGCATGTAAAGATGATGTATGGTATGTTGATTCAGGTGCTTTAAACCACATGACAAGTCATGGTGAGTGGTTCAAGGAAGTGAAGCGTCTTGAAAGACCAGGTTTTATTTAAACACGGGATGACACTGCTCATCCGATTGCCTATGTTGGAGATGTGCCATTGTCTATGCAGGATGGTAAGGTGAAGTACCTTGTAGATGTGCTTCATGTTCCAAACATTACAAAGAATCTAGTTTCAGTTGGCTAGATGATTGAGCAAGGTTTATAGGTCCGGTTTAACCCTAATGGCTATTATGTAGAAGACTTTAAAGATAAGTGCAGGTTAGTTGCAAAAGGCAACAGAGTGGGAAGAATGTTTACATTGAATGTAAATATGCCTGAAGTGAGTGCTTCAATGTTTGCAAATGGTTTAGGAATTGTTGTAGATACATACATTTGGCATAAGAGACTTGGGCATGTAAATGTGCAAAGAATAAAGTCTATGCAAACTAAAGAAATTATGACAGGGCTGCCTAAGTTTAAGCTTGAAGGTATGCAGAAAGTATGTGAAGCATGTCAATTTGGAAAGCAAACAAAGCATTTATTTCCACATGACATAAATGTGAGCAAGAATGTAGTAGATGTTGTGCTATCAGATGTATGGGATCCTATAAAGATTATGTCTATGGGTGGCTGCACAAGTACTACGTTGACGAGGAAAGTATAGGTGTATTTCATGAAGGAGAAGAGTGAAGTGCTCACTCATTTTCAGAATTTTAGAGTGATGGGGCTGAAAAACAAACATGAAAGCAGGAGAGGATACTTCTTCAATGAGTTCTCTGAATTCTTGCGAAAGAATGGCATTCATAGATAATTTACATGTAGATACACTCCGCAAACAAAATGGAGTTGCTGAGCAGAAAAATAAGCACATTGCAGAGATAGCACGAGCATTGATGGCAGAGAAGAATATGCCGCATAGCTATTGAGCTAAGGCTATGTCTACAGCAGTTTATATCATGAACAAGACTCCTACTATAGCCATACATGATGTAACGCCATAGGAGAAGTTTACTAGAAAGAAACCTCATTTGTCTCACTTGAAATTTTTTTGAATGTATTACATATGTGCACGTGCCAGATGAGTTGCGTACTAAGCTAGATCTAAAGGCAGAAAAATGTATGTTTTTTGGGTATTCCCTTGAGCAAAAGGGATATAGATACTATAATTCTGCTACACATGAATTGAGGGCAAGCAGGAATGTCATATTTGATGAGATGAGTAGTTGGTATGCTGTAAGTGGAAATATGGTTGCACAAAATGCAAGCCAGTAATCACAATCATTGAGTGGACCAGGAGAGTCCTCATCTAGTGGTTCTGTTGATAGACCATGGAGTGATAGGCTGCGTCATAATACCAGTCCTGGAAATATAGTTGGTACAACATCACATAAAGGCAAAGAGAAAGTGGTTGAGCCCCTTGGTGTGCCTGATATTTCTGCAGGGCGTTCTCTTGTGTTAATGGAGAGTCTGTTGGCTCGGAGATGAGCCTTGATGAGGAGCTTGGGATTCTAGCAATGAGGACAGCTGGTGCAAAGAAGGCTATGGAAGCCATGAATGCAAAGTTATGAAGATCTAGAAGAGTCAAAAACCCTGTCTAGATGTTGACTTATGATGGTTATGTGGCACATCACTATGCTTATATGCAAGAGCAAGGGCAAGAGCAAGAGCAAGAGGAAGTCCAAAAGGTCCGCTTCTGACTCTTTGGAGGAGGAGGAGGATTCTTATCACTCAACTGCAAGTGAGGAATCGGAGGAAGATTGCAAGGCATGGTCAAAGAGCAAGAAGGTAAGAAAAATAACCAAGGAATTGGCTACAACCATGGCTCAGTTGACCAGTGAAGAAGCGAAGTCCCCTCCTAAAGTACGGTCAGGCACTTGGTGTTCGAGGTGTCAAAATCATGGTCACGGAGCCGAAGAATGTAGCTTAAATGAGCTCTGGTGTGCCATCTGTAGAACCGCCACACACAACACAGAAGCATGTAGATACAACGGGAGGCCCCTGTAGTGGTGGCCGTGCAACCCACCCCACCAATGGCTCTGCCAGATCATTATCGAAGGCCACCGTTCTGCCCACGTGGGAATTTTCCTCCCAGGGATGTGCTCGGTACTCAATGGCCCACTTTCACGTGTTTTTATTGCCATGCCCCAGGCCATGGAAAATCTAAGAGTGAGATCTAGAGGAAGCACATGGCTGAGGTAAAAGGAGTTGAGGCTTCAGTATCAGGCCCACCGACAGTAAATGTTGTGGAAATCCAATAAACAGGCGGACCACAGAGGTGGCCAATCATCAACCATGGCGGTGACAAGATCTATGCAACCCGAGGCTTTGGAGGCAGAGAAAGAACCGACCTTGGATAAGAGGGGGAAGCAAAAAGTTGTCACCTAGCAAGAGCAAAACAAGGTACGGACAGAGGTGTCCAATTGGGTGAAAAAGCAGCATGTCAGAGAGGCGTTGTGGAAAAAGGAGCCGAAAAGACCCAGGTCGATCTGTCTACAAGAAGCCAAAGTCATTATACCACCGATGAACCCAGATCAGGGGGGCAAAATGCTCTTTTCACAACCAGATAGGAGCCAGGAAGAGGTGCGAATACACTGCGGCCGAAAAAAGGTGCAGAGGCACGGCATCTGCAGGAAAGCTGAAGTAGGCTCACAGAAGTAGAAACACAGTCGTACAATGTGTGGGAAGATATGAAGGGATAGCAGCCGATCCATATATTGGTGGACATCTCCTCACGTTGGCGCCGAACTTTAGGGAGCAGTTACTACTATGCGACCTGATGCCCCAAGAGGAGAAGACAACACCCTTGTAGCTACTAGAAGCCATGCACATACAGAGGACACAAACTCTGCCGAGGGAAGCCCCGATTTATGATGAAGCCATCATGATGATCTAGGTCAAGTTGGCCGGAGTGGACATAGCAGCAGTACTATTGGATGGTGGATCAGGAGTCAACATTTTGTCGGATACAACATGCTGAATGCTCGGGTTGAGCATATGGGATCAAGTTCCGTTCACCCGTAAAATGGTGGATCAAAGGCGAGTTCACACTGGAAGTCTCTGGATTCACTTCCCTAGATTGCAGTAGTGGTGCTCTACATGGAGGACATAAAAGGTGCCTACCCGATGTTACTGGGCAGACTGTGTCTCAGGCAGGCAAGGATTAAGCAAGACTGGGATGCGGATAGGATAACTATCTAGTGAGGAAAGAAGAAAGTCAGGATTTTCGTAGCCAGACGATGATGGAGAATCCTTCTCGGCTGAAAGTAGCCGAGGGAATAAACATGCTAGAAGGATTAGACCTCGATGAAGAGGAGGAATATCTCCACCAAAATGCAAATCTAGTTAGCTTGTTCGAGGTTGATGTGGTCCGGATAATGGAGAAATACCGACCAACCCTTCAGCACAAGCATGAAGTTGTCTCGGATCAAGCCGATCCGCTGAGCAAAGGGCAATTTTCTCATGAGGCCAAAGATTTTTTTGAAGCCTTAGTTGATGAAGGTAGTACCCCGAGTTTGTAGCAAATCATTGCAGCAGAGAAAGCCTTTGAAAGAGACCTTAAGTGATCCAAAAGATGAACTAATGGAGATGAATTTGGGAATAGATGCCAACCTGAAGATGGTTAGAGTTAGCGCCAAGATGGATGCTGCATTCTGGGAAGAAGTTTGAGTGTTGCTCACGACCGAATGCTGCATACTCTGATCCTTCCCCTGGAACCTTTCCAAAAATGGGGCGTAGACTTCGTAGGCCCATTTAAGCTGCCAACCCGATTCACCGCCGATAACAAGTATATAATGTGGCCACCGACTACAGCACCAAATGGGTGGAAGCCAGCCCTCCAAGATAACACGATCAAGTCCACTGCCAAATTCATTTATGAGATGATCATTAGCCGGTTCGACTGCCCGATCAATCTGATCAGTGACCAGGACAAACACTTTGTGAATGATGTCATCCGTCAGTTGGTCACTCGTCGCCTCATCATCCATAAGAGATCCACAGTCTCTTATCCGCAGGCCAACGGTTAGGTTGAGTCCACCAACAAAATTTTGCAACACATCCTCAAGAAGCTGGTCAATGAGAATCGCACAGATTGGGATGAAAAACTGTACTCAGTGCTATGGGCTCTGCACAGCTTATAAGGTCTCCACTGGGATGACTCCGTTCAAACTAGTATATGGCACTGAAGCTGTTGTGCCCATGGACTTCTTAGTGCCGAGCCTTTGGATCGCCATAGTCGAGAAGTTAAGCCCCAAGGAATCCTTGTAGCATCGTTTGGATCAGCTCCTCCAATTGGACAAAGATCGGTCCAAGAACTTCTTTGTCACTACAGTCATCTAGAAGCGGAGGAAGAAATGGTTCGACTGGCATTCCAGGTTTCTGTTCAAAGAAGAAGATCCAGTTCTCTTATTCTAGTCTCACGGATGGGTCCGCATCCGGGAAGCTAAAGCTAAGGTGGATTGGACCTTTATGGATCATGGAGAGATTCTATGACAGAACATTCCTCCTCGAGATGCTCACAGGCGAGCACTTCTAGAAGTCGATGAACTGCTACCGCCTGCAATTGTACAATGGGCCAATGCCACCTAATCCGTTCATTTATGTGGTAGCACTAATAACCCACTACCTGGGAATCCATCACATTAATACGGGCACACTTCCAAGAACAATCATCACATATTCGCATGGTAAGTCGAACAATTTGATACCCCTTCATCATGGTTATTCGACGGCTACATGGAAATCATGCATGCTACATCGCACGCGGTAACTATTTTTAGGTTATCGCGCACTGCAGTTAATTTTTTTGTATCTATCTGTTTGCATGCAATTTCTCTTCTCGTGCAAAGCAACCACCCTGCGCATATGTTCTTAGCTCTTTACGAGTTTGTGCCTTGCCTGCAACTCTCATCTCTCTCTCTCTCTCTCTCTCTCTCTCTCTCTCTCTGCTCATGCAACACTGTTGCCATATACAAAGGCAGTGATGTGTGTGAACCCACATCACTGTTGCCATATATAAAGGCAGTGATGTGTGTGAACACACTTAGGACCGCCGAGGCACTTTTTCCCTCTTTAGGAGGTTTTTTCCCCCGGCTTGTATATACGCCCATCATTCTAGGGCTAAATTATCTTTTGTACATTGACACAATCTAACACTTTGTGTTGTGTGCATTCTTGCTGCTTCTTCTCCAAGCTTTGTGTGCTTTCCTGCAACCCTAATTCCAACAATTGGTATCAGAGCAGGCATCGGCTCCCAGGGCTACGCCGCCAACACCCTCCGACTCACGTTCTCCGATTGAAGTGAGCTTTCATGAGCGCTTCCAGGTCCCTATACTCTGCAAATAAGCCTGTAGGGCTTGGCGTTCTCCGATTGAAGTGAGCTTTCACGAGCGCTTCCAGGTCCCTATACTCCGCAAATAAGCTTGTAGGGCTTGGCGTTCTCGGAAATCGCATCTGAGGTCATTTCGGGCTCCGTTTTTGCATTTCAAGTTCTGCACAGGTGTTTTCGTCATTTTCTGCAGAAATTTCGACAGTGCAGTTTTCTGCAAAACAGGCATACGTACTCTATTGTGGACCGTGCTACATAGCACGAGTTGTTTTCTATTCAGTCTTTGCTTCATTACAGGTAGCTTTTGCATCAGTTTCAGTTAGTGGCCATGGCTGATAACAACAATGATGTATTTCGCATGTTATCTGCTGATGACAAATTGGATGGAGACAGCAACTACCCACTTTGGGCATACATGATGCAGCATGTTTTGGTTGCAAAAGGAGTGTGGAACATTGTGCAGGATATGGATGTACGTCCAGGTTCTGTGGATGTAGGATCTGTTGAGGATGTTGTGGGTTCTAGCAGCTCTACTATTGCTGCTGTTTTACCCACTGCTGAACAAGCTCGTTGGGATGGTAAAGATGCACAGGCTCATGCCTTGATTGCACTTTCTGTCAAACGTAACATCACCCCACATATTCGTTCAGCTAAAACAGCAAAACAGGCTTGGGATATTCTAGCTGGTTTGTATGCAGGTCGTAACGAGGCAAAAATTGCTTACCTGCGTAAAGAGCTAGAATTGAAGATTATGCAAGAAGATGATGACATGAATGTTTTTCTTGCTGAGATTAAAGATCTCAAAGAACAGTTGATTTCTGCAGGTGAGATTATTCCTGATCATTCTCTTGTGCAGACTGTTCTTGATGCTTTACCTGGCTGAGACATATCAGACTTTTGCTTCCACGTGGAGACTTCTTAATGAGGACAGACCTGATGCTGTCAAGTATGATACTTTAGTCAACAAGCTCTTGCAAGAAGCGCAGTCCAGGCAAAACAGGACCAGGCAGTGTGCAGTTGATCAAGCATTTATTGCTGCCCAGCAGCAGCAGAGAAGAAGTGGTAAGGCAGCCCCTTCCACTGTTTCTTCTCCTATTAGTAGGTCTGCAACTTCTTCTCCTTTTACAGGTAGCAACAATAAGTCTGAGAAGGCTCTTGATAAAGGCAAGAAAAAGACCAGGTGCAACTATTGTAAGGCAAATGATCATGTCATTAAGAATTGCCCTAAGCTAAAGGCTAAAGAGGCAAAGAAAAAAGAGTCAAATGCAGCCACAATAGCGGATGCTTCTACAAATGCAGATTTTGCAAATGTTGTGCAGGATATAGAATGGGCGTTTAGCGTGTATTGCCAGTATGACCCATCTGTACATGATGCATGTTTGGCAGTTTCTGTTGACTCTAATGTATGGTATTTTGACAGTGGTGCTACAAAGCACATTACCTCGCATCGTGATATGTTCACTTGTCTTGAGACTGTCTCTAATGGAAATACTGTCACATGTGCCAATAATGCTTCTTACCCAGTGAAGGGCGTTGGTAAAATTATGCTTACTGCTGCAAATGGCAGCGCTTTCACACTTTCAGATGCTTTGTATGTGCCAGGGATAAAGAAGAATCTATTGTCTGTCTCTGCACTTGCTAGACTTGGATTTGTAGTCAAATTTGTGGATGACAGATGCACTGTTCATGATTTGACTTCTGGTGATACAATTATTGCATCTGGCACCTTGTTTCGTGGGCTGTATAGGCTCAATTCTTATGACAAGTGTGTGGAAGATTCAGCAAATGCAGTTTCTGATGAAAAGGCAGTTTCAGATGCAAAACTATGGCATGCTCGTTTTGGTCATCTGAACTTTGCTAGTTTGCTGCGTTTGCAGAAATTTGATATGGTTGCTTCATTGCCCCCTCTTGAGGCACCATTGAAACATGTTTGTGAAGGCTGTATTTTGGGCAAAATGCAGCGTTCTGCGTTTCCAAAGGATGGTTCTGTGCGGGCCACTCGCAAATTGCAGCTTGTACATAGTGATGTATGTGGGCCTATGCAAACTCCGTCATTTGGTAAACACTTGTACTTCGTGACTTTCATTGATGATTACTCAAGGCATGCATGGGTATATCCACTGAAGGCAAAGTTCGAAGTGTTTTTGTGCTTCAAACAGTTTTTGCATATGGTTGAAAATGTATCCAATTGTACTGTGGGCACCCTCCGTTCTGATCGAGGGGGGGAGTACATGTCTAAAGAGTTTGATGCATTTCTGGCTAGTCGTGGGATAAAACACCAATGTACAGTGCTGTACACCCCTCAGCAAAATGGTGTTGCTGAGAGGAAGAACAGGTCACTTATGGAGATGGCACGATGTATGGTCAAGAGCCAAGCTTTGCCACATGCGTTTTGGCTTGAGGCTGTCATGTGTGCTGCATATGTACTCAACAGGTGTCCCACTAAGGCCTTGCAATCTATTACTCCATATGAAGCTTGGCATGGCAGGAAACCTTCTATTGGTCACTTGCGTGTCTTTGGTTGCTTGGCCTATGCTTTAGTGCCTGTGCAACAACGTAGAAAATTGGATGATAAGGCTGCCAAATGCATTTTTGTTGGCTACAGTGCTGAGAGCAAGGGTTACAGATTGTATCATCCGCAGTCAAAGCGTATCTTGATTAGTTGAGATGTTGTTTTTGTGGAAGATGCTGTGCAGCCTTTGTTATCATGTACCAAAGAGATAGGTGTAAGCTCACAGGATGTATTTGATACATTGTTGCCTCTGTTTACAGGTGGGAATTCAAATGTAAGTCCTAATGAGGCAAATATTCAGCCTATGCAGATTTCAAACGACATCATAGATCAGCCTATTTCTGCTGCAGATTTACAGGATATAATTCATGAGGATAGGGCTGAAAATGAGCAGGCTAAAGGTATGCCTAAATGGCTGGTGCAAACCTTGCGTGATAGTAAAATTGATACACCTATATCTAGTCGTACTCGTTCAGGTTTTCAACATGCCTCTTATGCATCAGATTGTTATGCTTTGGCTGTGTCTAGTATGTGTGAAGAGGAAGAACCTCTTTCATTTGATGAGGCACAAAAATCAGAAAATTGGTTGGCTGCAATGCAAAGTGAATATGATGCTATAATGAAGAATGGTACATGGTCTTTGTGTGATTTGCCTATTGGTAAAAAGGCCATTGGATGTAAGTGGGTTTTTAAGTTGAAACGAAAGCCAAATGGCAGTGTTGATCGCTATAAGGCTAGACTTGTTGCAAAGGGTTATGCTCAAGAAAAGGGCATTGATTTTGATGAGACCTTTGCTCCCACTTGTCGTATGACTACCATTCGTAGCATTTGTGCATTGGCAGCTCATAATGGTTGGAATGTACATCAGTTGGACATAAAGATTGCATTCTTGAATGGAGATTTGCATGAGGAGGTGTATGTATCGCAGCCTTGTGGTTTTGTTCAAAGAGGACAGGAAAACAAAGTGTGCATGGTGAAAAAGGCTTTATATGGTTTAAAGCAAGCTCCACGAGCTTGGTATGAAAAGATACATGCATATTTGACTGCACATGGTTTTCAGAATAGTCCAACAGAAAGCACTTTGTATGTTAAACGTGTGGATGATGTACATCTAATCATTGCTCTCTATGTCGATGACATGCTGCTCACAGGACCAAATGAGAGTCATATTGCTGATTTTAAGGCTGACTTGAATGCTTCTTTTGAGATGTCAGATTTGGGGCATTTGCGTCATTATTTGGGGATACAATTTAAGCAGTGTGATGGAGGTATTGCTTTGTGTCAGACAAAGTATATTGAGACATTGTTGCGGAGATTTGGCCTTGAAGACTGCAAGCCTATTGCTACTCCAGTGGAGACAAGTTTGAAGTTGAGTCTTTATGATGTTAGAGATCACTTTGATGTCACACTTTATCAGACAGCTGTTGGTTGCCTCATTTATGTATGCATTACGAGGCCGGACATTCAGTTTGCAGTCTCACAGGTGAGCAGGTTTATGCATAGCCCAGGGTCTCAGCATTGGAAGGCAGTTAAACGCATCTTTCGCTACTTGAGTAGCACCATACATCTTGGGTTGTTTTATCCCAAGGGGGGATCGTTGTCGCCAGATTTACATGCATTTTCGGACTCAAATTGGGCTGGTTGCTATGACACAAGAGTGTCCACAAGTGGTTTTTGTTTCATGCTCGGTAGCTCATGCATATCTTGGTTGAGCAAGAAGCAACCTACTGTGGCCACTTCTAGTTGTGAAGCTGAGTACAGGGGTGGCCTTCACACTAATCAGTGGAGGGATATTTTTAAAGAAGACCCCACCTGCCCCAAATCCAAAAGTAGCTTCTAAGATAGTGCAACATTGTATTTGGAGGGTGTACTTTTTTTAGCATTCTTTAGTGAGTGCTTTTTCGATTTCAGGCGAGTAGTTTCTCTCTCTACATTTCTTGTCTACCCTTCTCCCTCTACTATGACACCTACGAGATGTTGACCACTATGCACCATGGGACACTATCATTGTTGCAACTCATTTACAAAGACACCATATTATGATCTAAAACTTCCATTACATTCCAAATCAAATTTTACAAGACCACCGCATTACATGACAAACACCTTGGAGTACTTGAACACATGCAACAATACATGAAAGCATGTGTGTATACAATGTTGTTTACTTCCATGGGCCACTATCATTGCAACTAATTTAGACAACACCATATTATAATCTAAAACTTGCAATGTATTCCAAAGCTTATTTACAAATCATAGCATTACATGACAAACTCTAGCCAAGTTGTTGAACACACGACTATCATTGCTACTTCTTCATAAAGACACCATAGAGAGATGCAACTTCCATTATATTTCAAATAAAAATAGCAATACTATAGCATATTATGATAAACACCTGCGACTCTATTAAACACATGCAACACTATATGAAACCATTTTGGGCCTCAACTATCATCTTCGCCTTCTTCGTCTACCCTAAATTTGCAATGAAGGTGGCAACTTCACCTCGTGAAGAGGAGCCTCCTTTGCCTCTTTAATGATGCCAAAATCTCTCCATACCCAATGACTACTGCTCGACTCTTGCTTTCATCTCTACCATGTTCTTGCTAGCAAGGTCTACCATTTTCTCTATTGTGAGCTTCCTATAGAGCTCCTGCACTTTAGATGTTGTTGTCCATGCCTCTGATCTAGGTTCCTTTTCTTTGAGGTGCATGAAAGATTGAAGAGCAAGGCTTAAGATGCTTGCAAACGTAGTAGTATTAGAGGGATTGTAGGATGAAGCGATGATAAAAGAGTATACAAAGAGCTTATTGCAATTAAGGGGGGCGCAAGGGTGTGTTGAGGGATTTGTGAGCCCTCATGTGGTTGCCCAACGGCCTTAAAGCCGTTGGACAGCCACAGGCCACGCCGCGTGGCATGTGCCGCGTGCATGGCATCATGCATATGCCATGCAACATTGCCACGTGTAATGCCCGAGCTTAGGCATTACACGAGAGAGAGAGAGAGAGAGAGAGAGAGAGAGAGAGAGAGAGAGAGAGAGAGAGAGAGAGAGAGAGAGAGAGAGAGAGAGAGAGAGAGAGAGAGAAGACATGAGAGAGAGAGGGAGAGAGAACAGAGATAAGAGAGAGAGAGGAGGGAGGGAGACAGAAGAGCGAGCGAGAGAGCGAGAGAGCGAGAGAGAGAGAGAGAGAGAGAGAGGAGGGGAGAGAGAGAGAGAGAAGAGGGGAGGGAGAGAGAGAGAGAGGGGGGGAGGGGGGGAGAGAGAGAGAGAGAGAGAGAGAGAAAAGGAGAGAGGAGAGTTAGAAAGAGAGGGAGAGGGGAGAGGGGAGAGAGGAGAGAAAGAGGAGGGACGGCGAGAGAAGAGGGGGGGAGAGAGAGAGAGGGAGGGAGAGAGAGGAGAGAGGAGGGAGAGAGGGAGAGAGGGAGAGAGAAGAGAGAGGAGCGAGAGAGGGAGAGAGAAGAGAGAAGAGAGAAGAGAGAGGAGAGAGGAGGGATGGAGGGAGAGAGAAGAGAGAGGGGGGAGAGAGGGGGAGAGGGAGAGAGAAGAGAGAAGAGAGAAGAGAGAGGAGAGAGGAGGGATGGAGTGAGAGAGAAGGGAGAGGAGGGAGGGAGGTGAAATGATGCAGGGGAGAAGAGAGCTTGAGCTCTTGCAAGCACACACACACTCACACAAATCCTAGAAGAGAACACACAAGGTGCGAAGCTGAAAATTCTTCTTCTTCTTCACACAACAAAAGAGGTCTACAAAGAAGATAAAGTGACTAACACACATAATAGAGTATATACAACAGGTCCATAATGTGAACACGCTAAGTGAAGTGGGAAAGTGTGGACTAGTCGGTGTAGTCCAGTTGTAGAATCTCTGGCGAAGATATGTCGGTGCCAGCTACCAAACCCACCAGTGATGTAAATGTTGAACGGTCATGCAGGAGCCTCGTGAGTGTCAGCTCATGTTGAGCTTAACATCTCAAAACTCCCCCTCGAGCTTAATTCTAGCTCATGAACTTTAAGCATATCTCGAAATCTGCAGAGCTTCTCAGCTCCCAAGGCCTTCGTGAACATGTCAGCAACCTGATCCTGTGTGTTGACATATAGGCCAAGTCGATGTCACCTCCCAAGACTCTCTCCCTGATGAAGTGGTAATGTACCTCAATGTGTTTTGTCCATGCATGGAAAACTAGGTTCCTAGCCACTTGTATACTGCTAATATTGTCACAATATATGACAACCTTTCTCTCCACATGCAACCCCAAATTAGCAAAAGTAGCTTGCATAACCAAGCTACCTCACATGCTCCCACCGCAACTCCTCTGTACTCTATCTCTGTACTCGACAAGGCAACTATGGGCTACTTCTTGTTGCTCCATGTCACAACAGCACTCCCTAATGAAAACATAAATCCACTAGTAGATCTCCTGTCTGAGATGCTGCCTGCCCAATCTACATATGTGTACCCATATAGCTCCAATGGTACACCTACTGCATAAAACAATGCATAGTCAACAGTGGCCCTCAAATACCTAAGTGTGCGTCGCACATTGTCAAGATGTGGTTTGTGCGAAACCTGCATAAATTGGCTCTCTAAGCCAACAGTGTAACTCAAATCTGGCCTTCTGATCGTGACATACATTAAACTCCCCACAATCTTCATGTACATAGTGCGATCCTCCAATACATAACATGTATCCACACTAAGCTTGCCATTTTGATCTAATGGCACCGAGATTGAATACAATCAGCCATCCCATACTTGGACAACATGTCCAATACATACTATCTCTGTGATAACCAAATACCCTCAGGTGTGCGAATGACCTCAATTCCTAAAAAGTAGCACAAATCTCCCAAATCCTTCATCTCAAACTTCCTTTTGAGAAGGCTTTTTACATGCTCAATCTCATCCAAGTTGTCACCCCAACAATAGGATCATCTACATAGATGGTGATGATCACAATACCATTATCACTCTTGCGCACATACAAACAGTGATCTGCATCTGCCATATGAAAACCAATAGTGACAAGATACTCAGCAATCTTGTCAATGACATGCTCGTGGAGCTTGCTTTAGTCCATATAAAGCCTTACGAAGCTTACATACATATTCCACGTGACCTGTATCCTCAAAACCAAGTGGCTCATCCATATACACTTCTTCTTGCGAGTTACCATGCAAGAACACATTTTTTACATCCATCTAATGTAAAAACTAGCCTTTAGCGCTGCAGCCATCGGCAATCACAACTCTCATAGTTGCCATCTTTGCAACTGGGGCAAATGTCTCCTCATAATAATCAATCCCATGTGCCTGAGCATATCCTTTGGCTACTACCAATCTAGCCTTGTACCTCCTTATACTACCATCACTGTTATGTTTCACCTTATACAGCCACTTACAACCAATAGCATTCTTGCCTTCAAGCAATGGCACCACATCCCAAGTCTCATTTCCATACAATGCATCCATCTCCTCATCCATAGCTTTCTCCCAACACACATTTCCAATAGCCTCATCAAAACATGTGGGTTCTACAACCTACACAACTTTATCCTACCAAAATGCGCTCTGCCCTAAGAGCTAATTCAACCAACTATTCTAGACTCATGGTGACAAGATCCGCACACCAACTACTGCCCTTTTGAGCTGCTTGCTTAAAGCCCTTCATGAAATAGGAATTGAGGATCTCCTCTGCAGGAGGCCGATTGGTTGCTTCCAATCTTCGGAGAAGCTTCCAAAATTTAGCAGCATAGTCTTCCACCATCATGAGGCTTTTCTAGTTCATTCGATAGAGCTTATCAAGCACATGCACTTAGGTCTTATCTTTTCTGAATCTTTGAAGAAATGCGTCTAAGCATACTCGTACTGAGCAACCCAGAGAGCGGCACTTTTTTGTAAGGTGGAAAAATGAGCATACTCGTACTGAGCAACCTAGAGAGCGGCACTTTTTTGTAAGGTTGGGACAAAAGTGGCTTTTGAGGTTATGGTCCACCGATCGGGGACGTTCACGTGCCAGGCACTGTCAAAGAGAAGGATGTGAGCATCCACATCCTCCAAGAATTTCTCGGAGAACTTGGGATTCATACTTCCTAGGTATTTCATTGCAATGATGATCGTTCTTTGCTTGATCATGTTGACAAGCTTACACAACAAGGTTGATGGAGGTAACTGACTAATGACTGGTACAATGCTCTAAAATTTCTTGTATCTTTGTATCTCATCTTCTTCACCTTTCTATGTCATCTACCAAAATATTAAGAGTACTTGGACATGGATAATCCTTATTTTTCTACCCTGAAAAGTGGAATTCCCACTACTTCATTAGTTGAGGAGGAATTACTATGATCATTTAAAGAAGGACTTTAAGACAATAGATAAAGGGCCTGCAACATTTGAACTTTCGAGAGCATTGCTATATGTAACTGTTTTCCTACCACCACAACATAACCTAAAGAAAGAGAGGAATCCAACATGTATTGGTCATTTCGTTCTACATCCACATGACAAACTAGCTTGATTAAAAATGGTGTTTTTGTGTGCTCATTGACAACTACATTCAAGCTTTTTATGGTTTAGGTGAAAAGTGTCTCAAGAGGAAGATTCAAAGTGGTGACACACTTAATCTCAAGAGAAAGAATCATCCGAGCCCTAGCACAACCAAATAGTTTGGATTTTTAGTTATGTGGACAATGTCTTTTTGGGATTATTAGTTTGGATTGTTGTTATGTGGATAATGTCTTTTTGGGATTGTTAGTTTGGATTCGGGAGCTAGAATTACTATTTTTGGATTGATATTTTCGTTGAATTGAGCATTGATATGTTGTGTTGTTAATGTCTATTGAAACACACGTAATCTTAAATGTGCTTTATCATGCATGTTATGAGAATTCTATGTTGTTTTTCTTTTGAGTTACAACTACAAGACTGGTATTATGATTTATGATTAAATGTGCTTTATCATGCATGTTATGAGAATTCTATGTTGTTTTTCTTTTGAGTTACAACTACAAGACTGGTATTATGATTTATGATTAATCATATTATAGTTACAGAACATTGTTGATCATATTGTTGATAATATTACATTTTTGGAACATTGTTTTTAACGGTGGGCAATTAAATAGTAAGTTGAAGTGAATAAATATTTATCTAGTTTTGAAATGTAATGGTCATAATAGTCTCCTCGTCATGGTATGTTGTATGCCTTTTACTCTTTATTAGATTTTTTTGTCTCAAATGCTAGTTCACTTATATATTATTTTATATACAAGGAACTAGTTGTGATGAGCTTTTTAAGCACACAAGAGACATGAAAGATCCAAAAGCCTGCCATTTTTAGAAGCTCACAAAGAAAGCTCGCGAAGCAAGCTTTCCAAAAAATCACACCTATTAAAAACACTACTTTTTAGAGAACATGTGTTTTTTTTCTATTTTTTGTGATCCACGGCCATATTCATGTTAAAGTACATTTATAATATCATTTTATAACAAATCCTAATTTGAGCTAAGTGTGCTTTCATAATAGTATTTAAATTTAATATTTATCTTTAAATTTTGGTGAAATTAATAATACAACTCTTAGATATGGAGTCATTTTTCCATGTGATATATGAAGGAAAACCACTTATACTATTCATCTCTTAGATATGGAGTCATTCTTTTCATGTCATATATAAAGAAAAACCACATGTCTTAAAGGCTCCACATTTATCTTACCCATGATGTTTTCATGGAAGTGCATCCTTGGATTTCCCGAAAAGGAAAGTTGTTATGAAACTAGTATATCTCCATATTTACATTAAGAAAATGCTCCTAACTTTTCCAAAAAATATCAAAAATATTAAAGGAGTTAAATCAGAGTTTAGCATGTAATCCATCAATGATGGAGGTCCTTCTATAAACCAACATATGCTATATCATGTTTTTATATATCCTACAAAAAACATTCAATCGTTCCATGACACAATGTACTAAAGAAGATGTGATCAAATATCCACACAACATAACATCCCTTATTACTACACCAAACAGTCACCAGATTCAACTCCCTACAAAAGCAACTCTAATGAACTCTAATGAAGTAGCGTGCCACCCATCTCTCATTCTAATTTTTGGCTGTCTCAAATATATACCCACCTAGCTAATGGAGTTAATTCATAACTTGGCTATCCACTAGAAAACATACTTTAAATCGTCTTCTAGTCATAAGCAAAGTTACAAATTACCAAAAAAAGACTTGAAATATTATTCCAATCATAAGCAAAATTACAAGTTATAGCTTTTTCAAGATTAAATTCAAATAATCACCAAAGAACATACTTGAAATCTTCCTATAACCATAACCACAATTTTAAATTATAACATTTATCAAGAATAGTTACCAAAAGTAACATAATATAGTTGAAGAACTACCCATACTTGAGCCTCAAGGTAGGTTAGCTCCTACTACAATTTAGGGTTGTTGAAACATCTGTATTAAAAATTATTTTTTGATACAAGAACATGTTTTTGTTATGATAAAGGCCCAAAACATGCAAAAACAATATGTGCCTGCAAGAAAGTTATGCCGTTCTTCTTGTGTCTCCCTTTTTTGGAAATATATGCACATGGACTTGGGTCCTCACATTATGTACATTATATTATCCCCTCTTTCTTGAAGATATAACATTAAAGATTGCATGTCGTGGAGGTTCTACATTACTCATAATGGAAGTTTACATGGAGAGTGTATTGTCAATCCTTTTTGTTACCTCCTTAAATATTTTATGCCTATATTTTGATTTTCATGCATAGTAGACTTAATTATAAAATTGGGTAGCTAAGTTGAGCCTCCTTCATTTGTGTTCGAGTCAAGATCTTACCGTAGCCTTGCTAAAACATCTATTGTTGGGTCTAGTCTTCGAGCCGCAAATGTAACTTCCCATTATGTGTGCACTAGCTCATTGCCATCACGTCCTCACTCCTTTGTCACACCAAAATGCTCCTTGCCAAAGGGGTGAAGGGAGAGTTCTCTATGCCTTGATGGAGGCATCAAGAGATTCATACCCATGATGGAAGTTTACATGTGTTAATACTTTTTGTCGCCTCCTATTCCCTCTAGGGGCTCTATGTAGATAGTGTCCCCTCCTATTCCTTCTTCCTCTCCTTCAGGTATTTCTATCAGGGTTAATTGGTTCATGGGAGTTACCTTGGGAATGGGTGGCTGTGGCAACATTGGAGGTGGTAGAGGTAATTTGAGAACTCTTAGCACTCCTCTTTGAGGCAATTTCTACCCCAGATGTGGTGCGTTAGCAAGCATGGGCCTTACCAGTGGAGCAAGCAGCAAAGATAAGTGATGAGTGGATGGAGCTATCGACTAGTGGTTGTTGTTGCTCTCTTTAAGGTTGATTTTTGTAGCAATGGGCACTATCATGGTTTCCTACCCTCATGCAATAGGAACACAAGATTCCTATGGGTCTTAGGTGGGAACATTCTGTGCTTGTGTGTTAATACATCATATTGAACAATAGACCAACTCATGTCAAGGGTATAGATGCATTTGTCCTATGTTGTCCTTTCTTGACCCAACTTTCCATTGCTTTATAGTATCTGGTTAATAATGCTAAAACTAAAAAGTGGGTTATTACACAGCTTAAGATAAGATTCATGTGTACACCTACATTAGACTTAAAAATGAAAAGTGGGTTATTTTACAGCTTAAGATAAGATTCATGTGTACACCTATATTAGACTTAAAAGTAAAGGCATATTAATTGCTCAATATTGAAACTCATGCTACCTTATAAAGTTAAGGTTATTATCATGGTGAGAATAAAACAAACATTTCTCCTCAAGATTATAATCTCTTTCTTAATCATCTTCATTCTATGGACAAGGGCATAATAGATAGAGCTTTAAAATTATTGAAGATTATATTACCACATAGATGATAGGAACAAACCTCTTGTTCTTATTTTAATAAGATGAGAGAGTTTCCTTTTTAAAAATTATCATACTTAGATTCAAGGAGCATTTAAGATGAAAGAGTTGTCCGTTTAAGCATTATAATAATTAGATTCAAGGAACATTCAAGATAAGCATGCACTCACACACATGTGGAGGAGACTTGGATAAGGAATGAGAAATTAGTTCCTTTTAGGGATGCAATAAATAAATTAATAAAAATCATGGCAACAATTATTTTAAGTTTAAAATTTTTGATTTCTTGTTTGTACATATCCTTCATGCACAAGTATGTTGTCACTTTATCTTTATGATGACTATGCAATCAACTAATCAACTATTTAGGCATACCCTAATTAAAATTTTGGTACAATCGTGATTATCTAGGTAGAATATGCAAAATAAAGCTCTTGAAAAAAAAATATATTTGGTTTATTTTTCCTCAATGACATTCTCTTCCTAAGAAAACTTTATAAAAAAAGATATCATGTATATGCTGTTAGATAAGGATGTACCTTGTTTGTGCAAGGATGTTGTTTAGCATCATGAATTATATATTTCTACATCGGTTAGCCACTACCTCTCTTTACAAGTGGATGATGATGATGACACATGTTTTTATTATTAGGTTGCATACGTTTACTTCTAAGATATTCCCCATATATAAATTCAAAATGGGAAAATATTTGAAAGAAGAGACTTCAACTAGGAGCTTTGTTGTATTATAAGTTTTAACCATATCCATTGATTATATACAACCAAGACATGCCACTTGATATAAAGTACATGTCAAAAAAGTCATGAGGGTGCAAGGGAGGCAAGTCTGTCAAATGAACAATGTATAATACCAAGGTGTACAAATATGAAAGATTTTACAAAACAAAGACAAGACAATACATATGGAGATTTTGAGTAACTTCTAATTTCCCACTTTTAAAGAAGGCCAAACCTCAATGATAACCTCAATGTGGATAAAAAAATTGGTCATTCTAGCGTATCATGCACAATGTAAATGGGTGAAAAAGATGTTAGAATAAAATTATTGATTTTATTCCACACGTCTCAATTGAGTTCATCATCTACTAGTGCTTATATCCATCCATATAGCCCATAAAATGTTTGAAATAGTTGTGGATGGATGGTGTTGTCTGATGGTGGTGGTAAGTGAATTTGGAAGAAAGACACTATGTTGCTTAGTTTGGGGAAAGCTTAAAATTGGTTTTTAAAAGGAAAGCTCCATCTTAGGCCTTCCATAAATCTATAAATGTGCATAATGTGCAAGGCCCTTTATGCCTCTTTTGCCTTGAAGGACTTAGACATTACACACATGTTATGAAATATCTAATGATGGGACATGGTGTATGTGATCTTGGATGGTGAATGCTACCCTTCGACACTTGTGATAAACTGCCCATCATCAAATTGGCCTCATAAGTAGAGCAACATACGGTTTCATTGCTATTTTCTTGTAGCTACGTGCTTTCTATTTCACACACTATTATTAAGCATGAATCCCATCATGCTAATTGGAGCGCCTTGTTAATGATTTTTTTAATTACGATTTCTATAGAGCAAATACTAGTCAACCATCATTCTTTTATATATCATGTATCTCTCCCAATTTAGCTTTGACACATAGGTAATGCAAAGTGGACATGGTTCTAAATATGTGTAAACTCTTTAACCACTCCACATCCTATATAAATGTATACTTCCAGGCTCCAACGAAATGGTTCTAAATATGTGTAAACTCTTTAACCACTCCACATCCTAAATAAATGTATACACCCTTCCAAGTTCCAACGAAAGGGTAGCTATCCTTCAGCTAGTTGAAAATTCAAAATGGCCAATTGATAAGGAATTAACTTAGTTGAAAATTCAAAATGGCCAGTTTCATAAGGAATTAACTTAGTTGAGAAAATGAAATATTAATGTAAAAACTTTCAAAAAGTAAGGGTGTTTCTGGGGCTTCAAGAAAAATTAAGAGAAAGTGTGTGTTTCCTAAAAATAAAATTATAATAGATGATGGAAATGTTGAATTTTGATTTCATAAATATTAGACTAGAACATTACTAGCATTTCAAAGGTTTCATAGCAAGGTTTCAATTTAGTAAGGATCTTCTAATATCTTCTCATTATGGTAATTTGTAACGTGTCAATGTAGGTATCTCTATTGGGTGTCTCGAGAGGAGGAAGTCTCAATTTGAAGTTTTTGTCCTCAGGCCCTTTACTCTGTATGCAACCATCACAGAGCTCTCTCTCATGTGTATTTACTATTGTTTGTAGATGTCAAGGGGAAGTTTTGTGTGTGTGTGTGTGTGTGGGCATGGGAAAGCGATGATTTCAACCTACCTAAGGGAAGTTTTGTGTGTGTGTGTGTGTGTGGGCATGGGAAAGCGATGATTTCAACCTACCTAAGGGAAAACCCTCTCTCTCTCTCTCTCTCTGTCTCTCTCTCTCTCTCTCTCAACAAATCCCATTCTTTATCTCGTGCATGCTAAGATATCTTTCTCTAGGTTGGCTAATGTACCATGGACATTAGAGATGTTGGTGTAGGCAACTGGGGTTGGAGGATTATAGGTGAGGAAGGTGTAAGGACGGGTAGGAGCCATAAGGAGGGGGAGTAGTCATGATGACATGCGTTTGTCTTTGGTTCTCATGCAGACTGTGATTGAGAGTCCCCATGTGTAGTAAGGTTCAACCTTCACATAGGAAGGTTGGACCTTAGGTGCTATTTTTAATGCCCATGGTGAGCAGGCATCATTAATTAATAGCACCTTTTGCGGCGGAGAGCGGGCATTACTTAATATCCTTTTCACATTTGACCCAATAAATTATACCACCTTCATAATATATATATATATTTAGAAAAGTATGATGTTACATATATATGATGTAGGCATTAATTAATGTAACCTTAGGATTCTAAGGTGCGGTTGCTCCCCTTCTTCCCCTTCAAAGCACTTGTAAAACAAGAGCTTTTACGATGTTCATAGTTGAGGAACAAGAGCGCTTCATTATTTTGTAACCATCTCAACACACACACACACATACACATACATATACATATACATACATATACACACATATATATAGATATATGTGTGTGTATGTGTATATACATATGTATATATGTATGTATGTGTGTGTGTGTGTGTGTGTGTGTGTGTGTGTATATATATGGGCATAGAGAGAGAGAGAGAGAGAGAGAGAGAGAGAGAGAGAGAGCTTCTCTAGTTTTTGCTTTAAAAACTCTAATGTCTACCATGTTCCCACCCTAGAGAAGAGACAATGCTGGGATTGCTCAAGAGCTCACTAAAGAGAGAGAGAGAGAGAGAGAGAGAGAGAGAGAGAGAGAGAGAGAGAGAGAGGCAAGGCCAGAGATTTGGCGTGGCCACCTATCTCTGTGTATGGTGCCACTCGTAAAGGAATCCCTACCAAATGATCGACTGGTTTTGATGGTGAAAGATGACCTTTGAAAATAGTGGATGTTGATTTTGTTACCCTATATTTGCCCAGAGGTTTGTTCATCCATGTGACCCTATATTAGCCCAGAGGTTTGTTCATCCATGTTAATTAATTAATGGAGGATATTTGTTCATCCATGGTGATTAATTAATGGAGCCATATTACAAAAAACTATGAAAGTCGAGACGCTTCCAACACAATGGTGGAAGAGGGGAGGGCTTTCTCATTAGGGGAAAAAGGTGGTTGAGTTCACCAACACTTCACGTGAATCTCTCACAAGATACCTGCCGTCCTTGCACACTGGCCGGTGAAAAGGTTCCCTTCCCTCTCTCTCTCTCTCCCCCCACATCACATAACATTATCATGATGGGAGCACGCACCTCATCAAGTGCACCATATCCGCCAAGTTGCCCACGGTCTTCATTTTTATCATTCCATCTCCATCCCCACTGTCGTCTGCTTTGCTTATCCCTTGATGCCTGCCTCGGCCCCTTCGCTTTCAACCCTCTCCTTCTCCTTCTTGCACAGAAACTCACATTTTCTACTCTCTGACAACAACAATAACACCAAAGTTACATAGCACACACTTCCTTGTCAGCCTCCGCGTGCCCTTTGTTGTGCAGACAGAGCTTGCATCTCTCTTTTTTGCCCTGCTTTCTGTGCGACCCATCTGCACGCAGCCTTCAAGAGTTGAGCCCACCACCAAGGTGTGTTGAGGGTTACCTCACAGCAGCATGCCACACATCCTTAGCTGCAGGCAAGGGTGATCAACAGGTGCGCTTCCCTGCGTTCGTTCCATCTTGAATCTCGAGTCAATCGGGTATTTCTACATTGGGGAGATGGGAAGCTAGGGTTTGTTATTTCCATTTCATCTTGAACGATGAGCAGAGGGCTTGAGAGTGCATTCTATGTGGGCATAAGTGTAACCATGGCTCTGAACCTTGATCACATGCCAATTATTTCATTTGCTAAGCTTTGGATCGCGTCCTATGTGAAGTTTTTATGGGGTTAGGATTGCATCTTATGGAAAGCATAGCTAAGGTTTGGATTGCATTATATGTGAAATATTGCCAGGATTTGGATTGCGTTACATGTGAAGTTTTTCTAGAGTTCGGATTAGGTTTGCTTCTTATGTGAAGCATGGCTAAGGTTACTTAGGAAGCATTGCTAGGGTTGGGATTGCATCTTATGTAAAGGCAAGGGCTAGGATTGCATCTTGTGTGAAGGATCTCCAGGGCTTGGATTTCATCTTATGTGAAGTTCCATCTCTGTGAAGCACGAGTATGGTTTGAATTGCATCCTTTGTATGTATGGCTAGGATTTGGGTGACATTTTATGTGAAGTGTGAGTAGGTTAATAATGGAATGCTGAAGAATGCATTCCTAAGTTGTGATCGGTCTTTACGTGTAGTCTATGTTGATATATGAGGCTACATGCGCTTTACGTCAATGTAAGTGTAGCCAAGGGCTTTAACAGAGAAAGCCCAAGAAATTAATGGTTTTATGCAACTTATTAATATCATAGGCTGCACAACCTAACTCACAATCCGTTTTTGTTTTGGATAACTCTGTTTCTCTTTTTTGCTGTTATGAGAAACTTCATGGGATTGTGGTGTTTGCATTTGCATGCAACAGGACAGAAATTGGAGACGGGCATAGAAAGGATCTATCTTGTTGTTGCAAAGCCTGATCAAGCCAGAGATGGGAAGACTGTTTTTGGTAAAACTGGATGGAAGGATTTATAGTTGTCGCTTCTGCCAAAGCCACCTTGCCAGTAGCGAGCAGCTCGTCTCAAAGGTCTGTCTTCTCTATGGATTTATTCAATAGTGCAGTGACTGGTGCTTGTGGAGTGACATTGTGAACCTAGATTTTAGTGGGGGAGGTTTATGACGACATGGAACATTCCCCTCATCATGCGTGTACTGCTGGTGTATTGTGCTAAACTGTACGTTTATCCATGACCCTCTCAGGTTATCTATGCACAAGTGTGTATATTTGCATATGAATACACTGCAGTTATTAGTGTACTAACCTAGGTAGTAAGACTCATTCAAGGTTTCTAATATCCTAAGGCTTTAATCATTTCACAATTATTGCAATAAAGGCATTTGTATATCTCAGAATTGGAGTGGTAAGGGTCTTGACAGACACCTCCCCTGTTCATTGGATGGTGGGGGTGGATCAGACCGGGGAAAGCCCCCTCCCGCCCCCCCCCCCCCCAGCGGGATGGGTGCCATCTTTATTGGGCAGGAATTGTGTTTGCAAAGACCCTAAGTTAGGTGAATCATGATAAATTTCCATGTGTTCATTAGCAGGTGCTGTTTGCGTTGCTATTCAATCACATACTCTATACTCTCCTTATTGGCAGTGCAGCTGGGTCTTGACACTTCAAAAGACAAAAGATACCGAGACATAGTTTGGAAAAGAAAACCTTCATAAAGGCTTTAAAATGATGTTTAGTGCTTGGCTTCAAACTGAATCAGCTAGCTCATGGTGAGTGTACTTGTTCCAGGCCTTTCATTGCCGGCAAGGGAAGGCTTACCTGTTCAAGACAGTGTAAGCTCTCCTATCAGTCACTTCATTACATTCTTAATGGGTCATATGCTTGGTTTCAAGCCATGGAAGGTACTGTACTGATTGGAGCTGCTGTGTTATTACTTCTGCAAATGTGAAGTGCTTCAAGTGGCATTGGTTTTTGCAGAGTTAACGTGTTAGAAGGCCCTAAAGAGGAGCGGATGATGACAACAGGATCGCACACAGTCTCCGACATTTACTGCAATTGCTGCCATCAAATAGTTGGATGGAAATATGTAAGTAATCGCATGTGCAAGAAACCCCATCTCCAACTATTTCTGTTACTGCACTTCTTGCATGCATGGGCTTGCATTGAATTGTGAGAGTGTTGTTACCATTCTTACCCCTCTAGCCACATGTTGGATGTGCAGGAAAAAGCATACGAGAAGAGCCAAAAATATAAAGAAGGGAAATTCATATTGGAGCTGTATGTATCTTTGCAAATATGGATGTTTGTATGGGCTTTAGGGTTTACTTGAAGACATGCAGTATCGTCTGTTGATGCCGGGTTTAAGTGTCACTATATTTGACAGGTTAAGTGATCACCTTTTTTCAAAATTTTGGTTGCAGAGCAAGGATGGTAGGTGGTGATTGTGGCGAGATTTATGGAGAAGCTCATCCTATTGTTAATGATGCAGATGTCTAGTTTTTCCCATCATAACTTCTTTGAAGTTAACCGAAATATTCGCGATTTTCCACCTGCAGCTAGTAGATTTAGATGTTCAAAACTGGCTGATTTCAAAACTTTTTTGTTGAATGTCAATGGCCTGAAATGTAAAAACTTGCCTCCTCGCACCTTCTTACAAATATATTTGGCAGACTGACAGCAATGCTCTTTACTATACAAATTACTAGATCTTTGAGTTTCAGTAAAAATGTTAGATTCCTTAAATTTTTTTTTGGGAGATGATATTTGTTCTTTTGTTTTTGAGATTATCTTATCGTTTGCAAAAATTGGAGTTGTTTCTCTGATATTTCAAGCTGATTCAAAGCACAATTTTGCCTTTTTTGAGACTTCTATCATGTATGAATAAACCTTACAAACACGGCTTCTGGAGCAAAACAAAACCTCATCCCAAAATGTAAGCTGATCTCAACAATATGGAGCACAAAGGTGCCAAGAGAGTCATGTGGGGGTCGATGAGAAAAAGATCCCTTGGTCCCACTTGCTTGTGAAAACAGTGTGCTTTGCATGCGCAAATCTGGAAGGTCTTGTATACGAGTACATGTGGCCATAAAGGTGAATAATATCTCCCCATATAGTACAAATGCTCTGAGTGTCGTATAATGTGTGTTCTCAAGTGCTTCTATGCATTTGACCCTCCAACTCTGCCAAGCTGTGGTACTAGCGATGAGCTCCCAAATAGTATCAATCCCTTGTAGAGGTGGTCTATATTGGACACGAGGAATGTCTTGTATCATGTAGCATTGGGCCTCACCTTTGCATATCATTATGATAGTGTCTTATCTCTGGCCACGTCAGGTGGTGGCTTATAAGTGGAGGACGAGGCTTGGGAAGTTCTTTTGTACCTACTTCCATCTTATTTTAATATATTTTCTAGCTTTTCTCCCAAAAAAGAAAACTATGATCATTTACACGATCCAAGGGCCACATTAGGAGACGGTGTGGACATGTTCAGCAAATGTCTTCCCCTACTGGATCTCAGCATGCTGCACAACGATGGGTGATGGTTTGGGATGGCAGGTGTTGCCCAGACCCCCATCACCGCGTTGGCGCCTATGCACTTAGTGGAACACCCTAACCCCTTTGCATCCCTGGCTACACATGATGATGACTTTGCACAGGATGAGGGTACTTTTTGCAATTGGGTTGTCATGGTGATGAGCTGGGATGCATTGCACAACAGGAATGTAATGATGATGATACGTCATGTACAGCATTGCAGCCTAATGATGACCCTACTTTATGCTACCCTTCTCCCATTCTTGAGAAGGGACAGGATTTCTCGTAGCTCGAAGCTCCGGAACTCCAATTTGCCAGATCCGAAAAAGAACCTGCAAGCAGCAGAACCAGAAGCACCGGAACACGAATCAGAAGAAGAACCGATAACCCCACTTCCACCACCACACCTCCACCTTTTACATTACAACATGCTTCAGTGACCAGTTGTCATGGTGAACATTTGGAAGGTGTATAAGCATGGATTCAATGGAGCACAAATATGATGGCCACCTATGGACAAGAGCAAATATAAGTAGACAATCATTTAATGACACTATGAGAGTCTATCAATGCCTTGGGATGTTACAATGCAAGAGCCTTATTGTCCAAATTATCAAAATATTGGCACTTACAATTAAGTCTACTTCAAGGGTTCATTGGCTGAGAAGTTGACAGTGGGTATGCTGATGATGTGGACACACTAAGGTGATTTGTCACTTTTGCAAGATACTTGCTGCATGCATTATGGTGTGCCAATGTTCAGTATATTATGTCATGCCCTCAAATGAGAGTTATAAAAGATTAATGATTCATTGTGGGAAACATAAGCATGTAATAGTACAACTAGGGACATCTAAATCTGCCATTGAGAAGACACCAAAATGTTAGTTTAGTGAGCTATTCGAGGAGATAGGAGTGTTGGCCAAGGAAGGTTCAGATGATAATATCCAAAGAATTAATAATGTCTTCAATGTTGAAAGAGGATAGGGTTGATGATGCAGTTGGGGATATTGAATTGACTAATTTGTTGGAAGAAATGGCTCTCTAGAGTTACCCTTGTTTGTCAATGTGTTAGTAACGTCAAAATTGTTGGTGTAGTTCTTTAGGTACTTGTAATTTGTTTTTGGATTGTAGATTAAGAAGTATTGTTACAAATGAAAGAAATAAGGCTTTTCCAAGTGGGGTTGGCTATGACACTATCTTGCTATCAAAGAGGAAGTCAATGTATAATTTCTTCCAAGGAAATAGGTTCCCTAGATAAAGGCTACCTAGTGAAAGGTGTTTTGTATTCAAAATCTCAAGTAAGGATCCAAATTTAGGTGTGGACTTGGTGAATCGAATGAGACAAAGTGGTGATTATGACCTCCATCTTGCATGGATGCTTGATCACACACATAGAGTACATGATTGGGTCACAATGGCATGCCATGTTTTATGACCCATTGTAAGTGTAATAAGTTAATATATTATTTCAACTTCTTTATTTTATTAAAGGTATATTGCTAATTTATGTAATAGTAAATAGTTATCTATATTTAATAGTATACTATTGCAACATGGAGATGAAAGAGGAAGATGTGGAATCCCAAGTCCTTTTTTGGACTTTGCTTAATCAAACAATGGAAAGGAGTGGTCGTGAAAGAGCTAATTTCCATGGCTTCATGGTAGATGAAGCACAAGCTAATTAGAATGCCCTAAGGATAATGTATAGCAAAGGGGTTGATAAGAATATGGAAGATCATCTTTTCCATTGGAAATAGAATCTGATAAATCACACTACCTGATGTGTTAGAAAAGAAGATCAAATGGAAGACAAGGAATTGTGTGAGAAATGGAGAACTACACGTTCAAAAGAGGAGGCAATATCTCACAATAGACATATTTACAACTGGCGGAGAAGTAAGCGAGTGAGGAAATTAGACATCCCTGCCTTGGATAGTTGGTTTAGTTGGTTGGAAATTCATATTGCACATTAGAGGACTTGATGTCAGTGGTACTCTTTGTTTGTGTGATTTACCATAACATCTTTTACATCAAGTAAAGTTTAATATTTACACGTCAAAATTTTAGTTGTCTCTGCCAAGGAGCTAACAAACACGCCCAGCATGCATATATGTTGGGAAAGCGTGTAGGACCTGGAGCTAATCTAGAGACATTGATGGGGGCCAGGATTGCTAATAGGAATGTTCCTCATGCAACTGAAGTGGCTTGCCTTGTGGAAGGAGTAATTTATTGAACTCTAATGAATCAAGAAAATCAAGTATTAAAAGATGATAGGGAAATTGTATGTCGCAAAAGAAGGCTATCTCATATGGTTGTGGTGGATAACTGTTCCCATTGTCCTAAGTATAATTATGAAAATAAAAATAGAAAATCATGGGGTCATCCAAGGAGAATATTTTTCACATAGCAAGATACAACACTTCAACATGACACACCTCCATCACAACTTCGATGTATGTTGGATGGAAGGTGTGTTATGAAGCAGTCCATTCATGGTGGGCAATCAGGAGGAAACCTTTAAATACTAAGGTGAAATGCCTTGGCTAGATCATTGAAGGAACAAGGAGGACAAAGCACAATAAAATCATCCACTTGTTCTATAGGTGTGCCATGTCCATGTTTCTTTTCAAAGATAAATCACCCACGACCAGGAGGTAAGAGGCCACAATTTATGTGATTTTGCCCCAATGATGTAGTACACTCTTGGCACCCAGATCGCAATATCTCACCCATATCAGATTTGCCTTCTATTTGGCCCATTAAGGAGGGAACAAAATTGACTTAGGAAGAGGCAAATACATTGGTCCACGTTGGATTTAGGCTGGCCACTATAGATGGCATAGCTTGTGAAATGTCACCGCATCCCAAGATGGAAACATCAAACATCATAGGTGAGGGCACAAGGGAAGGTATTGCTAGTGCTCAATCAAATACTTCTTCGAATTCAACAATATGTGCATAGACTCAGTTGGGAGAAGTGGATTTTGCATGAAATGACGATAAGCATTTCAACAGAAGAAAAAAAGAGAATAGATTTTACATTGACAATGGACCGAGCAGTACTAATTGAAAAGGTTGTTAAACGGTATGAGTATGAAATATTTGAGATAGAAGCACATGGACCAGATAGGAAGTATTATATGAAGTGCATATAAAGTCTCAATCTTGGTATCCATGCCCAGATTTTTAGAAATGTTTACAAGGAAAAAGTCTTATGTGGCATGCAAACACATTTACTACATATTCATGTGAGTTTTGGGCTTCATAATAATGAAAACATGTTTATACACCATCCAAAGATACCCAATCATAATGTGAGGGAAGCTCTCTCCCGTCCACGACGGACCTATCGATGATATGGCTCTTGGGCCATGACTCTATCGCGTCCAAGGTCCTATCCATGATTTTATGCTTGGTGGAGAAGAGAAGATATAATCTTATGCCACTTACCCTTATGCTTGAATAAATTTTTGGCACTTTTGATTGCATAGTTTTTTGGATAATGTAGAGCTGATATTGTGTCACTTAAAGTTGAATAATTTTTTACACTTATGATTACGGGATAATGTAAAGCAGATATTGCGTCACTTAAAGTTGAATAATTTTTTTTGGATACCATAAGTCTTGTTATTATATTTTTAATTATGTAAATCTATCCACTTGCTATTGCCATGTTTTTTCAATACAAAAATAATATATGTACTTCCAATGTACCATGGTATTAATAATTTTTTGGATAACATAAGCCTTGTTATTAGGTTTTTGATTATGTAGATCTAGATATCCAACTGCCATTGCCATGCTTTTTCAAAATGCAAAAATATATTTGCTTCAAGGATGCCACAGTGTTAATAATGTTTTTCGAATCAAGGTATCCTACTAAAATATTTGGAAGAAAAACATGAGGCCCTCCTCAAAAGCTTGCTAGATGCTATAAAAAGCTAGTGTGAAAATCTCACAAAAATAAATTTCCCTTTTTTACTATATGTTAATGTTTTTTTTATAATTATGTCTACGAAGAGTTATAGAAGAGTTTCGGATGTGTTCTCATTTACATGTATGACTAAAATTGGAGTTGGGATGTAGTACTTACAATGAAAACAATTTGGTATTAAAGTCAATAAAATCATATGCTTGCTCTCACGAAGATTACAATACCTAACAAGGTGCATCAAAAAAGCCTTTTACCCCTACGACGTATAACAAATAAGGAGTGAGAAGATAATAACTTAAAGTATAATAAGTAGTACCAAATACTATTTTATTTAATCCATATTAATGAAGGAGTGAGAAGATAATAACTTAAAGTATAATAAGTAGTACCAAATACTATTTTATTTAATCCATATTAATGAAGGAATTAGTTAAAGAGAGCTTATCTATTCTTGATCACAAGAGGTGGAACATAAGCTATAAAAGCACCTTAAGGACTAAGTACAAATATTCAAGTATTAAAGGTATATATCTATAAATTTTATTGAATTAAATCTCATTTTTTGGTGCTTTTTTCTCGAGCATGCTTTCCGTATAGCAATTTGGGAATTTTGCCAAGAAATGCATGTTGATGCGTAAGGGACAAGTTCTTAGGAAGAAAAGAGTAGAAGGGGGGAGATTCTAAATCTAGAGGGGGAAACAAAGATGTTGGAGATAAAGTGGGTGAACATATTAGTTATGGATCAGGGATGAAGGGGTGAATAAGGGGAAGGTCTAAATAAAAATCTTAAGGATAAAGGGAGGGAGATTCTCAAAAGGAAGGTTTTTTTAAGTGTAAGCGAGGGCAAAATGGTAATTCTAGAAGGCATAAAGGAGGGGGAGAGTGTAAAGAACATCAAGATTAGTGGCAACAAGTTTTCAAGAAGACCTTTGCTAGGAATAACAAGAAAGAGTTGTGTCTTTCTTCTCCTTTTTATTTTGATAACTCCTTTGCTCCATTAAGTGATGAAAATAGTGGTCCATCTTCATTGTAGAGATTCAACTTTTAGGTTTACATAGCTAATGATGGATGAACCCTCTAAGGTGGGGGTGATAATGAGATTCAACTTATAGGTTTCCATAGCTAATAAGGGGGGGGAAGCCTCTAAGGTGGGGGTGATAATGAGATGATCCTTGAGACATTATTTGAAAATATTCTAAATGAATGGAGTTTCTTGGAATGTAAGGGATTGAAGGACACAGGGAAAAGAGATGATTTTTGGAAGTATGTCATAAATGCGAATCAAAAGCAAAGCTTACACTGCCTAGCCTTCTATGGGGGCGTATATAAGGGTTAGCAATGTGAGAAGGTCTATGAAACCCATGATGGTGGCCAATCATCCTAGTGGTAGGGCTTTAATTTGGTAGTACACTTTGAAGGAAAGGTAATCTAGGTTGTGAATGTGTATGGTTGGCATACTTTGAAACAAAGGAAGGCCTTATGGGATTGGTTGAAATGGAAAATGGTAGTAATCCATAGACTTTAATTCAATATGGCTATTAAGCATGTTAAGAGGAGAGAGGGGGCAATGATGTCTTGATGGGCTCATAAAAGATAAGATGGGAGGTTGTGCCCTCAAAAGGGGTTGTCTTGATGGCTCATAAAAGACAAGATGAGAGGTTGTGCCCTCAAAAGGGGTTGTCTTGATGGCTCATAAAAGACAAGATGAGAGGTTGTGGACTCAAAAGTGGTTCACACAGATGACTCATACCTTGGGGATGAGAGGTCAGAGCAATGGGGTTACTACACCTACTTCAGCCTTTATAATACCCTAATATGATTTACTTTGGGGATTGGAGGTCAGAGTGTGGTCACACCGACTTCAACCTACAATATATTCCCCTAATAGTTATTCTAGATTATACATAATTTATTTTGAGAGAAATGTTGATTGAGGATATATATAAAGAACCCTCCCTTGAGATAAGGACATAAAGTGGATGCTTGGGTAAGATTTGCTAAGAGGATGCAATCTCAAGAATCAAATCTTTAGGGAAATTGAGAGCCAAAAAGAGGAGAGAGGAACAAAATAAGGTGGAGGAGGAGGAGTGGGGACAATTGTTGGCCAAGAGACAGAATACCAAGATGAATCCAAAAGATCTACAAAGGTTCATACAATGCCAGAAGTAGATGGGGATATGCTAGAAATTCATGTTGGTAGGACCTTAACCAAGAAAATCTCTTTCAAGTCCACATAGACACGCCCTCTAAATGCTCCCTTAAAATGCAAGAGAACACTAGATTATGGCGACTAAGTGGGTTGAGGAGATACTCAAAGCCCTAAAATGCTAGAGGACACCATGTTCTAGCTACTAAGTGGGTTGAGTTTTTGGGAGGTAAAGCCCTGAAATGCTAGAGGACACCATATTCTAGCTACTAAGTGGGTTGAGTTTTTGGGAGATACTCATGTTTGTAAGAGGACACTTTTGCAAAGATTTTAGTCAAAGAGTTGGCTTCTTGATAATATCCTAAGAGAAGAAGTCTCTCATGAGAAATCCCTATGGGTTGAGAGGTAGATATAAGAAGATGAATGCTTTGAAGCAATTAGGCAAGTTGGATACAAGTTGGAGAATAGGATAAAGGGAGCTCATCAAACTTATCCCTAAACAAGTTAGAGAACCAGATAAAGGAAGGGCTAATCAAACTTATCCTAAACAAGTTACTTTTTGAAAATGTGTCCCATTAGAGGCCTACAACCATGCTAACTATTGTTTACAAGGTTTTGGCCAAGGTAATGTGGCCACAAGACCTACCCCCTTCTTTAGAAACTGGTAGCCAAAAGTCAACATGTTTTCATACAAGGAAGGACCATCTTATATATTAATATTATTTTGTTGGATCATGATTCCAAAAAATGTATTATACTATAGTGGGTCTTGAGAAGGCTTATGGTAGAGCGCATTGGTCATTCTTTAGCAGGATCTTTGAACAAATGTGCTCTGGTTTGAGGATATCCTCGACTAGTGGTCTAGAATGTTTAAAAACCCATTAGCATCTCTGGACATAGCTGTAGCTAGGAGGCTAGATAATAAAGGGATTTTTCACTTTGCAGACATCTGTCATGGTCTAGTAATTGGCTAGAGGGAGTCTTCGCAGCTAAAAGTGATGTTTATTTGGAGAGAAGAGATGCGTTTTTAAGAGAGAAATAATATATGACATTAACACATAAAGTATAGACAACAGGTGGTTTATGGAACTCTTTGATTAAACCTAAAACTACCATGATATATATGAGCCTAATGAAGAATGATGGAGGAGTAATTGAACTCCATGTGAAAACTCAACTAGACACTTGAGCTTTGGCTATATAAATGCAGGAAATTATGGGAGATGAAGCTTCCATTGAATGTTCATTTGGAGATGAAGGTCCCATTGAATATGAAAACTTTCATGTGGAGAGTTATCGTGGGATCTATCCACATTGAATAGACAGAGGTGTTGGTAAATGTAGAAACAATACATTACATCATCACATAAATTAGAGATGACAAGTGATTTACGGATTGGCTCTCACCTAATGGAAACTCTTTAATTAAATAGAGAGAGGTGTTGATAGAGGTATAAATAATACATTACATCAACACAACGTAGATATGACAAGTGGTTTATGGATTGGTGCTCACCTAATGAGAACTCTTTAATTAGACCTAAAACTACCATGATATATATGAACCTAATGAATAATGATGGAGGACTAATTGAACTTCATGTGAAAACTTAACTAGACAATTGAGATTTGGCTATATAAGTGCAAACAATTATGGGAGATGAAGCTCCATTGAATATAAAAGTTATGTGGATAGTTCTCATGGGAGCTCTCCACATTAAATATTCAATTGGAGATGAATCTTCCATTGAATATGAAAGGTTTCATGTGGAGAATTCTAATTGGAGCTCTCCTTATTGATGTGAAAGTCATAAAGATAAACATGGGAGAGTTCTCATGGGAGTTCTCCCCATTGGTGTGTAAGATAAACATGGGAGAGTTCTCATGGGAGTTCTCCTCATTGATGTGAAAGCTATGAAAAGAAACATGGCCTTAGGTAGATAGGTCTAGGGTTAAGGACCCTTGGCACCTATTATAGGGTTGCCCAACTCATCAATTCCTAGCCATCAAAGGGCTTTGGCCATAGATGTTTGGCTAGAGATGCACATGGACATATTGGATTTTGGGTAAGGATATTAACTCCTATGAATAATCTTTTGTTATTTTTGGGATCATTAGATTTACTTAACTTCAAGAGATTTGGTGTTCACGGAATGAGGTATTCCTTTAGTGAGATGGTTTCCTTGGGATTGGACTTGATGAAGTTAAAAATCACATGTATTGCTAATGTACAGAGTTTGATATAGGTTAATGGATGGGATTATAATAATTATGAGATCTTATTGATGAAGTTATAATTGTCTTCTTTCTATAAATTTTAATTATTATACTCTTTCACAATATTACTTTCAGGATGCAACCAGGTTATGCATTAACTCCATTAGAGAGGTGGATATATATGTGGGATACCCTAAAATTATTTGTGCAATGAATTCTCTCTAAATTAAACATCACTTTCAGCTTCAAAGATTCCCTCCACAACCACCAATGATTAGACCATCCCCAGATGTTTGCAAAGTGATAAATCCCTTTATTATTTAGCCTCCTAGTAGCTGCAGCTATGTCTAAATATGGTTGAAAGATTAAGACCACCAGATATTGAAAATTACCAACAACCTTGAAATCCCCTTTCCATTGTAGGAGGTGGTGTAATAGTATCTTCCAAGACACCACAAGGAACTTATAGAATGGAGAATTCTTACAAAGTAAAGGAGCCATTGGCCAATCCACAACTGTCTCTTTTGTATATCTTTAGCCTTTTTACTTGAAAGGAAGATACCATATGAAACAATTCCCAAGGTTATTCATGAGCCACTATCATTTCTTCCAAGATTAGAGAAGCAACCTTGGCTCTGAAGGTCTAAGATAGCAAGAGTGTAAACCTTTTTCCATCACATCTAGTGAGTATGTCCTTTAAGAGTAACTTATTTTTCCATCACATCTAGTGAGTATGTCCTTTAAGAGTAACTTATTTTTCCACAAAGGATTTCAAGTGAGAATATTTTTAGTTAACAACATTACTTAAGATTTGAGAAAGGTGTATAAAACTAGATATAGGATTTGTTGGAATTAGGGTTGCAGGAAAGCACACAAAGCTTGGAGAAGAAGAAGCAAGAATGCACACAACACAAAGTGTATTAGATTGTGTCAATGTACAAAAGATAAGTTAGCCCTAGAAGGATGGGCATATATACAAGCCGGGGGAAAAAAACCTCCTAAAGAGGGAAAAAGTGCCCCAGCGGTCCTAAGTGTGTTCACACACATCACTGCCTATATATATATGGCAACAAATCCCCCCTGGGAGTGATGGTGTGAACGAGAGCTGGCACTCATGTATAGGGGAGTGCCATGCCCGAAGTAGATCAGTCCACAAAGGGGAGCAAGCCCAAATCACGAGGAAGCGCCTTTGTAAAAAGATCGGCGAGGTTGTCCTGTGTTGGCACATAGGCCAAGCTGATCTCTCGTGCTGAGAGTCTCTCCCTGACATAGTGATAATGCACCTCAATGTGCTTTGTGCGAGCATGAAAAACTGGGTTTCTCGAACTGCCAGTGCGCTCTGACTGTCAGTGAAGATAGAGGTGGCAGACTCCTGTCCAACACCCAAGTTAGCCATAAGCCGTTTGAGCCACACACACACTCAACCGTAGCTGTGAAAGCTGCCCTGTACTCAGCTTCACAACTAGAAGTGGCCACAGTAGGTTGCTTCTTGCTCAACCAAGATATGCATGAGCTACCGAGCATGAAACAAAAACCACTTGTGGACACTCTTGTGTCATAGCAACCAGCCCAATCTGAGTCCGAAAAAGCATGTAAATCTGGAACAACGATCCCCCCTTGGGATAAAACAACCCAAGATGTATGGTGCCACTCAAGTAGCGAAAGATGCGTTTAACTGCCTTCCAATGCTGAGACCCTGGGCTATGCATAAACCTGCACACCTATGAGACTGCAAACTGAATGTCCGGCCTCGTAATGCATACATAAATGAGGCAACCAACAGCTGTCTGATAGAGTGTGACATCAAAGTGATCTCCAGCATCATGAAGACTCAACTTCAAACCTGTCTCCATTGGAGTAGCAATAGGCTTGCAGTCTTCAAGGCCAAATCTCTGTAACAATGTCTCAATATACTTTGTTTGACACAAAGCAATACCTCCATCACACTGCCTAAATTGTATCCCCAAATAATGATGCAAATGCCCCAAATCTGACATTTCAAAAGAGGCATTCAAATCAGCCTTAAAATCAGCAATATGACTCTCATTTGGTCCTATGAGCAGCATGTCATCGACATAGAGAGCAATGATTAGATGTATATCATCCACACATTTAACATACAAAGTGCTTTCTGTTGGACTATTCTGAAAACCATGTGCAGTCAAATATGCATGTATCTTTTCATACCAAGCTCGTGGAGCTTGCTTTAAACCATATAAAGCCTTTTTCAACCTGCACACTTTGTTTTTGTGCCCTCTTTGAACAAAACCACGAGGCTGCGATACATACACCTCCTCATGTAAATCTCCATTCAAGAACGCAATCTTTATGTCCAGCTGATGTACATTTCAACCATTATGAGCTGCCAATGCACAAATGCTACGAATGGTAGTCATACGACAAGTGGGAGCAAAGGTCTCATCAAAATCAATGCCCAAAAGAATACATTTTAGGTTTATAATGTGGCTTTTATACCAAACCCTTAGAATTCACATTCGGCAGCCAAGACTAGAGAATAATTTCCTTGGGCCTCGGTGGTCGCCCATACTAATGTAAACCTAACTCACTAAGCCATGTGGTGCACCATTAATATACAAGCAACGATCATCAATCACAAATATACAATGCAGTGTTGTCTATAGTCAGAATTGACAAAGAAGAGGGTCACCCAAGTTGTCAAAGGTGTAACATGCCCCCTTTCTGAAGTAGATTCCATCCTCGAAATCTCGTGTGAGCGTGTGTTGATGCTGCAAGTAGGAAAGGTGTGGGTATTGTAAGAGGTGTTGAAATTGTTGAATCTCGTCCAAGTCTTTATGGCAACATGAAAACAAGTAAAGTGTTTCCATGAAAAGAATAAATATTTAACAATGAGTAAATAAAGGATGCATCCAAGAGCATTCAAGTGTGAGGCTAATTTGAGTTTACATAAGTGCTATGAATATGGAAGCTAAAGCTTTTCTTATTAGCACATGTAGTACTAGTAATATTTATACCTAAACTCATTATAATAGCATGTCTATGGTTATGACTGGAGTCTCTTTATAGTAGAATTATGGGCTATCTCAAAGCTATATTCCAACTTTGAAGTAAAAGTATAAGTGATTAGATGCATTGGTTTTTGTATATTTATTTGTTTCTTCTTAAATTTTTAGATGAATAAGGTTAAGACACCATCGCGTGGAGACCAAAGTATTGACTCAAAGACCTTCGCCAAGAGCATCTTAAAATCACAAAGCATCTCAAACCACGAGACAATGGTTTAGTCTTACCCTTAGACACAATGTCCTACCCCATGGAGATGAAGGCATTGGGCCGCCCAAGGCACCATACAGGTATCCAAGAGGCCTACCAAACATCATTCATGGGGCGACGAGTTTCTTCTTGATCTCATATTTAAGTGTTTTTCATTTAATCACAATTGAGTTTCTTCATGGCGATGATTTTCTTCTTGGTCTCATATTAAAGTGTTTTTCATTTAATCACAATTGAGATGCAAGTGTCGACCCCATGGAGACCAAGGTATTGGCCCCAAAGCACCGTTTTTTGTGGGTATCCAAGGGTCCTACCAAGAATCTCACATGGTGATGGTAGCACCATGTTTCTTTCTGTTTATATATATATATATATATATATATATATATTTGAGAGCTCTTTTCTATGATCTTCTATTAGTTTCCACCTCTCACCTACTCTTTAACTATAAGCTAAAATATAATTCACAGCTTCTTGATGTTATATTGGCATACTCCTTTAACACATCTAAGGTTAGTCTAGGTATAAATAGGTACTAGCTCTAAGCAAGAATTTAGAATTAAAGTCCATTTAGATAGCAACTATGAAAAACTTTAACCATCTTTTTGTGATGTGATCATCCAGGCAACACAAACATTCAAAATCCATCTCACAAGATTGAAAAATATCAGAAGAATAAGTTTTGAATACACCTGTCTAAAGCTTATCTTCAGGTTGATGCAGTACTTGCAATAGTGTGCATACCTCTAGGATTTATGACATATTTTGCTTCGTGGTTGTCAAGTTGTATTCTCTTGATTGTGTCTTAAAGTCAAGAAACTGGATGATTAGTCGTGTATAGAAGACTCCAAAAAATATAGATGAACCTACAAAATATCCACTTCAAAGTGCATGCAATTTTTTGTCGTGTGTATTCCCTATGCATAGAGTATCATGAAAATTACAACAACAAAAATTAACCAATCATGGATCATGTTTTCTTGGGAATTTTGCTATGAACAATATTCCTGGTTTCTAGACATCTTTTATCTTTAGCTTAGAGCTCTATTTTTCTTACTTTTTTATATTTTTATTGTTCTTTAAGGTTTTTAGGTGTATATTTTGTACATATTGGGGTATTGTTATTCCCAACAAGGTCCCTCTTGATTTGGGTTGAGTAAAATGTTTGGGAGTTTTTAAAAAAGACTCGTTTGGGGGGTACAAGTATAGAGAGTTGTGCACTCCCCCCTTTCTGCTTTAAGTCATCCTTTAGGAGTAAAATGTTTGGGAGTTTTAAAAAAAGACTGGTTTGGGGGGTACAAGTATAGAGAGTTGTGCACTCCCCCCTTTCTGCTTTAAGTCATCCTTTACATTCTCGGAGTGATCTATAAGCTTGATTAATCCATCCTCTCCACATTTGACTAAGTTTTGGCACTTTCATTGTAGTGCACTTGGACTCATTCATCTTCTACATCTAATTTCAAAGAGGGTAACGTCGAGTCATAGGAGCGGATGTGAAAGGGTTCTTGACGCAAATGTAGCTTTGAACCACGAACCTGACACGAGAAGGGTGTCTTCAAAAGAGTAGGCTTTATTGAAGGAATTTGTGAAGCTATGATCGGTCTTAAAGTGGACATTGTGGGCTTTGGAGCCTCCAGGCTGACTTTTGTAATTGGTGAAGAAGTTGAAGCTTCACACAAGTTTACCCTCTGAACTGACTTTGGAATCCAAGCAAGCGTGGTTGTGGAAATTGGTGGCTAAATTAGAATTCCCCTTCCCTTATCTACCTTTACGGGTGGTAAAGTTGGGTTTCTCATCAATGTTGAGACAAGCCTATACTTGGATAGCAAGTGTGTAGTAACTCTTGTTTGCTTGGGGACCAATGTCCAATTGTTCCCTTCATAGAATCCTTCTGCTTCAAACAACCTTTTTGGAATCCATTGAGAAACCGCTTGTGGCATTGACCATTACGGTTCTTTCTTCTCCTTTTTTGTTTATGCTTTGGTAGCTGAGTTTCTCTAACTAGATAAATTGATTTGGCCTCTGTTAGATTTGGATCTATGATATATTGAGAGTTAGACTCTATATGAGGGTTTGGTTTCCTTTTATGATTCCTATGATTCTTCTTGGTTGGGGTACTTATGGAGAATGAGAAGCCAAAGAACCTTCACTTGACAATGGTGTAGGAGGATTAGAGGAGGTGGCATGCAATTTATTATCTACCAAAGTCTCTATCTTGTGACACTCCTTGAGAGTTGGTAGCTTCATTGATGAATGGGCAGTCTCAAAATCAAGAGATGTTGTCACATTCTCACTATCATTTGTTCTAGATGTCTAGTTTTGACCAAGAATGATTGGACCTTTTGATTTTCTTGCATGCATGACCAAAAATTTGTCAAAAAAGTGCTCCTTGCTGTAAAAGATGTCAATTTTTAGCACACCACGCACCTTTGTGTTTTTCTTGTTATTCGCCTTTACTCTTGTATCACTTGGTTTGAGATGGGGTTTGCCCAATTGACATCAAGCAGCAAAAGAAAGCAAATTATGTGGAGGTGCGCTATCTAACAAAGCACTAGGAAGTACTTTTCCATAAGGACTAGGCAACTCAATGCTTCTTATTAGCTAAACCTACCTTCATTGAGATTGTAGCTTGCTCAACACAAAATGTAGCTGCTGGTGTGATGACATTTTGCTCACTATGGTTGAACTATTTAGATGTCGCTCTTGGATCCTTTGTCCCACTTGATATTGTTTTTTGTGAAGTTTCCTTTGAGTTTAGGCTAGAAGATTCCTTATTCTCTTCTTTTGGAGGGCTAGGTGGCCTAGGAAATAATCTTGGGGGCGGCCCACAATGAGCTTTTGGGCAACTAGCCAATAGTTTCTCCACTTGCAATGTTGAAGCTTTGGGGACTTCAGATCCATATATTTTTTATGAGTCTAGCAAGTACTACATAGAAGCTACAATATTCAAATCCTCTCTGATATCTTTCACTAATTGATCCATGGCTGTGTATACAATTTGAATGGTTGACTCTTGACCATAAAGATCATCTGTTGACTTACGAGTGTTTGCTAGGGAAAAAGATACGATTTCTTAGAGGTTAGGTCTCTAAATATATTAGTTTTGATGCTATAATCCCAATCTTTCCCTTGATAATGCCAGCTTTCCGTGTGCTAAGAGTCCATTGTTAACTGGTAAAGGATCTTGTAGGTTGATCATAAATGATTCTTGTGGTACAACTTGTGAAGTCAAACTTGGGGGTTGCAAAGATAAAGGAATGTCTTTGGACATCTCAAACGCAATATTTATTAAAGAGGTTAGGATAATATTTTCTTCTCTCTCTTCTCCTAGCACATGATCAATTGCAGTCATAATCCAATGAAGATTTGGCTCTGTTTAAGTTCCATTGTGTGACCATGCATAACAGTTCCTGCCAATTGATAAGATGGGAGTTCATGGTGTCTAGGTCACAAAGCATGCTAGTCTCAATGTCATATTCCTAGTATTTTCCCTTAGAGAAATCAAGTAGTCCATGTGCTTAAAGGTCCTTGTGTCAGCCAATCAAGTTTGTATTGCTATTTCATCAAGCCACTCATTTGCACATTAATTTCCTTGATGACTTTAAGTGTGTGGCTCGAAAATCCTGGCGGTGACATGTGAGAAGTAGCACATGATGAGCTTAGAATTGATTGTTTTGCTTGTTGTGAGGTAGTAAAGGCTTAAGCTAGCAATAGGTTTTTTTGAGGAGCATGTGTAGGACAATCCTTGATCAAGTGGTCACAACACAATGAGTACAATGGAAATTGGGTCTACTAGACTTGGTTTCTTGCAAGCTAGAGCTTTAGATATGAGTAGACCTTCGGCTAATCTCAGGTCTAGTAGGCTCACATATGGCCATGTGTCTAGAGCTCATAGAATCAACATAGTTTGAGCTTTGTTGACACGACAGAGTATTCTTTAAGCTAGCCAAGGGTGAGGTCCTATGCAAGCGGTGTTAGGAAAGTACTCCACATGGCATGCTCGCTTTCCACGGTTTGATTCAAGCACTCAATCACTTTAGGAAAATGATATTTTCCTTTCATAGCTCTAGAGATTGCATCCACAATCTCTGCCCATAGTTTGTGTTATCGAATGCGTAAGGTGTGATCCATGAGCATTTGTGTTCTAATGCTATAGGCCCATGTTGCTTTGAACACTAAGATAGTCCAAGTGCTCATGTGACCGCTGAGAGGGTCAATAGGCACTTTGGACTTGTTGCATTCAATTTCAGATATTTGCAAAGAAGTATGTGCTAGTGTGTTTACTATTTGCTTAGTTTTGCCCTCTCCTTAAGGTCTCTAACCTTAGCCCATATTGCATATGCTTCTTGAACCTCTTTTAGAATTTGCATCTATCAAACATTAATGTTGGTGCAAGGTTTGCATATTCAAACTTCAATTCATTACTAGCAAAAGTGGTGGACATCTTAGTCTCTAGGTCATGGGGTGTGTGTGTTCACACTGATAGCGAGCGCTTGTGTGATAGGGTGTCACCCAAGTGTGTGGGTAGTTGTTTTACTATGGTGTGGATAAACAATGGAGGAGGGCCCAGGGGGAGAGAGAGATACATATATAGCTAGTTAGCTGGTGGAGCATGGTACCTTAAGTGCCCTGTCTTTTCTACAACTGCTTGCAATCAGTGCCCCACCTTGAGAGAGCAAAAGGTGGTAGAGAGAGAAAGAAACAAAGAGAGAGAGAGAGAGAGAGAGAGAGAGAGAGAGAGAGAGAGAGAGAGAGAGAGAGTTAAAGAGAGATGAGAGATAGTGTTAACCCAATTTATGATACTTATCACAAAAACAATAATTTTTAAGAAGCAAAAAGCCTCTTTGATTTATAGGTCATGAAGGTGCTAAAATCTTGCTAAAACATGTACACACATATCCAATTAGACTAATTGGCGTGCCTCCAAACGCGATGGCGAGGTTCATTTTCTCCAATTTTGGCATTTTAAGGGTCAATTGAGTGTTTTGGCTTTCTTTTTAATGCCAATTTGAATTATTTTTTTTGTGTAAAACCCTCTTTGATTCTCACATCAAGAAGCACAAATCATGCCGAAACATGTGCACACACATACAAATAGACTAATTATTACGCTCCGCATGCAATGGTGGTATTTATTTGTCCTTAATCCACCGTTTAGGGGCTCAATTGAGCATTTTGTTTTTTCTCTTTGGAAATAAAGAGTGCAAAAAAAATGCAAATGACTTGACAAAATTGACAAAACAAAGATGAAATTGTAGAGATTAAGGGTAACACGAGATGAAAATTAGACTAAAATTAATGCAAAAACTTGCAAAAACTTGATTTTGGGGGGGGGGGGGGTTGTTAGTCTTTTTTCCATTGCAAACTCATTAGTAACCTAAACAATGCAAGTAAGCTATGCATTGTGCTTGGCAAAAGAATGATGTCCCGGCAATGTAACCAAAATATGTGGAGGCTCCAATGTGGCAGGCCTCTCACTAGGACTCCACTCTCGAGTTGAGCTCTTTCTGAACTCAATATGCCATGAGAAACGCAATGCATAAGTGGAGACAACTCTCACTCACCTCTTACTTACTCGTCGATTTAGGGATTCCCCATGGCCACAATGCCGAAGGAAGTGTGCTCCCACAACTCAACTTCGTCATACCACCGCCAGACCTCAAGTGTAGCCGTCGAGATCTTCCACCTTCTCCCTCACACACACTCTCTTCTCTCTCTCTCTCTCTCACACACACACACCTCACACACATACACTCACACATAGACAAGCAGGCAGGTGATAGGCAAGATACAACTCACACACACCTCTCACACATAGGTAAGCATGCAAGTGATAGGCAAGATACAAGTCACACACACACTCACACAAGCTTGGAGGCAAGCTAATAGGCAAGAAAGAGAGACAAGAGATAGGCAAGATAGAATATAAAATCTCTAAGCTTCACCTTGGTTTGCACATCGATTTCAAGATCACTTCAAAAGCTCAAAACTATGTCCCAACAAGGAATACATTTTAGGTTTACAATGTGGATTTTAAAACCCTTTAGAATTCATGTTAAGCATCCAAGACTATAGAATAATGTCCTTAGGCCTCTACGGTTGCCCATACTAATGTAAACCTAGCTCACTAAGCGATGTGGCACGCCATTAATATACCGGCACAACAATCACCAACCACAAATATACAATGCAAATATGCTAAGTGTGATCTATAGTCAGCATCGACAAAGAAGAGGGTCACCGGAGTTGTCGAAGGTGTAACAATTACAACCACCCCCATAGAGCATCCCAATGCATTTCCCTTGTTTACAACCTGACACCCCATCTAGAGTTGTCAAAGAATTCTTTGAAGTTAGGATAATCATCACAGACTTGCTCAAGTTACATCTAGAATGCATTTCCCCCCTTGTTTACAATCGCGGACACCCCATCTAAAGATGTCAAAGAATTCTTTGAAGTTAGGCTAATAATCCTAGACTTTCTCAAGTTACATCTAGAATCTAAAACATTGTAGTATGACTAAGAGTCTCCTAAAATTTTCCTCATTTGCATATACAAAAAAGATTAAATCAGCTCCAAAGAATTGATCATCTGTATAAATATGTTTAAATTTTTTGACATTGTTAACCAAATCAACATGCTACCTTACACAAGAGAGGGAGAGAAGAAGAGAAAGAAGCCATGCAAGGGTCGGTTAGGAGACTAGCACTTAGCCAAACCTAATGAGGGTTAACTCCCCGATGTGAGGCCGCTAGGGGCTCACTCCACCTCCACTTGCGTCACTCAAATGGAGCTTCCACAAGCTAGGTAGAAAGCAAAGAGGAAGGGAGCTATGGAAAGTTCTACCTCTACTCAAATGGAGCTTCCACAAGCTAGGTAGAAAGCAAAGAGGAAGGGAGCTATGGAAAGTTCTACCTCTACTCAATGCCTATGTGTATGCAAGAGTGATCTCAAGAAGAAGACAAGAAGAAGGAGAAGATAAGGCAAGACAAGAATCCTCACCTACATACACACACCATATTCAAACAAGCATGCATCAACCAATACAAGCTTACCACCATAGCCATAAGAGAGTGGAGAGAGAGAAGGCAAAACTCAATTGTGATAATGGGATTGTTCCTTTTCATATTTCATAAATCACTTATATACATGAGCACACTTTTTACAATGGTCGGCTGCCCATTTACAATTGGGGGCCCAAAACTAACTTCCTAGCTATATGTACACCTAGGCTCATTCTTGTGAACTGGCATTACACAAGTTGTAAGCTCGGTCATCCCATATATCTTTTTCATGAAGCGCTTAGCGTGGTTACATAGTAATGAGTTACAAGAAGCATAAGCATGCTTGAAAAATGATGTTAACCAATGTGGTTAACATACCCCCCTCCCTAATTCAAATTCGTCCTCGGAGCTAGCAAGGGTACTTAGCAATAGTAGATGGAGTAAGTGCGGATGAAATCGAACTGCGACTTGGGATGTTGGGGGGATCGATGGAGGACCTTTTAGCTTGTTCAAAAAGTGGTCTTCATCATATCTTCAAAGGTCTACATGCGCTAGTAGAGGCGGGCATCCATTGGATGCGCTCATAGTAGTAGTCGAATAACTCCTTCAAATTGGGGCCTTTGTTGAGGTCGAATGCAAGGCCTTGGTTGTGCCCTCGTAGTAGCGTTTCAATCCGGGAATTCTTCCAAAAGTGTGATAATGAGATGGAAGAAATGGATGGTGGTCACTATCGCTAGATCAGGCACATACTCATATCTGTCGAAGGCATGGATCTTCATGAGCATACTTGCCTCAGTGTAGGGGCTTTGGGACGTCGATGGGTTGAACCATGAAAAGTTGTATTAGAGCTTGGGGTTCGCCATCTACTCCTTATTGAAGAGGTCCCAAGCCCAACATCGGCTAATGGGCAAGTAGGCGGGGTCGATCCATAGATGATGGGGCAGCACCTTGCAATACTGCTCCTAGATGAATGGTTTGAGAAGAAAGGGCCAACACCAGGCAGGCTGCTCGACCATAAGTTTGAAGGTGATGGGGCAAGCAGTGGAGGGGGTTGCTGGTAACCTCCTTGTTGTTGCCAATGGGGGTTTTGGCGCTTCCTCCATGCGTTGTGCTTAGCGTCCAAGTAGGGCCGAAGGACATGGATGTCCATGCGGTCTGTCACCCTACTAATAGGGGCTTCTTGGAGTTGTTGATCGAGCAGGATGTTGATGGCCTACTCAAACTCCATGCAATCTAGGGGGTCGTACACCAATTGAGAGGGTTGAGGGGTGGATTGATCTCTTCGTTCTCTTGCGAGGGTGGTGGAGGGGATCTCGTCTTCCTCCAAAGGTGTTGGGGAGTGATTGTGATGGGGGTGGAGGGGCTGTCGCGAGGAGAGGGGACCATGGGTGAGGGTTGAGGTAAGGAGAGGTGGGGGTCTTGCCGATGTCAAGGGAATATCCTTTAGGTTGAGGGGGAGGCCCAGATGAAGAGTAAGGGTGGGGGTGAAGGAAGGGTTGGTGATGGAGGAGGAGTAGGCATGTGGGGGGTGTAAAGAATGGTGAGGGGAAGAGGGAAAGCATGGTGGTACCTAGTGGTGGTGGGGGTGAATTGGTGCCAGGTTGGGATGGGTGAGGGGGGGAAGGTTGATGAAGAGGAGACGAGGGTGGGGGTGGCTCATTGGGGGGGTTATTGGGAGCAGCTCCTCCATCATTTTCATCATCATTGTCATCCTAAGAGGAGGAATCGTTGTCTGACCACTCGGAGTAGAAGAAGCGATGGGCATCATCAGCCTCTTGGGGGGAGAAGTCCAGGGGAAATGCCACATGGAGATCATTGAATTGGATGATCCTAGTGGTGTGGATTCCCTGGAGCTGGAGGTGGCACATGTGGTAGAGGATAAGAAGGCCTTCGTGGGTGTAAGGGGGTAGCTTGTATCAGCAGAGGGATTTGTAGCCGGCACAAATAATTTCCCATCACCGATGATGGAGGAAGTGCAGGGCTTCGGCGGCGCAGGATGGAGGATACGGGTAGGGGCGGAGCCTGTCGAGGATGACGAGGTCAATGGTTTCATCGATGGTGGTAGGGTGCTCGCAGCAAAGAAGGTGGGCCTAGTTGTGGAGGTTGGCTTGAAAGGGGTGGACGGGGAAGTCGAAGAGGGTGGCGGGTTTGGAAAAGGAGATTTGACCCTGAAAGAAAAGGGTGGCAAGAAAGGAGATGGAGATGGAGGGGAGCTTGGTGAGGATGTAGGAAAATGTGGTGGAGGAAATAGGTTCATCAAGGAAAAAGTTGTGCTGGACAAGGTTTAGGCGAATGGCTCGATAGTTAAGGTCAAGGAGTTGGGTGGGGTTTTGGGGAGGGGTGGCGAGGTTTGGAAGCTCGATGGCTGTGCCAATTAGTGCATTGACTTTCCGTTCGACAATGTTAGGGACAGGGCCAGAAGGGTTGTGTGGGGTGTGGAGGCTGGAGAGCCCAGGCCTCCGTAGCTTGGAGTTGGGAATCTTTTGGCGCAGGGCACCCTCTGTAACTTCCATGTACTAGTGGAAGGAGAGGTTGATATTGCGGTTGTCCTCCTCAACGCGCGCCACTCGCTGTTGGAGTTGATGGGCCTATGTTTGGGCGAGAGAGAGGGCGTGAAAGGCCTACTGCTCCACTTCTTGGGCACCCTACCAGGGCAGTGAGGGAGGCGAGGTTGTTAGTGAGCATAGCTTCTCAGTCCTCCAGGGCTGCTTGGAGGTGGTGATTAGCCAACATGGCTCGTGGAGGGCTTCCTGGGTCTACTGGATAGTTAGCTTTCATGATCATCATCTATTGTTGCACAGCGGCGGTGACCTACTCCTATTGCATGTGCATGTAATCTGTCATTTGGTTAATTAGCTCCCATGCTAGGTTAGAGAAGCCTTGGGAAAAATTGGGCACCGCACCGTGGGTGGAGTGGATACCCGTTGAATAAGCTTCCTGGGAGTGGAAGTTGCCTGCATGAGCCCATCGTAGAGTATCCATGGCGTTGCGCTGGGAGGCGGTAGGGGAGGAAGTGCCTAATTCGGAGAAGGGAGGAGGGAGTGGAGAGGACACATGAGGAGGGAGTGTCTCGTAGAGGTTTTAGTTGAAGAATTGTGATGTGCGACGCAGCTCCTCATCTTTAGCGGCTTTGCACAGCGGGCGGGCATCCGTGTCTATTCCAGCCATGGCGTGGTGGGGAGCAGGCTCCTATTGCTGAGTGTCAGGGAAATGATGGCGTTTGGGGGGTGGAGAGGTTGGAGAAGGGCGAGGTGGAGGCAGAGGGGTGGCAATGGGGGTGGAGAGGTTGGAGAAGGGCGAGGTGGAGGCAGAGGGGTGGCAATGGTGGTGGCACCCTCAAGTTGGACGGGGCGGGGGAGGTCGCTTGCAACATGATATAAAACCTTGGTTGAGGAGTGAGGCTGCCATGTGAGCTTTCCTTGTGGGTTCATGCAGAGACCGCTTGGAGATCCTTGTGTAGATCCTTGGCCCAGTTTATTGTCATTCTTTGCTGGACACAGGGTGAGGGTAGAGGGATGGCACCGATTGAAATGATTGGTCCAACGGATGGTGAGGAGAAAGAAGAGGGCATGGGCGGTCATGACCAACTCTTACTGGGGGATATTCTGCCACTCGACCCCATCTTTGGTGGTGGAGCCCTGGTAAGTGTCGCGGATGTGGTGTATTACATTGGTGAGGAGAACATACGGTTACTCCACTTGCGAGAGATGGAGCGCCTCCCGAACGAGGTCTAGAGTGAGGTGGATTATGTGGGGGTGGCCCTTGTTGTCCAACACTTGTCTTGTAGCCTCATTCGCATCATAAGTCTTTATGAAGTACAAGCAATTGAGGAGCTCCGGCCCCCAGGGTTCCAAGGTGGGCAAGCCGTCGAGCCCAATTTGCTCCAAGAGAGCCACGATTGCCGGATCAGTGGTGGTCATACCCTATAATATGGCCCTATGTAATATATATATATATATATATATATATATATATATATATGTATGTATGTATAAAGAAGCCTAGACTACAAATTAGATTCTATGCATAAAGTAATCTATGTTATCAAAAAGTGTAGAAGGGGGCTATATTTATATAGAATGTTAAGGTCAAAAGGAATGGAAGGCTTTAAGGTTAAAGCTTTAAGATATAGCTTATAACTAAGCTTTTAAGGCTTTGAAATAGCAAAGCTTGTAAGCTTTGAATTGAATAAAAGCTAGCTACTAACGGGCAAACAAGAAAACTGATGGTGGACCAGAGAAGAGAGAGAGAGGGAAAAAACAACCGACAACAAACGGCTCAAATCAACAAGAGCTAGAGAAGAAAGGGGTGGTTGATGGGCATGTGCCAATTACCAATTTAGCAAAGAGAGGGAAAGAGTGTTCAGGTGGCGGCAACGCATCATCAAAAAGAAAGAAAGATAGTATAAATAAATAATAAATAAATAAATAAAAGAGGCCAACTATTTCAACGCAACCAAGGAAAAAAAAGGAAAATAAGAAGACACGAGCAGCAGCCACCGTTGATGGAAGAGAGGGAGAAAAATTATGATGTTGGAAATTTTGAGCGTGGAAGATTTAGTCTCCTCGGTGTACTAATCGCATCCAATGTCTCAAATTTGGATTTGGAGAAACCTCTTTTCAACCAAGAGTGGTTTTGTAGGGTCATCGGCAGTTTTAGGTAGTTTGAGGCATTCAACAAAGTAAAAAGCCTTATAAGCTTTATAGATTAAAGCTAAAACATGATATTTTAATATAGACTTAGGCCTTGAAGTTGAAAATATGTGCTGATAGAGGTTGCCCTACACCGTTCAATAGAAGAGAGAAGGCTAGCGAAGTTTCTCACATAAGTTGGTCTTGTTGGTAATGTTTGATCTATTCAAGCAACTCCATGGTAGCCTTTAACATGCAAAGTAATCCCAAATTTGTTCCCTTTTTAAATAAGCTAACCTTTTAAACTTTAGCTTTTACTTATGTCCAAGGGTTAAAACCATTAACTTCTTTACCCAAAGGTCTAAGAGATCTCTCTTTTCATCCATGAAAGAGACAAGTCGATTCGTACCATGCACGGTTGGCAGGCTTTGCAGCTTAAAAAGTATTTTACATGCTTTTATAAATTCATCTTAATAAAACTTATTACGAGAAGAGGCCTACCTTGCCTTGGTAAGTAATTCCAAAAATTTTGATTTCCTTTTCCCAAAGAATATCAAAATCTTTTGTTCTTCGCCTTGCTCTAATACCATTGAAACATGAATCTTTTCTCCAAGTACTTACTTAGCTCACAATTCAAATAAATATACTAATTTAATTGACACACCATAGCATAGCATAAGAAGAAGAAAATACTTATCAACACATGAATAAGAGCATTGGGTGCAATCTCCCCCCCAACATGTGTGGCTCCTTCTCCCACACACGGTATTATGTTATATTCATATTTTAACCCCTTGGAGCCAATAATAGCACCTTTTTCACTTTGGGCCTTTTGCTTTACATATAAATAACCTTCTCCGAAGTTTATAGGGTTTACACATGACAAAACTTTTGCCCAATGATAAATACAAATGGGCCTATACAACTACACACGTGCACATAAAATAATCTTGTGCATATATGCACATAAAATTTGATCACATGATAGGCTTCAAATGATCAATAAAATTTAGATGCAAAAATATCATGATTAGCACATGACCTTCATCTTTGCACCAACCATCCGTACGACATCTCAATCGGTACCCTCGTGCAGTGCATCACCTCTATCGATACACATCTCACTACCTATACTCATAGACATAATCCATGTTAGTTAAATAATCAATTAAATACATCAATCAATCCCAATGCTTGTCATGAGAGATAGGTAACCATAATATTAAATCACACGTAGGGTGTCCCCCATATAAAATAATAAATATAACTCCCAATAAATAACAAGGTATTTTTTATATCCCCTAGGTACAAGGAATTACCTAATCTTCATAGAATAGGTAATTTGATTGGCTACAGTAATTATATCTATGATGTCAGATTATTTGATTCCTTGGGAGTTGGATTGAGGGATTGTTGTGTTCCTCACGACTTTGGTTCAAGTTGGTTTGTTTTTAGTTCCAGTAAGATAGTTGTATAGGGATGGGGGCTATAGATCTGGTTAGTTTCTATGGCCTAGTAATGAGTAGAAAGTACATGAATGGTGAACCAGATTATGGAGTCAATTGTCAAATAAATTCGAGTTTCCCCTATTTATTTCCAAGATTGAGAATGTGTTCAACGTGGGAGGTAGTTGCTAGTTTACATCAACTACCTCCTAGTTTGTTGCAGTTGCTAGTTTACATCAACTACCTCCTAGTTTGTTGCAGTTGCTAGTTTACAGCTTAGATGTTTCCTTTAGTGGAAACATCTGAGGAGGGAAGTATGTTACATGCATAGTGCTAATCTTAAGGATTAGTGGTCTAATATGATAAGGTTAGGAAAGCCCTGATATTAGGAGAAAGCAGGCTAATACGGGAAGCTTAAGTTATTATTAATAAATCCATGTGTACTAGTGGCTATTTATAATAGTTTAGTTATTTATAACAGCAATGGGCACTATATAAGCGAAACATTACCTCACTATTGGTCAAAGTTTGACCAAGACTTTGGCTATGTGTGTGGAAGAGCATAGATTGGCATGGATCTATGGGGGTTACACCTTTGCCCCTAGCTCGAGGGTGGTTCGAAGCATAGAACCTATGGTTGGGAGGTGAGCTAGATTGCACACCTCTTAAGGGGATTTGTACTAATCACTCGTGTTTTGTGTTTAGGAGATCCGTGGGGGGTCGTAACATTGTGGCTTCACGAAGTAGAAGATTGACTTGAGACTCTATATTCCAAGCCCTACAACAGGAAGATGAAGATTGTGTCAAGGTGAAAGAAGAGATGGAGCAAGGTTTACATGAGACGATCATGAGCATTGAGATAGTGGTTTACTGAAGATTTGAAAAGAACACATCATATCAAAAGTCACAACCAAAGTTGGAAAAAAAACTAGATGATTAGAGATGCTTTATATCTATGTGGGTAGTTTACTTTATGCATGGAGATAAGGAGGGGTACTTAGGTGAGCAACTACATGTCACTGGAGTTAGCGTTTGCCTCAAATTCAATTGAGGGTATTCATATACCCAATCTTATCGTTACAAGAATGATAAGATTGGGCTTCTAAAACAATCGAATAAACCTAAGGGTGGAAAGACATGGATTGCTGAGGAACTCACTCCAAATGCAACTCAAGTAGAAGAATACTTAGCCAAGGTTAAAGGAGCTTGAAAAGAAGGCAAGTGGGCAGTACATCGTGAAGGTAGAGGGCTCATTAAAGATTTTCATAAACCAAAAGAAAAAGCAAAAAAAAGCCAATACTAAATGCTTTTTAACAAAGGTGATTATACTTGATGCTTGTTGACATTGCATATTTACTAGTAGATTAGTATGATGTGTTCATGTATGCCTTTATTTTCATGTATGTTTTCTTTTTTTTTAAGGATTATAGATTATTATGATCAAGACTGACATGGTCTTTCAATTTTGTATTTGGTCTCATAGTTCATTTTGGCATTTTGTAGAGAGATCCCCTCTTCTCTCTCTCTCTCTCTCTCTCTCTCTCTCTCTCTCTCTCTAGTTCACAATAAAATGGAGGAGGTTCTAAAATTAGATCTCCTTGTGTCTCTATCTAGTTGCATACAATAGGGTAGGTTCTTTGAGGTTTGGGAGATAGATGTGTGCAAATGGGTGGGTAGAGGATGAGGGAACACTGCAAAGTAGGAGGGAGGTGAGTAGAGGTGGCAAGCAGAGGATGAGACAATAGCGTGAGTAGGAGATCCGACGAGGAGTTGGCATAGTAAGGGGAGGTGCGTGGAGGTGCAAGGCTGTTAGAGTAAGGTAACTTAAGGGCATTAATTAATGTCTCCACCACATAGAAAACTAGGTGAATTTTATGCACATAGGAATTGACATTTCCTTGCCTTGTGTTGACAAGCCCCCATTGACTAGCATGTCTCTACATCTCTCTCTATGCAGGGAATGAGAAACTCTCTCTCTCTCTCTTTGTGTGTTTGCGTGTGGGTGGAAGGCAATGATAGCATCAATCAAAGAGCTATAACTATTTATAGCACTAAGTAGAGAGTTGTATATCTCTTTATTTGTGCTTTTAACATCGATCGAAGAATACTGATCTCTCTCTCTCCCCCAGCTTTTACATCATCTCTTTATTTGTGCTTGCAACATCGATCAAGGAATATTGATCTCTCTCTCTCTCCCCCAGCTTTTACATCATCTCTTTATTTGTGCTTGCAACATCGATCAAGGAATATTGATCTCTCTCTCTCTCTCTCTCTTCCCCCCCAGCTCTTACATCATCTCAATGTTGTAGGCGAATGGATGGGGGCATGTTGTTAGTGTTGGTGTACGAATTGTGGAAGGCTCTCACCACTTTGGTGGGGTGTTGGCCTGATTAGGTGATGATGCGCTTCTCCATGGCCATCTTGCAACGCTGAAGCTGATGTCATTGGCTTGGTGGACCTACTAGAGCGGTGCAACGACATTAAGTGAGGGGCCTCAATGAGGGAAGGTGAGAGAAGTAGGAAGTTGGTGTGGAGGAGGAGCCATTCTAAGGTTGGAGACCTTAGGGATGTCAAGAGTCCAATGAATTAAGGCCCTGAATAATAATAATAACGAATAAAGAAAATAAGGCACCAAAATGTTGTATTACATTTCCATTAAATATATTATGTGAGTTTTTAAAGAATAAGAGTGTTTTTCTATAGCTGTCTCCCAAATTTGTTAACATCAACATGCATCAATCTTGAGATGAAACTACAGTTGTAAAGTTTGAAGTTGCAGCAGGGTTGGGGCGGGAGAGTTTGTATTTGGGACATGGCAGCCGCTTGCGCGAGCTGCATATCTGCTGTTAAATGCGATGCTCTTGCTTGCATTCCTATGCAGGCCTCAGGGAAACCCACATGGAAAACAACACTCACTTCTTCTGTGAGAGGCCTGCGATTGAAAGAGGTCCCGCCTCTAAGAACCCATTCGCAGAAAGTGCAGCTGCTTGTAGCCAAGGCGCCAAGACATTATCTAGTGGTAAGCTCGTTTAGCCTTATAACCTATCTAATGCCCATTGTTTTGTTCAGTTGATTCTCAGCCCTTAAACCCCTAAGCTCTAAAAGCCCATTTAGCTTTGCTTTCGCCCCCATTATTTTGCCTAGCTTATATTTAACCCTTAAACCTCTAAAAATGGGTAGCTTACTTTGCATGTTGCCAAACAGGAAAAGGTTTCAGGAGCTGAACTGAACAAGCTCCTGGATGCTGACAGAAAGAAGTCTGTTGTTGTGGGCTTCTATGCAACCTGGTGTGGGCCCTGCATTATCCTTGCTCAGGAGCTTGAAAGGGTAAGCTCAAATGCAGAACCTTTCGATTTGATTTTTCTGAATGAATAGCACAGTCGGAATAGCGTTTCAGTATATGGGAGATTACATGAAATAACTGAAGGATATTACCACCTTTGTCTTAGTATAACACAAAGGATTAGTGTGAAGGTTCTACCATTGATGGAAACTAGCATCACAACACGGCTTACCTTAGTGTTTCTAAGACCTGCTTCACAAAGGGTGCTTGCCCATGCGCATGCAGATCATACAGGCTGTCCCAGTGCAGCCTCTGGGCTTCACCTGTGGCTCGCCTGGGTGGGGTGTTATGGGCCACATGCAGCAAAGAAAGTTATTGGCTCTTATTGCACATGTCCGTGGGGTGTGTGCTGCCAGTTTACCCAAATCAACTTAATTTTAGTGTGTGTGCACACTCCATCACATGTCTCACCTTTTTTGGCTACCATCTAACATGTGTGATATGTGGTGTGCATACATATGAGCGTGATTGTGGGTGGGTCTGTGTTTTCTAGCAAGCTGAAAGACGACTTCATGCATTTTTATTGCTGTCTAAGCTGACTGCAGAAATGGATACATTTCACTGGCTTTGCTCTTTAGTGCTAGCCTTCATCATGGCTGGTCTGCTCTTCGCCTTCTGAAAAGTGATAGAAACTTAGTATGGTAGTGTATCTATGAAGATTTGTCCACTAAGGTGGGTATATCTTCATACATAGATGTGCATCCATCTTGGGCAATGATGATGAAATAGCATATAGTCTGCCTATGATGGAGTTGATGTTTTGAAGCTTCATGAGCAGACTGTTATAAAGCTAAGATTGCACTTTTGTTGTTGAGTCTGGCCAAACAACATGGTATCTATTTTGACCTCCACGTCCTCCTTCACCTCCCTTACTTGAACTTGAAACTTTATTTTTCCCCAGCATTGCTGTTATGGCACTTTCAGCTTTTCTACAAATCTTAGACAGTATGGTATTTCTAGCCTTGAGCAGCTCTATTGTAAGGGATTTCTTCTCTTGGCTTTACTGGCGTGTAGTCTGCCTTCAGTGCCAGAGTGGCAGCCGTACTTGGCTATCCATTCTTGCTTCAAGGTAGGGCAACTGGCCTGATATAAGAACAGCAAAATAAATCAGTCATTGAGAGGGCTTTGCAGGACTGATAGTTATTTTGGTCCATTTTGGCAGAAGATCCAGGACGGGAGCTCATTGATTGACCAAGACTCGATGACTGAACAGCCTACCATTCAGGCTGCAAGAGGCTAGTGGATGATTCGGAATGGTTCACTATTCCGTAATGACAAAATTTGTGTACCACAGTTCTCGGACATTAGGTCCAAGATTCTTAAGGAATGTCACGACGTCCCTTCTGCTGGACACCCAGGGGTACACAGGATGCTATCGTTAGTAAAACACACTTTTTATTGGCCAAAGATGAAAGGGTATGTAGAAGATTATGTTCTCAAGTGTTAAATTTGTCAGGCCAATAAAGCTGAACGCTTTAGACAGGCTGGATTGTTGCATCCTTTGCAAATCCCAAGTAATAAATGGGAAAGTATTTCCATGGATTTTATTACCGGATCGCCAAGAACACATCAAGGCCATGATTCTATGTGGTAGATCGCTTGACAAAAATGGCTAGATTTTTACCGATCCAGAAGACTATTACAGCTACATTAGCACGGCAGTTTATCGAGCAATTGCTTAGACTGAAAATGGACTCCAAAGGAGCAGGATGCCTTCTTGCAACTCAAGAATGCTATCATATGTGGACCCGTATTGATTGTTCCCGACTTGCAAAGGTCATTCATAGTGAAATGTGATGCTTGTGGCGATTGTATAGGGACTGTCGTGGCGATTGTATAGGGGCTGTCCTGTCCTAAATCAAGAAGCTCATGCAGTTGCTTATGAGAGCCGTCGGTTGCATGATGCCGAGCTTCATATGGATATCTATGAGAAAGAGCTCTTGGCTGTAATTCATGCCTTAAAGATATGGAAACATTATCTTCTTGGGGTTGAATTTGTAGTCAAGACAGATCATCAAAGCTTGAGATAACTTTCTATCTGAAACAAAGCTTTCGGAGAAGCAGATGAGAATGGCAAACTTTCTTTCCATGTTTCATTTTTAGATTGTACATACTCCGGGAAAGAAAAATGTGGTGGCAGATGCATTATCCAGGAGGCCTTATGTGGCTGCGGTTTCAGTGGCCTCTCATGGGGACTTATTTGCCATGCGAGATTTGTATCATTTCGATGCTGATTTTTACACATATCATCTCCTTCATGCATCTTCTGATTTTCTAGCTCTCTTTTAAAAAATGAGATCCGTGCCTCATTACGAGCAGCATACATTTGCTCCAAAGTCACCCATGCATTCCGTGAAGAGCCAGCTGAACGAATATGAGGTATAATAGACCTCTGTACTGACAATGCAATAAGTGATAAGGCTTGTGCATCTTTGGCATCCCATGTCTTCTGGGCATTTGTTCTTTGAACAGGCAGTGGCTGACCTGGTGCCTGTGGCTGTTGTCCTCTTCCACGAGCACCCCCTTGGGGAGGAGTCTCTGGAGCCAATGGACCTGGACGTGGTTCATCACCACTAACAAAATCCCAAAGATCTTTTGCCACGAGCACATTTCTCAGCATAAAACTCCACAAGGAGTAATTCATGCCATCCACTGTACTCCACTGAGTACAACTGACCCAAATATGCTTGTATTCTCAATCCTCTGAATGTGCAAAACAATGCACCATTGACTGAGTAGAGCAGCAAGAGTGGCTCACACTGTGCCAAAATGCCCAAAAAATTGTCCCAAAATTTCTGCACCCAAAGCCTTGCAAAAAGCCTGTAGAGGTTTCTTTGCAAGAAAACCTCCCTGTATCTGCCAGAAAAACTCTCACAGAGAAAATGCCCAAATTTCAAAACATGTAAAGCTGTAAATTTTTACCCAAAAGATTTTGCAGGTACACTCGGCTGGAGACTGTACGAAACAGTAGTACGGAACAGCTGTCGGAGTAGAAGCGACTGTATGAGGCTGCAGGTACTAATCGACTGCTGTACGGAAACAGTCGGCAGCTGCTGTACGGAATAGCTGTACGGAAACAGTCGTCGCTTGTATGGACAGACAGGTGCTGGTTTGCTGCAGGTATACGCAGCAGGTGCTGTTGGTCGCCTGCAGGTACTCTACGGAGCTACAGGTACTGGCGACTGTGTACGGAGCTGAGTAGTCTGATGGCGTGGGACTGTACGTGCAGCTGCAGGGTACGGAACAGAACAGGCGAAGAGCCTGTACGTATAGGGCAGCTGATGGCGAACCAGTACGGGCAGTTGCAGCTGTACGGGCAGGACAGGGAAGGCAGTTGATGGCGTGGAACTGTACGGGCACTGATGGCAAGTGACTGAGTGGCTGCAACTGAATTGAAAGCAGGCGAACTGATGGCTCTGGCGTGTGCGGACACCTAGGCTAACCTGCTCTGATACCAAATGTAGGGTTTGAGCTGTTAGGGTTAGGGTTTGGAAGGCACTTCAACAAGAGGCGTGACAGCAGTCAGAGAGAGGAAAGAAAGAAAGAAAGATTTTATTAACGTCTTCCAAAAGACCGAACTCGGCCTATGAGACAAATCGGAGTACCTGTATGGGGTATCCTCTGTCATCCCAACAAAATGCAAAAGTACTGAACAAAAAAAAAACCTGAATCTGGGTGTGCAGGGCATGGAGCTCTACTACTAGGAGAATGCAAAGCTATATGCATGGAGTATACAATCATGATATGCAACCTAGCTAGCTCCATCCTGTACCATACTGGGGGTATAAAATGGTATACATCAGTGAAGGGGGTGTCCACAGCTCCTTGAAGAACATGCCTGGGTGTGCTCTGAAGCGAGCCAGTCGCTCCGCACCCTCTCTGTGAAACTGAGCTCTGATATCTGTCATCTCTCTTTGGTATAGGTGTGGTGTCCGAAAGCCAGGTGTCCTCTGTCTCCTGTGGGCTCTAAGTGTGTCTGCTCTTTGGAGAGTAATTCCCTGCCGTGTAGGGGCTGGGAGGGGGATGGATCTCTGAAAAAATGTAGTAATCTGTGTCTGTCGCCCCCCCTCTGGAGCTGTCTGAGCCTGTAATAATGTCTCTCTGTGGCGCTGTATGTCTAGAATGTATCTCCCCAGTATGCGCTGGTTTGCTGCCTCAAAGATCTGGCGTAGGGAATGTGGCTCTCTGAATAAAATGGGATATCTCTCTCTGATGGCTGTATATGCTCTGCATCTGCATACATAATGCTCCTCACTCTCCACCTCCTCTCTGCACAATCTGCATACCCTCTCCTCTCGGGGGATCCGTGCTGCTCTGCCAGTCTCAATCTCCAATCGGTGTGATGAAACTCTGAGCTGACCAATAGCCACTCGGGAGCCGTGTGGTAAAAAGCCCTCCATGTATCTAGGCCTCTCTATAAATCCATCATCAGTGATACTCATGAAGTGATCTCTGTAGTATAGCATCTTCGGTGGAAGAGGCTGTGTAGGCGATATCCATGTCTCTCGTGTATAGAGCTGCCATAGATCCTGTCTCGATACTCTGTTCCTCTCACTATGAGAGAGACGGATATGTGGTGCATTCCTGTCATACTGGAATGGTGGTAGATGATCCATGTCTAGGCCATGCTGTGAGAACCAATGTGTGACCTGTGCATACCATGATCCTCTGTCTCCTGCCTTAGCCAGCTGTCTAGATGCCTCAAAAGCTCTGTATGACAGTCTGTCCTGTGGCATCTCTCTGAATCTGTCTAGCAGGCATATAGTCTGAAATATGGCCTCTACCATCATAGGAGGCGCAGCAAACTCTGCTCGGATAATGTCATGAGGTACTGACGGTTCGCTGCGTATCATGCGTGCCATCATGAGGGCCTGTGGTCTCTCTATCTGTGTCCACCAATGGGTAGCAAGGCCTGGCGCCCATACCGCTGCTCCATACATCAATGCCGGTGTGACTAATGTGTCAAATAGCCACCCCTTCGTCCGGGGTTCCTGAAAATGCGCCTGGTGACACTGTCTCTCTAGCATAGCCAATGCTGCATATCCCCGTGTCAATCTAGCTCTGGCTACTGAACCCATGGTGAAGCGTGTGGCTGCTGCAGAGAAGGTAACCCCTAGGTACACGTATGATGTCACCACCTCCACCTGGCATCCTGCGAGAGTGAATGTCAGCTGACTCTTGCCTTGTCTCGATGTATGAAAGACCATAACCTTGGTTTTCCCAAGGTTCACAGTAAGACCCCTCTGTGTGCAGAAATCATCGAGTGCATGTAGATGCTGCTGTAGACCACCTGGAGACTCAGACTCTAATACAATATCATCAGCATAGAGCATAATATGTACTGAGGTACCTGCTAAATCAACTCCATCTCCGCCTCCCCGTGTAATGAAGTCAGCCACCTCATCAATGTATAACCCAAATAGCGTGGGGGAAAGTGGGCATCCTTGCTTCACACCAATGGTGCTAGCAATAGTCTCGGACATACCTCCTGGACATCTGACTCGCCCAAAAACCTGCTCATATAATGCATAGATGCCCCATGTCATATCTGCTGGTATGCCAAGAGACTGTAGGCGCTGAAAGAGCCTCTCTCGTGGTACTGTGTCAAATGCCTTGCGGAAATCCACAAAGCAGCAATAGAGCTTTCTCTTCCTCACTCTGGCCTGATCAATCATACATCTCAAAGTGAATACATGGTCAGTGGTAGAGAAAGCTCTCCTGAAGCCTGCCTGCCCTGATGAGCGTAAACCTGCTCGCTCAGCATATAAGCTAAACTCTTGCTCCAGCACTGCACCATAGAGTTTGGCCAGCGCGTGGCTAACCATAACCGTCCTGTAGTTGCTCGGATCGAGCATATCCACTGTTTTGTAAATCGGCACAATGGTGTGCATCGTCCACTCCGCAAGCAAACCCTCTGCTAGTGCCCTGTTAAACAGGTGTGCAAGAAAAGGAGCTAAAGAATCTACTGCATATATGAGATGCTCACCCTGCAGGCCCATATGGTCGGCGGCCCGTCCATGCTGTAGGCGGAAGATAGCTTTCTGTACCATCGAGTGGGTAAAGAAGCTAGCTGTGGTAGGTCGAGGCTCCTGTGGCTGAGGTATAGGTGGCTGCTGTGGGGCATGGTATAGACCCTCTGCATATGTGTGCCATGTTTGTGGGTCTGCAATAGGTGTCGGGGTCCGGGGCTCTCTAAAGTGCCGCCATGAGACAGGGCTATCTCTACTCATGAAGAAATGAAAGATCTCTAGCTCTTGTATCTCTGCGAAGGCCCGCCTTTTGCGGCGAGTAAGTCTCCTCATCTCTCTCCTCGACTCCTGCTCTGTGATGGCTCCCAAGGCTCTCTGTATGCGGAGGCGTGAGTATAGAGCTCTGCACTCGTCATCATACCATCTGTTCTGGGGCATAGTCCCAGGTCTCGCAGGCTCTCCTGAGTGTACACGATGTGGGAAGCTCTGTAATGCAGCCGTGTGTAGGAGTGATGCCAGCTGGGCTGTAATGGTATCCATAGGTGCCAGGGGATCCGTGAGTAGGAGTCCATCCTCTACTCTGCCAGTGTATATGTCTGCCATGTCATGTGTGAAGTAGATGGTAGTGTGTGGCGTCGATATGTGGGGGACTGGTGATACTGGTGATCCGGCTAGTGAAAATGCCAAGTATGTATGATCTGCCCCAATAGGACGAGTTGGAATGGAGAATGAGGTGACAAGCTGTGATGCCTCCACAGACCCCATAATGTAGTCTACCACCGTGCCTCCGGTCCGTGTATGACCCCCATGTGGGAAGCATGTCAGCCCTCCTGATCCCGGCCACTGTAACATCCCGTTATAAATAACGAGACGATGCCTGGCTCCCAACTCTAGTAAGTGGTCCCCATAATGTCCTCTGTCTGGTCCAGTGTCCTCTGATGCCCGACTAGCCCCTATCTCCTCTGGATCCACAGGGTGGAGGATCTCCATGTCATCATAGTCATACACCTCACACTGTCTGCTCTGTGTGTGGGCATTGAAGTCGCCCGTAAGAAATACTTCCCCTAGTGTAGAATAATGCATAATCTCCTCTGACAGACAAGTGTATGGCGAGGCTCCTGTCTCCTCCTCCTGTGGCATGTCCTCTGTAATGACATAGGAGGATCCTGATGGAGAAAAGTAACATAGAGCTATGTATATAACCCTGTCGTGTGATGTTGGGGTAAAGGCACTATGCCCACCCTTATAGTGTGTACAAGCCCATAAGTTATAGTACATAGTACACTTAGTACTTTTAATGTACTAAGTGCACTATGTGTACTAGTGCAATATACATGTGTGATAGGGGAGTCACACACTCATACTTGGTGAGTTGACTTATCCCCACAACTCTCTCTCTCTCTCTCCCCCTTGCTTCACTGTGTATGTCTCCCACATGACCTAACCCTAATTCTCCCATCAACTGGTATCAGAGCTTTGGTCACCAGGTTCTCCTCCCTCTTCTGCTCTGCTGGCCGCCCCCCCTTTGTGCTGGTCGCCTGCTCTTGGGCCTTTTGATTCCTGGTCGCCCTGCTGATTCCTGGTCGCCCTGCTCCTTGCAGCACAAAAGGGGCTGGCCAACCAGCTGCCCCAGCCAGCATACGTGGCTGCCCAGGCTGCCCAACCAACATACGTGGCTGCCCAAACTGCACTTGCTTGTTCGCTTGTTGCGCTTTGTGGCCACCAGCGGCTGCTGCTGTAAACGAGTGGCGTTCATAAGCGAGCGAACACAGGCGAAGGCTACTAATCAAGTCGTCAACTGGCTACTGGCGTAGAAGGCGAACTCAGGCGAACAAGGCGCCGGCTGTGCGAACTCAGGCGAACATGGCGAACACACAACTGGTCCGCGTAAGGTCCGCGTAACTGGGCGAAGGCGACACGCCTACGTGGCTGGAAGAGGGGCAACTTCGCGTGTGTTCGCCACCTTGAGGCGTTGCAGCCGACTGGACGTGAGCGCGTAGCCAACGACGATCTTCGCCTTCACGATTACACCTTGCTGATCTGGTTCAGCGCCGGCTGCAGAATGTTGAATGCTGGCTACGGCTGGCACTAGTGTGAGTAGCAAGCCTAGCCCTCTATTGTCAGTGTGTACAGCAGCATCAACAGCAAAAATCGACGCCTCCTTTTCTGCAGAGCAGCACCAAATTCAGCACACCCCCTTTCTTGCAACAAAATTCAGAAATTACAAGGTATCTTGCTTCAATTTTTTTTTGGGATTTGCAATTGAGCAGGTCAATCATCAATTGAGCAGGTACAGGTGCCAAATTGCTCAATTTTGAGCAAAATTGGCAAAATTGGGTGACATTGGTCACAATCAGGATCAATTTGCAGGAAATTGGATGTCGAAATTTGGGGCTTTTGATGTAATTGTGCAATTAAGCACTCATACATGCAGTATGATGTGAAAAATCGCACATTTGGGCAAAACTGAAACAAATTGCAGTGCAAATCAAGGGGCTTTTGTGCCGATTTGGTTGATTTGCATGCAGGCGATCGCATTTGATGCTGTGGATAATGTGTTGATGCCTTACAAGCACTCAATGTGCCTGTAAATCAAGGGGCTTTCATGTATTTGATGTATATGTGGCCAGGGGAAGCATCGTGAACACTCTGGATGCCTTCATGTGCGTCAATGTACCATGTATGATCAAAAATTGATCTTAAATCAAGGGGCTTTTCAAGTTCGTATGCTTGTTGAGCTTGGCAAAGCAGCAGGCAAGACATTTATGCCTTGAATCCTCAAAAATCAGCTTGCAGTCAAGGGGCTTTTGTCCAATTTCTGTTCGGGACTGTTGTATGCAGTGTACGGGACTGTAAAAGTCTGATTTTCACTCATTTGGACAGCCAGGAGAGCATTTATTGCTACTGTACCTGCTGGTACAGATTTGGCACAGCTTTGTGCAAGTTTTGGCATGGCTGTACACTGTTTTGAGTGACCAAAAGGTTCAATTTCAGCTGCTGTACTTGCCGGTACAGGTTTGGTACATCATTGGTGAGCACTTGGTACTGCTGTACAGTACTTTGGAAGGGCAAAAGAGCACATTTAAGGTGCTGTCCAAAATCTGCAGCAACCAGATTTTGGTGTTTTCATCACATAAAGTGGGAGACAAGTTGCATTCTTGCTTCCGCAGTGGGAGTCAAAGCTTGGGAGAACATTTGTGAGCACTTTGTGTGCTTTGGGTGCAGTGTTTGCACATCTTGGGTGCAGTGTTTGCACATTTGCAGGGAGTCAGGCATTAAAGGTTGCATATTGCTATGGCAACCACAGGTGAGAGCTCTTCATTGCTTCACATCAAGAAGCTTGAAGGCTCGCATAATTATGATATTTGGCAAACCCAGTGCTACAATGTGTTGCTTCAGAAAAAGCAGCACAAGCCTATCAAAGAAAGGGGTGTAATGCCCGCTTCTCTTACGGCTGAAGAGTGGGAAGATATGGATGAGCTGGCAAGATCGACTATCATGTTGTCTGTGTCAGACTCATTACTTTTCAGCATACGTGAAGAGAAGACAGCTTGGGGAATGTGGCAGAGATTGCAGGACTTGTATGCCCAACAAAGTGCCTCAAGCAAAGAGTATTGGTTGAAGAAACTCATAGGTCTTCAGATGAAGGAAGAGGCGTCTATGACAGCCCATCTAAATGAGTTTAATGGTATTGTCAGCCAGGTCATTAATCAAAAGTTGGCAATGGACGATGAGTTCAAAGCCACTTTTCTGTTATGCACTTTGCCAGAGAGTTGGGACACATTCAGGACAGCCACTAGCAATTCGCATGCTATGCTGTCATATGCAGATGTTGAGGGTGCTCTTCTTCAAGAAGAGATGAACAGGAAAAACAACTCTGTTGGAAAGTCCAATGCAATGAATGCACGTGGGAGATCCCAGCAAAGGGGTAAAAGCCAAGAAAGGGGAAGGAGCAAGTCTCGCTCCAAAAAGGATTTGGAATGCCATTGTTGTGGCAAGAAGGGACACATTAAAAAGCAATGCTACAAATGGAAAAATGATCAAAAAGAAAAGGGAAAAGGCAAAGACAAAGAGAAGGATGAAGCCAAAGATGTAAAGCCAAAGGACAAAAGTGGAGTCAAGATTGAAGAAATCAATGTGTCACATGCAGGTGGCAGTGAGGATGAGGTCCTATTTACGTCTTCACTTGATGCCCATTCACTTCTTACAGGTGGTCATGGTATGCACTCATGGATCATTGATTCAGGTGCCTCCTTTCATGTCACAGGTTGCAGAGACTTGTTTGTCAGGTATACTGCTGGCAATGAAGGAGTGGTTTATTTGGGTGATAACCATGCATGCAAGATTCTTGGCAGAGGTGATGTGAGGCTTGTATTTTCAGATGGCTCACAGCTTATGCTCCATGATGTCAGGCATGTGCCTGAGATCAAGAAGAACCTGCTTTCTACTGGACAGCTTGATGATGCTGATTATGTTACCACATTTGGTAGTGGAAAGTGGAAGATTAGTAAGGGCTCACTGGTTGTTGCCAGAGGCTCTAAGGTGGACACTCTTTACTTTATGCATGCAGGTGTTTGTCACCATGCTAATGTAAATGCAACCGAGCTGCCGGAAATCTCTATGTGGCATAGCCGGTTGGGACACATGAGTGTCAAGGGAATGGAGCAATTGTCTCGTTTGGGTTACTTGCCTTCTCTAAAGTTTTCAAGTTTTCAGTTTTGTAAGCATTGTATATATGGTAGGCAACTACAGTGCCCCCACAAGAAAGCTCTTGGACAGAAAGATGCTTAGTTAGAGCTTGTGCATACAGATGTATGTGAGATGCCTCAGCTTTCTTTGGGAGGGGCAAAATATTTTGTGTCTTTTATAGATAATGCCACACGCAAGGTGTGGGTTTATCCTCTTCGTTTGAAGAGTGATACATTCTCAGTGTTTGAGAAGTTTGTTGCTCTTGTTGAGAATCAAACTGGCAAAACACTGAAGGCTTTGCGTTCCGACAATGGTGGAGAATATATGTCCAAACAGTTTCAGGACTTTTGTGATGCTAAAGGCATCAAGAGGGAGCTCTCTACTCCTTATGATCCTCCACAAAACGGGACAGCAGAGAGGATGAACAGGACCATTCAGGAGAAGGTCCGTTCTATGTTGTCACATGCTGCATTACCTCATGGTTTTTGGGCTGAAGCTGTTATGACAGCCGTTCACCTTATAAATAGGTCACCTAGCACGAGGCTTGGTGGGAAAGTGCCAGAGGAAGTATGGACAGGGAAGCCTCCGTCATACAAGCACTTGAGAGTGTTTGGTTGCGTTGCGTACGTGGACGTACGCAGGGAAATGCGCACCAAACTTGATCCTAAGTCTCACAAATGCATATTCCTAGGATATGGTGACAGAGGTGAAATGGGGTATAGACTTTGGGATCCCATAAATAGAAAGATTATACGCAGCAATGATGTCATTTTTGATGAAACATGCATGTATAAGGAGCCTGCAAGGCAACAGGAGCGTGGCAGAGTCATCTTTGATGATGATGGACATCATGGACAACAACCAAGGGCTGTAAATCAGCCATTACAGCAGCAAAACCAGCCCTTAAATGGTGCTGAAAATGGTCCAAATGGACAGTTAGAGATGGCAGAAGATATCCCTATGGATATACCACAGTTAGAAGAAATACCGGGCATGATATTTCAGCCTTATGGCATGGAACAGGAGCCACCAATGGGTGATATGCAGGCTGGACAGCAACCTGCAAATGATGGTCATTGGGTACGGAGGTCCACAAGACCCTCCAGAGCCCCTGACAGGTTTGTTCCAGGGGTTGACTACTTGATGCTTATTGACTGTGGGGAGCCCTCATGTTATAAGGAGGCTTTACAGAGGGCAGACAAAGCTCTTTGGGAGCGTGCCATGAAGTCAGAGATGGATTCTCTGCATAAAATGAAACATGGAAGTTGGTGCATTTGCCTGCAGGCAAGAAGGTTTTGCCATGCAAGTGGGTTTACAGGCTCAAAGTTGCACCAGATGGAAAGCCAAGATACAAAGCCAGGTTAGTGGCTAAGGGTTTCAAGCAGGAATATGGTGTGGACTTTGATGAGATCTTCTCTCCAGTGGTCAAAATGACCACACTTAGAGCTGTATTAGCTTTGGTTGCACATGATGATCTGGACTTGATTCAGATGGATGTGAAGACTGCTTTTCTTCACGGTGATCTCCATGAGGAGATATATATGCAGCAGCAAGGGCACTTTGCCTTTAAGTGGGAGGTTGTTGGGGTAAAGGCACTATGCCCACCCTTATAGTGTGTACAAGCCCATAAGTTATAGTACATAGTACACTTAGTACTTTTAATGTACTAAGTGCACTATGTGTACTAGTGCAATATACATGTGTGATAGGGGAGTCACACACTCATACTTGGTGAGTTGACTTATCCCCACAACTCTCTCTCTCTCTCTCTCTCTCTCCCTTGCTTCACTGTGTATGTCTCCTACATGACCTAACCCTAATTCTCCCATCATGTGAGAGCTGTAAGCTGATCCACATGTATCTGGCCTCTGGATCCTGTGCTACCACTCTCAGTCTTCCCTGTAGCTCCCGTCTGAATAGGACTGCTACTCCTCCCAACCCTCTCGAGGTACCCTGGCGTGTGGTCCTCCTGTATGCTGACTCCCACCGGAATCCCTCTACTCGAGGTAGCCCTCTCTCTGGGCTCTGATGTGTCTCTGTCAGAAGTATGATGTCTCTCCCCACCATAACATGCTCCAGTCATCCAGGCTGCACCCATTAGTGAACCATTACAGTTCCATACTGCCATGTGTATCTCTGTCAGTTGCTTGGTCTGTGTCCCATAGACCCCAAACCGCTAATCCATGGGCCGGCCATCAATGATGACCCGACCATCTCGATAGAAGGCCTTCTTGCCTTCTCTCCTCGCGTGTAAGACTCGTGGCATGCAAGTTCTCCTATGCTCAAGCTGCATCCTCGTGAGATCATCATCCAAGAAAATAGGAGCTCCCTCTAAACCTCGTAGTATGACCCTCTTCCTCATGAAGGTGACCCTCTCCGTCTCTCCTGCAAACTGTAGGATGAGGGCTCGCTTGCGTGTTGAGTCTTTCCCGGCTCTCCATGCTTTGGTGAAGGGGAGAGGGTGCTCTTCCTTGTAGCCGAGCTTCATGCATAGAAGCTGTCCATCTTTCTCGGGAGTGGAGTCGGGTGTCTCGGCTATACCTGTGACTCGAATGTTGAGGCGGCGGGCATGCCTCATCTTCTCCTCCTCAATGGTGGTGTGAATGATTTGGTGTTCTTCCCTTTGAGTCTCCTCCCTCACTTCTTTATGGATGTTCTTCTTCACCACCTCGACCCATCCTGACTGCTTGGCTTCGAGCTTTCCCTCCATGTCCTTTGTGATCTCCTTGGAGATCTCTTCTTTGATGGCCGTGAGAGTGTTGTCATTGATCTCCCCTTCTTTCTTCTCAGCATTCTTGATGGCTACCATTTCCACTTTCAATGCACTCACCTCCTCCTTGAGTGCCGTGTTCTCTTGTTTGAGGTTCGTGACCTGTGCTTCGAGAGCTATGATGTGCCGATGTAGTTTGTTTTCCACCTCATTGAGGTTGGAATCGGATGTCTTCTTGTTCTCCTTGATTAGTGCCTTCATTGCCATCTCGAGGGCCTCGAGTTTCTCTTGGAGACTCGGGGCCATCCCTCCAGGTCACTCTGCAGTTCTTCCCACAGGCAGGAGAGAGAGAGAGAGAGAGAGAGAGAGAGAGAGAGAGAGAGAGAGAGAGAGTTATGTTGCTGCCTTGGGGGCCTGAGCAAGGGTGGGTGAGCAAGGGTGGCTGGGTGGGTGGCTGGGTGGGGGGGGGTAGAGGGGCGAACTGGAGGGCAGAGGCGAACTGGCGGAAAGGGGTAAGCAGAGGCAAAATGGCGAACTGGGGGGCAGAGGCGAACTGGCGGAAAGGGGTAAGCAGAGGCAAAATGGCGAACTGGGGGGCAGAGGCGGCGAACTGGCGAACTGGAGGGCAGAGGCGAACTGGCGGAAAGGGGTAAGCAGATGCAAAATGGCGAACTGGGGGGCAGAGGCGAACTGGCGGAAAGGGGTAAGCAGAGGCAAAATGGCGAACTGGCGGACTGGGGGGGCCAGAGGCGAACTGGCGGAAAGGGGCAAAATGGCGAACTGGGGGGCAGAGGCGAACTGGCGGAAAGGGGCAAAATGGCGAACTGGCGAACTGGGGGGCAGAGGCGAACTGGCGGAAAGGGGTAAGCAGAGTCAAAATGGCGAACTGGGGGGCAGAGGCGAACTGGCGGAAAGGGGCAAAGAGAGAGAGAGAGAGGGAACACGACTGCTCATGTATTGATTGTGATAAAGTGAAGTACAATAGCCACATAAAGATGTGACCTAATAGTGTGTTCACATGGTCCGGCCATAAATAGTGCCAGGTGGACCAAAACCACTTATAAACCTTTATAAGTGAAACTAAGCTAAACTGGGAAAAAAACCTCCACTAACTGAAGTAAAAAGTGCCCCAGTAACATACTGATGATCACTAGCACTCCCCTGGGTGCATACACAACATAAAACCCAACATCACTTGTGTGCGCCTAGTGCTGCGTCACATGGACGGGAACTAGTTTCGTGTCACCCGTGTGTGATGCTTCGTGCTGTATGGACGGGAGCCTGTTGGTGCCACCCGTGTATAGCCAGGATGGTGTCTTACCTATGGGATTGTCACTCCATAGAAAGACCAGGGCATATTTATTTATATTTGTCGCGCCAGTTTTGTGCCCGACAAGAACCTCTTGTACAAGTTTCATGAAAGGGAGATTTCGTCCACTATTTGTGCACATGCATTTATGCCTGCAGGCATAAATTTGTTTTTGCATGACTTGTTTGCGTGTCTGCTTGTTATGTCGTGTCAATACACTGGACGGGGATGCCCCCAGTACCGTGGAATGCTGTTTGCTGACTTGGTGGTGTGGCGTGCGAACAGGTGGTAAGTATTACCATTTTGGTCCTTTTAAAATGTAAAATCTATAAACTATGGTTAACTTTAATGTTTATAAGCTAATGTGTTCACACATTTAAAAAGGGGCTGGACATTTTCTCTTGGATGGTGCCCATAAGTGTTAATTATGTATTAAGGTTTTATAACCTTTGATAAGGCTTTTGCATGGAACATTATTGGAAACTGCCCACGTGTGAGGTTGGTGGGTTCTCTCTCTCCATCGCCTGTGGTATGTGCTGTTGCTGTACCCGATTGTTGCCCACGCTTGTACTAGCTGTTGTACCCGACTGAACCACGCTTGTACCAACTGTTGTACCCGATTGTACCATGCTTGTACCAGTTGTTGTACTTGCCTGCTGCCCACGTATGTACTTGGCTGTTGTACCCGCCTACAGGGCTGCCCACGCTTGTACCTGTTGCTGTACACCACCCTCATGCTCATTTACCGTTCATGTGTACCTGCTGGTTGCCCTTGTGTACCTGCTGGCTGCCCACGTGTATCTGACCAGTACTTGTTGTACATGTTGGCTGCCCATGTGTACCTGTTGGCTGTCCATATGTACCCGTTGTACCCGATTGTACTTGCCTGTTGAATTCATTGTACCAATTGTACAAACAGTATCTGTTGTACCTGCACACATGTGAAGTTCTTGATGTGCTGGATTGTACCTGCTACAAATTGTACGAGTTGTATCTGGATTATACTCACCGTACCAGATGCTCTTATATTTTTTCTCATTTGTATAAATATGAAATTTGCAAATTTAAATTCAGAGAATGCTTTAAGTTGTGTAGTGTAGGAGCAAAGCATGTATATGCTGACCATGCTCAGGAATGTTCTTCTTGGTGTGGTCAATATATTTCCCTGTGTGGTGTTGTTAACCGCACTCTCAGAGCTTCTGCGAGCCAGTGAAGGTTAGACTCACCAGGGAATTTGGGAGCAAAGCTCATTGGGGAGAACCAGGCCATGTTCCCTCTGCGGTGTACTCCTTTGCCTGCGTTAGTACGGGCGTGCCTGTTGGTGCACGGTCTCGGAAGACCAGTGAAAGGCAGGTGTCCACCCACTGAAGGTGGGAATGAGCCTATGATTTGGGGCTACTCCGACCAACACCTCTGCATTGACTTGAACCAGTTTTATTTGGTTGTTTTCACTCCCTTGTGGAGAAATCTGGCCTGCCAGGCCCGTGACACTTATACAAATATATTTTTCGGCCCCAGTGCTGGTGTCATTTGTATTTTCAGTATTTCTAGTATTTGTGTTGCTGATGTTGTTTCCATTGTTTAATAACAGTTAAATTAAGTGTTCTAAGTATGTGTATATTGTCTTCCGATCAGCAGCCTCCTGTAGGGAGCGGTCACAGCATGGATTTCATCATGTGAAATAGAGCTAAATGGGCCAAATAGTTACACGACCAGCAGAGTTTTACTTGCCAGAAGGCAACCGGCCAGCAGAGGGAGGTCTTCACACAAGTCGACCAGCTTTTTGGTGTCCAAATGAGTTGACCAGCAGCGTTTCAAGGGCTGTTAGGAGCCAGCCAGCACTAGAAAAGCCTCCAGAGTAATCGACCAACACCCTCCTTCCACTTGGTTGATATCTGACGTGAAGGTTAGCTGTAGGTAGCTCCAAATCAGGTCGGCTAGCCCTCCATGCATCAAGAAAGAATGCACATCAGCCCAAACTCGAGTTTTTTCCAGTAATAGAGCTTGTCCTCCAATAATAACACAAGCGCCTTAGCTCATAATCTGTCTGGTGTTCGGTCTTTGGTTGCCACATGTATTAAAATAGTCGTGCCTAATGTGAACAACTTATAAGTCTGTCCCACACATGACTGCAGCTAGACTGGAAGAAAGACCCCTCTGCTCAGTTATATCAAGTAAAGTGTTCAGGGATTCATGATCCTTCCGGAATCTTCCCAAAACATAAATATAGATAATCACCAAGATAGCTAGTCCCGGGAAATCACATCATGTCAGGCTCCATGAGCCATACATGTATTGTCATGTTAGGTTCCATATGCCATACAAACACACCATGTCAGGCTCCACAAGCCGTACATGTATGTCATGTCAGGTTCCATATCCCACACATGAACAGTAGAAAACAACAGAATTGAAGAATTTTGTGACAAAACCTTTGATGGGGAGAAACAGAGTTAGGTCATGTGGGAGACATACACAGAGAGAAGAACAAGGAGAGAGAGAGAGAGTTGTGGGGATAAGTCAACTCATCAATAATATGAGTGTGTGACTCCCCTATCACACATGTATATTGCACTAGTACACATAGTGCACTTAGTACATTAAAAGTACTAAGTGTACTATGTACTATAACTTATGGGCTTGTACACACTATAAGGGTGGGCATAACGCCTTTACCCCAACAACCTCCCACTTAAAGGCAAAGTGCCCTTAAGTAAAGGAAAAGAAAAAATCAGCATGTACATGATAATATACAAGGCCATATCAAGGCTGAAACTGGCCTCATCCAATGCCCATCAAGTGTCTGCAATGAGCAAACCGCTCCGGAGGCAAACTCTTCGTCAACAGATCAGCCGGGTTGTCATCCGTATGAATCTTAACAAGCTGAATTTGCTTGTTCTCTATCACCTCTCTGATGAAGTGATACTTCACATCCACATGCTTCGTCTTTGCATGAAAGACAGGGTTCTTTGCCAACTGGATGGCACTCTGACTGTCACAATGCAACAATGGAATATCCCCTGTATAACCCAAATCAACCACTAACCGAGATAGCCATAATGCCTCCTTGCAAGCCTCTGTGGCTGCAATATACTCGGCCTCTGTAGTAGATAAGGCAGTGCAATTCTGCATCCTGGATATCCATGACACAGCACCTCCTGTGAATGTAAATACATAACCGGTAGTAGACTTCCGGTTATCTGGATGACCGGCATAATCCGAATCCGTGTAACCATGCACTAATGCATCCTGTTTGCCAAAGCAAATGCACATATCCTGTGTGCCCTTCAGGTATCTCATGACACCTTTCACTGCTTCCCAATGCTTCTTGCCAGGGTTGGCCATGTATCTAGAAACCACTCCCACTGCAAATGCAATGTCCGGCCTAGTAGCAACCATGGCATACATGAGACTGCCACAAGCTGAAGCATACGGAATCTTGGCCATATCAGCCCTGTCTCTATCCGACTGTGGGCTGTCCATAGCACTGAGTTTCACATATGGAGGCAAAGGAGTACTAGTCTTCTTCCCCCCGTCCATATTGAACCTCTGCAAGACTTTGCCAATGTATTCCTTCTGAGACAAATACAACACATGCTGATTTCTGTCCCGAAGTATCCGCATACCCAAAATGTGATTTGCATCACCCAAATCCTTCATATCAAAGGTTTGATGCAACCTCTGCTTCAAGGTATCCATCTCCTTACGAGATTTCCCGGCAATCAACATATCATCAACATACAAAATGAGAATCAATAGACTGCCATCCAAAGCTTTTTTGGTGTACAAGCAGTGATCTATGTCACTTCTCCTGAATTTCTGAGATTTCATGAATGTATCAAATTTATGATACCGTTCTCTTGGTGCCTGTTTGAGCCCATAAAGACTCTTTTTCAGCTTGCATACAAGCTTCTCCTTTCCACTCACTGCATAACCCTCTGGCTGCTGCATATATATCTCCTCATGGAGATCACCGTGAAGAAAAGCAGTCTGAATCAAGTCCAGATCATCATGCGCAACCAAAGCCAACACAGCTCTAAGTGTGGTCATTTTGACCACTGGAGAGAAGATTTCCTCAAAGTCCACACCATATTCCTGCTTGAAGCCCTTAGCCACTAACCTGGCTTTGTATCTTGGCTTTGCATCATGTGTAACTTTGAGCCTGTATACCCACTTGCAAGGCAAAACCTTCTTGCCTGCAGGCAAATGCACCAACTTCCATGTTCCATTTTTATGCAGAGAATCCATCTCTGACTTCATGGCACGCTCCCAAAGAGCTTTGTCTGCCCTCTGTAAAGCCTCCTTGTAACATGAGGGCTCCCCACAGTCAGTGAGCATCAAGTAGTCAACCCCTGGAACAAACCTGTCAGGGGCTCTGGAGGGTCTTGTGGACCTCCGTACCCAATGACCATCATTTGCAGGTTGCTGTCCAGCCTGCATATCACCCATTGGTGGCTCCTGTTCCATGCCATAAGGCTGAAAAATCATGCCCGGTATCTCCTCCAACTGTGGTATATCCATAGGGATATCTTCTGCCATATCTGGCTGTCCATTTGGACCATTTTCAGCACCATTTAAGGGCTGGTTTTCCTGCTGTAATGGCTGATTTACAGCCCTTTGTTGTTGTCCATGATGTCCATCATCATCAAAGATGACTCTGCCAGGCTCATGTTGCCTTGCAGGCTCCTTATACATGCATGTTTCATCAAAAATGACATCATTGCTGCGTATGATCTTTCTATTCATGGGATCCCAAAGTCTATACCCCATTTCACCTCTGTCACCATATCCTAGGAATATGCATTTGTGAGACTTGGGATCAAGTTTGGTGCGCATTTCCCTGCGTATGTGCACGTACGCAACGCAACCAAACACTCTCAAGTGCTTGTATGACGGAGGCTTCCCTGTCCATACTTCTTCTGGCACTTTCCCACCAAGCCTCGTGTTAGGTGACCTGTTTATAAGGTGAACGGCTGTCATAACAGCTTCAGCCCAAAAACCATGAGGTAATGCAGCATGTGACAACATAGAACGGACCTTCTCCTGAATGGTCCTGTTCATCCTCTCTGCTGTCCCGTTTTGTGGAGGATCATAAGGAGTAGAGAGCTCCCTCTTGATGCCTTTAGCATCACAAAAGGCCTGAAACTGTTTGGACATGTACTCTCCACCATTGTCGGAACGCAAAGCTTTCAGTGTTTTGCCAGTTTGATTCTCAACAAGAGCAACAAACTTCTGAAACACTGAGAATGTATCACTCTTCAAACGAAGAGGATAAACCCACACCTTGCGTGTGGCATCATCAATAAAAGACACAAAATATTTTGCCCCTCCCAAAGAAAGCTGAGGCATCTCACATACATCTGTATGCACAAGCTCTAACTGAGCATCTTTTTGTCCAAGAGCTTTCTTGTGGGGGCACTGTAGTTGCCTACCATATATACAATGCTCACAAAACTGAAAACTTGAAAACTTTAGAGAAGGCAAGTAACCCAAACGAGACAATTGCTCCATTCCTTTGACACTCATGTGTCCCAACCGGCTATGCCACATAGAGATTTCCGGCAGCTCGGTTGCATTTACATTAGCATGGTGACAAACACCTGCATGCATAAAGTAAAGAGTGTCCACCTTAGAGCCTCTGGCAACAACCAGTGAGCCCTTACTAATTTTCCACTTTCCACTACCAAATGTGGTAACATAATCAGCATCATCAAGCTGTCCAGTAGAAAGCAGATTCTTCTTGATCTCAGGCACATGCCTGACATCATGGAGCATAAGCTGTGAGCCATCTGAAAATACAAGCCTCACATCACCTCTGCCAAGAATTTTGCATGCATGGTTATCACCCAAATAAACCACTCCTTCATTGCCAGCAGTGTACCTGACAAACAAGTCTCTGCAACCTGTGACATGAAAGGAGGCACCTGAATCAATGATCCATGAGTGCATACCATGACCACCTGTAAGAAGTGAATGGGCATCAAGTGAAGACGTAAAGAGGACCTCATCCTCACTGCCACCTGCATGTGACACATTGATTTCTTCAATCTTGACTCCACTTTTGCCCTTCGGCTTTACATCTTTGGCTTCATCCTTGTCTTTGTCTTTGCCTTTTCCCTTTTCTTTTTGATCATTTTTCCATTTGTAGCATTGCCTTTTAATGTGTCCCTTCTTGCCACAATAATGGCATTCCAAATCCTTTTTGGAGCGAGACTTGCTCCTTCCCCTTTCTTGGCTTTTACCCCTTTGCTGGGATCTCCCACGTGCATTCATTGCATTGGACTTTCCAACAGAGTTGTTTTTCCTGTTCATCTCTTCTTGAAGAAGAGCACCCTCAACATCTGCATATGACAGCATAGCATTCGAATTGCTAGTGGCTGTCCTGAATGTGTCCCAACTCTCTGGCAAAGTGCATAACAGAAAAGTGGCTTTGAACTCATCGTCCATTGCCAACTTTTGATTTATAACTTGGCTGACAATACCATTAAACTCATTGAGATGGGCTGTCATAGACGCCCCTTCCTTCATCTGAAGACCTATGAGTTTCTTCAACCAATACACTTTGCTTGAGGCACTTTGCTGGGCATACAAGTCCTGCAATCTCTGCCACATTCCCCAAGCTGTCTTCTCTTCACGAATGCTGAAAAGTAATGAGTCTGACACAGACAACATGATAGTAGATCTTGCCAGCTCATCCATATCTTCCCACTCTTCAGCTGTAAGAGAAGCGGGCATTACACCCCTTTCTTTGATAGGCTTGTGCTGCTTTTTCTGGAGCAACACATTGTAGCACTGGGTTTGCCAAATATCATAATTATGCGAGCCTTCAAGCTTCTTGATGTGAAGCAATGAAGAGCTCTCACTTGTGGTTGCCATAGCAAAATGCAACCTGTCAATGCCTGACTCCCTGCAAATGTGCAAACACTGCACCAAAAGCACACAAAGTGCTCACAGTTGTTCTCCCAAGCTTTATCTCCCACTGCGGAAGCAAGAATGCAACTTTTCTCCCACTTTTTGTGATGAAATCACCAAAATCTGGTTGCTGCAGATTTTGGACAGCACCTTAAATGTGCTCTTTTGCCCTTCCAAAGTACTGTACAGCAGTACCAAGTGCTCACCAATGATGTACCAAACCTGTACCGGCAAGTTCAGCAGCTGAAAATTGAACCTTTTGGTCACTCAAAACAGTGTACAGCCATGCCAAAACATGCACAAAGCTGTGCCAAATCTGTACCAGCAGGTACAATAGCAATAAATGCTCTCCTGGCTGTCCAAATGAGTGAAAATCAGACTTTTACAGTCCTGTACACTGCATACAACAGTTCCGAACAGAAATTGGGCAAAAGCCCCTTGACTGCAAGCTGATTTTTGAAGATTCAAGGCATAAATGTCTTGCCTGCTGCTTTGCCAAGCTCAACAAGCATACAAACTTGAAAAGCCCCTTGATTTAAGATCAATTTCTGATCATACATGGTACATTGACACACATGAAGGCATCCAGAGTGTTCACGATGCTTCCCCTTGGCCACATATACATCCAATACATGAAAGCCCCTTGATTTACAGGCACATTGAGTGCTTGTAAGGCATCAACACATTATCCACAGCATCAAATGCGATTGCCTGCATGCAAATCAACCAAATCGGCACAAAAGCCCCTTGATTTGCACTGCAATTTGCTGCAATTTTGCCCAAATGTGCGATTTTTCACATCATACAGCATGTATGAGTGCTTATATGCACAATTACATCAAAAGCCCCAAATTTCGACATCCAATTTCCTGCAAATTGATCCTGATTGTGACCAATTTCCTGCAAATTTATCCTGATTGTGACCAATGTCACCCAATTTTGCCAATTTTGCTCAAAAAATTGAGCAATTGGGCACCTGTACCTGCTCAATTGTTGATTGTACTTGCTCAATTGCAAGTCCCAAAAAAAATTGAAGCAAAATACCTTGTAATTTTCTGATTTTTCTCTGATTTGCAGGCGAATTTGGTGCTGATGCTTGATGCTGATGCTGATGCTGATGCTCTTGCAGCTGTGCAGGTAGGGACGGCTGTGTGACAAACTCCTGGTTTACCCTCTGCTGAAGAGCTTGAAGAGATTCCAAAAAACCCCAGCTTCGCTACTGTTAAAAGCGAGCAAAAGAGGCAAAGGAGTAAGGAGATGAAACCCACTCGTGCTGTTGACGTCCGCCAGCTACGCTCCTACCAGTGAATGAAACAAGCTGCCATGAAAGGGTTTGGATGTGTGAGGTCTGCGAGCAGGCTACGGCGGTAGTAACCTGCAAAGCCGAAGCCGCTTCTCTATGCTTCGCCTGTGACGCAGACATCCACTGTGCTAACCCTCTGGCCAGCAGACATGAAAGAGTCCCTGTCCTGCCCTTCTACGAGTCCCCTGGCCTCATCAAGCTCAACGCTACACGATTGTAGTCGACCCCTGCTGCGAGCGCTGCTGAAGGCGCCTGGCAGCGCTGACACGCCTGTGTGTGTTCCAACGCCCGCCACTTCTGTATTCGCCTAGCGCTGTGCGCTTCGCTCGTTGCCTCAGCCACGCTTGAAGTCGATCGCTTGTTTATCTTACTCGCTCACGTGGTGTTCGCCTGGCTGCTTAGCCTCCTCGCTATGCTGCCTTCGCCTAGTAGCACTGAGTGTGGTTTCGCCTAGCGCCTTGCTGTAGCACCTGGTGTGAAGGTTGAAGCAGAGAGCTCGCCTTGCCTGGCGTTCAACACAAGCAGCTCACTTGATTTGCTACCTAAGCCAGGAGAGAAATCAACGCCTGCACCTTCTTCTCATCTACAGCAAATTCAACACAACCATGTTGGAAGTTCAGGCTCTGATACCAGTTGATGGGGAGAAACAGTTAGGGTGGGAGACATACACAGAGAAGCAAGGGGAGAGAGAGAGAGTTGTGGGGATAAGTCAACTCATCAATAATATGAGTGTGTGACTCCCCTATCACACATGTATATTGCACTAGTACACATAGTGCACTTAGTACATTAAAAGTACTAAGTGTACTATGTACTATAACTTATGGGCTTGTACACACTATAAGGGTGGGCATAACGCCTTTACCCCAACAACCTTCGCCCAGTCTTTGACCACAAAGGTGTTTTTTTTGTTTTTTGTTTTTTTTTTGTTCAAGTACGTCTGTGGTAGGAGCAGAACATGGAGTTTCGGCAGATGTTAGAGAGCTCTTTGGTTTTTTGGGAGAAAGAATGGTGCAACAACCTCGATCTCTTTGAGCAACATGGCATAAGATAAGAGGGGAATGAGGAGACTATCTAGATGTTGGAGAACAAGTTGGCAGGTTGCTGACAAGAGACCCAATTAAGAAAGGCATCGCATATATTGGTAAGTCCATCCATAGATGAAGCTCAACATGAGGGAGTGTCCAAGGATACCGGAAATCTTTCAAGAGAGGAAGTGGTATCAATGATAGAGTTCCCAAGAAAGGAGCAGATTATACTGGAGGATGAACCTACGGAGCAGACATTACCAGGCTTGGAGGTGATCTAGACAGATGGAGAACAACCCATCCCACAGTCCATTCCAGTATCTGAGGACAAAGAGGAGTCATCAAGTGAACTTCACTTCAGATTTTTCTCTCCAAATCCATTGAGGAAGATGAGATGTGTTTTCTCTCAGGGTGGTTGTTCTCACCAAGTCTAGACTTTGAATGTCTATTGATTCTTGAAAACACCAATAGGCCAACTGGCGGACCAGTATGAAGGGGGGATAAGCAGCCTATAAAATTGCAGCCAACAATCTATCTTTATATCTCATTCTTGCCTCCCTTGTTCATGAGCAGATGCAGTAGCAAAGAGCATACAACAGCCCGGTGGATGGAAATCAATAGGATAGGGATGTAACTTGACAGAAGTAGCCTAGCAGAACTGGACTGAGTGTCAGGTGGAAGTAGCCCGACATAACTAGATGGACAAATTTCTGGTTTGCTAATTGTCAGAGCAAAAGTGATCAGGTGACATTTGGTGTGTATTTTCCATTTCTTTACTAGCAAAGCAAATACGCCGCAAAGAAGGGAGAGGGAGAGGAGAGAGGGGGAGGGAGGGGGGGGGGAGGTGCATTGGTCATCCTAGCCATTGGGACCATATTCACCAGAAACGTTTCTGAGTTTTGAAGGTTTTTTTTCTAAAGGGTTCATTCGTCACCTACAAAACTGCAGGTTTTGGATATATATATATATGAAATTTTAATTTATATATACATAGTAGTATTGTACACATACAAATTAGAACTTTAACTTTTTTCACAGAGTGACAAATGATAAATCACAATTCAAATATCAAACTAAAGCATCATCATAAAATTTCAATCATCATAGAGGTGTCTATGGTATGGCTAGAACTCATGGCAAGTAGGGGGAGAAGAGGGGGCAGCAGTGGCAAGTGCTCACTGCTTAGAGGGCACAGGGGGCAGCAGTCGGCAGCAAGGGGCAGATGTGGGGCGTTGGGGTCTCTAGCGTGGGCACATGGGGAGTCTCCAATGTGGGCAGATGTAGGGCTTGTGCGTAGCAACGTGGAGACTAGCAGCAGACTTGCGCGAAGGTGAGGCAGTGACAGAAGCACGCAACGAGTAGATCGGGGGCAGTCGATGTCAATGGTCACGCATTTTTTGGGAGAAAAAAAATGAAAAAAACTGACTTTTTAAAAGTGAACAAAACGTTTTGTCAAAGGTTTTGTGACACGTTTTGTCACAAAACGTTTTGCAAGTTTCGCCAGACCAAAACGCGTTTTTTGGTGACTATGATTGGGACCGAGTATCTATGTCTATATATGTGACCAATGTCTGTCTAATTTGTGTGACCGGTTTTGTGTTTCATTCTGTTGTTTGACTTGTTCATTGTTTTATTTGTTAGTAAATTAACTGCTTCTACAATATGCTCTTGACAATCTCAAACACATCGATTGAAGACATGGATTTAGAAGATAGTAGATTCTTTCTTAAGCATCTTTAAAGCTCATGTTTCAGTCGATAAAGCAACACATGCACTAATTGACAGATTGCTAAGAGCACGAGTCAAACAAGACTCATGGTAGAAATATTTGGAGAACGAAGGTGTTTTTGCAAATTCATATAGAGTTGAAAAGAGCACAAAGGTTGTCCTCAATAGACAGATCTTCAAGGTCTAGAAGTTTTCTGGGGGTTGGGATAAAATACCATTTTCAGTCCTTTAATAGGGGGTGTTCACCCTTTGACCTTACCTTGGCCACTCTGGATTCTACGGGGCAGATCAGGGCACCCCAGGGCTCCTCCATGGTATTTGAAAGTCCGGGCAAATGTGGTTCATTTGCTTGATGGTGTGGGACACTTGTGTTTTCTTCATTACTATCCTGTCCTTGTCCTTCAGGTCTTCTTGGATTCTTTTGGTCTTCATTTGAATTTTCTTTAGATTCTTTTGATTGTGTCTTGCAGATTACTCTAGGCTTTTCATCCATAAGTGACACATTTCCACATAGAGCATTGAGCATTCCGGTTTTGGCTTCGTATTGTCTTCAAGAGTTCCTAGCTTATCCATGCTCTGTTGTGTGCTGCAGTTAGCTGTGGAGTTTGGGCATGTGGTCAAATTTGTGAAGATAGATACAGATGAAGAATATGAGCTTGCCCACAAGATGCAGGTTTGGTTTATCTCACAAGATGCCGAAGGATTTATATCTCATCTGCATTGTTCATCAATATGGTTCTAATGTCTTTCACTTCTTGTTTGTTGGCAGGTTCGAGGCTTGCCTACTGTTATCTTTGTCAGTAAAGACACCCAAAAGAATGCTATTCGGACAGAGGGTGTACTCCCAAGGGACGTTTTTCGTAGTATTATACAAAACAACTTATGAACAATTTCTTCCTTATGGGGACCCATCAGAATGTAACTTGCCATTTCAATGTTAGTTTCTCACTGATGTAGCATGCTCTATGTGCTTTAGCGTTGTATTTAAGAAGGCATGCTCACATTGTAGTTGGAAACTAGCTCTCTTGGTTCGTTGTACTTGGAGGTCGAAGCTCCGAGGCTCTGAGCATGGTCAAAACTTGCACCAATCAATGTCTTTGAAAACTTCTCCAGAATATATGGATTGCAATGTCTGGCAAGGCTTGGACACACGTGCTGAGTTGAATTTGAGAACCACACACGTGCTGAGTTGAATTTGAGAACCACACTCCCAACCTTGGTTCAGACATCCCCAGAGATAAGAGGATGCAAGGGACTCTCGTTGCACGAAGGTGGATTGTACTTCCTCACTCATCCATAAGACTTGCTGGCAAGTTGCCACAAAGCTTCTTAGACCTTTTATAGCAAGGCAACCTTTTGTATTATTGTATCTTATCAACAATCCTTGTGCGACTAGAAGGATTATCTAATGATTGATAATCCTGATTTCACTGTGATTGTTATCTAATCGTTGTTAATCCTTTTGGAGTTTGATTTCACTGTGAAGAGACTGCAACATGTGCATGCAAGTCACCTAGACCAATGGGCAACTATCGATAAGAGTGGATAATACTCTCTTAGATGCTCCATTATTCAAACTGGATGTGGTAGCTCAAGAAAGCAAGGCACAATGGCCGAGACATTTAGCTCTATTGGATGAAGCAATTAACCATCAAGGTGATCATGCACAATTATGTAATGCTTGGAAATTTTATAGAAGAGATGTGCAAGGTTGCTGTGTCTGCATATTCCAAGAGTTTTTTCTTCTCTAAAGATAATCATGGTTTGAGCCTTACATAAACCTTCAGTATGACCTTTGTTAAGGCTTGTAATCATGGTTTGAGCCTTACATAAACCTTAAGTATGACCTTTGTAGAGGCTTGGAACTTCATGAAATGAGGATAAAGACCCCAAAGGTTTAGGTTTTTCAATTAACTTATGCGTGTGCAAGTTAACAGCGAATGAAGAGTAGTAGGCTCTTGTTTATTCCGAATGGCATTTGTTTGCATGAGACCTCTTATGCACTAAAAGGGGACTATTTTGTGGATTATTCTCTTATGATGATTATTTGTTAAATGTGCATTAATAATGGTCACAATTATGTAAGTTTATCACATCCATGAGTTCAATGACATGGAAGTTTTCATGGGCATGCTACATGGTTTATGCAATCAAATGAAGTGTTATGGATAGCCTAACAAGCTTGATAAAGTGAGTCTCATCTTGGGGGTCCTACTTGAAGCTTGCAATATAGCAAGTGAATAGGTATGGTTTTGATTTGCCCATGATGCTCATTTAGTCTTGGATTGTAATCTGATGCTATTATATGATGGTGGATGCATAAGTAAAGAGTCTTTTCTTATGATGCAATGCTATTAAGTTGGAAACTAGTGTTTGGCGTGCATTAGTTTTGGGGTTGAGCATGCATGTTACATTGGAATGCAAATGGGTGTGTTCTCAAGGGTAGTAATGCATATCTATAATGTCTAGTGTCCTCAATGCTTGGACATTTTTTCCCTAGCGTCGTGTACTTTCTCTTTCTATCAACAATCAAAGGATAAAGATGTTTATTCACATGTAATGAATAGAGTTATCGGAAAGTGAGAATTTTGGTGCAATGTGGTGGTGGTTAAGGAATTTAAAATTGGGGCTTCTTCATTTCCATTGAATAAGGCCATCTACTTACTGAGGAAGCACCTTTAATAAAACTAGTGTCAACTTAAAGGGTGCACAATGCTAAGAACTTAGGATTGAGTTTTAGTGATACATTTTCTCATAGCACCGCACCATGGTTTGAGAATATCCTTTGAAGTTTTATGAATATCTCTGGAGAAGGCATAGCTTGACTCAATGTTCTTGTGCCATCATCAGTTTCCAATTGAGATTAAAGACTCCATCTCTCTTAGCATCTTGGTTGTCCTCCAACTCCATCCCCTAAATCAATGTCTTTCTTGACTCATAACTAATACATATGTTCAAGTCAAGAGCTTACCTTAGCCATGTCGAAGCATGTGTCATTGGGTCTTCCCTTTTAGCTGCAAATACAACTTCCCAGTATGGATGCACTAGTTGGTCCGTCTTGTTCTTATTTCATTATCACAACAGAATGCTCCTTGCCAATGGAGTGAAAGGAGAGCTCTCTATGCCTTGATAGAGGCAACGAAAGTTTCCTCTTGGTGGTGTTTCCGTTCAAAATAGGCAGGGAATGAAGTCGCAACTAATGCAAGAAGACCTACAATCAAACCTATCTAGCGTGCATCCATCAAGCAAGCAAGATTCAATGGCATACAAGGAAGCAAGAAGATGGGAGAAGAGACATCACAAGTAAACTATTGCAAGGGAATGGTTGTGTCTTGCTTATTGTAAAGAATGACTTATATACAAATGGCTAGTTTTCATACTAGGCCGGTTGAACTAAAAAATGGTTCGGCCTCTATTACTAGCCTTAAGCAACTATGTACCCTAAGTCCATAGACTTTCCCTATTTGACATTAAGCACACGTTAAGGTTTCACTATATATTCTAGTGTTGTCTTCCAGAAAATAATTGCATGTTCGTGCATGTAAGATTGGAAAGCACCTTACGGTAGGTTGGCGGATGAAACCATGTTAATGTATGGAGTGGTTAAAATACCTTCCTTTCTAATGGTGACCATAGTAGAAGCATGTGTTGTTGGGTCTTGTCTTCGAGCCTTAAATGCAACTTTCCATTGTGGATGTGGTAGCTCATCCTGTTGTATCCTCACTATGTTATCACATTGGAATGCTCCTTGCCAAAGGGGTGAAGGGAGAGCTCTCAATGTTTAGATGGAGGCAAGAAGAGATGGTTCTTTGTGATGGTTCTCTCTCTCATGAAAGGTGGAAGAAGAAGAAGAAGCGAATGCAAGAAGAAAACCTACAATCAAACCTATCTAGCATGCATCCATCAAGCAAACAAAAACAAGAAGAAGCTAATGTAAGAATAAAACCCACAATTAAATGTGTTTAGCATGCATCTATCAAGCAAGCCAGATTTAAAGAGCAAGCAAGTAAGAAGAGGGAAGAAGGAGAGCTCAAAAGTAATGTATTACAAGGGAATGATTGTGTATCACTTATTATAAAAAATGACATATATATAAATGACTAGTTTTCACACTAGGTCGGCTAAACTTTGACCTCTATTATTACTCTTAAGCAACTGTGTACACTAAGTCCGCAGACTTTTCCTATTTGTTATTAAGTGCATGATAAGGCCACGTTATATGTTCCAGAGTAGTCTTACAAAAGTAAAGTGCTCGTTTGCGCGTTGGTAAGATGGCACCTTGTCGTAGGATGGGCGATCGAAAACATGTTAATCCAACGGAGTGGTTAACATACTCCCTTTCTAATGGTGATCACGTCCTCGCATCACCCAAGCCAATCCAAGTTGACGGTGAAGCTGCTATTGGGAAGTGGATGGTGTGGATAGTCCAAGATATGTCATGGAGTTTGTGGCTGAAGTTGAAGTGGTTAGTTGGGGACTGACGATCTGTAGCCAGATGCAAGGGAAAGTGATTGAAAGCTTTTGGCAACCGTGATGGTGGTGGCAAGTAGCTTGTTGAGGTGGCATGGAAAGTGATAGTTTATGTAGAGATTCTTCATGCCAGGCATGTGCTGGTTATGGAAGTGGTGTGGGCTCTTCAACATGAGGTAGTTGCCATCCCTTCACTCGTGAGTGGCAACCGTGATGGTGGTGGCAAGTAGCTTGTTGAGGCGGCACGGAAAGTGATAGTTTATGTAGAGATTCTTCATGCCAGGTTATGGAAGTGGTGTGGGCTCTTCAACATGAGGTAGTTGCCATCCCTGCACTCGTGAGTGGAAGAAAGAGTGCAAAGACCCCATGTAATGATTGGCATGGGTAGATGGAGGTCCAGGATGTCTTGGTGTGACAAGGTATTATGCTTGCAGATGTTGTGGGATGGCGATGATCTTTTTGAGCCTTAGGGATGCTGGGGGCAGTGCTATTGAAGTGTGTGCATGGTTCTCTTTGGGGTTTGGCACGATGGGTGGCTCTTCTTTGATGGAGATAGGATGGTTAGGGCCACCGCACATGGTTAAGGTGTTGCTTCTTGTTGCTTGGAGTCTAGGGGCTCTTCTGACTTTTTTGAAGGTAGTGTCAGGATATGGGTGGAGGTGGAAGCCACTATTCTTCACTCTTACTTAAGATTTGGGGTTGACATTGAAGGCATGGCACACCCACTTAGATTTAACGTTTGTGGGTGTGTTCGTGCAGGGTCTAGGGTACACGGGTTTCTTTGACCTTGACACCAAGATGTGGGGGTTCCCTTTGTAGAAGCCTTGTGCTTCTAGTAGCTTGGTTGGGAGCCAATGAAACGTTAAATTTTGAGGTGTTACTCAATACTGAGGCCATTGCTCAGATCTTTTTGGCTTTAGGGTTTGTGTAGATGGCGAGGTTCATGAGATGACCCAAACGGATGTGGTTTCTCTTTGTAGAAGCCTTGGGGATTTTAGTAGCTTGATGGGGATCCATTGGGGCTCGGGGTTCGAGTAAAGCTCTTTTGCTTGGGGTTCCCACTTGGCATAGCTTCACTTACAGTTGGGATTCTTGCATGAGCGTTGTACTTGCCCTAGATAGCTAGGGTACTCTTGGGTACCCATTCCTTCTTGGGGTGACCTCTCTGAAGGGTGGTTGAAGTTGAGGTTTGGGGGATGGGAATTCCTCTTTTTGCTTTATTAAATTTATGCATAAAAATAAGATTCATCTTTTTTCTAGAAAATTTTACCATAGCTTCGCTACAATTTCAGATAATGTTCAATTTTCTAACCTTAAATAAATACTCATAATTGAAATGTGATAGGAACTCCTCTTTTAAACTAAAATTTTATTATGCATACATAGCATAATTATAACATAATTATATTTAAACCTTTTGATTATTCTTAAAATATCCATGAAAATACTTACAAAATGTTAGCATAACTCTTTCAATCTCATAAAAATATTTAATCCTCTTCTCTAGCTTGTCAAGCCTAGAGTTTTGATTAAGATAATGAAATTAGCATTAAGATCCATCCTTCTAACAAGGATCCATCCAAAAAGATGATTAATCTTTTAAAAAGAGAGATTTATTAATAAAAAATATTATAATTAAGCATAAAAATTAGCATTAATCTAATTAAACATTATGAATCACTAAAAAGCTTGATTTCAAGAGAAAACCATCAATTAAAAAGCCTCCCAAGCATTAGAGGGGTTGGGAAGAAGATTACCATTGAGGAAGATAGAAAAACATCATTGGTTAAGGCTTACCCTTGATTTTTGGCTTGATTCTTTGGAGAGAAGTGAAGCCCACAAGGGAGAACTTGGCCACCAAGATGGAGAGGGTAATATCCAAGAGAGAATAGAGATTTGTGAAGCTCCAAAGCTTCCCAAAGTAGAGGTAAAATAGAGGGATAATAAAAGTACACTAAAATGAAGATAATACTGGCATGTAAATACACAAAGATGAAATTATAAAGTAACGGGGGTCTATTTATAGGTGAGGGAGGCCACTAACCAAGTCCAAATGGGATCTAGAGGCTTCCAGTTTCAGTTTGATCCATTTTAGACCAGTTAGCTCACTTTTTGATCCAGTTTTTTGCAAGAGGAGAGAGGAGAGATAAAAATATCTCATTTTTTTAATTATAAATGAAAGGTAATGATGAAAAAAAGGTGCCTCCTTCATGAGTCCTCTCCTCCCTTATTGAGGTGTCAAAAATTAAATTTTTTAACTAATAAACCAACTAATAAACCCAGCACTTGGTCAACTCTTCATCTTATGTGAACATTTACTCATTTTTGGGAGTTTTTCTTTTATTCTTTGCATTTTTCTCATCCCAACACTTGGATTAATTCTATTGGTCCTTTAGAACATTATTTGGACCTTAATCATTTTTTTTTGAAAATGTGGACCCTTAGGCACCTTAATCATTTTTTTTGAAAATGTGGACCCTTAGGCTAAGGTCTCCAATACACATATTCAATTAATTTCTAATGCACATTGGAAAATGCTTTTTGAACTTTTGTGTCAGGGAAATTCATCTTAGATATTAGGAGAAACTTTGTATCCAAAATATCTCAAATTTGTATTGTCTCTCTCTAGAACATTTTCTCTCTCTAGGCCAAAACAAGGAAAAACAATGTTTTCTTGTATTCTGAATTAGGGGATGATTACAGAGACTGAAGGGGAGATTCTTACACCTTTACATCTCAAAATTTGGAGGGAAGAATCTTACAATACTTTTATTGGTGGTTTGATGCTTTTGGTAGAGCAACATGGGATGTAAGAGGGTCTTTCTCACCTCGATCCACCACCAAGACATGGCAAACTTGCTTGCTAAACTTTCACAAAGAATGTAGTAGATGGAGCTGATCACAAATCACATCTCATACACAATGATGTGTGTGGTCTGATGCAGACTACTTCTTTGGGAGGAAATTTATATTTTGTAACATTCATTGATTACATTAGCGAATTCAACTGGTCTGACCCTATGAAAGATAATAAGAGATATTTTCTCACTTTCAACATTTTGTTGCTATGGTTGAGAATGAAACTAGCTTAAAAATACAAACTCTCCATTCCAACAAGGAGGGGATACATCTCTAATACATTCAAAGATTTTTTTTGGTAAAAAAGGACATTAAGTAGCAAAATGGTATTGCTAAGAGATGCAACATGAGTGTCACGGAATAGATACATGGTTAAGGTCAGCAACTTCCACACAAAGTTTGGATGGAAGCAGTTCTTTGTGCTACCTATGTGCTAAACAAGTTCCCCACTAAAGCTTTGAGGACTATCACTCCTTATTATGAGGCTTGGTACCTAAGGTTGAGCACATACATGTTTTTGGTTGTTTGGCATATACACAAATGCCAACAAAAAATCAAACTAAGCTTGATGTGACAAGGTAGTGAAATGCATTTCAATCGGCTACTACAGTGCCAAAAGTAAAGGTCATCATCTCTACAATCATCTTACTAAGAAGATTATTGTCAAGAGGGATGTTGTTTTTATAGAGAATTCTATTTATCCATTAATGGAATTTAATAAGCATGCCTATGTAAATTATCTGAACATGTTTGATGGTATATTACTTATGCTAGTATTTACCAATTCTCAACAGATTTTGATTATTGATTCTTATTTGTTGCAAGGGAAGAATGCTCAAGGAATTGATGCACCAACTTAGACTAGATGGAAGATGTAGTAAATGCTGAAAGATCAACTTGAATCTAGGGTTATGCGCTTAGATGGGTTAGAAGCACTTTGCAAGATAGCAAATTGTTTACGAACCAGATCTGATGTGCTCGAACTACTTTAGTAGATGTTTGCTGAGTTTAAATTTCTTAGTTTTGTACATGATGTAGATGAATTTGAGTCTTTTGAAGAGACTCAAGGAGATCCAAATTGGGTGAAAGACATGCAAGATGAAATTCATTCCATTTATAAAAATGGAATGAATTTCATTCCATTTATAAAAATGGTACTTGAGATTTAGTGGATCTACCACTTGGCAAGAAAGCTATTGGTACTAAGTGGGTTTTCAAAGTCAAAAGAAAAGTAGATGGATTGGTTGACATATTCAAGGCCAAACTTGTTGCGAAAGGTTATGCCCAGAAAGGGATTGATTATGATAAAACTTTTTCTCCCACTTCTCTTATGACCACTATCCAATTTGTTATTGCTTTAGTACCCCATTATGGATGGAAAGTGCACCAATTGGACATTAAAACACCTTTTTTTAATGGTGACTTGCAGTTATATGAGTCAACCAGCTGCCCAATTTGGTCAAGAACAAAAGTATGCAAGCTTAATAACTCTTTATATGGTTTGAAACAAGCTCCCAGAGCTTGGTACCGAAAGATTCATGCTCTTTTACTGAACATAGATTTCAAAATAGTCATACAGAGAAAGCACTTTATATGTAAAAAAGGACAAGCATGATTTGCTTGTTACTGAACATAGATTTCAAGATAGTCATACAGAGAAAGCACTTTATATGTAAAAAAGGACAAGCATGATTTGCTTGTTGTTATTCTCTATGTAGATGACATGATACGTGCCAATGAGAATTTCATTTATAGCCTTCAAGGATGACGCTGCCTTAAATTTTGAGATGTCAGAGCTTGGTCTTTTTCACATCTATTTGGGTATGCAGTCTATATAGCAAGATGATGGTCAAGAGGTTCAACATGGAAAATTACAAACCAATATCTACAACAATGGAACCTTGTGTAAAAATTAGCTTATATGATGTTGATGAAACATTCGACATAACCACTTATGAACTGTTGGAATTAGGGTTGCAGGAAAGCACACAAAGCTTGGAGAAGAAGAAGCAAGAATGCACACAACACACAGTGTATTAGATTGTGTGAATGTACAAGGATAAGTTAGCCCTAGAGTGATGGGCGTATATACAAGCTGGGGGAAAAACCTCCTAAAGAGGGAAAAAGTGCCCCGGCGGTCCTAAGTATGTTCACACACATCACTGCCTATATATATGGCAACAAATCCCCCCTGGGGGAGTGATGGTGTGAACGAGAGCTGGCACTCATGTATAGGGAAGTGCCATGCCCTAAGTAGAGCAGTCCACAAAGGGGAGCAAGCCCAAAGCTTTGCGGAAAGCTTCAAACTTTTCACGAGGAAGCGCCTTTGTGAAAAGATCGGCGAGGTTGTCCTGTGTTGGCACATAGGCCAAGCTGATCTCTCGTACTGAGAGTCTCTCCCTGACATAGTGATAATGCACCTCAATGTGCTTTGTGCGAGCATGAAAAACTGGGTTTCTTGCAACTGCCAATGCGCTCTGACTATCAGTGTAGATAGAGGTGGCAGACTCCTGTCCAACACCCAAGTCAGCCACCCCATAAGCCGTCTGAGCCACACATACTCAACCGTAGCTGTGAAAGCTGTCCCCTGTACTCAGCTTCACAACTAGAAGTGGCCACAGTAGGTTGCTTCTTGCTCAACCAAGATATGCATGAGCTACCAGAGCATGAAACAAAAACCACTTGTGGACACTCTTGTGTCATAGCAACCAGCGCAATCTGAGTCCGAAAAAGCATGTAAATCTAGCGGCAACGATCCCCCCTTGGGATAAAACAACCCAAGATGTATGGTGCCACTCAAGTAGTGAAAGATGCGTTTAATTGCCTTCCAATGCTGAGACCCTGGGCTATGCATAAACCTGCTCACCTGTGAGATTGCAAACTGAATGTCCGGCCTCGTAATGCATACATAAATGCATACATAAATGAGGCAACCAACAGCTGTCTGATAGAGTGTGACATCAAAGTGATCTCCAGCATCATGAGGACTCAACTTCAAACTTGTCTCCATTGGAGTAGCAATAGGCTTGCAGTCTTCAAGGCCAAATCTCCGCAACAATGTCTCAATATACTTTGTTTGACACAAAGCAATACCTCCATCACACTGCTTAAATTGTATCCCCAAATAATGATGCAAATGCCCCAAATCTGACATATCAAAAGAGGCATTCAAATCAGCCTTAAAATCAGCAATATGACTCTCATTTGGTCTTGTGAGTAGCATGTCATCGACATAGACAGCAATGATTAGATGTACATCATCCACATGTTTAACATACAAAATGCTTTCTGTTTGACTATTATGAAAACCATGTGCAGTCAAATATGCATGTATCTTTTCATACCAAGCTCGTGGAGCTTGCTTTAAACCATATAAAGCCTTTTTCAACCTGCACACTTTGTTTTCCTGCCCTCTTTGAACAAAACCACGAGGCTGCGATACATATCCATTCAAGAACGCAGTCTTTATGTCTAACTGATGTACATTCCAACCATTATGAGCTGCCAATGCACAAATGCTACGAATGGTAGTCATACGACAAGTGGGAGCAAAGGTCTCATCAAAATCAATGTCCTTTTCTTGAGCATAACCTTTTGCAACAAGTCTAGCCTTATAACGTTCAACACTGTCATCTGGCTTTTGTTTCAACTTAAAAACCCACTTACATCCAATGACCTTTTTACCAATAGGTAAATCACACAAAGACCATGTACCATTCTTCATTATAGCATCATATTCACTTTGCATTGCAGCCAAATAATTTTCTGATTTTTGTGCCTCATCAAATGAAAGAGGTTCTTCCTCTTCACACATACTAGACACAGCCAAAGCATAACAATCTGATGCATAAGAGGCATGCTGAAAACCTGAACGAGTACGACTAGACATAGGTGCATCAATTTTACTATCACGTAAGGTTTACACCAGCCATTTAGGCATACCTCTAGCCTGCTCATTGTTAGCCCTATCCTCATAAATTACATCCTGTAAATCTGCATCAGAAATAGGCTGATCTATGATGTCGTTTGAAATCTGCATAGGCTGAATATTTACCTCATTAGGACTTACATTTGAATTCCCACCTGTAAACAGAGGCAATAATGTATCAAATACATCCCATGAGCTCACACCTGTCTCTTTGGTACATGATAACAAAGGCTGCACAGCATCTTCCACAAAAACAATATCTCGACTAATCAAGATACGCTTTGACTGCGGATGATACAATCTGTAACCCTTGCTCTCAGCACTGTAACCAACAAAAATGCATTTGACAGCCTTATCATCCAATTTTCTACGTTGTTGCATAGGCACTAAAGCATAGGCCAAGCAACCAAAGACACGCAAATGACCAATAGAAGGTTTCCTGCTATGCCAAGCTTCGTATATGGAGTAATAGACTGCAAGGCCTTAGTGGGACACCTGTTGAGTACATATGCAGCACACATGACAACCTCAAGCCAAAATGCATGTGGCAAATCTTGGCTCTTGACCATACATCGTGCCATCTCCATAAGTGACCTGTTTTTCCTCTCAGCAACACCATTTTGCTGAGGGGTATACGGCATTGTACATTGGTGTTTTATCCCACGACTAGCCAGAAATGCATCAAACTCTTTAGACATGTACTCCCCCCCTCGATCAGAATGGATGGTGCCCACAGTACAATTGGATACATTTTCAACCATAAGCAAAAACTGTTTGAAGCACAAAAACACTTCGGACTTTGCCTTTAGTGGATATACCCATGCATGCCTTGAGTAATCATCAATGAAAGTCACGAAGTACAAGTGTTTACGGAGTTTGCATAGGCCCACATACATCACTATGTACAAGTTACAATTTACGAGTGGCCCGCACAGAACCATCCTTTGGAAATGCAGAACGTTGCATTTTGCCCAAAATACAGCCTTCACAAACATGTTTCAATGGTGCCTCAAGAGGGGGCAATGAAGCAACCATATCAAATTTCTGCAAACACAGCAAACTAGTAAAGTTCAAATGACCAAAACGAGCATGCCATAGTTTTGCATTTGAAACTGCCTTTTCATCAGAAACTGCATTTGCTGAATCTTTCACACACTTGTCATAAGAATTGAGCCTATACAGCCCACGAAACAAGATGCCAGATGCAATAATCGTATCACCAGAAGTCAAATCATGAACAGTACATCTGTCATCCACAAATTTGACTACAAGTCCAAGTCTAGCAAGCGCAGAGATAGACAATAGATTCTTCTTTATCCTTGGCACATACAAAGCATCTGAAAGTGTGAAAGCGCTGCCATCTGCAGCAGTAAGCATAATTTTACCAACGCCCTTCACTGGGTAAAAAGCATTATTAGCACATGTGACAGTATTCCCATTAGGGACAGCCTCAAGACAAGTGAACATATCGCGATGCGAGGTAATGTGCTTTGTAGCACCACTGTCAAAATACCATACATCAGAGTCAACAAAAACTGCCAAAACATGCATCATGTCTAGATGGGTCATACTGGCAATACACGCTAAATGCCCATTCTGTATCCTGCATAACATTTGCAGAATCTGCATTTGTAGAAGCATCCGCTATTGTGGCTGCATTTGACTCTTTCTTCTTTGCCTCTTTAGCCTTTAGGTTAGGGCAATTGTTAATGACATGATCAGTTGCCTTACAATAGTTGCACCTGATCTTTTTCTTACCTTTATCAAGAGTTTTCTCAGACCTATTGTTGCTACCTGTGGAAGGAGAAGAAGTTGCAGACCTACTAATAGGAGAAGAAACAGTGGAAGGGGCTGCCTTACCACTTCTTCTCTGCTGGCAGCAACAAATGCCTGATCAACTGCACGCTGTCTAGCCCTGTTTTGCCTGGACTGCTTCTTGCAAAAGCTTGTTGACTAAAGTATCATACTTGACAACATCAGGTCTGTCCTCAGTAATAAGTCTCCATATGGAAGCAAAAGTCTGATATGACTCAGGTAAAGCATCAAGAACAGTCTACACAAGAGAATGATCAAGAATAATCTCACCTGCAGAAATCAACTGTTCCTTGAGATCTTTAATCTCAGCAAGAAAAACATTCATGTCATCATCTTCCTGCATAATCTTCGATTCTAGTTCTTTACGCAGGTAAGAGATTTTTGCCTCGTTACGACCTACATACAAACCAGCTAGAATATTCCAAGCTTGTTTTGCTATTTTAGCTGAACGAATATGTGGAGTGATGTTACATTTGACAGAAAGTGCAATCAAGGCATGAGCCTGTGCATCTTTACTATCCCAACGAGCTTGTTCAGCAGTGGGTAAAACAGCAGCAACAATAGAGCTACTAGAACCTGCAACATCGTCAACAGATCCTACATCCACAGAACCTGGACGTACATCCATACCCTGCACAATGTTCCACACTCCTTTTGCAACTAAAACATGCTGCATCATGTATGCCCAAAGTGGGTAGTTGCTGTCTCCATCTAGTTTGTCATCAGCACAACATGCGAAATACATCATTGCTATTATCAGCCATGGCCACTGACTGAAACTGATGCAAAATCTACCTGTAATGGAGCAAAGACTGAACAGAAAACAACTCATGCTATGTAGCACGGTCCATAATAGAATACGTATGCTTGTTTTGCAAAAAACTGCACTGTCAAAATTTATGCACAAAATGACGAAAACACCTGTATAGAACTTGCAATGCAAAAACGGAGCCCGAAACGACCTCAGATGCGATTTCTGAGAACACTAAGCCGTCGGGCACTTTGCAGAGTATAGGGACCTGCAAGCGCTCGTGAAAGCTCACCTCAATCAGAGAACGTGAGTCGGAGGGTGCTAGCGGCGTAGCCCTGGGAGCCGATGCCTGCTCTGATACCAATTGTTGGAATTAGGGTTGCAAAAAAGCACATAAAGCTTGGAGAAGAAGAAGCAAGAATGCACACAACACACAATGTATTAGATTGTGTGAATGTACAAAGCTAAGTTAGCCCTAGAGTGATGGGCGTATATACAAGCCGGGGGAAAAAACCTCCTAAAGAGGGAAAAAGTGCCCCGACGGTCCTAAGTGTGTTCACACACATCACTGCCTATATATATGGCAACATGAACAAGCTATCGGATGCCTAATCTGGTTACTCATGGCCAGTAGACATCTAGTATGATGTGTCATAACTTTCAAAATTCATGCATTGCCCAAGCACTAAGCATTAAACCTTTAGTGATTCCAACTGGGCAGGTGATTATGATACATGATAGTTTATAAGTTGTTTCTTTTTTACCAATTCGTGCACATCCTGGCTATGCAAGAAACAACCAAATGAGGCAACCTCATCTTGCGAAGTTAAATACAGAGAAACATTTACTGTGATAATTGAATGTGTATATGGTTGAGAAGATTGATGGAGGATATTAATGTCCCTTGAGACACCCCTACTATTCTCACTGACTAGTCAGCGCATGATGGCGGTTGCTAAGAATTATGTCTTTCATGCTAAGCACATTGAAGTGCATTATCACAATGTGAGATAGAGACTCCATGCACGAGAGGTCAATTTGATCTATTATAGTACACGTGATAATGTGGCAAATATTTTCACTAAAGCTTTATCACGTGAAAAGTTTGAGGCCGTCCACAAAGCGTTCGGCCTCTTCCCTTTCAAAGACTGATCTATAATCTCTGTAAAGCTCACATTTTTATGACATGGGGGTTTGTTAGATATCTGGTAGTACTTCACAAATGTGAGGTCATACACTTATGCCATGGGCACTTTTATCCCAATGGGTTTTTTTCCCATGGCCATCCAGGTGTAAAAGGGCACATTAGGGTTAGTTAGTATATAAGAAATCTTACTCACATTTCAGGGTTGCTTGATTATATATATTTTTTCTTTGTACTTGTAGAGAGATTTCATATCTCGTTTGAGCTTGTTGCCATTCTGTTTCATACTCTACACCATTGTGTTTGTGCCATTGATAAGCATTGTGTGTTAGTCCAACTCTCCATTCTACGAGATCCAACAATGGCTGCATTGGATGCAAATGGGGGATGCAAATGGGACATGGATGTTGATGCCTTTGCCTAAGGAGAAGAAGACAATTGGATGTGAGTGGGTCTATAAAGTGGAATTTAGATAGGTCTATAAAAGCAGGCACAAAGAAATATGGATGCAAATGAGACATGGATGTTGGTTCCTTTGCCTAAGGAGAAGAAGACAATTGGATGTGAGTGGGTCTATAAAGTGGAATTTAGATGGGTCTATAAAAGTAGGCACAAGGAAATATTGGTAGCCAAGGGATATGCACAGACCTATTGCATTGATTATGAGGAGACTTTTAATCCAGATTATGCTAGGATGAAAACCAAGTCATTGCTATAGTTGTAATTAAGAAATATTCTTTACACTAGATGGATGTAAAAAAGGAATTTTTACATGGTGATTTACAAGAGAAGGTTGACATGGTGCAACCACGAGGATATAAGGACCATGTACATTTAGATTTTATTTACAGGTTATGTAAAACCTTGTTTGGCTTGAAACCAGCACCCAAAGTATGGTCAAACAAGATAGGAGAGTATCTTAACACTATTGTTTGGCTTGAAACAATGGCTTGAACAAGTGATGGTGGTCAAACGAGATATAAGAGTATCTTGAAACTATAAGATTTCATATATTTACAATAGGAGTATCTTGACACTATTGAATTTTATATATCTACAATAGGAGAGTATCTCTACACTATTGGATTTCACATATCTACAATACATTTTCACTTTATGTTGAAAAAGACTGACAAGGGCCTTGTTCTAGTATTCTAATGACTTGATTGTCATAGGGGACAATGATGTTGACATTTATGAGGTGAATATGCTCCTTAAAAAGAAGTTTGAAATGAAGGATTCGAGTGAGCTAGCGATACTTCTTGGGTATAGAGGTGATAAGATCACATGGTGGGATTTGGCTTTATAGAGGCAGTATGCTTTGGACATACAATTCGCATATGGGATGATAGGTTGTAAGCCGATCTTAGTGCCATTACAGTAGAACACAAAGTTGGATGCATATATAGGTGACCTTTTGGAGGACCCTATATGTAAGGACACATTGTAGGGAGCCTCATATACATGACTATCACTAGGCTAGATTTTCAGGTGTAATCACTTGATTCTTAGATCATTTATACAGGTTTTACAAGCCGTTTGAACTTGTGAATCATAGGTTTCCTTGATCGCTCGACTCAACACTTGATTTAACACTTGGATCATCAGCTTCTTTGATCGATTGATTCCATTCCCACTCTTTGATCGATGATTTCACTTTCTGGAATTGCTTTGATTTGCGGTTCTCCAATAATTTTACTTTCTTAATGATCCTAATTTTCAAATGATTCCACTTTCTTTGGTGGTGAATCCTAGATTGATTCTAGTTTTGGGATCGTCAAGCTTTTTTTGGGGAGATCGACGACCACATCTCTGATCACCCAATTGTACTTTTTCAATCGCCTAATTAGTCATCTTGAATCATCCGATCGGTGATTTTCCAATTTCTCGATCCAAGATTTTCCAATCTCTTAATCTAATATTTTCCAATTGTTTGATCCAAGATTTTCCAATTTTTTGATTGTACGTCTCTGATCATCCATTTCTGTAATCGTCCGATTTCACTTTCTTCAATTGGTAATCCAGAAGTCCAATTGTCAGAAAGATGTAAACATTAAAAGAATATGATTTTGGGATACACATTAGGCCTTAGAAGGAAAACACATCAATAGATGCATTGAGTCGTATCATGGTTCTCTTATGGCTATTACTTTAGTCTCTCCTTCCTAATGTGAAAGCTCTCATTCTTAATAACATGAAATCTCTCATTCATCAGGATAGATTTTTGCAACTTCTAACAAAGGAGTGTAAATCCGAAAAAGATTATCATGATAAGGTGAAGGGGCTATAAGTTCAAGGATGGTTTACATCTACTTCAGTGAGATAGGCTTTGGATCAAATTTGAAGAATAATATTTTAAGGGAAGCTTATGATAATCCTCTCTCTCAAGTAAGGAATGAATCATGATATAGGGTGATCATGCCTTCACTTTACAATTGCTTGGGATGCTGGCAAAAGGCAAAACAGAGCATTAAATCAAGCACACACCAAGAACTTTGCACTACAATCTATGTTGTTTATCTTTGCAGAGAGAAACAAGGGAATATTACCATAGCTAGCCCAACAATCTTTCTATGATGTCGATGCGCTTTTGATTAGATGAAGACTGGTGTTTAGAGAAGGGGGACGTCCTCTAATAGCTTGTCTAGCTCTACCAAAATTTAGCATATTCCGTCCCCCTCTCTCTCTCTCTCTCTCTCTCTCTCACACACACACACACACACACACACACACACACACACACACACACACACACACACACACACACACACGCTCATATAATCCCTTATAACATGTTTTCTCATATGATGGTTTTATCTCGGTAGCTAGTTTGTTTTTCTTTTTCTCATAAAGGATACCATTACTTCATGAATTCTTTGTAGTATGTACAAGTTTGGTCTCATAGAGCTTTCTATCTTTTATAGGCATTAATTTGACTTCCTTCTTTCTTCTTCTCCAACCTCAACCTTAGTAGACAAGAGCTAGACCTCATCATTTGAATGGAGATTTGTCATGACTCTATCAAAGATTCATTAAGGATTATGTAAAGATACATGTACCTATTACAAACTAACTTCAAGCGAAAGGTAAAGCCTTCCATTGAAAAGACCCACAAAGGAGAATTAAAGCTTAGCTACTACAGCTCTGCCCAAGGAGTTTGTGGTTGAAATAGAAGATAGCATTTATGCTATAGGAATGATTCTTTTTTGTCTCAAAAAATAGATCCTTCTATTAGTTATATGAAAAACTAGTCAACATGCTGAAATACATGCTCAAAGCTTCCAAAAGAGAGTAAAAATGCTGGGAAGGGTAATTTGTGGTTGAAACAAAAGATAGTAATTATGCTATAGGAGCGATTCTTTTTTGTCTAAGAAAATAGATTATTCTATTAGTTATATGAAAAACCAACCAACAAGCTGAAATAAGTTGGATTCAAAGGTAGAGAAATGCATCTCTATTGGTTATACTTTGGAGTAGAAAGGTTATAGTTATTATAGCCCTACCACTCGTGAGATGATGTAAGAAGAGATGTAATATTTGATGAGATGAGTAGCTGATATGCACCCCACTAAAGGAGGCAAGAGATGATATAGATATAAGAAAATTAGCAAGAGCAAGACTCTATTGCACAATGGGAGAGTCCTTTGTATTATGAGAGATGTTTTCACTTATATACATGGCCATGAGTGTTCACACTCACTTAAATTGTGGCCGATCGCCGTGAACTTTAGGCTTAGAAGAGGCCTAATGCTATATTACAATGACTACTCTCATAATATATCCATGAAGTACATTCCTTGGGACTTCATCCTAACTTACTACCACAGGCTCTTGAAGCGGAAAGCACCATAAGTATTCCATATGACCATTATGGGCGCCTGTCCAAGTTGTAGATTTGGACACCATTGCTTTGTATCTTGAATGTATGACCTTTTGGTGTATCTAACTTGATATAAGACAATGGTGGTAGCTCTTGTTAACCCTAGGAATGGGTTAACACCATACCATTATTAGGCTATGTCAACACATAACTACCATCTAAAATAGCTATAAATCTCCCTTGCAGAGTGATGATGCAAACATGTATAGGGATCATATGGTTGATTAATTCCCAAATGGAAATAAGCCCAAAGCTTTATGAAAAGCTTCAAACTTCTCATGTGAGAGGGCCATATCTGCCACACTATCATGTGTAGAGACATGCCACGCTAATCTCTCCTATAATGAGCCTCTCCCTGTTGAGATACTTGTTATGCACCTCAATGTGATTTTTGCAATCATAAAACATTGGGTTCCTCGTGCAACCGCTAATGTACTCTGGCTATCAGTGAAGATAGAGGTGAGGGACTATTGTCTAACACCAAGATTTTCCAGAAGGTCTCTAAACCATACACACTCCATAGTCAACGATAAAATCTACCTTGTATGTAGCTTTACAACTCGAAATGGCCACTATTGATTTCTTGTTGAGACATGATATAATTGAATTACCAAGATGAAAGAAAAAGCCACCACTTAGTGTCATAAACATCTAGCCTAATTGGAATCACTAAAAGCATACAGGTGAATTTCACTCCCCTTAACATTCAATAAGCCAAGGGACTATAAAGTATCTGAATACTCACCACTTGGCTACGGTCTACAAATGCTTCCTTTTGAGATTGTGCATAAACCTACTCAACTGGGAGACCTCGAACTAAATGTATGGTCTCGTAATTACATGGATAGATGAGGCACCCACAACTTGTTGATAAATTGATACAGTAAATGGCTCTCTTTCATCTTGGGGACTAAAGCCAAGTATCTACTAGTGTAGCAAACAACTTACAATCTTTAAGACTAAACCACATAAGTGGCCTCCATATGTACTTTGACTATAATATTATAATACCATCATCAAGTTACATAAACTATATGCCTAAATAATAATACAACGAGCCCAAATCTATCATCTCAAATGACACATATAAGTCAAACTTAAAGACTGAAAGCATCTCCTCATTATAGCCTAAGAAGCATGTCATATGAAATGATGAACAAATATTTACTCCTCTTTACATAGAGGGTACTCTTAGTTGGACTGTTGTAAAATCTATTTGCAACCAAGTATAGGTTTATCGTCTCATACCATGCTCTAGGATCTTGCTTAAGGCTATATAATGCTTTTCTTAGCCTACATACTTTAGACTCATGTCCCTTCTCATGAGGCTAAGATACATATATCTCCTCATGCAAATCACCATTAAGAAAGATAATCTTGATATCCAATTGATGTACATTCCAACCATAATGTGCTACTAATACAATAATACACATGATCATAGTCATACAAGATGTGGGTGCAAAGGTCTCCTCATAATCTCTATGCCTTTCTCTTGAGCATAACCCTTTCTCTTGAGCATAACCCTTTGCAATAAGCCTTACCTTGTAGCTATCAACACTACCATCATCTTTACACTTAAGCTTATAAGCCCTCTTTGTACCAATGGCCTTTTTACCATAAGGAAAATCTGTTAAATACCAAGTGTCATTTTTGGGATCATCCTCTTCATGGCCTATATCCAATTTTCATGTTCTTCCTCATAGCAAATAGGTTCCTCTTCATTACATATACAAAAATGAGAGTCATTAGGACTTGTTTGGGGTCTTCTTGGGCCCTTTTATTTGGACACTTAGTGAAATGCTTAAAATGCTAATCAAGCTTTGACCAAGCTAGTGGCCTTGGCCTGAAAATGCATTTTTCCTTTTCTACAAAAAAGAAAATAGGCCAAAAGGTGATCTAATCATTAGATCTTATGTCCTTGGGAAGGAATATGGACCTACCTGCCTTTTTGTCTTGTAGTGAAGTACCTTTCACAAAGAATGTTTGAAAATTTTCGTCACTTTGTTCCCTCCCTTTTTGGAGGTGCTGCAGATCCCACTCTCTCTCTACACTCTCTCTCTAAAACACGTTTAGGGTGTTTTACTTGGGTAAGGGCTTCTTTTTCTCTCTCTAGGAGCCATGGCCTGCAGATCTGGACCTCTCACTCCATCATCCTCTCCACCAAGCTCTCATGGAAGAGCTCACCATCCCCTCTTGTGAAGGTATAGATCTACACATCCTTGCAAGCTGAAGCTCTCCATCTCCATCACTAGCAAGCTCTCCATATCTATCATCCTCTCCACCAGCTCTCATGGAAGAGCTCACCATCCCCTCCTGTGAAGGTACAGATCTACACATCCTTGCAAGCTGAAGCTCTCCATCTCCATCACTAGCAAGCTCTCCATATCTATCTTCTCAAGGCCTCCATCTCCATCTCCATCACTAGCAAGCTCGCCATATCTATCTTCTCAAGGCCTCCATTTCCATCTCTGTATCCATTTGCATCTCCTCCACCTCCATCTCCATCTCCATCTCCATCTCCATCTTCATCTCCTCCATCACCATCCACATTTCCATCCTCCACCTCCATCCTCCATCTCCATCATCTCCTCCATCTCCATTTGCTAGGTACAATGGCTCTACGGGACATCACCAACAAGAAATCAAAGTTTCGCTTGCACGTGGACTTAGATGAGGAGTATGCCACAATGCGAAGTAATCGAACGAAGGGATGTATTCCTGCTGAGGTGCTACGACTTCAAGGTGCAAAAGCCATTGATCTTTGGACTGATGGAAGCATTTATCCCCTTGATCCATAGACTGCTGCACCTCCCCCTTTTCGTAATATCACGCAGGTCGTACGCTTTTTGGGTGACGGTTATAATGGTTTCTTAGGGTACTGTCAGAGGCTCTATTCTTTGTACTTGTAGGAACTCTCAAATCAAAATCACCTTAGGAAGCTTCTAAAATTATGCAAGGCGGAAAAGGAAGAATGTGCGTCAACTTTCATGGCCACAAAGGAACATATGCTGGCTCGAGTCAAGGATCTAGAGAAGGAGGATGCAGAGCAGAAGATGAAGCTTGATGAAGGTGTGGAAAGCAGGGATCGAGTTATAGAGAACTATCTCCGTCTTCGAAACTCAACTTGGAACCTTCGCCGACGTGTCGATCATTTCACTCACCTCCCCGTGGGATATAATGCAAGGTAGCGAAAGCGCAAGCCTCTGAGTCTTCTTTCCAAAGATGGGGGGCTCGCAAGCGACGTGTGCGTCAAACAAGGTAATCACAGCTTCAAAACTAGCATTACATTCCTTTTTCATATAGTTGTCATTGACTCTAAACTATGTGATGTCCAGGGAATGTGCTAAAGCAATATTAGGTTGTTCCAATACTGAGGAGTCTATCCTTGAGCACATTATTCCAGAGCAGAAAGTAATCAATATGATAACCAATCCAGTAAATGGTGTGTTGTGTGATAGGATTCAAAAGTATTTTCTCAAGGAATTCGAGCAGATTGTCAGTCCCGTTGACATGCTTACTGTGTGCGACACAGCAGGTATCAGTGATAAGGGATACAGGGCTTTGTATACTTGCATCAGAGCACGTCTACGAGGCAAAGGAATGACACGATCTATACTTCCAACACTATATAGTATAGTTATGGCAAGGAAGTTAGCAAACAACAATATTGCCGACTTGCTAGGCGGCTACAGATGGATGGATGGTAGCATGCCAATGTCAAATTCAAAAGATTTTGCTTACAACAAGTTTAACAATGTTTACGTCGAGGTGGGGCGCTTCAACGAGCTATGATTTAGTTTTATGATATGACATTAGAGGAGACGGATGGAAAGGCTATATTTATCCTCAAATTGGATGAATGTCAGGTTGTAAAGGGCCAAAGGGTGGAACGTACAAGTCTGACACTCATGAGCAGGGCATTGAAGCGAAAGAGCTTAGACGACCAAGATGAAACAGGTGATGCGGAGAATAACTTGCACACAAAGCGACGCAAGCAAGATTACTTTGGAGTGCAGTTTGAGAAGAACATATGGTGGCAGGCAGCATGGACCCTTTCGCACGAGGACCATGACAGTCTGAGGTGGTACTTCACCCGTACAGGTATTCAAGGAGTGATACACAGGCAATCAAATGGTGGTCTTGCATGTGCCTGGACTGGTGACTTTGAAATAGAGTGGCACCTTGGTGGTGATCTCAAGACCCTCAAATGCATGTTGGGAACTAAAAGCGGTGCTAACACTTTGTTTCCATGCATCTTTTGTTGTCATCCAAGGATGCCAAGTGTCGCAGTGGGGAAGGCCAAACAAGCAACCAAGGTGAAAGGTCGTAATAAGCAGGCAAGTGCAAAGGGCTCAAATCAATTACAAAAAGGGAAGGGTATGCACGTGTGGCTCAATGGAATTATGAGCTGCAATCAAAGCAAGGCACCATCTCGCGCAGAGGAGGATGCTACTTGGAACCCTATTCTTTCAATTCCACTGTTGCGAGTACATGTGTGTACCTTGCATGCAAGACTTAGAATTCTGGACAAATTGTTGATGCTCCACATCAATTATGCTTGGAACATGGAGCCAGAGTCACGGCGAGAACAGTGCATCCAAGAGCTTGAAGTTGTTTTATCATCCGTGGGGCTTCACGCAAGTGCTGTCGCCCTCTCTAAGGATCGCAAAAACCCATCAAGTACCCAAGATAACCCTAATAAGATATGTATGGGTGGTGCAAAAGCAACACACCTGCTCTCAAACTATGGTGAGGCTCAAAGCCATACACATTTTGAATTATGGAAGCAGATTTGTGATGTAACAACCTATCGAGGCAATGAGACGACACTAGGATTGAAGCGTGCACATGTGTGGGAAGCTTGTGATGAGATGATGAGGCTTCTTGAGCGCCCGTATCTTGATGAAGCAGAGATAGCTACATTCAAGACTTCGATTGACAGATTCACAAAAGAAATGATCGATGCTTGGGGGGAAACTCATATAACACACTACATGCATATTCTCTATGCGCACAGTTCCTTCTTTCGAGATGAATATGGGTCTCTTGCACTCTGGAGCAACCAAGGCATGGAACGATCACATTACCAAGCCAAGGCGCCCTATTTTAAGAACACGAGTCATGGCGGTGGCAAGGTTCGCAGCAATGCGTTTCAGGAAATGTTCAATTGGTTTTACCGTGCACTTACTGGGAGAAAGGCCCAAAAGCGAGCCGGAAATTTATCTTTGAGGCGCAAAATCATGAAGGTGGTAAGTGCAAGGCAAAAGAGAAGGGTGCAATGCGTCAATGGCACGTGAAAGAGCGAGGCAATGGCACAGTGGTCGACTAAGAAATGACCGCGTGTGGTTACCCACCCAATAATTCTTGTTCGCCACTTTTTGGTGTGTTCATTGTAAATTGACTTTTTTGTAATTTTGGCCCCCTATAAATATCAAAGTGAGTTTTATTGTCATTTTTAAAAGTCTTGACTTGTGAGCTCTCTCTCTCTCTCTTCCTCTCCCCTTGACTCTCCCTCTCGCGCGCGCTCTCTCTCTCTCTTCCTCTCCCCTTGACTCTCCCTCTCGCACGCTCTCTCTCTCTCTCTCTCTCTCTCTCTCTCTCTCTCTCTCTCTCTCTCTCTCTCTCTCTCTCTCTCTCTCTCTCTCTTCTCTCGCTCTTTCTCTCGCTCGTGCACTAATATCTTACGCACATGGAGCCCCCAAATGATCCTCCCTCCAATATGCAGGATGACATTTTCAAAGACCTTGGGCCCTTACCGGTGGCACATAGAACTTAAATCCCAAACATTTACCCACAAGCCCAAATGGATCTGGAAGCTGAGCGTGTGAGGCTTGAGTGAGAGGCCCAAGAAGCCCAAGAATGCCAAGAAGCGAAGAGATTACAGAAAGAAGCAGAGGACATGGAGGCAGCTGAGAGAGCAAGAAAAGAAGCCGAAGAGACCGTTAGAACATAGGAGGAGGATGAGGCAGCAAAGAAAGCATAGGAGGATGAGGCTACCAAGAAGGCGAAAGAAGACGAGGCAGTTAGGAAGGCGGAGGCAGATAAGAAGGCTGCAGAAGAAGCTCAGGCCGCCGCAAGCAACGAGAGAAGAGTTGCATTCTTTGCTGCGGAGGAGGATTGGCTTGGCAGACAAGCTCGCGGATTTGTTGCTGACCTGCGACTCGAATGGCCGGATACGAAGATGACACAATTTTGGAAGCGGCTATACAAGGTCTTCAAGCAGAATATACAAAGAGGAGAAATGAAGACACAGTAGAAAGGGAGCACCTGCCGAGTAGTAGGATTCTCAATGCAATGTTAGACAGAGTCTTGGCTCGTGCACTTGGTAAAGGAAAGAGAAAACTCTCAGCTCAGGAAGTAGAAAATAAGAGACAGAAGCTTGAACGAGAAGCCAGGGCAGCAAACGCACGGACGCTTTGTGAGGAAAAAGAAAGGAAAGATGAAGAGGAGCGAGTAAGGAAGGAGGCAGAGCAGAGAGCAGCTCAGAAGACTCTATCTGCAAAGGCAAAGAAAACTCCAACACCTGCAAAGGCTAAGAAGGGGAAAACCATTCCTAAACGCATAGAACCCCCTTTCGATAACTTCCAAGAGCAGCGACAAAAGTTCAAAAATGACACGCCAGCTTGGACTCGCCACGCGCAAGCACCACCGCCCCCAACAACGCAGAAGAAGCAAAGGTGGAGACCAAGGACAGTTGCCCTTAGAGAAATTCGCAAATATCAGAAGTGCTCCACACCAATTATTCCAAAGGCACCTTTTGCACGTCTCGTCAAAGAGATTATCCTCGACCAGTGCCGGGATGTCAATTGTGTGCAAGCGGCGGCACTAGGCGCTCTGCAACAAGGTGCCGAGGATATTTTGGTTTCGCTTTTCCAAGACGCGGTTTTGTGCATGGTGCATGCAAAACGTGTCACTATGAAGCCATCTGATCTTCGTCTAGCTAGGCATATCCGTGGAGACGACGCTCTCTTTCAGTAGATGGGAGAAGCCTTTGTAATGCAACAAATCCGTGTTTTGTAATCTCAATTTGATTAATGAAAAACCATGTCTATTTTTAAAAAGTTGTGTTTTCTATTGCAAGTGATTGTCATCTTGTCAAGGTAATTGTAGTCTTTTGCATGTAATTGTTGTCGCTACGTACATTCGACCTCATGTGAACCTCATCTGCCACCACCGACGCATCCGACTTTGGCTTGACTCGACGGGCCGATTTCTCCTGCGTATGGCCTCATCAGGGTAGATCCGATGTGCCGGGTGCACCGAGGCCAACTAGGGGGGGGGGTGGTCGCGCCGTGGACCCTGTGCGCCACGGAGCGACTGTAGCCTGTTTGACCTGGTCAAACAGGCTACAGTCGCTCCGTGGCGCACAGGGTCCACGGCACGACCACCGGCCCCCCCTGTCGGCCCCGGTGCACCCCGCACATCAGATCTACCCTGTTGGGGCCATACGCAGGAGAAATCAACCCGTTGAGTCGACGAGCCAAAGTCGGACGGGTGGTGGTAGATGAGCGATCACAAAAATTGATTGAAACATCATGACACGACACGACAACAACATATAAACACATCAAGAAGATAATTAAAACTTAAAATCAGCTCGACAAACATCTTGATGTCATTAATTGTTTGATTTTCACAAAAGGCAAATGAGTACATTGGATCTAGCCAACTCGCTTGATGAGCTTGGTGAAAGCCTCGTGGGTGAGAGTCTTTACCGATGGTTTGTCACCAATGCGTTCGGCTATCTCTTTGGCATCAGTGATGCCTTAAGTTTTTTTCAAAAACTATATAAACCTGTAAAAGTGAGTTTTAAAATTACATTTTCACGTTTATTCACTCGTATAAGTCAATGGATGGCTATAACTAAGCACACTGCATGCAAAACTGAGAACCTAAACGTACCGTCTGGTGCACACAACTTGACACAGGCAGTTGCCGCGGCACAAGCATTTCAACAAGTGCAAAAACGTATCAAAAAGAAGCATACAAGCATGGACAGAGAGGTAGAGACCCGACAGGAAGATGTACAGCCGGATGTGTTTTCAGGACTGGACAATATTGAGGATGTCTCCAAGCAGCCTGGAGACACCGGCTCATTTAGAGCCACGCGTACACCATTCCCCCCCGACCTCTCTCAGAGGCTGAGCAGCAGGAGCGTGTGCTGGAAGAGCAACAACGCCAGATTGATGAGGAGGCACATAGAAGAAGAGAGCAACAGCAAGCCCTATTCCCTCAGCAGCTAGAAGAGGAGCTAAGGGTCGCATTTGAGGAAGACCAGGAAGCACTTCTGTGTATTGAGCAAGAGCAGTATCAACAGGCTGCTGACTTCTATGAAGCAGAGGAAATAAGCCATCGTGAAGAGCAGGATAGGCTCTTAGCACAAACACTACATGAGGAACTTGAGAGGCGTCAGCCCCCGTCTCCACCTAAAAAACAAAGAATAAAGATTCGTGTCAAGAGAAAGAAGGAACGTGCAAACAGGCAGCAAGAGGTGGAGATGGAAGAGGAGGATCGACGACAAGTAGAGGAGCAAAGGGAGAGGGAAAGACTGGAGCAGGAGGAGCAAAGGGAGAGGGAAAGACTGGAGTAGGAGGTGCAAAGGGAGAGGGAAAGACGGGAACAAAGAATTCAAGAAGCACGCAGATTAAAACAAGAACAAGAAAAGAAGAAGGCAGAAGCAAGTAAAAGAAGACTAAATCTAGATCCAACCGAGCAAGAAAGGCAAAAAAAATTTAGAAATGATAGACAACCATGGGAAGAGAGGTCGCATCCACCACCACCCCCTGTAGCCAACAAGAAGAGAAGATGGAAACTAGGGACCGTGGCTCTGCGAGAAATCAGAAAGTACCAAAAGAGCACAGACCCCATCATGGCGAAGGCCCCTTTTGCAAGAGTTGTAAAAGAAGTCATCGACAAGTACAGTGATAGGGTCACTCGGGTACAGAGTACGGCACTGGAGGCCCTCCAAGAGGCGTCAGAAACAATTTTGGTCTCTCTGTTTCAAGATTCGATGCTGTGCCATGCTCACGCCAAAAGGGTGACCCTAAAGCTTGTTGACATGGCACTTGCACTACGTTTACGTCAGGATAAAGCGCTCCATAAGGAAGGATTTATAGGATAGGATTAAGCTTTTAGGCGGCGGCCTTTGTGCCTTTTGTAATCTCGACATTGTAATACATTTTTTTGAATCTATAAGATATTGTCAATGACTCGTTAACCAACGTATTCATTTGTTTCAACTGTGTTATAAAAGCAGACATTTCATTTCTTGTACTGTTGTTTGAATGGGTAAAACTGTTGATCATGTATTAAGATCCTTAGTTAAACAGGAACAAAATTTATATTATTGATAAGGTGATTGTGAAACATTATCGTGTTATACGTGGTATTGTTGTTGGCATTGAACAAAGGATCCTTACATAGTGCAGAAACAAAATTAAATTGAATTTATTTTAGGTCCAAAAAAAGGCTTAAAGCTCAATAAGGCCTTAGAAAACCTCAGGGACAAAAAAAAAGTTATTTGGGGCTCAAAATCACCTGGTGAAGTCTGGCATTAGATAGAACATTTTTAAAAAAAGCAACAGTTTTCTTTTTTTTTTGTGGATGTTTCTAGGCAGAGTAATCATCAAAAAAAGTGCACACAATGCATTAATGTGTGAAAAAATGATCAAAACAAGGCTGTGCGCTACGGCGTGAATTCAAGCCTGTCCTGCACTTTGAAAGGCATAAATTCGCGCCGTAGCGCACAGCCTTTTTTTTTCTTTTTTGTACTCTTTCCAGCATTATGTGCACTTTTTTGATGAAAAATATGCTTACAAACATCAAAAAACATAAAAAATTTTGATTTTTTAAAAATTGTTCAGATTTTGTACTGCCAGATTTCAGCTGGATGTTAAGTGACATTCAAAGAACAAATATTTGATCATTATCTATGAAATTTCCTACACATTCACATGCCTGCCAAAAGTTTATAGGGCACAGTGCTGACACAACAAATAAACAAGAGAAATGGTTCAGACTTCTTAGAAACATTATAATTAAAAAAGTATACATTTTGTATTGATTTCGTAGAAAGAAAATTACAAGTTCCTGAGAAGATTTCTGAGAGCTTCTTTAGCTTCGTCACTCTGCGTGGCTTTCTCACCTAGGCTATTAGCTATAATAATAGGATTGGTTACACCTTTGGAGATTGATGTAGCATAATGGCTTAGCACATGGCCGGTGTAGTTACCTGCAAATGTATACATAGCTGCCTCCCTGCTAATAAGTATACATTTGTTTGCATTATTTGCTAGCCCATCTTCGGTGAGAACCCCACTTAGAGCTTTACACTTGATGAGCTCTACTTGTGCCTCCTCAGAGTACTCTAAATGGATTACTCGAATAAATGATGGAGAGAGGCTAGGAAGGTAATGAATCAGGGAGGTGTCTCGTCCATCGGATTGCACAGAACTCCACCTCCACGTGCAGCAAACTTGTCAAAAATATAAGCCTTCTACAAGAGAAAAAGATCAGGTGTTAGTAATAACTCACTTATAAATATGAAGGCACAACTTTGATTTAACCCCACCTCAATGTCATCATCACATTGGCTAATGCGTGGGTTGCATATGTCTATACTGCTTCCACGCTGCTCAACTGATGTATCTACATGCAAGCGCTTATGTGGTTGAAATGCTTCTTGAGGGACTTTCATACTCTGCTGCTACATTTTCTATAGCAACAAGAGCATTGGAAACAGTTTCCTCAATTGTACGTTCTGTATCATAACCTTGGAATGCTAGCGCTTTGGTAAGATCATGGTCATCAAAATCAATCTGTACACCTGCAGTCTGTTGCTCAAGTGTGTCTTCTTTGCAGAAACCAGACCCAATTGCTAATATGCTTAGGGCCTCATCCTCCCTTAACCCCAAGGATTTACAAATGTCATCAAGGAAAATAAATTCCTTGTTATCCATGATGATGGGATTCAAAGTGGTTACATCCAACTCAGGGATCTCTTCCATAATTTCATCCCCTTCGAGGTCACGACGATGAGGCTCTTCATCCTCAGTTGACCCTTGTTGGAGAAGCACCAAGGCCATGGACGCTTCAACTTCTTCTGAGAAAACCTCTTCCACCTCGCCTTTGGATTCCTTCACAAGAGCTACTTCTTTACTCACTGCCTTTCCCTTCTTTTTTTCTGTATCCCTGGCTTCTTGCAGAAACAGTGCTAACGTCATATCCCATGAAAGGAAGGTGGTGCCTACATTACCAACCTGCAATTCATAAACAGTGTCATCATCTTCGACCCTATAATTGCTAGATGTAAGCCCTTTCAAAAATCGGTTGAGCCTGAATCGGAATGACTTGTCACCATGGTACAGATGCCTGATTAAGTCCACTGGAACCCATTTAGTGGTGGATTCAGGCAATTGCACGACATATTGTGCCACTACATCATTCATGTACTAGACCTGCTCTTGAAAAGCCTCTGCATGAAGGTCTATAGTTTTCTGCATATCAATCACCCCCTCAAAAATGGCGATGTTCTCACCTGCACCTGCTGAGAGCCCAATTTTCTCAAGCTTTGCGCGTAGCGAGTTAGAGCTTGAAGCCATGGCGGGATATTGAAGGGAAATAGAAACTGCAAGATCTTAAGAATGAAATGAGCTTTATAGAGCAAAACCTATTCTTATAAAGCATTCCACTATAACATTTAATAAATTTATAGAACATACTTAAAAATTTTAAAATTAACAAAATTAAAATCCAAATTGCAGTGAAATACAGAGGACATTGGGACTATGGTGCAATCAATAATTTTGTATTCAAAAGTACACCGCTACAAATTATCGCCCAAAATCACTCAAAATGTTACCTAAGCCTGCAACTTAACAGTCTTTCAAGCTAAGGACCCTAGGGGGCTCCAATGACACACAGAGTGTATGTTTCTCTGACCTGTGATGCATGGGTCGATTAGAAACAACAAACTTGAATTGGTTCATTACATTAAAGGACATGACAATACGATCTCTCAACTGAGCAAAATTCCAATCATCATTAACTACCACTGTATGCTCCTCTCCTGGGTGAACTTCAATATGAAGTTCTACCTCCTCCCTAGCATAGAGATCAGAGTCCAAAGCTTCCCATTCACCACGCGAGCATTTCCACCTTCTAATAGGGTACACCATAGTTAGATTTTGCTTGCCTATCTGATACCTGCATCTTACCATTGACATTACCGCTGAGCACTTTATTACATCGCCCCTGATGTTCTGCCACCTTGGTGGTCCAATCGCCTTTTAGAAATGTATCTAGAGCTTCAAAGGCCCCATCTTTGCTTATCCACATTGTTGGGGTGCGATGGAACTTGCTGCTTTGAAAATAGCAATAAACACATGTAAAGGCATGAAAAGAGATACACTTATCCTATGGGATCTATATGCAGCCTTTAGGCTTGACTGAATGTCATGGAAAATCCTACGCTGAAAGCTCTCCATTGTGGTGGGGTCTGGAATGGGCCATTCCGGGCTATTTAGTGCAGGAGGAGAAATTGGCTCAAGTGCTCCAAACCTTCCCCTCTGTGGCACAACATATGTTGCAGCAATGAAAAATACTCCTCTATTTGCAAGTTCGGAACTTGTTTCCCCAGCATACATAAGCCTATCTAGATCAACATGACATGCTTCAAAGGTCCCTGTAAAACATTCTAGAGGCTGCCATTCCACACATGTTGAAGGGAAAACATCTGCATACAATAGAATACATTGGAGTTCTTGATATTCACATAGTCTTCATGCAAGCATTTCTCTAAAGCAAAGAAACATTAAACAAGTTCTGAAACTTACAGTTAGTTGGGAACCGTGGTGAGTTCTCATCTTCAAGATGTATTTGGCTTGAGGTGTAAACATGTTGCACCTTTGCAAGCCACTTTCCATCCTTGTTGCAAACTTTGAATTCTAAGATCCTTCCTTTCCAGTGATGGCTTGTGGAAGCCATGTGCCTTCGAGGAACCTTGTGTGCACCCCTCAAACTGGGCTGCATTGTTATCCACATGAACCGCTTAAAAACGGTAGGAATCCAATAACCTTCATCATCCTGTACTTTGGAAATAGCCATGGACTCGATAGTGGGATGGCCTGCGTACACACTGAAGAGCCATAGATGGCCCAAATGAAAAGAAAGTGAATATGGCAAAAAAGCAAATACCTGCTCAGAGAGAGAGAGAGAGAGAGAGAGAGAGAGAGAGAGAGAGAGAGAGAGAGAGAGAGAGAGCTAGCTAAAGCTTCAAAGAAGTTTGCTGCAAATCCATACACACACACACACACACACACACACACACACAAAAACACACACACACATGCACACACACACAGAAAGCTAAACCTTCAAAAGAAATCAAATGAGAGATTGCATTAGGTGCCTGCATGCAGAGAGAGAGAGAGAGAGAGAGAGAGAGAGAGAGAGAGAGAGAGAGAGTCTGATAACAGAGCTTCCTCTAGAGAGAGAGAGAAGGGTCATAACAGAGCTTCCTCTGAGTAGCTGGTAGCAAAGAGCTTTCCTCAAAAGAAAGCTAATGAGAGATTGCATTAGGTGCCTGCTTGCACACAAAGAGAGAGAGAGACAGAGAGAGAGAGAGAGAGAGAGAGAGAGAGAGAGAGAGAGAGAGAGAGAGAGAGAGAGACGGAGTCTGATAACAAAGCTTCCTCTAGAGAGAGAAAGAGGCTGATAACAGAGCTTTCTCTGAGTAGGTGGTAGCAAAGAGCTTTCCTCACGTTGGAGATGAAGATAGGGCTGCAAGTGAGGGTGTAGTGAGTGGTAGATGGGGAAAGTGGGTTAGTCTAAAAGGGAGGAGAGAGAAACATGCCCCTACTTTTGGAGGGAAGAGGGAAGTGAGGGGGGGTAACTTTTTGAAACTTTTCCTTTAAAAAAATATTTAAAAAAAAGATATTGAAGATTTTCTTTACTGGCAGATCTGAAAAAGGTAAGATTCTACCTTTGACCACAAGATTTAGGGTCTTAATCAACCCAACGTTTTTGTACACATGTATTTTTCCTATTAGCCTTCACACTAATCATCTCCTTAATCTCATGGCAGCTTAAAGGGCCCCCATAGACCTCAACCTTTCCCTAATGCCCCATCCACTCCCACTGTAGTGATGGGATCCAATTAGGAATTTGGTTAGGTTTTGTCCCGGGTACCAGGGAAAAGAGTTCCCAGGCCCCCTAGCCGGATATTCATGCAAACTTAAAACTAGTCACACCACTTACACACCCAATATGAAATTGCCTTTTTTCATAGATTCAACTGCCTTTAAAATAATCATTTAATGAAATCATAGTGTCACAAAGGACCATGGACTTATCCGTTGAGGACCAGCAAGGTCAATCAACCAGATCCATGCCCGAATTCAGAAAACAACTCTTTACTCCTTGTTCCAATATCTTCCATGACGAACGTGTGGGTATCTTCGGTGACCCAGAGCCCGAGCACCATATGGTCAGCACCCTCTAGGATCCTTCATAGGTCACCTAGTGCTTCACTCATAGGCCGCTTCCTTGGTCCCTCATCCACCGTACCGGAAGCTCACCATTTAAATCGAACCGAGGTTGGTCAAGACCTCGATTGACCTTGCTACACGAGACGTCCTCCATTGACTCTCCGTCAATAGTTGTTGCAACTTTATGAGATTAGGTCTCCACGACCTCATTCACAAGATGGCCAAAATGCTTCCCCAGCATTCTTGACATAAAACAGTCATTTTAAAAATAGGTCATAAATACAGTTTCTATAGTGAACTCACGTCTTTCCACATTGTTCCACATCAATCCTCATTTATTTCATCTGTATTCCCATTCTCATCACATCATAATCATTCACATCACATATCACATCTATCCCATTTTACATCACATCTCATTCATTCACATCTCGATTCACATGACATCACATCTCATCACATCATAATCATTCACATCACATATCGCATCTATCCCATTTTACATCACATCTCATTCATTCACATCTCGATTCAATCACATCACATCTCATTCATTCACATCTCGATTCACATCACATCACATCTATTCACGTCCATCAGAATTATTTACATCACATCCATTTATATCCGTCACATCACATTCATTCATATCCATCACATTCGTTCATTCATATCCACCACATACATTCTCATAACCATCCCATCACATACATTCTATCCACATTATATCACATCACTTCTATCCACATCATATCTCATTCATACACATCCATCCAATCGTTCACCTGTACGACTACCCACATCTATTCATACATTCATATCTATCACTTGACATCCACATATATCCATGTCACATCAAATGTCTTCAATTTATCTCCTCCCTACATTTGGATTAATCTTATTGGTACATAGGAACCTTAATTGGAGCATAATTTAATTTTTTTTAAAAAATTTGGACCCTTAGGCTAAGGTCCTTTTTATCTATCTTCAATTAATTTCAATTGCACATTGGAAAGTTCTTTTTGAATTTCTATTTCAAGGGAAATCATTTTAGACACTAGGAAGATTTTTATATCCAAAAATATCTCAATTTTGAATTACCTCTCTCTAGACATTTTCTCTCTAGACATTTTCTCTCTCCAGGCCAAAATAGATAGAAACAATATCTATTATTATTTTGGAAAGGGGATTGATTTACAGGGGGAGAAACTGGACATATTGAGGGGCAGGGGAGGAATCTTACATCTTACCCCACTTCAAAAACGCGAGACATTTTCTCTCTCTAGACATTTTCTCTCTCCAGGCCAAAATAGATAGAAACAATATCTATTATTATTTTGGAAAGGGGATTGATTTACAGGGGGAGAAACTGGACATATTGAGGGGCAGGGGAGGAATCTTACATCTTACCCCACTTCAAAAACGCGAGATGTCCTCATCTCACAGGTGGAGTATGATCTCTTTCTTCTTCTTCTTCTTCTTCAATCACTTCCAGCATTACTTCCTTGGAAGTGGACGGTCGATTTTGGAACATCTCTCTTTGACTTCCCCTATTCTGAGGCAGAGGTCTTGCATTACTTTGGATTGAAACTGCGGGTTGGTTAGAGGGTCTACTTCTGGGATTTAGAGTCTGGAATCTTGATCCTTGATTTCCCTGCCCCGAAAACCTGATTACTTTGGATTGAAACTGCGGGTTGGTTAGAGGGTCTACCTCTGGGATTTGCTTGATTTTGGCGGAAAGAAACCTGATTACTCTAGAAGGAAGGAGCTAGAGTCTGGAATCTTGATTCTTGATTTCCCTGCCCCGAAAACCTTGATCCAAAAGGAGTTGGGAAATCCCTACTGTGATGTCCAAATCCTTGACAGTTATAGCATTTCACTCCCTTGTTCAAGGGTAGAACTTCTGAAGTTGATTTCCAGGGGATTGAGTTTCGAGAAAAGGACATTTCTTCCATTCTGGAACTTCCCATATCTTGGGCTTGACCCTGATATCTTTTAGGCAGTGGAAGGTTGGAATCACCTTCTAGGATTAAAAACCTTTTGAAAGGTGATGGTGCTAGCTTCGGCAAGACTTTGACATCAAAGGCCTTGGCGAAATCCATCGCCATCCGCACTGCTTCAACTGCCATGGAAACTGGCTTGGCATTCTTCACTAGGATATTCAAAGGTCCATTCAGTCCCTAAATGAACTTGGCCATCAGCTGTTCTTCATCCAACGGTGGCGAGTATTTGAGGAGGAGAGCGAACGCCTGGTGATATATTTCAATAGTTATGCTCCCCTGGGTTAACTCTAAGAATTTGTTCATCTTTGTTTCCAAAAAGCCGGGAGAACAGAACCTTGTCCTGAGGTAAATTTTGAGATCATTCCATGTATGGGTATTCCGATTTCCAGACAGTTTGTCTCGCAATGGTTTCTCCATGCCACCCTGGCTGTTTCTTCAGCCTTGCAAGAGCCATTTTGCTCTTCTCATTGTACCCAGTGACATGAAGTACTCTTCCATTGTTTCGATCCAGTTCTTCACAGCCTTGTCCAAGTTTTCCCCTTCACCCTTGAAAGGTCCAGGCTGCGATCTATGAAGAGTTTTACGAACATCCAAGTCGAGCTCTTCCCAAGTCGAGCTCTTCCTCTCGAGTTGGGGGTTATCATTTCTACCATGACAACCTCGATCCATGTTCCTATCAATATAAAAATTCTTGTTAAGTCCCTTTATTTATGATTTGAATCCGATTTTAGATTCAACTGATTCTAGGGTTCTTTCGATTGGTCAGCTCCTCACAGAATCATGGGATAAAGATTTTCATATAGAACTCATTATCAGATAACAATTCATTCAAAACATATCATTCATATCTTTAACACAATAATGGTCCATTAGACCGAAATTTTCATTTGGACAGTCCTCCATGGGAATTTCAATTATACAGATTTTTAATTTGTCATCCCTTAACTTGATCCACTGGGTCAAGTTTAACAGTAGCAATTTGTGGAGCACAATCCACTAATCTCATAGTGATTTGTTGAAGTCATTATCGTCATTCCAGTTACGAACATCATCACATGGACTCATCCCATTCATCCTCATTGTGGTTTTGCTCAGCTTATCGCTTTTCAACCAAAATTCAAGAATCATCAATTTTCAATCAGAATCCAAATCAACTCATCAGTTGTTGTCAACCAGAATTTTAAAATCATATCAACCACATTCGAATTCATCATCTGGATAGCATTTTTTCTTATAATTTCAAGATCTTAGATTTACTCGTATATACTGCCAGTAAAGAGCTGCAGTTATACCCTCCGTATATACGGGTAGTCACGGTCCTTGGAACTATAAGGTAAATACCATCATGTCTAGGCCTCAAGCAAGTCAGGGATTCCATATAATTGCGGTACTTACATCTGAAGACCCAATTACCAATTTATGAATTTCAGTCTGAATAACAATTTGTATGAATTTTATCATGCAATTATAACCTTTTACTGCTACTTCATAAATTTTTGATATTTTTAGCTTCTCGATTGATCCACATTAGCCAATTCGTTCTATTACCACAGCAGCTGAAAGATCCCTATCCCCTGCGCGACGAATTCAGAGGTACTAGTAGAGCAGAAGTAGCACTTCTTGCGCGGGGCGGGGTCCCTCACTCTCGGGGCCTCGCCCACGGATATTCGGACAAGAGACTAATCCCTCGGTTCTTCCAAAACTGAACCCGAAAAATCTTCCCTCGCTCGGAAAGCACGGGCGATTTCTCCAGGATAATTTTACTCTAACATAGTCAAAAGCCTTAACTAACTGAACTGATCTGACCGAACCCATAAGTCCCATAGTCAGATCAAGGAAAAGATTGCACTTGTCTCATAGAGACCAACGCTTTTTCCCTCATTGAGAGGCATAACCGTTGATTCTTTTCCATAGAACAATTTTTATCCGAGATTTACTTCATCTATCGTACCATCACAGAATTGAGTCTAATTTTAGGGATCCATCAGTCCAGCCTAACCCCATCTAGTCTTGTGGGTTAGCCAACCGCCCACTAACTGCTATAGTGATGGGATCCAATTAGGAATTGGTTAGGTTTTTTCTTGGGTACCAGGGAAAATAGTTCCCAGGCTCCCTAGCCGAATATTCATGCAAACTTAAAACTAGTCACACCACTTACACACCCAATATGAAATTACCTTTTTTCACAGATTCATCTGTCTTTAAAACAATCATTGAGTGAAATCATAGTGTCACTGATCATAATCCTCAAAATCTCCGGCTCAATCCTTATTTCCAATCATTTCTTCATCGGTGTACCTATTGATTGGTAACCAGAACGCTCACACCACCTGTCCACTCATCAGGGGCCTTTTCGATGGTTCTTAGCTCATAGTACTTGGCAATATATTCACATATCAAAATGGAATCTCCGTTGAAGATCAGTAAGATCAACCAACAACGGATCCATATAAAAGAACCATGGACTCATCCGTTGAGGAATAGCAAGGTCAATCAACCAGATCCATATCTGAATTCAGAAAACAACTCTTACTCCTTGTCCCAATATCTTCCATGACGCACGTGTGGGTATCTTCGCGGCGACCCCCAGAGCCCGAGTACCATATGGTCAGTACCCTCTAGGATCCTTCGCAGGTCACCTAGCGTTTCACTCATAGGCCGCTTCCTTAGTCCCTCATCCATCGTACCGAAAGCTCACCATTTAAATTGATTCAAGGCTGGTCAAGACCTCGGTTGACCTTGCTACGTGAGATGTCCTCCATTGACTCTCCGTCAGCTGTTGCAACTTTATCAGATTAGGTCTCCACGACCTCAATCACAAGATAATCAAAATGCTTCCCTAGCATTCTTGACATAAAACAATCATTTAAAAAACAAGTCATAAATACAATTTCTATAGCGAACTCACGTCTTTCCACATTGTTCCACATCAATCCTCATTTATTTCATCTGTGTTCCCATTCTCATCACATCATAATCATTCACATCACATATCACATCTATCCCAATTCACATTCACATATCACATCTATCCCAATTTACATCACATCTCATTCATTCACATCGCGATTCACATGACATCACATCTCATTCATTCACATCCCGATTCACATCACATCACATCTATTCACGTCCATCACATTCATTTACATCACATCCATTTATATCCATCACATCACATTCATTCATATCCATCACATTCGTTCATTCATATTCACCACAAACATTCTCATAACCATCCCATCACATACATTCTATCACATTATATCGCATCACTTCTATCCATCTCATATCTCATTCATACACATCCATCCAATCGTTCACCTTTATGACTACCCACATCTATTCATACATTCATATCTATCACTTCACATCCACATATATCCATGTCACATCACATCTCTTTTCATCACATCACATTCTTTTGCATACGCATACGCATCCACATCACATTCTTTCACATACACATACACATCCACATCCATTCTTTCACATACATTCACATCCATTCTTTCACATACATCCACTCACATCCCATATCATTCATTTACATCCTGATTCACATGACATGACATCTCATCCATTCATTCACATTTATCAGTGATATCCATGCATATTCATAGGTGAATATATACATGGAGTAAATTAGAATATTTCTTTTAGAATGCACAAACGATGGGAATTACTCTTTTGTAACCTCCTTTGTATGGCTGACCATTTTTAATTTTATCATTCGATTTTCAACTTAAATTAACCCCAATTAGATGTAAAAGACTCTAATCTACATAATTTTTAATTTTTAAGAGAGTAAACAATAAGAAAAGTTTAATTAATCTTTTTGTTCATCATTCTAGGATAAAGAAGGGCTGAATTGTAAAGAAGAGAAGGGGGTGGCCTTTTCATCAAGGCATCGCATTAGAATTTACTTCAATCAAATATAAAACAAGAAAATCGTAGATTTAAAATTAAAAAGTAAGAAAAATTTAGCTTACACGGAGTTGTAAGCTTTCCTTGGCTTGAAGGATTGAGGGTTCTACTCTTGTTTGAAGCAAGAGTGGCCATCAATTACTTTGGAGAGGATTAAGCCAAAAACAATTGAATTATCAAGAAAATTCAATGTAAATGGCTCTGGGTAGGAGTAGAGTAACAGTGCATAAACAACATTAAGCTTTTACAAAGGGGGAAGCTTCTATTTATAGGAAAAAGTGAGCCTCTAACCAAGCAAACTGATTCTAAAATTTTTCAGATCAGTTTGGTCAATTTTTACCATTTTTTGGTCAGTTTAGCTTACTTTTTGGATCTAGTTGAAATAGGAGAGATGAAAATATCTCATTATTTTTTAGTTTAAAACTCCCCCACACATGTCAAATAGGTGCCTCCTTCATGAGGGGAGATCCCCACACTGAGGTGTCAAAAATACATCATTTCCTCTAAGTATCTCTTAATTTTTAACTAATAAACCTTGTACTCAGTCAACTCTTCATCTTATGTGACCATTTACTCATTTTTGGGGGGTTTTTCTTGTATTCTTCAATTTATCTCCTCCCTACATTTGGATTAATCTTATTGGTCCATAGGAGCCTTAATTGGAGCATAATTCAATTTTTTTTTAAAAATGTGGACCCTTAGGCTAAGGTCCTTTTTACCTATTTTCAATTAATTCCAATTGCACATTGGAAAGTTCTTTTTGAATTTCTGTTTCAAGGGAAATCATTTTAGACACTAGGAGGATTTTTATATCTAAAAATATCTCAATTTTGAATTACCTCTCTCTAGATATTTTCTCTCTCTAGGCCAAAATAGATAGAAACAAGATCTGTTATTATTCTGGAAAGGGGATTGATTACAGGGGGAGAAACTGGACATCTTGAGGGGCTGGGGAGGAATTCTTACATCCTACCCCACTTAAAAAACGTGAGATGTTCTCATCTGGCAGGTGGAGTATGATCTCTTTCATCATCATCATCTTCTTCTTCTTCTTCAATCACTTCCAGTGTTACTGCCTTGGAAGTGGACGGCCAATTTGGGAACATCTCTCTTTGACTTCCCCTATTCTGAGAGGCAGAGGTCTTGCATTACTTTGGATTGAAACTGCGGGTTGGTTAGAGGGTCTGCCTCTAGGATTTCCTTGATTTTGGCGGAAAGAAACTTGATTACTCTGGAAGGAAGGAGCTGGAGTGTCTGGAATCTGGATCCCTCATTTCCCTGCCCCAAAAACCTTGATCCAAAAGGAGTTGGGAAATCCCTATTGTGAAGTCCAAATCCTTGACAGTTATAGCATTTCACTCTCTTGTTCAAGGGTGGAACTTCTGCAGTTAAATTCTAGGGGATTGAGTTTCGAAAAAAGGACATTTCTTCCATTCTGGAACTTTCCATATCCTGGGCTTGACCCTGATATCTTTTAGGTAGTGGAAGGTTGGAATCACCTTCTGGAATTAAAAACCTTTTGAAAGGTGATGTGCTGGCTTTGGCAGGACTTTGACATCAAAGGCCTTGGTGAAATCCTTCGCCATCCACACTGCTTCAGCCATGGAAACTGGCTTGGCATTCTTCACTAGGATATTCAAAGGTTCGTTCAGTCCCCGAATGAACTTGGCCATCAGCTGTTCTTCATCCAACGGTGGCGAGTATTTGAGGAGGACAACGAATGCCTAGTGATATATTTCAATAGTTCTGCTCCCTTGGGTTAACTCTAAGAATTCGTTCATCTTTGTTTCCAAAAAGCCAGGAGGACAGAACCTCATTCTTAGCATAATGGAAATTGTTTTTATTATAAAAGTGTTATTTTCTTTAAATTTGATTTTATGCATAGAAAGATGAATAAAGGATTTATTTTTATTTCAAAAGTGTTATTCTCATTAAAATTGATTTTATGCATAGAAATAATTTTTTTTATAGAAGTGTTATCTTGATAAGATGCATAAAGGATTTATTTTTTATTTCAAAAGTGTTATTCTCACTAAAATTGATCTGTTATTTTTCTTAAATTTAAATTTATGCATAAATAGATGCATAAAAGGATTTTTTTAAAAGTGTTATTCCTAATGAAGTTGATTTTTATGCATAAATAGATGCGTAAAGAATCTTTATATCAAAATTATAATTCTCTTAAATGCTATGTTTAAATTCTATGAAAGAGATGTGAATGTGATGTGAATAGAGGTGATGAGATGTGAGGTGAATAGATGTGATGTGAATCTAATAAATGTGAATGAATGGATGAGATGTGATGTCATGTGAATCAGGATGTAAATGAATGATATGGGATGTGAGTGGATGTATGTGAAAGAATGGATGTGAATGTATGTGAAAGAATGGATGTGGATGTGTATGTGAAAGAATGTGATGTGGATGTGTATGCGGAAGAATGTGATGTGATGAAAAGAGATGTGATGTGACATGAATATATGTGGATGTGAAGTGATAGATATGAATGTATGAATAGATGTGGATAGTCGTACAAGTGAAGGATTGGATGGATGTGTATGAATGAGATATGATGTGGATAGAAGTGACGTGATATAATGTGGATAGAATGTATGTGATGGGATGGTTATGAGAATGTATGTGGTGGTATGTGGTGAATATGAATGAACGAATGTGATGGATATGAATGAATGTGATGTGATGGATATAAATGAATGTGATGGTTGTGAATAGATGTGATGTGATGTGAATCGGGATGTGAATGAATGAGATGTGATGTCATGCGAATCGGGATAAATGTAATATGTGATGTGAATGATTATGATGTGATGAGAATGGGAATACAGATGAAATAAATGAGGATTGATGTGGAACAATGTGGAAAGACGTGAGTTCGCTATAGAAATTGTATTTATGACCTGTTTTTAAAATGACTATTTTATGTCAAGAATGCTGGGGAAGCATTTTGACCGTCTTGTGAATGAGGTCGTGGTGGAGACCTAATCTGATAAAGTTGCAACAACTGACGGAGAGTCAATGGAGGACATCTTGCGTAGCAAGGTCGACCGAGGTCTTGACCAGCCTTCGGTTCGATTTAAATGGTGAGCTTTCGGTACGGTGGATGAGGGACCAAGGAACCGGCCTATGAGTGAAGTGCTAGGTGACTTGCGAAGGATCCTAGAGGGTGCTGACTATACGGTGCTCGGGCTTTGGGTTGCCGAAGATACCCACACGTGCGTCATGGAAGATACCCACACATGCGTCATGGAAGATACCCACACGTGCGTCATGGAAGATACCTACACGTGCTGACTATACGGTGCTCGGGCTCTGGGTTGCCGAAGATACCCACACGTGCTTCATGGAAGATATTGGAACAAGGAATAAGAGTTGTTTTCTGAATTCGGGCATGGATTTGGTTGATTGATTTTGCTGGTCCTCAACGGATGAGTCCATGGTTCTTTTATATGGATCCGTTGGTTGATCTTGCTGATCGTCAACGGAGATTTCATTTTCATATGTGAATATATTGCCAAGTACTATGAGCTAGGAACCATAAAAAAGGCCCCTGAGTGGACAGGTGGTGAGCGTTCTGGTTACCAATGATGCCATAGGTACACCGATGAGATGAAGGAATGATTGGAAATAAGGATTCAACTGGAGATTTTGAGGATTATGATCAGTGACACTATGATTTCATTAAATGATTGTTTTAAAGACAGCTAAATTTGTGAAAAAAGGCAATTTCATATTGGGTGTGTAAGTGGTGTGACTAGTTTTAAGTTTGCATGAATATCCGGCTAGGGGGCCTGGGAACTCTTTTCCCTAGTACTCACGACAAAACCTACCAAATTCCTAATTTGATCTTATCACTACAGTGGTTGGGCGGTTGGCTAATCCACGGGGCTGGATGGGGTTAGGCTGGACTGATGGATCCCTAAAATGAGACTCAATTCTGTTATGGTACGATAGATGAAGTAAATCCCGGATAAAAATTGTTCTATGGAAAAGAATCAACGGTTGTGCCTCTCAATGAGGAAAAAAGCGTTGGTCTCTATGATCCAAGTGCAATCTTTTCCTTGATCTGACTATGGGACTTACGGGTTTGGTCAGATCAGTTCAGTTAGTTAGGGCTTTTGACTACGTTAGAGTAAAAATATCCTGGAGGAATCACCTATGCTTTTTGGGCAAGGGAAGTTTTTCCTGGTTCGATTTTGGAAGAACCGAGGGATTAGACTCTTGTCTGGATATCCATGGTGGGCAAGGCCCCGAGTGAGGGACCCCGCCTCACATAAGAAGTGCTACTTCCGCTGTGAGTACCCCTGAATTCATTGCGTGGAGGGGACACGGATCTTTCACTTGGTATTAGAGCAAATTGGCTAATGTGGATCAACCGAGAAGCCAAAAATGTCAAAAATTTATGAATTAGCAGTAAAAGTTTGTAATTGAGTGATAAAATTCATACAAATTGTTTTTCAGGCTGAAATTGATAAATTGGTAATTGGGTCTTCAGATTGTAAGTACCGCAATTATATGGAATCCCTGACTTGCTTGAGGCCTAGTATTGATAGTATTTACCTTATAGTTCTAAGGACTGTGACTTCCTGTATATACTGAGGGTATAACTGCAGCTCTTTACTGGCAGTATATACGAGTAAATCTAAGATCTTGAATTTGAATGTGGTTGATATGATTTTGAAATTCTGGTTGAGAACTGATGAGTTGATTTGGATTCTGATTGAAAATTGATGATTCTTAAATTTTGGTTGAAAAGCGATAAGCTGAGCAAAACCACAATGAGGATGAATGGGATGAGTCCCTGTGATGATATTCGTGATGATAATGACTTCAGCAAATCATTATGAGATTAGTGGATTGTGTTGCCAAATTACTACTATTAACACTTGACCCAGTGGATCAAGTTAAGGGATGACAAATTAAAAATCTGTATAATTGAAATTCCCATGGAGGACTATTCAGATGGAAATTTCAGTCTAATGGACCATTATTGTGTTAAAGATATGAATGATATGTTCTGAATGAATTGTTATCTGATAACGAGTTCTATATGAAAATCTTTATCCCATGATTCTGTGAGGAGCTAACCAATCTAAAGAACCCCAGAATCAGTTGAATCTAAAATCGGATTTGAATCATAAATAAAGGGACTTAACAAGAATTTTCGTATTGATAGGAACATGGATCGAGGTCGTTGTGGTAGAAATGATAACCCCCAACTCGATGAGGAAGAGCTCGACTTGGATGCATTCTTGACTAGGATATTCAAAGATTCGTTTAGTCCCCGAATGAACCTGGCCAGCTGTTCTTCATCCAACGGTGGCAAGTATTTGAGGAGGAGAGCGAACGCTTGGTGATATATTTCAATAGTTCTGCTCCCCTGGGTTAACTCTAAGAATTTGTTCATCTTTGTTTCCAAAAAGCCGAGAGGACAGAACATCGTCCTTAGGTAAATTTTGAGATCATTCCATGTCTGGGCATTTCGATCCAGACGGTTTGTCTCGTAGTGGTTTCTCCATGCCACTCTAGTTGTTTCTACTATCTTCAGCTTGTAAGAGCCATTTTGCTCTTCTCATTGTACCCAGTGACATCGAAGTACTCTTCCCTTGTTTCGATCCACTTCTCCATAGCCTCGCCCAAGTTTTCCCCTTCACCCTTGAAAGGTCCAGGCTGCGATCTATGAAGAGTTTTATCAACATGATTGTTCTTACTAGGACGTAATTTAACCATACCTTCAAACTATTGGAAGATTTGACTCCACTTGCCTTGTTGTCACTCCATTGGGGACTAGGCATTATTTTTACAACCATTTAAGTGCTTGATAAAAATCAATCTTCACTATGAATTCCCTTCCATAAAGGAAAGGTTTTTAATCCTTGAGAGCGATGATCACCCCTAAAATCTCTTTGTCATACACCGAATAATTATGCTCGGCATCATTTAGCTTGTGGCAACAGCTATATAATATGCTGCCACTAGTTTGCCTTCTTTTACTGTAAAACAACATCAATGGTAAGGTTTCTAGCATCAATGATAACTTTGAATGGCTCATCCCATGATGTCAGCTTGAGGAGTGGTGCTTCTAAGGCCACTTTTTGTAATGCATGGAGGAGGCCTCAAGAGCTTTCCCTAAATAGACACTTTCTAGTGATGTATCTTCATGTCCTTGAGTAGATTTGTAAGAGGTTCTCCCCAAGGTCAAAAAAATTATCTATGTGGGTGTTGTAGGCCTAGCAAATACTCACAAATGATATGATTTCTTGAGTAGTCTTGGGTACATCCCGATCGAGTATAGCCTATACCTTGTCGGGGTCCAAGCAAATACCAAACTTACGAATCACATATCCTAGATAATGGACCTCCTTTTCTTATTAATGTAGACCTCATTGTCTCACAAACATTGCAAGACCCTCTCCACATCCCACTCATGTTGCTTTATAGTGGTATGAAAGATTAGTATATCATCCAAGAAGATAAAATTATACACACTTTCTAATTAGTTCAATAAATACATGAGACATCATTTATTGAACATCACTCTAGTGCATTGGTGAGGCCAAATGGCATAACAATAAACTTCAATTGCCATGCTTAGTCCAAAAATCCATCTTTGAATTATTGCTATAAAAATGCGAACCTAGTGACTACCACTTTTGAGTTCTATTTTTGAAAAAAATTACACCATTAAGATGCCCCATAATGTACTCTATTCTAGGAATTGGGAACTTATTCTTGATTGTGAGCTTATTTTTAAAGCCCTATAGTCCACACATAAACATGCAGTCTTATCTTTCTTTTACACAAATAAGATGGGTGTAGCAAACGAGGATGATGAGCAAATAAATCCAACTCGGAGTAATTAAGATAAATGTTGTTCAAATTTTTCCTCCAATGCCTTAGAAAGGTGATAGGGGAACTCACTGGGTGGCCTTGTCTCGAGGACCAACTCAATGCAATCATCCTCCTCAGGACAAATGGGTGGGTGGTGTGGTTGTCCCTCAACATGATGTCTTGGAACTTTGAAAGGATACCTTCCAACTTCTTTTCTAAAGGTGTTGCTGGTTGAACAACAAATTGTTGACAAACTATTAGGCATGGACATAAATCAACACACACTCAGTTCATTTTTTGAGAGCTCTTTGGTCTTGGACAAGTGAAATGATAGGGATTCCTTGAATTCTCCTATCCCTATAAATTATGAGGGGCGGGCTCAGGTAAACCGTCAAAACAATTATGAAGGTATCCTACTGCCAATCAAGAATGGGCATATGCTCTCTAACCACTAGATGTTAAGAATCATGTCACACCCAGAAGTGGTGAAACAATGAAGTCTCACTTGAATGTGGCATTTTGAACACTAAACTCAAACTATTGAGCTTTATGAGTGATGTATGTGGAGACCAGTCCACAACTAAATTGTGTGACACTTATGTACAACTCATCTTCGTAGCCAACTGTGGAGATATGGCATCCTTAGAGATGGCTTTGTCAAATAGGACAATGAACCGATGTCCCTTTGCTATCCTTTGATATGTCATAAGCACTCATGAAGGAGGGATTTTGCCTGCCCTTCAGTCTCAACCTTTTTCTTATCATCAAATACCACTGAGGGTACTAGATTCAAAGATGGTAATAACTATAAAAGATTCATATTTGAGGGTGGATGGGGTGGGTGTAGCTTCAATGGTGGTGTGGTCATTGTAGAGGATGATGTGCATGTGACATTCATATACAAGTTTCTGTATAAGTATGGCATTGATGATGAGCCAATGTGTCACATTGAACCTCAATTTCATGGGTGCATGTGTCACCCATGCACCTCAATGCATGGGTGCATGTGACATCAATATACAAGTTTACGCTCATAGCCTCATGGATGCATGTCACACTACAGCCATGCACCTTAGTGCATGGGTGCATGTGACATCAATATACAAGTTTACGCTCATAGGGATGGTCAGACTATTCTAGACTTAGTGTTCTCAGGAAACCTTTATTCCATTAGAGTGCCTTGATGAGTATAAGAGAGAAAACATCTTCACATTAGAGTGCCTTGATGAGTATAGAGTGCCTTGATGAGTATAAGAGAGAAAACATCTTCACATTTTGGGAGGCGACTCTTGTAGCCACACTTTGCAAAGCGAGGACATAGATGTTCTTTTTTTAGATTTTGAGAAGTCTCGTAAGAGGCTCAATTGGGCCTTTTTGGAGGGAACCATGCTCTATATGGGATTATGGGATTTTTGGTTGGATGGATTAGAGGTGTAAGATTCCTCCCCATCCCCTCAAGATGTCCAGTTTCTCCCCCTATAATCAATCCCCTTTCCAGAATAATAAACAGATCTTGTTTCTATCTATTTTGGCCTGGAGAGAGAAAGTGTCTAGATGGAGGTAATTCAAAATTGAGATATTTTTGGATATAAAAATCCTCCTAGTGTCTAAAATGATTTCCCTTGAAACAGAAATTCAAAAAGAACTTTCCAATGTACAATTGGAATTAATTGAAAATAGGTTAAAAAAGGACCTTAGCCTAAGGGTCCAAATTTTCAAAATTTTTTGAATTATGCTCCAATTAAGGTTCCTATGGACCAATAAGATTAATCCAAATGTAGGGAGGAGATAAATTGAAGAATAAAAGAAAAACCCCCAAAAATGAGTAAATGCTCACATAAGATGAAGAGTTGACTGAGTACAAGGTTTATTAGTTAAAAATTAAGAGATATTTAGAGGAAATGATGCATTTTTGACACCTCAGTGTGGGGGTCTCCCCTCATGAAGGAGGCACCTATTTCACATGTGTGGGGGAGTTTTAAACTAAAAAATAATGAGATATTTTCATCTCTCCTCTCTCCTGTTTCAACTAGATCCAAAAAGTAAGCTAAACTGACCAAAAAATGGTCAAAAATTGACCAAACTGATTTGGAAAATTCTAGAATCAGTTTGCTTCGTTAGAGGCTCACTTTTTCCTATAAATAGAAGCCTCCCCCTTATAAAAGCTTAATGGTGTTTATGCACTGTTACTCTACTCCTACCCAGAGCCATTTATATTGAATTTTCTTGATAATTCAATTGTTTTTGGCTTAATCCGCCACTCTTCCTTCAAACAAGAGTAGAACCCTCAATCCCTCAAGCCAAAGGAAAGCTTACAACTCCATGTAAGCTAAATTTTTCTTACTTTTTAATTTTAAATCTAAGGTTTTCTTGATTTTCTTGTTTTATATTTGATTGAAGTAAATTCTAATGCGATGCCTTGATGAAAAGGCCACCCCCTTCTCTTCTTTACAATTTAGCCCTTCTTTATCCTAGAATGATTAACAAAAAGATTAATTAAACTTTTCTTATTGTTTACTCTCTTGGAAATTAAAAATTATGTAGATTAGAGTCCTTTACATCTAATTGGGGTTAATTTAAGTTGAAAATAGAATAATAAAAATGAGAAATGGTCAGCCATACAAAGGAGGTTATGGCAAAATTTTCTAGAATTTTGTGGAAAAGAAAGTTTATTTTTATGTTATTCCAAAAGAGTAATTCCCACCGTTTGTGCATTCTAAAAGAAATATTCTAATTTACTCCATGTCTATATTCACCTATGAATATGCATGGATATCACTGATATTAATTATATTAAATTTAATTTCTATGCATAGAAAGATGCATAATGAAAATTTTTATTATAAAAGTGTTATTTTCATTAAATTTAATTTCTATGCATAGAAAGATACATAATGGAAATTGTTTTTATTATAAAAGTGTTATTTTTCTTAAATTTGATTTTATGTATAGAAAGATGCATAAAGGATTTATTTTTATTTCAAAAGTGTTATTTTCATTAAAATTGATTTTATGCGTAGAAAGATGCATAAAGGATTTATTTTTATTTCAAAAGTGTTATTCTCATTAAAACTAATTTTATGCATAGAAAGATGCATAAAGGATTTATTTTTTATTTCAAAAGTGTTATTCTCATTAAAATTGATTTTATGCATAGAAAGATGCATAAAGGATTTATTTTTTATTTCAAAACTGTTATTCTCATGAAAATTGATTTTATGCATAGAAAGATGCATAAAGGATTTATTTTTATTTCAAAATTGTTATTCTCGTGAAAATTGATTTTATGCATAGAAAGATGCATAAAGGATTTGTTTTATTTCAAAAGTATTATTCTCATCAAAATTGATCTTATGCATAGAAAGATGCATAAAGGATTTATTTTATTTCAAAAGTGTTAGTCTCATCAAAATTTTCTTATGCATAGAAAGATGCATAAAGGATTTATTTTTATTTCAAAAGTGTTATTCTCATCAAAATTGATTTTATGCATAGAACGATGCATAAAGGATTTATTTTTATTTCAAAAGTGTTATTCTCATCAAAATTGATTTTATGCATAGAAAGATGCAGAAAGGATTTATTTTTATTTCAAAAGTGTTATTCTCATCAAAATTGATTTTATGCATAGAAAGATACATAAAGGATTTATTTTTACTTCAAAAGTGTTATTTTACTTAAATTTGAATTTATGCATAAATAGATGCATAAAAGGATTTTTATAAAAGTGTTATTCCCGAAGTTGATTTTTATGCATAAATAGATGCGTAAAGAATCTTTGTATCAAAATTAAAATTCTCTTAAATTCTATGAAATAGATGTGAATGAATGGATGGATGGATGTGATGTGAATAGAGGTGATTGATGAGATGTGAAATGAATAGATGTGATGAGATGTGATGTGAATCAGATAAATGTGAATGAATGGATGAAATGTGATGAGATGTGAAATGAATAGATGTGATGAGATGTGATGTGAATCAGATAAATGTGAATGAATGGATGAAATGTGATGTCATGTGAATCAGGATGTAAATGAATGATATGGAATGTGAGTGGATGTATGTGAAAGAATGGATGTGAATGTATGTGAAAGAATGTGATGTGGATGTGTATGCGAAAGAATGTGATGTGATGAAAAGAGATGTGATGTGACATGAATATATGTGGATGTGAAGTGATAGATATGAATGTATGAATAGATGTGGGTAGTTGTACAAGTGAACGATTGGATGGATGTGTATGAATGAGATATGATGTGGATAAAAGTGATGTGATATAATGTGGATAATAGAATGTATGTGATGGGTGGTTATGAGAATGTATGTGGTGGATATGATTGAAAGAATGTGATGGATATGAATGAATGTGATGTGATGGATATAAATGGATGTGATGTAAATGAATGTGATGGACGTGAATAGATGTGATGTGAATCGGGATGTGAATGAATGAGATGTGATGTCATGTGAATCGGGATGTGAATGAATGAGATGTGATGTAAATTGGGATAGATGTGATATGTGATGTGAATGAGAATGATTATGATGTGATGAGAATGGGAATACATATGTGATGTGAATGATTATGATGTGATGAGAATGGGAATACATATGAAATAAATGAGGATTGATGTGGAACAATGTGGAAAGACGTGAGTTCGCTATAGAAACTGTATTTATGACCTGTTTTATGTCAAGAATGCTAGGGAAGCATTTTGACTGTCTTGTGAACGAGGTCGTGGAGACCTAATCTGATAAATTTGCAACAGCTGGAGGAGAGTCAATGGAGGATGTCTCGCATAGCAAGGTCGGTCGAGGTCTTAACCAGCCTCGGTTCGATTTAAATGGTAAGCTTCCGGTACAGTGGATGAGGGACCAAGGAAGCAGCCTATGAGTGAAGCGCTAGGTGACTTGCGAAGGATCCTAGAGGGTGCTAACCATATGGTGCTCGGGCTCTGGGTCACCAAAGATATCCACACGTGCATCATGGAAGATATTGGAACAAGGAGTAAGAGTTGTTTTTTGAATTCGGGCATGGATCTGGTTGATTGACCTTGCTGGTCCCCAACGGATGAGTCCATGGTTCTTTTATATGGATCCATTGGTTGATCTTACTGATCTTCAACGGAGATTCCATTTTCATATGTGAATATATTGCCGAGTACTATGAACTAGGAACCATCGAAAAGGCCCCTGAGTGGACAGGTGGTGAGCGTTCAGGTTACCAATGATGCCATAGGTACACCGATGAAGGAATGATTGGAAATAAGGATTGAAACGGAGATTTTGAGGATTATGATAAGTGACACTATGATTTCATTAAATGATTGTTTTAAAAACAGCTGAATCTCAAAAAAGACAATTTCATATTGGGTGTGTAAGTGGTGTGACTAGTTTTAAGTTTGCATGAATATCCGGCTAGGGGGCTTGGAAACTCTTTTCCCTGGTACCCAGGACAAAAACTAACCAAATTCCTAATTGGATCCCATCACTACAGTGGTTGGGCGGTTGGCTAACCCACATGGCTAACCCACAGGATTGGATGGGGTTAGGCTGGACTGATGGATCCCTAAAATGAGACTCAATTCTGTTATGGTACGATAGATGAAGTAAATCCCAGGGGATAAAAATTGTTCTATGAAAAAGAATCAATGGCTATGCCTCTTAATGAGGAAAAAAGCGTTGGTCTCTATGATCCAAGTGTAATCTTTTCCTTGATCGCCCATGGATATCCGGACAAGAGACTAATCCCTCGGTTCTTCCAAAATTGAACCCGAAAAAACTTCCCTCGCCCGGAAAGCACGGGCGATTCCTCCAAGATATTTTTACTCTAACGTAGTCAAAAGCCTTAACTAACTGAACTGAACTGAACTGACCAAACTCGTAAGTCCCATATCCCGAGTGAGGGACCCTGCCCTGCGCAAGAAGTGCTACTTCCGCTCTGCTAGTACCCCTGAATTCGTTGCACGGAGGGGACAGAGCTCTTTCAGCTGGTATCAGAGCAAATTGGCTAATGTGGATCAACCGAGAAGCTAAAAATGTCAAAAATTTATGTAGCAGTAAAAGGTTGTAATTGCGTGATAAAATTCATACAAATTGTTATTCAGACTGAAATTCATAAATTGGTAATTGGGTCTTCAGATGTAAGTATCGTAATTATATGGAATCCCTGACTTGCTTGAGGCCTAGACGTGATGGTATTTACCTTATAGTTCCAAGAACCGTGACTACCCGTATATACCGAGGATATAACTACAGCTCTTTACTGGCAGTATATACGAGTAAACCTAAGATACTAGTTGAACTGATATGACCGAATCCGTAAGTCCCATAGTCAGATCAAGGAAAAGATTGCACTTGGATCATAGAGACCAACGCTTTTTTCTTCATTAAGAGGCACAACCGTTGATTCTTTTCCATAGAACAATTTTTATCCGGGATTTACTTCATCTATCGTACCATAACAGAATTGAGTCTCATTTTAGGGATCCATCAGTCCAGCCTAACCCCATCTAGTCCCATGGGTTAGCCAACCGCCCAACCACTGTAGTGATGAGATCCAAGTAGGAATTTGGTTAGGTTTTGTCCTGGGTACCACGGAGAAGAGTTCCCAGGCCCCCTAGCCGAATATTCATGCAAACTTAAAACTAGCCACACCACTTACACACCCAATATGAAATTGCCTTTTTCCACAGATTCAGCTGTCTTTAAAACAATCATTTAATGAAATCATAGTGTCACTGATCATAATCCTCAAAATCTCCTGTTCAATCCTTATTTCCAATCATTCCTTCATCGGTGTACCTATGGCATCATTGGTAACCAAAACGCTCACCACCTGTCCACTGAGGGGCCTTTTCGATGGTTCCTAGCTCATAGTACTCGGCAATATATTCACATATCAAAATGGAATCTCCATTGAAGATCAGCAAGATCAACCAATGGATCCATATAAAAGAACCATGGACTCATCCGTTGAGGACCAGCTAGGTCAATCAACTAGATCCATGCCCGAATTCAGAAAACAACTCTTACTCCTTGTTCCAATATCTACCATGACGCACGTGTGGCTATCTTCGGTGACCCAGAGCCCGAGCACCGTATGGTCAGCACCCTCTAGGATCCTTTTTGCAGGTCACCTAGCGCTTCACTCATAGGCCGCTTCCTTGGTCCCTCATCCACCGTACCGGAAGCTCACCATTTAAATCAAACCGAGACTGGTCAAGACCTTGGCTGACCTTGCTATGTGAGACGTCCTCCATTGACTCTCTGTCAGCTGTTGTAACTTTATCAGATTAGGTCTCCACGACCTCATTCACAAGACGGTCAAAATGCTTCCCCAGCATTTTTGACATAAAACAGTCATTTTAAAAATAGGTCATAAATATAGTTTCTATAGCGAACTCATGTCTTTCCACATTGTTCCACATCAATCCTCATTTATTTCATCTGTATTTCCATTCTCATCACATCATAATCATTCACATCACATATCACATCTATCCCAATTTACATCACATCTCATTCATTCACATCGCGATTCACATGACATCACCTCTCATTCATTCACATCCCGATTTACATCACATCACATCTATTCACGTCCATCACATTCATTTACATCACATCCATTTATATCAATCACATCGCATTCATTCATATCCATCACATTCGTTCATTCATATCCACCACATACATTCTCATAACCATCCCATCACATACATTCTATCGACATTATATCACATCACTTCTATCCATACACATCCATCCAATCGTTCTCTTGTATGACTACCCACATCTATTCATACATTCATATCTATCACTTCACATCCACATCACATCACATCACATCACATCTCTTCAATTTATCTCCTCCCTACATTTGGATTAATTTTATTGGTCCATAGAAACCTTAATTGGAGCATAATTCAAATTTTTTTGAAAATCTGGATCTTTAGGCTAAGGTCCGTTTTACCTATTTTCAAATAATTCCAATTGCACATTGGAAAGCTCTTTTTGAATTTCTATTTCAGGGGAAATCATTTTAGGCACTACGAGGATTTTTATATCCAAAAATATCTCAATTTTGAATTACCTCCCTCTAGACATTTTCTCTCTACATGCCAAAATAGATAGAAACAAGATCTGTTATTATTCTGGAAAGGGGATTGATTACAGGGGGAGAAACTGGACATCTTGAGGGGCTAGGGAGGAATCTTACATCCTACCCCACTTAAAAAATGCAAGATGTCCTCATCTCGCAGGTGGAGTATGATCTCTTTCTTCTTCTTCTTCTTCTTCTTCTTCTTCTCAATCACTTCCAGCGTTACTGCCTTGGAAGTGGGCGCCCGATTTTGGAACATCTCTCGTTGACTTTCCCTATTCTAAGGCAGAGGTCTTACATTACTTTGGATTGAAACTACGGGTTGGTTAGAGGGTCTACCTCTGGAATTTCGTTGATTTTGGCGGAAAGAAACCTGATTACTCTAGAAGGAAGGAGCTGGAGTCTAGAATCTTGATCCTTGATTTCCCTGTCCTTAAAACCTTGAGCCAAAAGGAGTTGGGCAATCCCTACTGTGATGTCCAAATCCTTAACAGTTATAGCATTTCACTCCCTTGTTCAAGGGTGGAACTTTTGAAGTTGAATTCTAGGGGATTGAGTTTCGAAAAAAGGACATTTCTTCCATTCTGGAACTTCCCATATCCTGGGTTTGACTTTGATATCTTTTAGGCGGTGGAAGGTTGGAATCACCTTCTGGGATTTAAAACCTTTTGAAAGGTGATGGTGCTGGCTTCGACAGGACCTTGACATCAAAGGCCTTGGTGAAATCCTTCGCCATCCGCACTGCTTCAGCCATGGAAACTGGCTTGGCATTCTTCATTAGGATATTCAAAGGTTCGTTCAATCCCCGAATGAACTTGGCCATCAGCTGTTCTTCATCCAGCGGTGGCGAGTATTTGAGGAGGAGAGCGAACGCCTGGTGATATATTTTAATAGTTATGCTCCCCTAGGTTAACTCTAAGAATTCGTTCATCTTTGTTTCCAAAAATCCGGGAGAACCAACGATGTTCAATAAGATGATGTCTGAGGTATTTATTGAGCTAATTGGAAAGTTTGTATTCATCTTCCTGGATGATATAATAATCTTCTATGCCACTGTAGAGCAATAAGAGTGGGATTTGGAGAAGGGCTTGCAACTTTTGAAAGACAATGAGCTCTAGATTAACAAGAAAAGAGTGCTAGTCCTCAAGTTAGCATTAAGGGACGACCCATTCAAGATTATCATTGATGCTATAAACCTTGCCATCGACACTATTTTACAGTAAGAAGATAAACCAGTGGCTTATTACAGCCGCAAGTTCAATGACACTGAGAAGATAAAGTAGTGGCAATGACACCGAGAAGAATTATTTGATGTATGACAAAGAGCTTTTAGGGATGATCATAGCTCTCAAGCATTTTGAAACCTTTCCTTTACGAAAGAGTGAAGATTAATCAAGCACTTAAATGGTTGCAAACCATGCCTAGTGCCCACTGGAGTCATAAAGTCAACCATTCAAACTTTATAGGGATCAAATGTGCTAGAAATTTAAGGAAAATATTTGGGTAGCATGAAGGCACAGTATGCGTGTAACATGCACCCATGCACTGAGGTTGCACTATTCATCATCAATGCTTTACTTATACAAAAATCATTACCTTTTAGGAAAACATTTTGTATGTTGTGACCCCATTGTGTGAGCCCTAGTTTGGTACATGTCAAGCACGAGCTATGTAGATCACTCTCCCCCATTGTGAGCCCAAGTCTGGCACATGTTAGGCACAAGCTATGTAGGTCAGTCTTACAACCTTAGGTGTTAGGGTCGGTCCCTTAACCCACTTGGAGAACAAGCATTTAGGTCACCTGAGATTAGGGAAAGAGAAGTTAGTAAAGGATGTAGAATTATAGGTACATGGGCCAGCCCATGGGACAGCCAAAGGCATGTTACATGCCTTACATTTGATTCTATGCATCATAAGCAACCCATATCTCTTGTCAATCACTAACCTTAGGGGCTATAAGTAGTCATTTTTGGCAATATATACTAGCGGCTTGCCCACATCAACAAATATCCATCCGTGTGAATACGCACAAGCATTAAATGCTTATTTTTATTGGTTGTGGGCTTTTTATACTGGCCACCGACATAGCAACATATATATATGCATTGGCTAGTAGCATATGCCACTATATAAGAAGACCATCATCCTTGGCATAAAATTATCTCATTCTTCATTCAATTCAATCATAGCACAGTGCAAAATATGTGCGCTTTGGTTTTCCATCTTTTGCATGCATCATTCTCAGCCAAAACTCTTAATACTTCAGCCCCCAAAGCTTTGCTTCATCATTTATCCTCTAGTAGTGCATCTCCCTCAACAAATCTGGGTGTACATAAGGCTTTGCAAAGTGATTCAAAGTTGTCTTCAACCCGCTTAAAACGGTTGAGCAAACGTCCGATCTACAATGTCTGGTCATTTGTTGAAAATCTCTATCAATGAGTCTCAATGAGTTTTCTACATTGTGACATGAGTTCTCCAAAGTAATAAAAGTAAATACTCCTAAGAACTTGTGGGAGGGGGCCCTCTTAAGTTGGTAAATTGGGACCCAATCTAGTTTTGCCTCTTCTCTCTCTCTCTCTCTCTCTCTCTCTCTCTCTCTCTCTCTCTCTCTCTCTCTCTCTCTCTCTCTAGATCCAGTTGGGATATGATGCCTCAAACAATAGAATCTCAAAACAAGCCTTTTCAAAAAGCATGGGGAGAGGCAATGCCAGAGGTGGTAGAGGACAAAGTGGTAGAGCTGGAGGCAAATTTGAGCAATACAATGCTCAAGGCTTCTATGATTAGTTATCAAAGTCAAAACCTTGGTCAAAATCGTAGTCAATAGTGCACAAAAGGTAGAGGAGGCTATAATAGAGGTAGAGGTACATTTTAGAGGAAGTAACAAAGGACTAGAAGCTATAATTATTGAAACATACTTGGAATATCGCAAAGGAGTGAAAAAGAGTAAATAAAAAATCAAACCTTGGAGTTTCTTCAATCCAACTATACATCTTAGAGTCATATTGGGAATGATGCAAACACTTGTTTTCCATGACACATGATAGTAGCATGATGTCAAACACATGGCAAGATCCATGGCATGTCAATTTTAGAGGCTCCAACCACACACAGTCAAACATGGATAATGGTTTTCAAGCTTGAAAGAGGCTAAAAGTCCATTTGTGATCATCAATGATCATGATATTTATCATAAGGTTTCACATTTGCAAAAACTGTGTGCCAAGTTACATATTATAGAGCTTGGGTGATGTGTTATGTGTGAACTTTATTTCTATGGCATAGATGGTTGAACAAGGTCTTGAAGTGAGGTCCAACTAGTAAGTAAGGATACATGGTAGAAGACCCCAAGCATTTAGAAACAAGGTTGTTATAAGAGGCATGAGGGACAACCTTATCTAAAAACTTTGACATAGATTAGGATTAGAAGGATTTTCCCTAAAACATGTCAATCTCATCTTGGGGTGTGGGAGTGATGGAGAGAAGCACATTCCCAAATGGTAGGTGTTGGAAGATCAAGTCCACATATTTGGTTGGTGACGAGTTCATCAATATGTTGTGTTTAATAATTGTAGTTTGAGAGGAGGAATGCATTTTAAGTGTGTGAGCTCTTGGGTATATGTATGAGGGGATGCAAAGGGCAACTCTAAGGTGCATGTGTTAGATGTAAGGTTTGATATACTCTGAGGTTATTTAATGAAGGCGAGAATTTCATGTGATGTAAGAAAAGGCACATTTGAGGGGCCACATGGGCTAATTGAGAAATTCTAGGAAGGAATTATATGATTTAGATAATCAAGGGTTGATAGAAGAGAGAGAGAGAGAGAGAGAGAGAGAGAGAGAGAGAGAGAGAGAGAGAGAGAGAGAGAGAGAGAGAGAGAGAGGTTACTAACATCTAATAAGACCCTATTAGTCCTACAAGACCAGAATTGTTACATATGTTCCATGTGTAAAGTGAATAAAAAACATAATCATGGAAACATAAAAGAGCCAAAGCAAATAGACCCGTGTCTCTCTCTCTGTAGCCTCAATAAGGTCCCTCAATGATGGTGTAACTCTATTAAGTAGAGACCCAAACATCTCTAATCTTAGTAGTACATGCACGTGTGTTTCCCTAAAGAGACTAAAACCTCCCCCATATCTTATAATACACCAAGCATCTTAATAGACATGGTACTCGTTAGAAGGGAGGACACCAATTGAAATAGCAGGGAGCCTGTGTCTGTATAGATATCCAAGTTTCTCAATGGACATAGCATGGGACATGTGTCTGTATAGATATCCAAGTTTCTCAGGGAAATCATCCACCTTGAGCCTTGGGAGGTGCTCTCTATAAAACAGTAGCTTTCTAGGAAGCTCAAGTGGAGACAACCATGTTTGTCTTGTGTGAAAGTAGGCCACGTCAAGAAAAATGATGGAGTGCATCCCTTGTCTAGAGAGATCGAAGAAGGGTGAATCTAGGTTGTACTCAAATAGGGGAACTAGTGTGGGATTATCAAAACATGTTTAGTATGGCCCTCTTGTTAGCAATATGTGTGAACCTACTTGGAAGACTCACATACAAGCTTTTGTAGATGGTCTTCATCTCAGTGTGTACACATGGTTAATGTAGGTAATGGTGTGGTAAAGAGCATTAAAGGACCAATAGACACTCAAGAATAGCATCAACAATTTCAATCTCATGTGGTATTGATGCTTTACTCCTGATCATGCATGAGAACATCATGACTTGCAATCTCCTATCCTCTTCCAATTCACCTCTCCCAAGTTGGCCCCCAAATTGAAGCACCATACACCATAGCATGTCACGTCAAATAACCATCCCTTAGAGCTTGGCTCTTGGAAATGAGTCTAGAAGCATTGTCTCTCTAATTACAAGTCAAGGTGGTGGAGTAGCATCTTGCCAAGTGGGCTTGGGCATTAGGCTCCATGGAGAAAATAGGGACACTAAAAGTAACCCCAAGGTTTACATATAAAGGGAGAAGGTCAACTACATCAGCTATACACATGAAAGATTGTATAGATGCAACTTGGTGGGAAGTGTTCTAGAAACTAGATCCAAAAGCCTTGCAAAATTCCACAAAGCAATAATAGACAAGTGACATTATAATGGCAGTCACAACACTCAAGAAGAGACGATAGTTAACGCGTAGTTAGCAAACAATGCTTGTTTCTTCTATGGGTAGAACGACAAAGGATCACTGCATTTCACATGTAGAGATCAATTTGCAAGCCCTATCCTATAGTGGGAAAGCTGAATGGCTTTGCATTCATCATTATACCATCCATTCTAATATTGTAACCAAAGGTGGTTTGTAAGTAGAGCAAGTGGCCTGAGGAAAATTGGCTTAGGTCATCCCCAATGGGTGGTGGTGGGATGGTAAAGTCTTGGATATATCGCATGAAAGTAGGATACCACACCATAGGCCTCCTTCATATGGGAAGCTAGTCAAGCTACCCGAAGCAGGCCAATGGAACACCTTGTTATACAATAGTAGCTTATGCATGCAATAGTACAAAAGGGATTTGCCATAGCTGGTGATGCATTCAATCCCCTAACGTCCAAGATATCCCAAAGTCCTTTGAGTCCTCAGCATCCTTAAGTCATACATGTGAATCTGTTCGAAGGTTGTCACAGCATTGAAGTCACCCAAAAGGAGGATGTCTCCTAGCCAAACAAACTCCACAACAATAACAAATAGAGAGTATGGTGTTTGCCCCTCTTGCAATACATATTGTGTTTGCTAGGAAGTAGTAGACTTGCACCACGCATGGCTTGGTGAAACCACATAAACTTGGCCTCCTCATCACGCCTGACCAGTGTGAGCATCTTAGGAAGGTGGGGCTAGACCAGTCCCACCACATTTCACAAACCTCATTCAGATATGGCCTCAATATACAAACACCCACATGCATTCAGAGACATTAGGTACTCCTATCTCAAGGCTCTGGTGTGTCTCAATATGATCACTCACAACATGTGTCTTGTAAAAGCCTCCACAATCTCCCATCACAATTCTAGTGGCCATGTGCATGTATGGCCCTATAAACCTCGCACCCCTAAACGAGATGATGTGAAGTGATGATGACACAGTTCTCTATAGATTGTCCATTTTCTCATCTTCCCTACCGCCTTACCTGGACCATGCCAAGGTTTTCTATGCTCAACATGTAAGGATGTGAGGCCCTCTCCACCAATGTGTACCTTGGTGGTTTGTAAAGCCACCTAAGCCAAGACTCCATATTCTTAAACTTGAGGTAAGGTGGCTCTCTAGTGATGTCTTTCCTACTCGCCATGCATTGTTACAAGGTCCTTGTAACGCCCATAGTGCTTCTCCATTCTCCTTCAGAGATGTCCCCTTGGGGAGGCCGATGAGACTCATACATGCAAAGCTCTAACTTTGAGACCAATGTCATCTTCCAAAGTTGCATCATGACTGCATTCTGATGATCTTCCTGTTAGCAGCCATCTCATGTCTGTACATTACACATTGGGCCTTTGTTGTGGGTGTGCCCGCCCATTCGGTGTTTCTCCATTTTTCCCCTATTTTTTCCATGTATTTTTTCCCTTGTTTTCCGTGGTCATGGGACAGGAGTATGTTGGCTGCCTATTGAGGAGCATTTTATTGCTCTCCGGGACAAAGCGACAGGCCAAGTTGTATGGGAAGGCGGAGTGGAGAATGGGATTTACAAACTCTAGCGCTCTCTCTTACAGGTTCTCAGTTTGGTGTTGTGTGGCAATTTCATCATGACCACTAGAATGTGAATATGCCGCAACAGGCTTTCCGAGACCAGATGATGGATGGCTTGCCAAATGTTCGCAGCAATAGGCAACATTCCAGTTCTTGCGTTCGTCAATCAGAGGAGCCTTTACAGGTGAACTATGCTTTGATGTCTCGTATCAGTCGGGACAAAGAGCCTCTTGCAGTTGAGGAAGCTCTTTCTTAGAGGACTTGTAGGAAAGCCAAGCAAGTGGCAGATGGTGACTTGCAAGTGGAGGTGAATGTTGAGTAACCTCCAGGCTTTGAGGTTCCAGGTTCAGAGGGGGTGGTTTGCAGGTTCCAGAAGGCCTTGTATGGTCTTCAGCAGATTCCAAGACTTGGCATACCAAAGTTACAATTGATGATCCTTGTGAGTAGGTTGATGCCTCTTTGTTTCGGAAGCGGTTTGGTTCATGGATTTGGTTGCTGAACACCAAATTGGACTTGAACTTCTCGATGGGACTGTTGAGATCATTTTTGCAAATGCCTTTGAAGACTCATTGGGACGTAGGATTGCGGATCTTGCAGTTTCTGCAGCGTACGAAGGATCTTGGACTCTGCTATGATACTAGAGGGGGAACAACGGATGGAGTCAACCTCCATAGTTGAAGTGACTCAGATGGGGGAGGAGATCCAAACACGAAGGGATTTACATCAAGCTATGGTTTTACCCTCAGCTCGAGATGTTTCATGGAGCAACGAGGAAGCCAACTATTGCCTTGTCGTCTACAGAGGCAGAGTACTGGGTTGTTTGTGGTGCTGCTTGCGAGGTGGTGGTTGCAGAGGTTACTTGGCGAGATTGGGTTTCCAATGGCAGAACACCCGATCATCCAGAGACACTTTGTTCGTGAGAAGTTTTTTGCTAATGACATCTTGCTAGAGTTTTGTTGGACAGAGGACAATGCGGCAAACCTCTTCTTGAAGTCTCTACCTCAAGCTATGCTCCAGCGGCACTCTAGCTCGCTGGGGTTGGTTCCACATCCAAGAGCTAAGAGAGGGTGTTATTAGGTGTTTCTCCATTTTTCCCCTGTTTTTTCCATGTATTTTTTCCCTTGTTTTATGTGGTTATGGGGCAAGAGTATGCTGGCCACCTATTTTCTGGTCTGGCCAACTGTGATGACCAGGCTGACTCTTGTTTTCTAGTCATGAGCAATGAGGACAATTGTTGGCCTGTTTTGGGCTGGCCGACCAGCAACCCTAGACCATATATTTCGAGGAGCTGCCCCCCACACCTCATGTATTGGGTATTGTTACCGGATCTTGTATATAGTGCAGAGTTCTTAAAGCTTCATTCTCTCTTTTGCCTTGGATTTTCTCCACACAGCTCTACGTTTTTCAAGCTGGTGGTTCTCTTGCATTTGCTGCTCCTCTTCATGGTGTCTTGCTACGTTATGCTCTCTGCAGTTTGTCTCATATCTGCTGCGTATTTTGACAGTTCCATCACTTCCACCCATTGGAAGGTGACACCAATATCCTTCTTGGCCACTTCTACCCATTCAAAATTCATAACTAGCCATGACATTCCTATACACATTCGCATTACCCTTTCTGTGGCCGCTCAAATATTCCACATCTTGCAAGAGGTCAAAGTGTTTGTCCACTAAGTTCTTCCGATCTCGACCTTATTTGCCTTTATGCCACTGAGGTTTACATTTTCCTCTTTGAGCTGTTTCAGCTCCAACTGGAAACAAATATCTACATTCTTGAACTACATTGGGCTCCTTTAGCTCCTTTTTAGGGAGAGAGCTTTCTGTGGAATTCTCAAACCACGAACTTGAGCATTATGTTAGTCAAGGTAAACAACGCCTATGATCTACAAGTTTGACCGTCTCTTCTTGTCCAATGACAGTTATTTCCATCATTGTCAAAACCTATGTTTTTAAAAGTTTTCGTGGCTCAAAATCTCTTCTATAAAGAGAGAAAGAGACCTCCACAAATATGCAGACCAAAACCTTAAAATGTATAGAACAAATCTAAAATACAAGCAAAAAACCTACAACAAAATCAAAAACCCTAAAACGCAAGCAAAAACCCAAACACAAAACAAAACCCTAAGATGCAAATGAAAACCCTAAAATGCAGAGATTAGTCCCAATACATATGTGGAAGTAGGCAGAAACCCTAAAATTCAGAACAAACATGAGGACGGGACTTTGGGGGGGGGGCGGGGGGGGGCAGCGGGGGTTGTTAAAAAGTTAAATCATTTTTATCGCTTCGTTTTAACATTATGTTCTCCTTTCCGCCTCACAAATCAATAAAGAAAATGCTTGCTGTGTAAATACCCAACTAGAGGCTACATCTACAGTTGTATGATGAGCCAAAAATAGGGGATGTACAATTATCTTCTTTGCAAAACAAAGAAAAAGGCACCACTGCCTGTAAAAGTGAGAAGAAATTTTATTGGAGGCGAGCCCCACACAAGTTCACCTTTCGTTTGCTTTATTACCTTACTTGCATGATCATACTGTGAATTTCCAGGGTATAAAGGGCTTGAAAGAACCCTGCTGTGAAAGAAAATGAAAAGCAACTCTTCTTGTCGTTGTATCCGAATCCTCAAGTCTTGACCACATGTGATTAGCCCTGCCATTTAACGGAAGACCTGCTGTGTAGCCAAAAGAAAATGGTTCACCACCCAGATCCGTCAGACTTGATCCTGCACCATAGAATCCCTTTTCAAAGGTCTGAAAAACCACAATATTTGAAGTGTCTGTCATTAATCTCTCTCGAGTAAGGAATGAATCATGATATAGGGTGGATCATGCTCCACAGATCTGATGTTGAAAAGTTTGAGAGTGAAGAACTCAATCATAAACGAGTAATGGACGCTGGTAAGGATAGATATGAGTGCAGTCACAATCATCCTGCATCAACGAGTAAGACAAGATGAGCATCAACGTGTACCCGACTTAAATATGAGAAGGGATCCTCATCAAGTGCCTAGACCTGGCTGAACTGCTCACCATTTTTAAAGCTCAAGTCTTTCAATTATCAAGAAGGTGAACTTGTGAGGCCTTTCGTGCTCACTCCACTCAATTCCCTTCTATTTGCAAGCCACTTGATTGTGAATCTCTAGTGGCATTTTGCGACCCACCAGGTTTTGGAACATGAATGACATCTTGATTTGCAGTCTCAACGTGCTGGTTCCCCAAAACTGACTCATCTTGCACATGATCATAATGCAGGTCTCCAGATTGTGTACTTTCAGGAACGTTTATATTCTCAGTATGCTGATTTTCCGAAAATAATCGGACAAGACCATGATCATCACCATGATCGTCTGCACTAGAAAAAGATAGGGCTTCCAGAAGTGGAACCTCCATGAGAGACGAACCATGAGAGGTCGAATGGTGTCCCTCCATGTCAAAAGGTGAAGCCTTCACCTGTTTACCTTTTGCATCTGCTTGTGATGCTGGCAAAAGCAAAATAAAGCATTAAATCAAGCACATCACACCAAGAACTTCACACTATAGTCTTTATCCTGCAGAAACAAGGGAACATTACCGTAGCCAGCCAGCAATCTCTCTATGATGTCGATGCGCTTCTGAATTATATGAAGACTTTTGTTGAGAGAAAGAACCCGCTTACGAATTCCAGAAAGCTTAGTTGCATGCTGTGTAGCAAATGGAAGGGGGACATCCTCCAATAGCTTGTCGAGCTCTACAAAAATTTGGCATATTACCTCTCTCTCTCTCTCTCTCTCTCTCTCTCTCTCTCTCTCTCTCTGTCCCTTATAACATGCTTTCTCTTATGATGGTTTTATCTCGGTCGCTAGTTTGTTTTTCTTTTTGTCATAAAGGATACGAATTCTTTGTAGTATGTACATGTTTGATCTCATAGAACCTTTGGTCTTTTGTAGACATTAATTCAAGTTTCTTCTTTCTTCTTTTCCAACCTCAACCTTAGTAGACGAGCTTGACCTGATCATTTGAATGGAGATTTGTCATGATTCTATCAAAGGTTCAATAAGGATTGTGCAAAGATAGATGTCCCTATTATGGACCAGCCTCAAGGGAAAGGTAAAACCTTCCATTGAAAAGACCCACAAAGGAGAATTAAAGCCTGTAATAAATACAACTCTGTATAAACCCAATCAAGAAGTTTGCAGTTGAAATAGAAGATAGTAATTATGGTATAGGAGCGATTCTTTTTTTCCCAAAAAATAGATCCTTCTATTAGTTATATGAAAAACCAGCCAACAGGCTGAAATTATCACATGCACTCTGCAGTGTAGTGCATGGTGACAAGAGGGCTCATCATAAGTGCATCATTGTACAGCAGTAAGACCCTTTAGGATATGATATTGTCGTATGCCGTGGTCCCATTGTAAGCCCGAGTCCAGGATATGTCAGGCATGAGCTACATAGGTCATTCCTCAACCTGAGTGTCAATCAGTCAGTCAAGTCAAGTCCCTTAACCCACTTGAAGAGAATCATTCATGTATGCACAGTCAATAGAAGCCTTAGGATTTGCATCAATTCATGGTCTGCATTTGCATAGCATTCATCTCATGTGCATGTGAACCATTGCTTAAGCCTTAGAATATTATTTCATCACTTATCCATATTTATCATCCAATCGACAACATTTAATGCCAAGTCGGCCAGCTTATTAGCATTTTATTCAGCATTATCCTCATTATTATCATGAACAAGTCGTGTAGCTATAGTCGGCCAGCTCTATAGCTGGCCGACCAGCTACCTAACTCCATATAAATAGCAAACATTTGTTTCCATCGTTCATTCATCATCAATTCAGTATTCAATACATCAAGCATCATCGTTTTGCAGCATACAAGCATCCAGCCTTCAGCGAAACACATCATCATCAGCGTAAGGAAGTAGCGTTTCAGTCCATAAGCGTTTCTCAGCCCTACAGCAGATTTCAGCATTCATATACTTCATCATTTTCTCCATCCTTCTGGGTGAAGGTAAACGTAGCATATTTAGTCATTCCCCTAGCATATTCATAGCCTAGAACAGTCCCAATTCAGCCCCTTTCTTAGCCACAATTTGCGACCTTCCTACAGCCCCTTGGAAGAGTGCATTGGCTTCGAGATTGGACATCATTGGCGCTTCTACAGTAGTGTAGAGTCAGCTCGACTCTTGGTCTTCCGAAGGTTTTGCGTTTGACTTATCTAGAGTCCAAAGTCAGTCGTTCTCTTCAGAGTAATAAAGCAAATACTCCTAGCAATAGGAGGGGGCCGTTTAGTGGGTAATTTGGGACCCAATAAGGTGATGGGAGAATTAGGGTTAAGTTATGTTCATGTGAGAGACACACACAGAGAAACAACAAGGGAGAGAGAGAGAGAGAGAGAGTTGTGGGGATAAGTCAACTCATGAGGCATGAGTGTGTGACTCCCCTATCACACATGTATATTGCACTAGTACACATAGTGCACTTAGTACATTAAAAGTACTAAGTGTACTATGCACTATAACTTATGGACTTGTACACACTATAAGGGTGGGCATTATGCCTTTACCCCAACAACCTCCCACTTAAAGGCAAAGTGCCCTTAAGTAAAGGAAAAGAAAAATCAGCATGTACATGATAATATACAAGGCCATATCAAGGCTGAAACTGGCCTCATCCAATGCCCATCAAGTGTCTGCAATGAGCAAACCGCTCCGGAGGCAAACTCTTTGTCAACAGATCAGCCGGGTTGTCATCCGTGTGAATCTTAACAAGCTGAATTTGCTTGTTCTCTATCACCTCTCTGATGAAGTGATACTTCACATCCACATGCTTCGTCTTTGCATGAAAGACAGGGTTCTTTGCCAACTGGATGGCACTCTGACTGTCACAATGCAACAATGGAATATCCCCTGTATAGCCCAAATCAACCACTAACCGAGATAGCCATAATGCCTCCTTGCAAGCCTCTGTGGCTGCAATATACTCGGCCTCTGTAGTAGATAAGGCTGTGCACTTCTACATCCTGGATATCCATGACACAGCACCTCCTGTGAATGTAAACACATAACCGGTACTAGACTTCTGGTTATCTGGATGACCGGCATAATCCGAATCCGTGTAACCATGCACTAATGCATCCTGTTTGCCAAAGCAAATGCACAAATCCTGTGTGCCCTTCAGGTATCTCATGACACCTTTCACTGCTTCCCAATGCTTCTTGCCAGGGTTGGCCATGTATCTAGAAACCACTCCCACTGCAAATGCAATGTCTGGCCTAGTAGCAACCATGGCATACATGAGACTGCCACAAGCTGAAGCATACGGAATCTTGGCCATATCAGCCCTGTCTCTATCCGACTGTGGGCTGTCCATAGCACTGAGTTTCACATATGGAGGCAAAGGAGTACTAGTCTTCTTCCCCCCGTCCATATTGAACCTCTGCAAGACTTTGCCAATGTATTCCTTCTGAGACAAATACAACACATGCTGATTTCTGTCCCGAAGTATCCGCATACCCAAGATGTGATTTGCATCACCCAAATCCTTCATATCAAAGGTTTGATGCAGCCTCTGCTTCAAGGCATCCATCTCTTTACGAGATTTCCCGGCAATCAACATATCATCAACATACAAGATGAGAATCAATAGACTGCCATCCAAAGCTTTCTTGGTGTACAAGCAGTGATCTATGTCACTTCTCCTGAATTTCTGAGATTTCATGAATGTATCAAATTTATGATACCATTCCACCTCTATCACCATATCCTAGGAATATGCATTTATGAGACTTAGGATCAAGTTTGGTGCGCATTTCCCTGCGTATGTGCACGTACGCAACGCAACCAAACACTCTGAAGTGCTTGTATGACGGAGGCTTCCCTGTCCATACTTCTTCTGGCACTTTCCCACCAAGCCTCGTGTTAGGTGACCTGTTTATAAGGTGAACGGCTGTCATAACAGCTTCAGCCCAAAAACCATGAGGTAATGCAGCATGTGACAACATAGAACGGACCTTCTCCTGTATGGTCCTATTCATCCTCTCTGCTGTCCCGTTTTGTGGAGGATCATAAGGAGTAGAGAGCTCCCTCTTGATGCCTTTAGCATCACAAAAGTCCTGAAACTGTTTGGACATATACTCTCCACCATTGTCGGAACGCAAAGTTGCCAGTTTGATTCTCAACATGAGCAACAAACTTCTGAAACACTGAGAATGTATCACTCTTCAAACGAAGAGGATAAACCCACACCTTGCGTGTGGCATCATCAATAAAAGACACAAAATATTTTGCCCCTCCCAAAGAAAGCTGAGGCATCTCACATACATCTGTATGCACAAGCTCTAACTGAGCATCTTTCTGTCCAAGAGCTTTCTTGTGGGGGCACTGTAGTTGCCTACCATATATACAATGCTCACAAAACTGAAAACTTGAAAACTTTAGAGAAGGCAAGTAACCCAAACGAGACAATTGCTCCATTCCCTTGACACTCATGTGTCCCAACCGGCTATGCCACATAGAAATTTCCGGCAGCTCGGTTGCATTTACATTAGCATGGTGACAAACACCTGCATGCATAAAGTAAAGAGTGTCCACCTTAGAGCCTCTGGCAACAACCAGTGAGCCCTTACTAATTTTCCACTTTCCACTACCAAATGTGGTAACATAATCAGCATCATCAAGCTGTCCAGTAGAAAGCAGATTCTTTTTGATCTCAGGCACATGCCTGACATCATGGAGCATAAGTTGTGAGCCATCTGAAAATACAAGCCTCACATCACCTCTGCCAAGAATTTTGCATGCATGGTTATCACCCAAATAAACCACTCCTTCATTGCCAGCAGTATACCTGACAAACAAGTCTCTGCAACCTGTGACATGAAAGGAGGCACCTGAATCAATGATCCATGAGTGCATACCATGACCACCTGTAAGAAGTGAATGGGCATCAAGTGAAGACGTAAAGAGGACCTCATCCTCACTGCCACCTGCATGTGACACATTGATTTCTTCAATCTTGACTCCACTTTTGCCCTTCGGCTTTACATCTTTGGCTTCATCCTTGTCTTTGTCTTTGCCTTTTCCCTTTTCTTTTTGATCATTTTTCCATTTGTAGCATTGCTTTTTAATGTGTCCCTTCTTGCCACAATAATGGCATTCCAAATCCTTTTTGGAGCGAGACTTGCTCCTTCCCCTTTCTTGGCTTTTCCCTCTTTGCTGGGATCTCCCACGTGCATTCATTGCATTGGACTTTCCAACAGAGTTGTTCTTCCTGTTCATCTCTTCTTGAAGAAGAGCACCCTCAACATCTGCATATGACAGCATAGCATTCAAATTGCTAGTGGCTGTCCTAAATGTGTCCCAACTCTCTGGCAAAGTGCATAACAGAAAAGTGGCTTTGAACTCATCGTCCATCGCCAACTTTTGATTAATGACCTGGCTGACAATACCATTAAACTCATTTAGATGGGCTGTCATAGACGCCCCTTCCTTCATCTGAAGACCTATGAGTTTCTTCAACCAATACACTTTGCTTGAGGCACTTTGTTGGGCATACAAGCCCTGCAATCTCTGCCACATTCCCCAAGCTGTCTTCTCTTCACGAATGCTGAAAAGTAATGAGTCTGACACAGACAACATGATAGTAGATCTTGCCAGCTCATCCATATCTTCCCACTCTTCAGCAGTAAGAGAAGCGGGCATTACACCCCTTTCTTTGATAGGCTTGTGCTGCTTTTTCTGGAGCAACACATTGTAGCACTGGGTTTGCCAAATATCATAGTTATGCGAGCCTTCAAGCTTCTTGATGTGAAGCAATGAAGAGCTCTCACCTGTGGTTGCCATAGCAAAATGCAACCTGTCAATGCCTGACTCCCTGCAAAATGTGCAAACACTGCACCAAAAGCACACAAAGTGCTCATAGTTTTTCTCCCAAAGTTTATCTCCCACTGCGGGAGCACAAATGCAACTTTTCTCCCACTTTATGTGATGAAAACACCAAAATCTGGTTGCTGCAGATTTTGGACAGCACCTTAAATGTGCTCTTTTGCCCTTCAAAAGTACTGTACAACAGTACTAAGTGCTCACCTGTAATGTACCAAACCTGTACCGGCAAGTACAGCAGCTAAAATTGAACCTTTTGGTCACTCAAAACAGTGTACAGCCATGCCAAAACATGCACAATGCTGTGCCAAATCTGTACCAGCAGGTACAACAGCAATAAATGCTCTGCTGGCTGTCCAAATGAGTGAAAATCAGACTTTTACAGTCCTGTACACTGCATACAACAGTCCCGAACAGAAATTGGGCAAAAGCCCCTTGACTGCAAGCTGATTTTTGAGGATTCAAGGCATAAATGTCTTGCCTGCTGCTTTGCCAAGCTCAACAAGCATACAAACTTGAAAAGCCCCTTGATTTGAGATCAATTTCTGATCATACATGGTACATTGACGCACATGAAGGCATCCAGAGTGTTCACGATGCTTCCCCCTGGCCACATATACATCAAATACATGAAAGCCCCTTGATTTACAGGCACATTGAGTGCTTGTAAGGCATCAACCATTATCCACAGCATCAAATGCGATTGCCTGCATGCAAATCAACTCAATCGGCACAAAAGCCCCTTGATTTGCACTGCAATTTGCTGCAATTTTGCCCAAATGTGCGATTTTTCACATCAAGGAGAATGTATGAGTGCTTAATTGCACAATTACATCAAAAGCCCCAAATTTCGACATCCAATTTCTTGCAAATTGATCCTGATTGTGACCAATTTCCTGCAAATTGATCCTGATTGTGACCAATGTCACCCAATTTTGCCAATTTTGCTCAAAATTGAGCAATTGGGCACCTGTACCTGCTCAATTGCTTGAATTGATAAGAAATTCCCAAAATATTGAAGGCAAATACCTCTGAAATTTCTGATTTTTCTGAGTTTCTTGACTTGCAGGCTGAGACGGAGGCGGTGGTGGCGGCGACTTCGGCGGCGACTTCGGTGCTGGGCAACTTCTGGAGCAGCTGGGCAGCCCCACCTGGCTGTGGGCAGCCACGTGTGCTGGCTGTGCAGTTTGGGCAGCCACGTATGTTGGTTGGGCAGCCTGGGCAGCAACGTGGGCTGGCTGCGTGGGTTGTCGCTGAATTGCGCTCTCAGCAGAGCAACAAAATGAAGGCTGGAGATTGCTCGATGAAACGCTCGATTGAATCAAAAGAAAATGGGTGTTTTCGTTTGTTGACGCCGGGTTCGCTACGATGCGCCTTCGCCTGCGTGTGATTCAACGCTCACTTCGCCTAGTAGCCTTATGCCTTGTGGCTAAGGCTCGACTGCTCACGCTCGACCTCCGCCTAGCGCCTACACGACTAGGTGGCCGGCTGACTCCATATGCCCAGCAGCCTTCGCTCAACGCCTGGCGCTTCAGTTTCGCCTGGCTGCTGTGCGCTTCGCTCGTGTTTGCCTGCGCCGTGTAGAGCTGGCCTAGTATTCGATGGACGCCCTCGACCAAGGTACTACCAGCACCCGCTTCATCATCTACGCCCGCTTATGCTGCCTTCGTTCACGCCCACAAAGTTGTGAAGAGAAGAACTACGTGCCTGCTTGCTGCCTGTTGCGCTGCCTTGCTGCGCCTGACTCCTTGCTACCATCAAGGAGAAGAGGAAGGGAGGGATCACTAAGGGCTCCGATACCAGTTGATGGGAGAATTAGGGTTAAGTTATGTTCATGTGAGAGACATACACAGAGAAACAACAAGGGAGAGAGAGAGAGAGAGAGAGTTGTGGGGATAAGTCAACTCATGAGGCATGAGTGTGTGACTCCCCTATCACACATGTATATTGCACTAGTACACATAGTGCACTTAGTATATTAAAAGTACTAAGTGTACTATGTACTATAACTTATGGGCTTGTACACACTATAAGGGTGGGCATTATGCCTTTACCCCAACATAATGTCATGTGCATCACAGATGCCATGGACATGCTCAGGGCTAGATCCAGAAGAGGCAACCAGATAAAGAGCAGAACCAGACCGAGCCAGGGATTGGAGCACAAGTGGCCAGTTTGGATGTGGAGAAGAACCAGGGTACAGTCGGCTGAGTATAGGAGCTGCTGGCTGTACCAGAAAGCATGTCGGCTGACGTGGCAGCAGCAGGCGCATCAAAGACCAAAGGCACATCCAGTCGGCTGGATTTAAGGGGTATTAATGGACATGTAACTGGCCGACCAGCAGTCGGCCAGTTCATCATTTATTCCAAGGCCTATAAAAGGGCCCCCTTGCTCATAGCATTACTCATTCCACCCACTAGGGGTGTGGGTCACTTAGAGGTCCCATAGGGACAGAATTTAGGGTTAGGAACCTTTTAATGAAGGCAGCCCATGGCTGTACAGATTTGTACCTTTTTTGTACATAGTATATACTGAAATTCCAGCACTTCTCACTCTCTCTCTCTACTCTCTCTCTACCTGCGTTTTTGCATCATGGTGCGTTTTTGCATCAGAAGGTCTACAAGAGTGTTTAGGGCTGAAAGAAGACTACCCAGAGCTTCCGCGCGTTACATTGGTATCAGAGCATCAGGCTCAGCAAAGCTAAACACTGATTCAGTCCCAGATGATGGTGTACAGGTCCAAGGTACAGGAAAGTACACGGATTAGAAGCCCAAGGCAAGAACACAGATCGGGAAGAACTCCCAGGAGGTTTGTTGGTGGTGTTCCACAGTGCCAGATGGGGATGGCAGTTCCGTGAGCCAAATGGGTTCTAAGGGAACGGTCCCAAGGGAGGTTGATCCTCCAAGGGTGATGTGAGAGTGCCAGACTCAGTTCCAGGAACGAAGACCAAGACGGTGTTCAGAGTCAGGGCAGGAATGGATTGTGGACTAGAGGAAGACCAGATGCATAGATCTTCATCAGAGACAGAGTGGTTTGGAGAACAGAACGGAGTTTCAGAGAAAAAGGTTTGCCAGGGATGGATGATGACAGAGGGACTTCGGAACAGGATTGGGATGATGACAGTCATCCAAGAGCACGTTGGATTCCCGTCATCAAGTTTAGCAGAGGGGGATGTCATGTGCATCACAGATGCCATGGACATGCTCAGGGCTAGATCCAGAAGAGGCAACCAGATAAAGAGCAGAACCAGACCGAGCCAGGGATTGGAGCACAAGTGGCCAGTTTGGATGTGGAGAAGAACCAGGGTACAATCGGCTGAGTATAGGAGCTGCTGGCTGTACCAGAAAGCATGTCGGCTGACGTGGCAGCAGCAGGCGCATCAAAGACCAAAGGCACATCCAGTCGGCTGGATTTAAGGGGTATTAATGGACATGTAACTGGCCGACCAGCAGTCGGCCAGTTCATCATTTATTCCAAGGCCTATAAAAGGGCCCCCTTGCTCATAGCATTACTCATTCCACCCACTAGGGGTGTGGGTCACTTAGAGGTCCCATAGGGACAGAATTTAGGGTTAGGAACCTTTTAATGAAGGCAGCCCATGGCTGTACAGATTTGTACCTTTTTTGTACATAGTATATACTGAAATTCCAGCACTTCTCACTCTCTCTCTCTACTCTCTCTCTACCTGCGTTTTTGCATCATGGTGCGTTTTTGCATCAGAAGGTCTACAAGAGTGTTTAGGGCTGAAAGAAGACTACCCAGAGCTTCCGCGCGTTACATTGGTATCAGAGCAGCTTCCGCGCGTTACACATAAGGTGTAGAAATCTCTCTCTCTCTCTCTCTCTCTCTCTCTCTCTCTCTCTCTCATCTCTTAAAGTGTGAAGTGAGAAAGTGGATTGCTAAAGACTCACAAAACTCAGGATACAGAATGCGGTGCGAGACTTTGTGTGGCAGGATTCTACATCTACACATAATTCCATTGCATGTTACATCGGTATCAGATTCAACTTGTCCACACACACCGCATCCTAGCGTGAGAGAATCCTTGGATGGTCATACTTTTCTCTGGTACAACCACCTACTTCAGAACAATGTCTACAGAGAAGAGCACACATCAGCAAGAAGATGTCATGTGCATCTCTTCATCCCAATGCTCATAGTGTCATGTGCACAGTGTGTATCTACCGTGTGCTATACGCATGCAAGACTAGTTTCGAGGCTTGGGAAAGCTTGGAACTAGGCAGGCTGATTGACGAGCTGAGTTAGGGAAATACTAACAGGCGGGCACCCAAGTATGGACGGGCGGGCGCCCAAGTGTGGACGCCCGATGACCGGCCAAGAGCCTATATGTGCACAGTGTGTATCTACCGTGTGCTATACGCATGCAAGACTAGTTTCGAGGCTTGGGAAAGCTTGGAACTAGGCAGGCTGATTGACGAGCTGAGTTAGGGAAATACTAACAGGCGGGCACCCAAGTATGGACGGACGGGCGCCCAAGTGTGGACGCCCGATGACCAGCCAAGAGCCTATAAAAGGGTGGCCAAGGTTAGTTATTGTATTATAGAGAGTCTCGCGAGTTTGTGAGAGCTCTATGGTCTTGGAGCCTAGATCTAGTGCAGACGTGCACCTGCTTTACGCAGCCGAGGCCGGCAATAGTCTCGAGGCTCGCGAGGGCAGCTTCGTGGCGGTATGGGACGTCGCGGGGAGGAGATTGGTCGGTACATCAACCTAGTTAGCTCAGCTCGTGGCTCGGTGGGGACAGCCAAGACTGTGGGCTCGCCCACGGCTGTCATGGTTGGGAGGTGAGTCAGGCCTGCACCCCCTTGCTTGTTTGTTTGTTCGTTTGTTTGCAGGATTCGAGTTTCGAACCAAGATCATCACAAGGGGAGATCCGTGGGGATTTGACACATAGACATGTATATTCTCATTAGTAAATATATGGGCAGATTCAAGGGCATATTTAGAGCAAATTTTGCAGCTCTACAGGCTCCCGAAAGTGCCCAAGACATAGCCCAATGGTTGGGTGTAACATGCAGCAGAAGTATTCGTATTGGAGGATCCTGTCACACAAATGCTCACACTGTCTTTTGTATCCTGAGTTTCGCGAGTTTAGTAATCCACTTTAAGACTTCAAACTTTAAAGAGATATGAGAGAGAGAGATGAGAACTGTACACCGTATGGGGTCCCGAAGTACCCATTGAAGGGCCCCCTATCCCATTACCGAGATAGTATTTGCTTTATTATCTTTAAAGAGACTGACGGTGTGACTGACGATAAGCAAAACGCAAGACCTCTGAAGACCAAGTGTTGGGCTGAACTGTACACTGCTGTAGAAGCACCAAAGATGTCCAATCTCGAGCCTATGCACTCTTCCCAATGGTATGAGGGAGGGATGCAAAGCTAGAACGGAGAGAGGGGCTGTTTGGGACTGTTCTAGACCAAGTATGAATGCTGTAAATGAATATGAATGTTGCGTTTTACCTTCACCAAGTGGCTGGAGCAAAACGATGACATGATGAATGCTGAAAACTGAATGGATGCAGAAAACGCAAGGTTTACTGATGGCTGAATGCTGAGAACTCATGCGTTTGCTGATGGAGGGCTGAATGCATAAGCGTTAATGCTCCTCTTACTGTAGGATGACACACTTCTCCAAAACGCATGGAATTGAAGTGGATGCAAGGCTGAATATGATGCGCCTGAATGCCCTTTGCTGAATATGAATGAATGAGAGAATGATTATGCAAGGGCTCTATTTATATGGGCTGAATAAGCCAGTCGGCTGGCTACTGAGCTGGCTGACTGCTCATGTCCAATGAATAATGCATAAATGTGTATAAAATGCTGAAAATGCTGGGAAAAATAACCAAAAAATCCTAGTAAATATCCTGATAAATACTGGATGATATCTGGTGTTCCTGCAATGGTCTAGATGCTATGTATGAATGATGTGCAATATGCAGGATGCTTTCTGATGCAAACCCTAAGGTTTCTACTGACTGTATATGCATGAATGCGTCTCTTTAAGTGGGTTAAGAGACTTAGACTGACTCACTCACTTGCTATGGCTGAGAATGACCTACGTAGCTCGTGCCTGACTTATCATGGACTGAGGATTACAATGGGGTCACGGCGTACGACAAATATCATCCTGAATGGAACTAATACTGTCAAAGTGCATGTGACATTGGGACACCTTTTGGACGTAGTTTGGACGCAAAATATGACTTTTTGGACAATGTGTTGTGGGAAAAATAGGCAAAACCGACTTGATTACGAATTCAGTCCTTTTTCCTATAAATAGGATCATTAGGCATTCATTAGAATCATCATTCAAAGATCAAGAGGATCCATTTGTTAGAGTCTGTAAGGCAGCAAGGACATAGTGGTGGATCAACATGACCCTCTCTTGTCCGATTGCAAGTAGAGGATTACAGGGATCTTTGGTATGCATCATTAAGCTGTGAATCAGCAAGATCATTGTATATATAGCATGTTTTGACAATATACAGTAGATTAGATCTCTCTCTCCTTCTCTTATGTGTCTTTACTAAACATAGGATTAGCGTTAATCATGAACACGCTTCCGCAATGCATGTAACATTGGTATCAGAGCATCACGCTCAGCAAGGCTAAACACTCATTCAATCCCGTATGAAGGTGTACGGGTCCAAGGTACAGGAAAGTGCACAGGTAAGAGGCCCAAGGCAAGGAACACAAGACTAAGAAGAACACCCAAGAGGTTGGTTACAAAGCCCAAAGGGGATGGCAGTCCTGTGAGTCAGGAAAGGCTTTCAGGCAACAGTTCCAAGAGAGGAGGATCCTCCAAGGGGTGGAGTGAGAGTGCCAGACTCATTTCTCAAGAATGAAGACCAAGACGGTGTTCAGAGACAGGGCAAGAATGGATTGGAGACTGGAAGGAACAGATGCATAGATCTTCTTCAGAGTTAGAGTGGATTTGAAGACCAAGCCGGGCATTCAGTGTGAAAAGGTTTCCAGAGTAGAAAGGATGACAAGGGGACTCCGGGAATAGAATGGGATGATGACGGTCATCCAAGAAGCAGTTTGGAATCTCGTCATCAAGTTTAGCAGAGGGGGATGTCATGTGCATACATGTGTACATGCTAATCCGAGGACTAACCCTAGAGTGCAACCGAATAAAGAAGGATCAGAACCAGAAATTTGGAGCATTATTTGCTAGATTTAACAAGTGCTGGATTGGTGATGGAGGAGGAATCTCCTGTCAGCTGCAAGAATCTCCTGTCGGCTGGCTGGGCAGCAGTCGGCTGCAACCCGACTTGGGTTTCTTGTCCAAGAGCTAACTGACTGCTGCTGGTCGACCATGTCATTGTCTCCCAAGGCCTATAAAAGGGCAATGTTGCTCATCGTTTTACTCATTCAACTCCTTTTGAGTTGGGTCATAGACTGTCATGTGCATGAAGATGCCATGGACATTCTCAGAGACACTCGCAGAGGTAACCAGAAAAAGACCATTAGAGCTAGGGATTTGGAGCACAAGATACAGAAGTGGACAAAGTGGCCTGGAGGGCATGAAGAGGGTGTCCTGTCAGTGCGTTAGAAGAGACAAAGGCTGTCAGGTGCTCACAGAGGTGGTCGGCTGAACCAGAGGATAGGGCGACTGCAGGCGCATCATAACAAGGGAAGAGATCCAGTCGGGCAGCACTGAAGAGCATTTAATGCATATTTGACTGGCCGACCAGCAGTTGGCCAGTATACCAAGTGTCCAAGAACCCTATAAATAGCAAAGTGTGCTCATAGTTTGATTCATTCATTCCTTTATGGGGTGGATCATTAGGGTCCAAGTAGGGACTAGACTTTTGGGTGTTTATCACCTTTTCTTCAAGGCAGCCTAGGGCTGTGGACTGAGTACCTTTTTGTACCATATTAATATACTGAATTTCCAGCATCTCTCTCTCTCTCTACTCTCTCTTCGTGTCTGCGTTTTGCATCAGCATGTTCTCAGTGTGGTGTTTAGGGCTGAAAGAAGATCCCCAGAGCTTCTGCATGTTACATTGGTATCAGAGCATCTGAAACCGATCCCGTCAAGTGGGAAAGACTCCGTTGGACACCCACACGCTTAATAGCACAACTTTAAAACCACAAATTTGAAATGGACAACTTAATACAACTTGAAATTGAAATGAAATGAAATGGAAAGATGGACACCAGCACTGGGGCCGGAACGGGCCGACCCCCCCTCAATATATGATATATTTATTGGAAGTATTTAACAAATACAATGCTCCATGGGTTCCAAGAACCGGATGATGTCCATGTACATATAAAAACAGTACCAAACAAAATAGGTTCGAAGTTGAAATTCGATGTAAATGCTCGAAGCAGAATGACCACTAGCGTGGTCCAATCTCTATGGTCCTGTGCTTTCACTGGACTCCGCGGAGAGCGCCTCACTGGTGTTCCGAGACCACACACAAACAGGCGCTCTCGTACTAACGCCTGGCTCTCCCGATCTCAGCACCTTTGGACCGAGGTTCTCCAATAGAGCCTGGACAACCCGGCACCGAACGGGTGTTGGCCGTATAGGGAGTCGGGAATCCCTTATCAGATTTAACACAAAATACTTTTACTTAAATCTGAAATTCACTTACTTGTGGATGGCAGATAGAGAACCAATACCCGTGGTATTTGTGTAGAAGATGTAACCACCCAGGAGATGTGAGATCCTCTTGTAGCCGGTTGAGAGGATGTGCAGCCTTCTTGTGGAGGAGGAAACGTTGGAGAAGTGGTCTTTGGATAGTTTGAATCATCCACGGGAAGAATACAACAGCGGAAAGAGAAGCATGTGTGGTCGCCTGCTGTGGGTAGGCGCAACCACCTGATGAAGGTTCAGCCACCTGAGAGGATGAGAGAAACAGCCACTAGGAAGCGCCTGGCTGTTGTGTACTGCCCCCTGGCTACAACCTGCGCAGCTGCCTGTAGTGGGCTGCCTGCTGAAGGTTAGGCGTAGCTTGCTGCAAATGAGGCGCACAGCCTGTTGGAGGTGGCCCACGACTGAGTGCAGAGGAGAAAGGCAACGCAGCCTTCAAGTATGCTGCCGCCTGTAGGAGCAGAACGTACAACCGCCAAGAATCGTGTACATGCGCCGCCTGAAGAGATGGTCGCCGGTTGTCTTACGTAAGAAAGTGGAAGCGGGTTATATCATCTACGTTGGGGGAGAAGGCCTTTCTTTTTAATAAAATAAAGTGGAGTTAACATTTTGATTTGGCTGGCCCCCCCACGCTTGCATTGTTAGAAGTCATCTCCTGTCTATATTCATACACCACGGCCTCTGTTGTGGGTGTGCCCGCCCTGTATCAGGTGTTTTATCATTTTTCCACACTCCCCGTATTTTTCCCTATTTTTTTCCCATTTTTTCTAGTGGTGGGAGGGTTGCCAGAGGATGCCAGGAGCACTCCAGTGCTGGCCGACTGCATGTTTATCAGTCGTGGGCTACTGTGCTGCTGGCCGACTGGATTTCCTCAGTCGTGGGCATTCATCTGCTGGCCGACTACATTTATGCAGTCGTGGGACCTTTTTCAGCAGTCGTGGGCACTTTATCTGCTGGCCGACTGCCCTCCCAGGGATGTATATATAGGCCCCTTGCCCCCACCACTTCCTCATTCAGTTTTCTCGGGATCTTGTGTATAGAGAAGAGTTTACACACCTATCTCTCTGTGTTTCTTGTGCTGTTTATTTTCTGCAGTCTACTTGCTCTTGTCTACCCAAGTTTGGTTATCATTTCCGCTGCATATTCTGACATGGTATCAGAGCCCTAGGCTCTAGACAGATCTTGGGCGTTTTTCTGAGCAAGAGGGGGAGCGTTAGGCTGCTGATTGGTGGACTGTTTTGGGCTGAACGGGAAGAGAAGGTGCAAGAGGAAGGCGGGCGAAGGTGCTGGACAGCCACTTGCAGGTTTTCAGATTTTTTTTTCCCACCCACCCACCCTTTCAGGTTACTCTCCGCGATGGCAGATTTACTGGAGATGGCTGAGAAGCACGTGAAGATTCCGACTCTCCCCACGTTCCCAGTGGATCGTCAGTTGGACGGGTCCAATTACAGCATCTGGAAGGTCATGATGGAGTCGGTTCTGGAGTCATATGACCTTGCTGATTTTATTATCATCGGGGTGCCACGGCCGGAAGCTGAGAAAGGGGAGTTATTATCGACGAGGAAGGACCGAGAGGCACAGGCACACACGTGGGATCGTGTCAACGCCAGGGTCCGGTCGTTTATTTTCCTCAATTGCACACCACAAGTGATCAATCATGTGAAGCACATGACGCTGGCGAGAGGCATATGGGAGTACTTGGCTTCTTTGTATAACAGGGTGTCACCCATGAAACGGATCTCCTTGAAAGTGTAGATGCGGGTTATGAACCCTGCAAAGTCTTCGACGATGCGGGAACACATTAACAAGCTGCATGCCCTTCAGCAGGAAGTCCTACAAGCTGGGAAAGAGATATCATCTGAAGATATGGCCATCACTTTGCTTTCCCACTTGCTTGGTCAGTATTCTGCTTTCTATTCCTCGTTGATCACGAGTGGCAGGCTCAGCACCATTACTTGGGAGGAGCTTGTGCCAATGGTCTTGGACCAGGAGGAACGTTTCACGAACCCTCCTCACGGCGGAGGTTCGGAGGCCTTAACTGGCCAACGGTCGAAAGGCCGGAATACCAACAAGGGCAAAGGGAAGGCTTCACCGGAGAAGTCTTCTGAGAAGAAGCCTGATCCAGAACGAGAGAAGCTGAAGGCCAAAAGATCTTGTAATGATTGTGGTGAGAAAGGCCACTACTGGAGGAAGTGCCCTAAGCGGACAGGGAAAAGTGCTGATTCCTCAGCCTCAGCTGCGAAGACTCCGGCATTTGTGCACTTAGAGATGGTGGACTCCGATGCTTCATCATCTTCGAGCGAGGAGGCAATTGGCTTCACCGCGCAGGATACCCGGGAATGGATTCTCGACAGTGGTGCTTCCAGGCACATGACTCCATCCCGTGACTTCTTTCTGGATCTGAAACGGCAGTCAGGTCGTATCTTTATTGGCGATAACTCCACTATTCCGATACATAGTGAGGGCCGGATGGAGATTATTCCCGACGGCAAGGGGGGCAAGCATGCTTCCCGTGTTCTTTATGTCCTTGCTCTGGGTTTTCATCTTCTGTCAGTGCATGAGGTTTGCAAGACTGGCTTTCGGGTGGAATTTGAGGAGCATTCAGTTGCTCTAAGGGACCGTGAGACAGGCAAAGTTGTTTGGGAAGGCGGTGTGGAGAATGGCATCTACAAGCTCTTTGCACTCTCCTCTTTGACAGGCTCTCAGGTCGGAGATTTGTGGCACTTTCGTTTTGGCCACTTAAATGTGGATGCTTTGCGGCGCGCCTTCCGGGACCAGATGGTGGTTGGCTTGCCAGATGTTGGTAGTAGGCAAGGACGCTGCAGTTCTTGCATACGTGGTAAGCAGCACAGGGAATCCTTTCCGAAGCAGGCTTCCAGGCGGGCTTCGAAACCATTGGAGTTGATTCACACTGACTTGTGTGGACCTCAGCAGATACCATCTTTGGGAGGATCTCTCTACTTTATGCTACTTGTTGATGATTGTACCAGATTCACGTGGGTCTACTTTCTTTCCCAGAAGGACCAAGCTTTTGCTCGGTTCAAGGATTGGCACGTGATGGTGGAGAAAGAGTCTGGCTATCAGGTGAAGACTCTCAGGGCTGATAAAGGAGGTGAATTCTCCTCGATTGTATTTTTCAGGTTTTGTGTAGATCATGGCATCAAAAGGGAATTGGCCAATACCGGTTCGCCTTCGGAGAATGGAGTTGTTGAACGAAAGAACAGGACTGTGGTGGAGATGGCGAGGACCATGCTAGAGCATCGTGATCTTCCTCGTCCACTTTGGGGTGAGGCTGTGGCAACGGCTGTCCATACCATTAACCGCTCTCTGACGACTTCTGTACCCCATATGACTCCATTTGAGGCATATTTTGGCAGGAAACCCGATGTCTCGCACTTCCGTGTTTTTTGGGAGTGACGCGTATGTACATATTCCGAAGACGCAGAGGGGGAAGCTTGACTCCAAGTCCCGCAAGCTGGTATTTGTGGGGTATAACTCTCTTTCCAAGGGATACAGGTTGTATGATCCAGAGAGGAATGAGATTGTTGTCAGCCGCGATGTGGTCTTTGACGAGCATGTTCCAGCATCCACTGTCGAGGAGCCGCCACTTCTTGGAGATCCAGAGGAGTCTGATGATGATTCCCAGTCTTTTATTCCAGTTGATCCACCTCAGTCATCACAGGAGGTTGAGCCCGCAGCTGGAGTTGAGCCCCCGCGACCACAGGAGGCTCCACGATCTGTTCGAGTACCTAGGTGGTTGTTAGACACCCTTCGGGAGTCGGGTGTCACGGAGCTACCCTCCGAGTGGACCACAGAGGACGGCCCTCGAAGATCACATCGAGTCCGAGATAAAAGCAACACGGCGGAGTTTCTTCAGGTGAACTATGCTTTGATGTCTCGTATCATGCGGGACAAAGAGCCCACTTCCGTAAAGGAAGCCCTTTCACAGGATACTTGGAGGAAAGCCATGCAGGTGGAACTTAATGCCATCGAGAAGAACAACACTTGGGAGTTGGTACCGAGGCCGTCGAAGCGGTCAGTCATTGGTGTCAAATGGGTCTTTAAGACCAAATACGTGTCTGATGGGTCGGTGGACAAACACAAAGCCAGGCTTGTGGCTAAAGGTTATGCTCAGCGGCCAGGCATCGACTACGAGGATACCTTCGCACCGACAGCGCGGATGACCACGATTCGGACCGTTCTTGCCCTTGCTTCTTCTCAGAGGTGGCCCATGTATCAGATGGATGTAAAATCTGCGTTCCTTAATGGTGACCTGCAGGAGGAGGTGTACGTTGAGCAGCCTCCAGGCTTTATTGTTCCAGGATCGGAAGGGATGGTTTACAGGTTATGTAAGGCCTTGTATGGTCTTAAGCAGGCTCCCAGGGCTTGGAATCAGAAGATTGATTCCTTCTTGCATTCCCAATGATGAGGGAACTAAGGGTAAAATTCTGAATGAAGCCCATGACAGCCTTACTGCAGGACATCTAGGTTTCATTAAAACCTACATGTCTGTGAAGAAAAGCTTCTTTTGGTCTCTTCTTGGGATTGGAGATCTGGCAGACCCAGAAGGGGTTTTTCGTCTCTAGCAGCGGTATGTTCATGAGTTGCTTGAGGCCTTTGGGATGGAGAACTGCAAGCCTATTACTTCGCCGATGGACCCGAACACAAAGTTAACCGTTACAGATCCTTGTGAGCCAGTTGATGCCTCGCAGTACCGGAAGTTGGTTCGTTCATTGATCTGCATGCTGAACACCAGATTGGACTTGAGCTTCTCCGTAGGGCTGTTGAGCTCTTTTATGCAGACGCCATTGAAGACTCATTGGGACGCAGGATTGCGGATCTTGCGGTATCTGCAGAGTACGAAGGATCTGGGACTCTTTTACACAGGAGGGAATGGAGTCAAGCTCCAAGGTTGGAGTGACTCAGATTGGGGAGGAGATCCAGAAGATCTACTTCAGGATACAGTTTTACCCTCGGCTCAGGAGCAGTTTCTTGGAGCAGCAAGAGGCAGCCAACTATTGCCCTTTCTTCGACAGAGGCAGAGTATCGGGCTGCTTGTGGTGCTGCTTGTGAGGTTGTATGGCTGCGGAGGCTGCTAGGCGAGATTGGGTATCCACAGAGGGAGCCCACAGTCATCCAGTGCGATAACCAGAGTTGTATAGCTATTGCTCGGAACCCGGTTTTCCATGCCCGGACCAAGCATATAGAGATACAGTATCACTTTGTACGTGAGAAGATCTTGGCTGGTGACATCTTGCTACTTTATTGTTCGACGGAGGACAATGCGGCGGACCTCTTCACGAAGTCTCTACCTCAGGCTACGCTCAGGCGGCACTCCAGCTCCCTTGGGTTGGTTTCACAGCCAGGAGCTGAGAGGGGGTGTTAGAAGTCATCTCCTGTCTATATTCATACACCAGGGCCTCTGTTGTGGGTGTGCCCGCCCTGTATAAGGTGTTTTATCATTTTTCCACACTCCCCGTATTTTTTCCTATTTTTTTCCATTTTTTCTAGTGGTGGGAGGGTTGCCAGAGGATGCCAGGAGCACTCCAGTGCTGGCCGACTGCATGTTTATCAGTCGTGGGCTACTGGGCTGCTGGCTAACTGGATTTCCTCAATCGTGGGCATTCATCTGCTGGCCGACTGCATTTATGCAGTCGTGGCACCTTTTTCAGCAGTCGTGGGCACTTTATCTGCTGGCCGACTGCCCTCCCAGGGATGTATATATAGGCCCCTTGCCCCCACCACTTCCTCATTCAGTTTTCTCGGGATCTTGTGTATAGAGAAGAGTTTACACACCTATCTCTCTGTGTTTCTTGTGCTGTTTATTTTCTGCAGTCTACTTGCTCTTGTCTACCCAAGTTTGGTTATCATTTCCGCTGCATATTCTGACATGCATGTGGGCGGCCAGTTCTATGGGGATGTGGTAGGTGACCATGCCCACTCCCACACTCACTTAAGTGGGGCTCCCCACCTTGGCCCCTAAGTGGGTGCCCAAAGGGGGTGCCCACTTTTAAATGAATGTGAACACTTAACCTTATAAAACAAAAGGTTAGAAATAAAATATTAAAACAACATGTGCGATATACTTACCACCTGTTCACATGCACCAAAACTCGTCAGAATACAGAGCAAACTTCACGACTCACTGGCAGGCGTCCCCGCTCAGTAAGTAACACGTCAAGCAGGCAAACACAAAAATACATGTCATGCGAAAACAGTTTCAAACATGCAAATCATGTGTGCATGTGCAAATAGTAACATGGACATATCTCCCGTTCATGGAGCAAGTACAAAATATCTGTCAGCACAAAACTGGCACGACGTAAAACATAAAAACCTGATCTTCCTATGGAGTGACAATCCCATAGGTAAGACACAGTTCCAGGCACGAGTCTCCCTATGGTGTGACAGTCCCATAGGCAAAACACGGCACGAATACTGGCTCTTCCATGGCGTGACAATCCCATGGGTCGAGCACAGTCCAGGTCATACACGGGTGGCACCAATCTAGCTCCCGTCCATGTCAGCAAAATACTGGCCTCTTCACACGAGACATCGGCCTGGCCTCAAGTGAACGAGACGCAAAAACTGGAGATGGACCAAATGGTCGGCCAATTGGTGACATCCCCCCGGGCTTCTAAAGAGTTGACCTCAACTGAAAAGCCTCAAGATATGCCTGCAACAACTGTGGATAATCAACAAAATAATCCTCATTTACCCACTTGGCATCAATAGGCAAATAATTCTTAAACTTGACAAGGTATCTCCTGGAAAGCTTTCCTGCAAGTAGCTTTCTCTCCTTGTGAAAAACAATCTGTTCTGGCTGGAGGATCTCCTCAAGCTCTTCAATTTCTGGTGGATCTTCTGTGACAGGCTCATCAGGATCTGGCCCCACATATTTCCGAAATAGACTCACATGAAAAGCATTGTGAATCTTCCAATGACTAGGTAAAGCAAGCCTGTAGGACACTTCATTGATCTTGTGAATCACCTTGAAGGGTCCATAATAGCGAGGAGAAAGCTTAGGATACGATCCTTCTCATCCTGCCCTCTTCCGAAGCCTAGCCTTTTCAAATTTCAGCAATACCCAATCACCTTCTTTGACTTCCATGTCCCTTCTGTGCTTGTCAGCAGCCAGTTTATGCTTATCCTGAGATCTTGCAATGGCTGTCCGCACCTCACCAAAGGCAACATCCAAGTCACGAACATATTCATCAGCTGCAAATATCTCATCCTTAGTACGAAGGATGGGTGGTAATACCACTCTGCCATAGATAATCTCAAACGGAGCCTTTCCCGTGGAAGCATGGATCGTATTGTTGTAGGCAAACTCAACAAGTGGAAGATACTTCTCCCATGCACTCTTTTGATCTGCCACATAACATTTCAGTAAATCCAAGACGGCTGAATTTGCAGCTTCACTTTGGCCATCCATTTGGGGATGATAAGCTGATGAAAACTCAAGCTTAGTACCCATATTATCAAATAAAGCCCTCCAAAATAGGCTTGTAGTCCTGGGATCTCTATCCCCAACAATGGATTTAGGCATACCATGATGCTTGAAAATATTAGCAAGAAAAAGCTTTACCATATGATCAGCTTTGATGGTTTTCTTGACAGGCAAGAAGTGAGCTTGCTTGCTAAACCTGTCCACAATAGTCTAAATAGCATCATTCCCATGCTGGGATCTAGGCAAATCCATAATAAAATCTATAGTAATGCTTTCCCAAGGTTGCGAGGGAATAGGCAAGGGCTGAAGCAAACCTGGAGGTTTTTGCCTATCAAATTTCACCTTTTGGCAAGTAATACAGACACGTACATAAGCCTCAATGTCTTTACGCATGCTTGGCCAAAAGAAATATCTCCGAATCATGCGAGTAGTAGGCATGATACCTCTATGACCAGCATAAGGTGGAGCGTGACATTCGTCCATAACCTTTGGACACAAATCCTTCACCACACATAGGCAATTATCCTTCATAAGATAACCCTCGTTGATAACATAAGAGGCATGTGAATGACCAGCCATCAAATCAGTCCATATATGGCAAAAATCAGCATCCAAATGATACAAATCACGCATAGCAGATAGGTCGCCATGAGAGACTACTGAGACTGCAGCTACATAAGGCCTCCGGGATAATACATCGGCCACCACATTTTTCTTTCCTGGAGTATGCACAATCTGAAAATGAAACATGGAAAGACAGTTTGCCATTCTCATTTGCTTCTCTGAAAGCTTTGTTTGAGATAGAAAGTATCTCAAGCTTTGATGATCTGTCTTGACTACAAATTCAGCCCCAAGAAGATAATGTTTCCATATCTTTAAGGCGTGAATTACAGCCAAGAGCTCTTTCTCATAGATATCCATATGAAGCTCAGCATCATGCAAACGACGGCTCTCCTATGCAACTGCATGCCCTTCTTGATTTAGGACAACTCCTATGCAATCACCACAAGCATCACATTCAACCACGAATGACTTGTGCAAGTCAGGAATAATCAATACTGGACCACATATGATCGCATGCTTGAGCTACAAGAAAGCATCCTGTTCCTTTGAAGTCCATTTGAAAGCAGTTTTCTTCTTTGTGAGATCATGTAGAGGAGTGGCAATCATGGCAAAATGCCTTATGAAACGCCTGTAATATGAACATAATCCCAGAAAACTTCGTACTTGATGTACGTTTTGCAATTCGGGCCAATTGCGAATGGTTCCATTGTAACTCCATCTTTGGATACAATATGACCCAGATAATGAATCTCTGAAAGGAAAAACTCACTTTTCTTGGCATTTACGAAAAGTTTATGCTTTCGCAACTCTTCGAACACTGTGACCAAATGAGTTCTGTGTTCCTGCTCATTCTTGGAGAAAACCAAGATATCATCAAAGAAGACTCCTGTGAACTTGCGATGGGGTCGGAATATCCTATCCATCATAGGATTAAAAGTAGCAGGAGCATTGGTAAGACCAAAAGGCATTACCAAAAATTCATATAATCCGAAGGCTGTCCTGAATGCAGTCTTATGGACATCTTGTGGCACCACGCGTATCTGGTGATAACCACTCTTCAAATCAAGTCTGCTAAAGCAAGCTGAGCCATCAAGCTTATCCAAGATATCATCAATACGTGGAATTGGGAATCTGATCTTGATGGTAAGCTTGTTCAAAGCTCTATAGTCCACACACATACGGAATGATCCGTCCTTCTTTTGAACAAGAAGCACAGGAGAGCAGTAAGGTGAGGAACTGGGCTGAACCAAACCTTTCTCTAAAAGCTCATTTACCTGCTTCATGATTTCTTCTTGTGCAGCACTCACTCGGTATGCGGGTTTGTTAGGAGGAGAACTACCTGGCACAAGATCTATGCGATGATCTTCGGGCCTTTGGGGAGATAATTCACCTGGCAACAAGTCAGCAAAACAGTCGTTGAATGCATTAAGAAAATTCAGCCTATCATTAGACATAGCATCCACATTTTGATGATTTGGCACAAGACTATCACGCACAAAAACCAAGTACGCTGAAAGACTCTTTTTCATTGCTTTATTAATTTGGATGTGTGATACAAGTGGGATGGAATCCCCTTCTTTGCCAGCATCAATAAAATGCATGCAGCCTTTATGCATAAAAGAAATCATATTGGACTTGTAGTCTTTGCGGGGCTCAAGCCTATGGTGCCACGGCTTGCCCAACAATACATCACATCCATTCAGTGGAGCAACTAGGAAATGCTCATTATCAAGGTAGCCCTGGATATGGATACGCAACTTCCCTATCAATGGGGTAACCTGCATCTCTTTACCAATAAATGCAGCTTCGGTTTCAATTTGAGGTCCCATGTTCTCAACCTCAATACCCAATGCAGCTGCTGTTTGCATAGAGATGAAGTTGTCAGTTGCACAGTCATCAAACATGAATAAGGCGGGCTGATCCTTGATTTGCCCCCAAGCCTTGCAAACCATTCGCTCTTTTGCATCATGACTTGTATTGCCTTGCACATCAGGAACTGCATGTACATTAGCCTTGGTTTGCTTGTCCTCGTGCTTTGGTTTGCGATCTGAGCATTGTCGGAACATGTGGTCTTTGCTACCACAAGAAAAGCATTTTCCATCCTTGGCATATTGCTTTCTTTGCTCCGGAGTCAAGCCGAATTTGTTCTTCCTTGGGCCCTGATCTTTAGATGTGTTATTTTCAGCTTTACCACCTCTGTAGGTGTCTCAGAAGTTCTTTTTAGGTGGCTGTCCACCCTTTTGCAGATTTGGAACAGCCTTGTCCTTCCCCTTTGAACCTCCTTGATCCTGTTTAATCTTGAGCACCAATTGCTCCGTAGCAAGAGCAGAAGCTGTGAGTTGTTGCAAAGTATGTTTCGGGTGCAATTCTATGCCCGAACGATATGCTAGTTGCAGTCCAGAACGAAACTTCCTCTTTCTTTCATCCTCAGTGATTTGCATAAAGGGAGTCACTTCCAGCAACACTTTCCAGAACTTGTTAACATACTGTTGCACGCTTTTATTATCTCTTTGCTCCAACCTGTCCCACTTTTGAGTGAGAGTTTGCTCCGCATTTGGTGGCAAAAACTGAGCATAGAATCTGTCTTTGAATTCCTTCCAAGTGGAGATGGGATCCTTGGTGATCTTTTCAGTGATCCACCAATGAGCAGCAGTCCCTTTCAAAAACATGCTAGCATGGCGCACCTTTGACTTTTCTGTGAAGTCCTCATCGCTAAAAGCAATGTCGAACTGTGCCACTCATGGTCTTCTCTTTTTCTTTTCCTCTTATCCAACGGGGCAGCCCTATCTGCATGGGCTTCATGGGCCGTCATAGAAGTTTCATGGGGCACGGTGGCATGTGCTCCACGAACTCGAAACTCAGATGCATGTGACTTACCTGCATATGGCAATGTCTCTCCATGAGACAACTCAGAAGGCAAAATTTTTCTAGAAGCAGACCTGTCACCATGAGATACATATCTTGCATGCATGTGACTTTCATGCCCTCCATGTGCACTGGCATACATATATCTGTCAGGCTTAGTGCCTTATGGAGAAGATGCATGTCGAGAGGTGACTGTCACCTCTTCCTTTTACATAAAAGATTTCAACCTTTGAGATGCGGGATCTCCATGCTTCAAACGAGGTGGATTTCTGAATTTCAGCTCTCCGTCATCCCCCTCTTTGATATCACCTTTGCGGAGGAGGTAGGCAAGTGCCAACTCCCTTGGTTTCTTGCCCACTTCCCGTGCCATTGATTCAAAAGTTACATCTACCATTGCATCAGCCTTCCTGGCTTCAATAGCACTTTGCAGATGGGGATCTTCATGCAAAAACTTTAACTCTTGCTCTTGAGCCTGCAAAAGTTTTCTCATATGTTCCATTTCAGCCCTCATAGCATCAGGCTCTTGTTCAAGCATAACTGTCTTTCCTGGAGACAGTTGACCCTTTGATTCACTATCATTAACCCTTTCAAGGGGCTTGTGTCTACCTCGCAGGGCATCAGACCCACGAGAGGCACTAGATGGACCCCTCGAAGTTGGCACTTCCAAAGGGTTACCTTGGCTGTCCATTGTGTTTTAAGTTTGCTAAAAGCGGGATGTCCAGTACACAGGTTCGTTTCCCCACTAGAAAGAGGGAAACAACCGTGCTCTGATACCAATGAAACCGATCCCGTCAAGTGGGAAAGACTCCGTTGGACACCCACACGCTTAATAGCACAACTTTAAAACCACAAATTTGAAATGGACAACTTAATACAACTTGAAATTGAAATGAAATGAAATGAAATGGAAAGATGGACACCAGCACTGGGGCCGGAACGGGCTGACCCCCCCCCCTCAATATATGATGTATTTATTGGGAGTATTTAACAAATACAATGCTCCATGGGTTCCAAGAACTAGATGATGTCCATGTACATATGAAAACAGTACCAAACAAAATAGGTTCGAAGTTGAAATTCGATGTAGATGCTCGAAGCAGAATGACCACTAGCGTGGTCCAATCTCTACAGTCCTGTGCTTTCACTGGACTCCGCGGAGAGCGCCTCACTAGCGTTCCGAGACCCCACACAAACAGGCGCTCTCGAACTAACGCCTGGCTCTCCCGATCTCAGCACCTTTGGACCGAGGTTCTCCAATAGAGCTTGGACAACCCGGCACCGAACGGGTGTTGGCCGTATAGGGAGTCGGGAATCCCTTATCAGATTTAACACAAAATACTTTTACTTAAATCTGAAATTCACTTACTTGTGGATGGAAGATAGAGAACCAATACCCGTGGTATTTGTGTAGAAGATGTAACCACCCAGGAGATGTGAGATCCTCTTGTAGCCGGTTGAGAGGATGTGCAGCCTTCTTGTGGAGGAGGAAACGTTGGAGAAGTGGTCTTTGGATAGTTTGAATCATCCACGGGAAGAATACAACAGCGGAAAGAGAAACATGTGTAGTAGCCTGCTGTGGGTAGGCGCAACCACCTGATGAAGGTTCAGCTGCCTGAGAGGATGAGAGAAACAGCCACTAGGAAGCGCCTGGCTGCTGTGTACTGCCCCCTGGCTACAACCTGCGCAGCTGCCTGTAGTGGGCTGCCTGCTGAAGGTTAGGCGTAGCTTGCTGCAAATGAGGCGCACAGCCTGTTGGAGGTGGCCCACGACTGAGTGCAGAGGAGAAAGGCAGCGCAGCCTTCAAGTATGCTGCCGCCTGTAGGAGCAGAACGTACAGCCGCCAAGAATCGTGTACATGCGCCGCCTGAAGAGATGGTCGCCGGTTGTCTTACGTAAGAAAGTGGAAGCGGGTTATATCATCTACGTTGGAGGAGAAGGCCTTTCTTTTAATAAAATAAAGTGGAGTTAACATTTTGATTTGGCTGGCCCCCCCACGCTTGCATGTGGGCGGCCAGTTCTATGGGGATGTGGTAGGTGACCATGCCCACTCCCACACACTTAAGTGGGGCTCCCCACCTTGGCCCCTAAGTGGGTGCCCACTTTTAAATGAATGTGAACACTTAACCTTATAAAACAAAAGGTTAGAAATAAAATATTAAAACAACATGTGCGATATACTTACCACCTGTTCACATGCACCAAAACTCGTTAGAATACAGAGCAGACTGCACGACTCACTGGCAGGCGTCCCCGCTCAGTAAGTAACACGTCAAGCAGGCAAACACAAAAATACATGTCATGCGAAAACAGTTTCAAACATGCAAATCATGTGTGCATGTGCAAATAGTAACATGGACATATCTCCCGTTCATGGAGCAAGTACAAAATATCTGTCGGCACAAAACTGGCACGACGTAAAACATAAAAACCTGGTCTTCCTATGGAGTGACAATCCCATAGGTAAGACACAGTTCCAGGCACGAGTCTCCCTATGGTGTGACAGTCCCATAGGCAAAACACGGCACGAATACTGGCTCTTCCATGGCGTGACAATCCCATGGGTCGAGCACAGTCCAGGTCATACACGGGTGGCACCAGTCTGGCTCCCGTCCATACGACACCATCCTGCTAACACACGGGTGGCACCAGTCTGGCTCCCGTCCATGTCAGCAAAATACTGCCTCTTCACACGAGACACCGGCCTGGCCTCAAGTGAACGAGACGCAAAAACTGGAGATGGACCAAATGGTCGGCCAATTGGTGACAGCATCAGGCTCAGCAAAGCTAAACACTGATTCAATCCCATATGACGATGTACAGGTCCAAGGTACAGGAAAGTACACGGATGTGAAGCCCAAGGCCAGGAGCACAGAATCGGGAAGAGCTCCCAGGAGGTTTGTTGGTGGTGTTCCACAGTGCCAAAGGGGATGGCAGTCCTGTGAGCCAGATAGGTTCTTGGGCAACGGTCCCAAGGGAGGTTTATCCTCCAAGGGTGATGTGAGAGTGCCAGACTCATTTCTCAGGAATGAAGACCAAGACAGTGTTCAGAGTCAGGGCAGGAATGGATTGTGGACTAGATGGAACAGATGCATAGATCTTCGTATGAGACAAAGTGGTTTGGAGAACAGGCTGGGCTTTCAGAGAAAAAGGTTGCCAGGGATGGATGGATGACAAGGGGACTTTGGGAAAAGCATTGGGATGATGACAATCATCCAAGAACAGGTTGGAATCCCGTCATCAAGTTTAGCAGAGGGGGATGTCATCTACATGAAGATGCCATGGACATTCTCAGAGACTCTCCAGCAGAGGTAACCAGAAAAAGACCATTAGAGCTAGGGATTTGGAGCACAAGATACAAAAGTGGACAATGTGGACTTGGAGCAAGGCCTGGAGGGCATGAAGAGGATGTCCTGTCAGTGCGTTAGAAGAGACGAAGGCTGTCGGCTGCTTACAGAGGTGGTCGGCTGAACCAGAGGACAGGGTGGCTGCAGACGCATCATAACAAGGGAAGAGATCTAGTCGGGCAGCACTGAAGAGACTGGCCGACCAGCAGTGGGCCAGTATACCAAGTGTCCAAGAACCCTATAAATAGCAAAGTGTGCTCATAGTTTGATTCATTCATTCCTTTATGGGGTGGATCATTAGGGTCCAAGTAGGGACTAGACTTTTGGGTGTTTATCACCTTTTCTTCACGGCAGCCTAGGACTGTGGACTGAGTACCTTTTTGTACCATATTAATATACTGAATTTCCAGCATCTCTCTCTCTCTCTCTCTCTCTCTACTCTCTTCATGTCTGCGTTTTGCATCAGCATGTTCTCAGTGTGGTGTTTAGGGCTGAAAGAAGACCCCCAGAGCTTTCGCATGTTACAGACTAGGACCATAGAATAGGTATTCTACCTTTTCAAGAAGGCAGCCTATGGCTGCAAAGCAAATGGGAAGATTCACCAGCCATTGTTTGAGATGTCATTGCCCGAGGACAAACTAATTGATGAGTTACAAGCGCCAGTGCCTGAGGATCTCAGCGAATCCAATACAACAGAGGACGCCGAGACTAGTCCCATAAGAATTTCCAAGACAGTAGAGGATTCTCTCGTATTGGAAGAGCATCCACCATTGACAAAGGAACTAGAACCAGAAAAAAAACCCGAATCCGAACCCGAACTTGAACCCAAAGAGCAGATTCTAGGGCAGGTAGATCTTTCTGAATCCTATGTGGAGGAGGATGAGGTCATCTCGACAGTTTCAAAGGAGTTTTTAGAAGATCCAAAGACCAAGCCAGAGAACTTGAAGACCAAAGTCAGAGAGCTTGGAGATTGAGCCGATAGATATGAAGTGCAATCTTCAATTGGACCGGAACGGAATCGGAGCAAAGGTGTATGGATTACCCCAGTGCTCCAAGCTTAGCAAGAGGGGATGTCATGTGCATTCGTGCATCCCTACAGGCTCCCGGAAGTGCCCAAGACATAGCCCAATGGTTGGGACACCTTTTGGACATAGTTTGGACGCAAAATATGACTTTTTGGACGATGTTTTGTGGGAAAAATAGGCAAAACCGACTTGATTACAATTCGTTCCTTTTTCCTATAAATAGGATCATTAGGCATTCATTAGAATCATCATTCAAAGATCAAGAGGATCCATTTGTTAGAGTCTGCAAGACAGCAAGGACACAGTGGTGGATCAACTTGAGCTTCTCTTGTCCAATTGCAAGTAGAGGGTTACAGGGACCTTTGGTATGCATCATGAAGTTGTGAATCAGCAAGATCATTGTATATATAGCATGTTTTGGCAATATACAGTAGATTAGGTCTCTCTCTCCTTCTCTTTTGTGTCTTTCCTAAACATAGGATTAGCGTTAATCATGAACACGCTTCCGCAACGCATGTTACATAGACGTCTCCCTCGAAGGAGACCATCCTCTTCCACCAGCAGTAGATATCATAGCCCTACTCCGAGCACAAAACCAACTTCTCATGGAGCGTCTCCAACTCTTGGAGACTACCGCAACAAAATCCACTCCACCAACTGCCCCCGATTTCATCTCCCTCTTCTTTCAGATGAAACAACAAAGACGAGAGGATAAGGCCAGACGACGAGAAGAAAAAGCTAAGGCAAGAGCAAGAAAGCAACAAGAAAAAGCAGGCAAATGGGGCTATGGAAAGCTCAATGCAAGCTTGAAGAAGACCATCGTCAGGCTGACCTGGCAGCATGGGAGCACTAACGAGAGCTCAATTAAGAGCGAATGATACTCGAGCACAAGCAGGAAAGGAAGGCCATGCATCTACAATTTCAACACACCCTCTCTTCAGTTTCTCCGTCCATAGGTGCCACCAGTCAAACTCTCGCAACATCAACGACCGCCATCCGGACTCAGCCTCTATTGAGAGGAATCACACTTGGTCTTCAATGCCACGGCCTTTACATCATCGTGTGGTTGGTGTGAAATGGATTTTCAAAGTCAAGTTTCATGCAAATGGTACTTTGGACAAGTACAAAGGCCGCCTTGTTGCTCGAGGATATGCTCAGAAGGCAGGTGAAGACTTTGATGAGACATTTGCTCCTACATCCGGGTATACCACCGTCAGGATTGTTTTGGCTCTAGTTGCACACTTCAAATGACCCGTGTTCCACATGGAACTCAAATCCGCTTTTCTGAATGGAGATTTAGAGGAGGAAGTTTATGTTGAGCAGCCTCCTGGTTTTGTGATTCAGGGACAAGACACCAATGTGTATCTTTTGAAGAAGTCTCTTTATGGTCTCAAACAAGCACCTCGTGCTTGGTATCATAAGATAGATGCCTTCTTGTTATCTCCTGGCTTTGAGAGGACATATGCAGACAGCAATCTCTACGTGCTTCTTTCTGATGGAGATATTTGTGTCATTTTTGAATGTTGATGACCTCATCCTTTCTTACTCAGATACTAAGTTGGTCACACAAGTTCAGTCCAAGCTTTCAGAGACATTTGAGATGAGTGATCTTAGCCTTCTTCATTATTTTCTTGGGCTGGAAATTTGGAAGAAAGATGATTGTATCTTCATTTCTCAGCAGAAGTATGTGAAGAAGCTGCTCTCACTTGATGGGTTGTCAGACTGTACACCTCTCTCTTGTCCCATGGATCCCAATGCCAAGTTATCCAAGGAGGATGATACACCTTTAGTAGATTCCATAGAGTACCGACAGATTGTTGGCTCATTGCTTTACCTTGCCAACACCCGTCCCAATATCTTCTATGCCATGAGTGTTTTCAATTAGTTCTCTCATCAGCTGCTCGAAGGTCTCGTTGGCAGGCAGCTTTGAGAGTCTTCGTTATCTTCGAGGTACTTCAAATTATGTCATCACTTATTCCAGTGGTGCAAATTTGGTTGGTTTCACAGATTCTGATTGGGCAGGCTACATTGATACTCGAAGACCTACATTTGGATGTTGCTTCATGCTTGGTACATGATTGGTCTCTTGGAAGTCGCAAAAGCAGAGGACTATTGCTGCTTCTTCCACCAAGGCTGAGTACAAATCCTACTTCTCTCCTCCACTGAGGCACTTTGGATTCATCAAGATTCTGGAGCATTTGTGCTATGCCGACACTCCCCCAGTTACCATCTTCTTAGATTCTCAGAGTACTATTGCTCTAGCACAGAATCCTGTGATACGGAGACAATCCAAGCATATTGAGGTGCATTATCATTTTGTACGCGACTAAATCGAGCTCGGCCTTCTTCGGCTGGCCTACTGTTCTACCAAGGACAATGTGGTTGATCTCTTTACCAAACCACTTCCGAGAGCTACTTTGGAATGATCATAGTCCGTGCCACTATCCGTGGTGTGGACTTGGCTCATAAAGAATTACTATTTACCCCACCTCTCAGGGCCATTTGCGCTCATCTTGGGCCTCGTCTTGCCCTACAATGCCCACAGGAGAGGAAAGTCTTACTGTTTGAATATTTGAAGGTTCTCATATCGCTCTCAAAATTCAAGAGCATGGATCTCGGAATCAAATCACGATTTATACAATTAAGTAAAATGGAATGACAACAACATTCACAGCATCGTAAAGATTGACATAAAAATTTTTACACATTAGGGTTGGAATGGGCTGACACCCCTGATTCCTATAGGAAGGTCATGGCCTAGCCGCCTACATCCCACATGCATAGAGTCCCAAGCAATGGGATCATCTATAACTAATAGAAGACTATGAAAGAAAGAGAAAACACAGTCTGTAGGCAAAAGCACAAGCTGTAGAAGGCTGTAGACAACTGATTATTGCTGAAAATGAGCACGAGGGAAGCCCGTAGGTGTTTACAAGCATAAGAGAATGTTGCAACAGCCAATGACCTCCATCAAATATGCAAGAATGAGATGGGAAATGATGAGAAGGGTGTGATCCCTTATATATGTTCCATATGAGCTAGTCGGCCAGCTGTAGCAGGCCAACAGCAGTCTCCTGAAGCATAAATATACTATAAAAAGCCTAATAAAGACTCATAAAATGGTAGAATAATACTTAATGATGTCTGCAATGCAGGGCCTCAGAGAAATGACCAGTACAAGCATGCTAAGGTACATGTAGACCATCTGGAGATGATATATGTTCCATCACCTCCTCCTCAGCAGAGTACCAGCACGCTGAAGTAACACCTCGGTGGACCTACACAATCTAGCCCACATCTCCATACCTATATAGACGCACTAGAAGATCCATATCAACACAATTCATCGACCATCACTGTGTGTTTACCCCCTTGCCTTATAGCCACACCCTTAGCAGTTCTAAGAGCCACTTAGTAACCATCTATTGTCTTCTATTGTGCTTAAGCTGTGTTTTTAAAAATGATCCTGCATTTTGTGAGCGTTCTAGGTTTACACCACCATTACAGATCAACTTGCAATAGTTTGAAATAAGAATGGGAGAATTATCCCGCGCTTTTTGGGCTTTGCGGTACTAGACTACGCATGCCAAGAGGATGTACAAGGACCCTGTGTAAAGACTGCAGTCATCCTCCTTTTGATCCAGATGATGTGATCTTCACAACGCACTGACTTGAAGAGGCTCAAATTTACATGGCTGCTTTGGAAAAAAATTGTCAACATAATGGCCTGATGCATGCAGTTATTCAATGTTAAAAAAAACTGGGAATGAAGGCAAAGCTCACCATAAAAAGTAGCACTATTACTTAAGGTCAACTATCTATGTCAGATCCCGCGAATCAGATATGTATATTACAGTGTTTAGCATGCCTGTAACCAACGCACGTGCAACACATAGAATCCCATGGCTATAAAGACATGGTAAGATGTATGTAAGACAGTGGGACAGATTTCCTGAAATGACTGTACGACACGTGTTACTATGTATGGCAGATATAATGCAATGGCTTGCCATGGAAGTACCAGTGGGTGCTTGCAGAAAATGCAAAAATAAAGTAAGAAGTAATTACTTCGCGTGAGACGATCGATGCTGCTGGCCAATACGCTCTGGCTTTTGAGGGCACCTTCAGCTCCTGCGTCGAAGTTATTCATTACTGGACCCATAATCGAAGATATGCCTTTGGCAAGAACCTCCGCAGAAGGGTTGCGTTTGATTTCATCCAAGTTTGCATCGGTGGGGGCACACGACGCCTCTGGAGAAGCGCTTGCGGGTTCTGCTTCTGTTTGAACTGCTGTTCCGGCTGCATGATCATCAAAAGAAGAAAATGAGGACAGTCTCTCGTCTGCAGTCTCCGCAGCAGAGGACTCCGCCATCGCCAATCCACAATTTGGGCTCTGGATGCTATTGTTTTCAGGCCGCCCAACGGTTCATCATGTCCATCGGTGTTCACACGCTCGAAACCCGCCCATGGGTTTAGTCCTCTTTGCAGTTGAGGTTCGAGGGTTGTGTGATGTGTCCTCCTAGTGATTTTAAGTTGCTTTTAAGTTCTCAAGACTTCTGCAATACGTCCCCAAAACATTTTTTAGTGTGGATTAATTAATTTATGCAAGAATGTGCGGTTTCTCTCTTTTTTTCTACCTGACCTTGCTGGCCCTTGTATGCTAAACAAGCAGCGGCTATCCTTGCTATTTGAAATGAGCAGGACTGTGGGGGCTAGTAGGATGTAACACAAATTTTTGTGTGAAATATTATGGATTTCAAAAGATAAAATCTAGATTTAGGCACTAGGCCATGCTTTGAAGTCCACCCTCCACCACTTTGAGTCTTGGGGCCCATCAAGCTAGAGAAATTGCTAACTTAGTGCTAAATCGGTGCAAAAATACACTTAACTCAAGGTTAAGGCATTAGCAAGGGCAAGACAAGTAGCTTTGTATGTAGCCAAGGTACCTCCAAGACATTGGCATCATGAATGTCCCTAAGTTTGCCAACTTCATACATGGCAATGTTCCTTCTAAAATCTTTGGAGAATAGGTTTTACCTTAATGCCTTAATAGGGTCATTAGGAAGTCTCCCACAATACCTTGGAAGTGAGAGCGAAAAGACTGAAAGGTTTTCAAAACTTGAACCTTTTATGGTGAGATCAACTATATGTCCTAAAGACAACCTCGCCCAAGAAAAAGATTAGCAAACTAGGAATGTGCACACTATCTTGTCTACTCTAGTCACCATTCCCTTGGGTCAAAAGGCAAATCGACCATGTGGAATGATATACAAAATTGGCTAGGAGGTTGTTTCATAGCTAAATATGATGAATCAGATAATGATAAAGGGGACGACTCAAATTCTCAGTTGAAGGAGAGCATCCTTAATGTTCCAATAAACAATCTAGGTGAATACCAGTATAATGAAGGAGAAGACATGAATGCTACCATTCGAAATTCCTATAAAGGATATAAAATCTTAGGCATCCTTGATGGTGGAGCTAGAGTAAGTAACATCACAACAAAATCTAGTTGGGAAAAGTGGGGAAATCCTGGGCTTAAAATCACACGAGTCTTAGTAAAGATGGTTAATGGTTCTCTCGTTGGGAAAAGTGGGGAAATCCTGGGCTTAAACTCATAGGAGTCTTAGTAAAGATGGATAAGGGTTCTCTAGAAAGGCCATTTGTAAAGGTTAGCCAAATGCACATGTAAACATGTTTTGAACATACAATTGTTATAATGGACTGAGGTACAATGTTATCCCTGGGGAGACCATTTATGAGGTAGTTGTTGCCATGACTACGAACCTACAATATTTATCTCCAAAGGAATGAGCAGATGACTAAAGTCAATTTGGCTAATCATAGTGCTCTTCAATTTGGCTAATCATAGTGCTCTTCTCACCCAGTTTCTCAAACCCTCATTCATCTAGATTGAAATACGATGTCACATTCAAGGAAATCCACAGAGACAAGTGTCTACCCAATGTGCAAAAGCAAGATCCCAAATCTTGAACATCAAATCTTTGATGAGAAAGAGGGGATCATAAATGAAGCATGATATGTAGATCTTAAAAAAGTTTGGGCCAAGGTTGATGGCCTTGACCAAGAAATAGCTCCAATCCTTGATCCATTATATTATGATAATTGTGGATGTAATTATTGGCTACTTTGTATATGTAGTTCAACACAAAGTTGGATTTGAATTCAAGAATGCCAATGGAAAGGAGATATTAATTACATATTGAGTGCCTCATCTTTTGAAGATGTGCCACAGGCTGAATCATCTAGCGAGGGTGACTTCAATTATATTTGTTTAGGGGAAGTTGTAGTTTGTCTCAACAAGCATCATCACAAGCATCGTCAGTCAGAAGTATAAACATGTCTAAAGGATGAAAGTGCATTGATAATGGGAAATGGAAGCCTTAGGAGGTGTCAAACCCTTAAGGTCTATCAATCCTATTGCTTGGACTCTTTGCAATCCAATTGTCCAGAGAGGGAAGTTAGAAAGCTTTCTCTCCACCTACTCTCTCTCTCTCTCTCTCTCTCTTCCCAAATCACAAGAATTGAACCATGCAAGCTTCAAGTCTCAACATGCACTCACACACACACACTCACCCAAGCATGAGTAATCAAGCAAGATTCATAGCCATCGACATGCAAGAGAATGGAAACAACAAGAGACATGAAATCATAAGACAATGGAAGTAGAGGAGCTCTCCAAGATTGAGCTCAAAAGTAGATTGTATTACTCAAAATGTCTTTACAAACCTCCATAAGTCACTTACATACAATGGGGTTTGCCCAACCGCCCACACTTATGGGGTGCCCATTACTAGTTCTCTTCTATTTACAAGCCTTATATAGCTAGCTTTCATTACAAGGTTGGGCCCTTGGCCATATGTAGAGTGAGATACCTAAGGTGGGGACCACATCATGTGTATGGAAAATGTGTAATGGAAAAAGGAGTAATAACCCCCTGCCTAAACTAGCTTCAATCTTCGAAAGCATCTACCTGAATACCATAGGGTATGGAAAAAGTAGTAATAACCCCCCTACCTAGATTGGCTTCATTCCTCAAAAGCATCTATCTACATATACCATAGGGTAGAGAAATTGTGGAGTGCTTCAAATTGAAGGAGTTGGTTAATCGAGAAGGGTTGGAAAACCTTGGACATGCCTGCTTGGAAAAACTCCATTAAAAAGCACTCCTCAAATGTGCACATGTGATGGGCAGATAGATATCTGACTCACTCATAGTATCCATAGATCTGGTAACGAGTTGGTCCTTTGGTGGCGAAGTCAAAGACAAGCTATTAGCTACTAGGCCTTATTTATTTTTATATCTTCAAAGTTTTCTAAGAAAATCAAAAGCGTCATAAAGAATTTGTAAGTCATTTGTATGTGAAAATAGATGTCATTGTATGCAAGCTTATTTGTGTGCTCTTGCAGCACTAGATCCTTGGTATTGGCATATACTATCGATGGATTCTTTGGGTTGTTGAAGCATGCCTATCCGTGTCTCTGTAGATGTGTGTTAAGTAAACCCTACCCTAACGTGACGTGAAAAGTTGCTTATTCGCCAATCTCGAGCAGGCTCAAGAGCTCCACCGTAGCCGCTCATCCACCACCATCCTCCTGCACTCATTGTCACACCAAGACGGTTGCTCTAATCCTATAGGTGATGCAAGCTCTCTCTCGAGAAGATCGTGTGGGATCTCTGGAGAAGAGGATCGCGTTGGTTAGCCTAATCACTCAAGAAAGAGAGGGAGAGAAAGTAAGAGGGAACAAGTGATTAACACTAATCACTCCCAAACCCTAACCCTAAGCACACCACACATGCTAGATTAGAGTTGCAAGGGAGAGGGAGAGGGAGAACACTCCACTTCTATTGCACAAATGGGAGAATGAGTTACAAATAGGAGAAATTGGCTTTTATAGTTCCAAGCCTTTTCCCACTAGGCCACCCGGGAGTAAGTGACCCGAGGTGCCCAAAACATAGTTACAAGGCTTTTCTCAATGGTTTGGCCAACTAACCAAGATCCTCTTGTCTATCCATCAAAGGTCAATACTTGGAAGCATCTTTAGGGTGTTTCCCTCTCATCAAATGATGGAATTTACAATATAGCACAGGCGCCCATTATATAAGTGTGCGCACATAGTTGTCGTAGGAATGTGTTAACCAATATGTAGTTAACATACTCCCCTTCCTAAAGTCGATGGTGTCCTCGTGATCGGTAAGGGGTTGTCGAGGCTCGCGGGGGAAGAGTCGTACTTGGTTGGTTCTCCTGTCTCTCTGGAAATGAGAGGGGATGGGGGAGTTAGTATGATGAAAAGAAGTTAGTGGAGTACTGGCGATGAAGTATCCAGCTAGGCTGATGGGCTCTTATCAATTTGCTTTGTTAGATGAGCCCATTAGTACTCTTTATTTTGTTTTTTGTGTTTTTTTTATCGCCTTTGTGGTGGGACATCCTCATTAGAGTAGTTAGAGTACTTGAATGAGTAGACTAGCATGGAATGCTTAATGACCAGTATCCCAGTGGTAGGTGGTATGATTAAAGAGGAGCTAGTAAAACAATGGGGTTAGAAAGCAAGTGGTGAGGGGGGAATTCCGGAGGGACAAGGAGGTAACACGCATAGAGACTGCTTGTGCTCCGAGATGCTATATGTCGATGGCATTGTTCATGAAGCTCTAGCATCTTTGTCAAGACACCGTGATGGGTATCTTGGCTCCGGTGGATGTTGAGTCATTAGGTTGTGGTGTTCTCTCTTTTTCTTTTGGTGCATTGTTTTCTTCTTTCCATCGAAGCTCAATACTTGGGAGCATCTTTAGGACGTTTCCCTCATCAAATGATGGGATTTACAATATAGCACAGGTGCCCATTACATAAGTGTGCGGACGTAGTTGTCGTAGGAATGTGTTAACCAATATGTGGATCCTGTGTGGATAGAGGTGGTAGTTTATGGTGAGGGTCCATAGGTGTTGAGTCAAAGAAGAAGTTTTGGGTAGGATGGATTAGGCATGAAGCAAGTTTATTGGGGTGAAGCGGGGGTCGATTAAGAAGATCCAGGCGATGGGTTATACCATTGACCAGGCTTGTGCCCACCATGGTCCCCCCATCCAAAGATGTACCTAGATGGTTGCCGATGACAAGCTTTGTGCAGTGTGTGCGCATAGGATAGAGCCCAATAAGATTTGCAGGTGTTGTACATGGGCAAGGGCGAAAGGTGGGCCCGTGGTCCTAATCACCTAGAGACTCTCTCTTTTTTTTAAACATGTGTTTATTGGTCAGCACCCCTAAAGAGGGTTTTGTACTGAGTGGTCCATGTGGCTAGATTTGTGAGCTTACCTTTGAGTTTATCTTTGAGTGGTTGGAGAAGCTCAGCCATTTGTAGCATTGCCCCTTGGTTTGATGAGACGAAGTCAAGGGGCGGGATGGTGCTTCATGAAGGAGGCTCCGTTGGGGAAAAGGGGGGGCAAATTGAGCTTTTGAGTGCCCATGGGGTGAGGGCAAGTCCGTAGGATTTTATCGAGGAGGAGGGGACTTGCATGCCCGTTGGTTGCCAAACTATCTTCGTCGATTGGAGAGAGATTGGCATGGCACGTGTGGTTTGGGTGAACTACTGAGTGTATGCCTTGCGAGCCATATGATGGAATTGCCATCATGGAAGCCTTTGGCTTCTAAGAGATATTTGGGCACCCAACATTGCTGAGTGATAAAGGTATATGGTTGGTGAGGCTTTTGGCTTTTTGTTGACGAGGCTTTGAGCTATGATTTGGTTGTTGATGTGGAGTAAAGGCTTTTGATTGTAGCTTTGGGAGCCACATGTGTGTGTTGCCGTCATGGAAGCCTTGAGCTTTGAGCACATGAGTAGGCACCCAACGTTGTTGGCTTCATTGTGCTTGGGGTTGCCTAACCCGTGTTTGTGGGGCCTTTTGTTGCAACTTCCTAGGGAGTTGCTATGTGTGGAATGAGCACAGGTGGCATACTTGGGTAGCCAGAGGCGAGTGTTGCCTTCATAGTACCCGTGTGCTGTAACAGGCGGTCGGGGGGATGAGCCAACATTGAAGCTTTGTCCGAGGGTTGGTTTTTGTTGGCTTAGTTGGCTTCTTGCGCTTGGGTGGCAGAGATGGTCGTTTGGGGATCCATAGTTTTGTGTAGCCATCGTAGAAGCCCTAAGCGACAAGCATATTCTTGGGCACCCACCATTGATTGTCATGAGATAAAGGTAGGAGGTTGGGGTGCCTGCTGTGTGGGTGGTCGAGGATGTAGAGTTTAGGGGGATTGTCGACGAGGAAGCTTGATGGGCATTGTTGGATGGTGTCAACAGTGGTCTTTCGACCGACTTGGGGTGTGGGCATAGGGGAGACTGTCGGTGATGAGGATGGGGCTTGAGGGGAAGGGCAGTCAAGGGCGAGGGTGTGTGTATGATTTCCTCCTGGGGACACAAGAGGATTGTGGCTTTTTGGCCATTTATTTCCATGGTGGCCATTTTTTCGCGCTAATCGATTTGGCAGTGAATGGCATCAATCCACTCTTTTCCAATGATAATTTGGCCTTGGAGTGCACTTGCATCTATAACATGAAATCTACACTCCAATTGGTTATTTCCAATAGAAATTTTAGGGATGAAATACCCAACACTCATTAAACACATTTCATGTGATATTTGAATGTAAGTGTCTTCTTTTGTTAGTGTGGGTTTTCCAAGAGCTTTCCACGCCTCCAAAAAAATACGAGATTGGTATGGACCATAGGATAGATGTGGGCTTGCCACCATTGGAGACCATTCTTGGTTGACAGTCCAATCCATATTCTTGGTGGGTTGAGTTCTAGTGGTAGTTCAGTGGGCGGGGGAAGACTTACTAGGTATTGTGGGGGGTGTGAGAATACCCTTTATGGAAGCAGTTGGTGGGGAAAGAGGATCCGAGTCGAGGCACTCCCCATCCCAGAGGATCGTTGTTGTTACCTTGCCCTGGGGGAGCTTTAGGGTAGTTGTGTTATCATGAGTTGATTGTACTTGTAGCATTCTTCCTCCAAGGATGATTGCTTCTTTAATATTACGTGTGGGAACCACATAGAACTTACAAGCCGATGGGTTAGCTAGGGAAGTCGCCATGTGGGCTAATGTTCAATTGTACCAGGGGTTAACAAATTAGCATTTGGGCTAATGTTCAATGGTACCCTATGAATCTAACCTCTCTGAATTGGCATCTTGCCACTTTTTTAATCGAGCTTCCAGGTAAGCCTTCAATATTGGCATATACATCTTATCTTGTATATCTATTGTGGCGTGGCCTGTGTGGTGGCATGAATTAGCTTATTGTACCTAGTGATGTTTTCCCATTGTATAGTAAGCTGACATGTTCTCGTGGCGTATCATATTCATCCTTCTCTGATGGTTGTTCATCTTCTGATTGATCCCATTCAGTGGGAGAAATGTTCCAATGTATCAATGCCAACCATGGGTCCTCCTTGGGGTTCGCAGTCTAAATTTTGGGTTTCCTTTCTTGTGGGTTTAGCAACAGAGAAGTATTTGTGGGCTACTCTAGAAAGTTAGCATCTTCTTCTTCTATCTTTTCTTTACCCTTGTCCTTGTTGGAGTCCTTTGTTTTGGGCTTTTCTTTGCTGTGGGGCAACCCAAGTTAGGTTTCTTCTTTGTTATCATGGTGACACCTTGATGTTGTGATGTTGGCCCACTGCTTGCATCCTTCTTAGGGTCATCTTCTTTGTTGTTCTTGCTTGGTTCCTATGGGCTTTGCTTCTTATCACCCTTGTTTGATTCTTTGTCCTTCCTTTGTGGCCCATTTTTTATCTCAATCAGCAAAGTTATCTAGGTTGTTATGTTCATCCAAATCTAGGAGGTCGGAGTATGCCACATGTTATGTATCAAAAAATATGCATTTTCTTCTCTTTGCTTCTCCATCTATTTATGCAACACCAAAAATATCTCAGGAGGGTATGTTGGGTACTTGAGCATACTGAGCTTTTGATATCCTATAACTATAAGCCTCTTGCCCTTTTCTTCAATGTCCCTAGAGCATTGCTCAGCTTGGAAGGGCACTCTATACATGTACACCTCTACTTCCAGCATTATCTTTTGCCCTTGCTCTAGCTTCTTTAGTGTAGCATTGTCAAATAAGCAAAACCAAGCTATGAAATTAGTTACAATGGGGTGTTGGTCTGTGGTGTAGATATCCATGGGCTCTTGTAGGGATATGGACCCTTGAAAGATTAGCATTATAATGCATGTGTCCATCAACACAGGTACTTGTTTGTTGATGATTTCCAAACCAAGCAGAGGCAGAGGTAGAGGCAGAGGCACTTCCAATAATATATTCTGACATATGGCCATAAGGCTTAGTGAATGCTAAACCGATTTTGGTGTCTTTGGTGTAGTAGCTCAAGGAGCTCAATAGCTACCTGGCTAAAAATGGCTTCTTTGTTTGCATGTTGTTCTGAGGATAGAGAGGAGAGAATTGAGGGGCTTGCGACTTCCTTTTTCTTTAATGCTGCCACCTCTACCTTAAGCCTTTTGATTCTGTAATCCTTGGCTTCTAGATGAGCCTACATGCTAACATGTGTGCTTTCGAGAGCTTTTTGCATGGTTTCTAATTGAATGCATAGGCTTGCCTCTGTACCCTGGGCCTTGTTCAACTCTATGTTAAGCTTTATGCTAGTGTCCTCCTTTTGTTTCAGATAGGCATTGGCCTTTCTCCAAGTGGCTTTGCAAGGTGTCTACCTTTTTTGTCTCAGCAGAAAGCAAGGCTTGTTGTTATTATGTATAAGAATGCGTAAGCTCCTCATACTTGGCTTCCATCAATGCTGTTGAGCCTTGGATGTATTGATTTGCTATTTCCAACTTTATTATGGTTGTTTGGGCTTCATGAAGTTATGCTTCATACTATTTGTTTTAGAATTATGAGCTTGCAATAGATTATCAACTCTGCATAGGCATCTGCCACCTTTAGCTCTGAAGTGGATGGGACTGCCTCCTTTGTTAAGACCCACCTGGCATATTTGGAAAGTCACTTGAACTGGCTAGACCATTGTGTTAGGATCTTGTCTGCCCCTTTGACGTCTTCCTTGTTTTCCCCTTTGATGCCTTCATGCTTCATGGCCTCTTGCATAACATATGTGGGTAGAAATGGAATTGCATATTCCTTGGTATCCTCCTCCTGATTATATCGATCTTTGCCCCCTCTGTGTTTGTATTTATTTCAAAGCCCTCCATCTGGCCTTGCTCATTGATAGTGATAAATGGTTTTCTTCTTCTTTTCTTTGGCCTTTCTGTCTCTTGTGTGCCCTCGTAATCTCTCTTTTCTTTGGCCTTTCTATCTCTTGTGTGCCCTCGTAATCTCTCTTTTCACTAGACCCTTGTTCACTTATGGGGGTTGGTTGGGGCTTCAGTTCTTCCCTTGGAGTTGAGCTCGTCGGCCTCCTTATGGTCTACATAACTTGATATATGATTCGGGTAAGTAGAGGTGAAATCTCTAGATACATCTCTTTGGGGTTCTTTAGCTTGTAAGCCCTGTGAAATTCTCCTTTGCTTGCTAGGGGTTTTGGCACTTCAAAGCTTTATTGAACTTCATCAGAATGCTCACATCTACCTGTGTGGTCCTATATCGTTTATAAAAGGAGAGGTATGTATAGTAAAGCCTACAGGGCTCTGGTGGGTTAGGGGGTGGTGTAACACCCCTCTATGTAGAGCTTTCTATATTCCTTGCCTCCTCGGCAAGTCTTGGGGTATAGGTGTTACCTTCCTCTCATCAACATGTTTGATTAGTGGCACGATGTAACACTTGCTCAGTAGGGGTGCACAGGGAATCGAAATAATCCTTGAGAGTCCCTAGGAATATCAATGATTGTGTAGAGATTGCATGAGGCATTCTCGTACATCACCATTCCTTCATCATTGACTCTAAGCCTCCTATTTTTTTTTTAAATCACAATGACATTAGGATGCTCCTTATCGGCTTAGCTCTATGAAATCTTTTAGGCCTTTCCATTTCATTTGAAATGGCTAATGGTCTAATCTTCTCGCTATCCCTTGTTGGGATATACATCGTTCCATTGGAGTTCAAATAGAATTCCTAGTTTCCCCACTAAGTTGACAATACCATTTATGTGTTGTCCAAGAGATGGCTCAATCCTGCATACTTGCGATTGCAGAATTGGCCATCTCTCCATGAGTATCTTGTTCATGTCAATGAAGATTGGTGCTTGGTTAGCTATGTGGAAGCTATATCATTGTAAGATGTACGCTTCACTAGTTTCCATGTTACTGGAGGCTGTAACATTGTAAGATGTATGCTTCACTAGTCCCCATGTTTCTGGCCTAGCCCCTAACTTGTTCACTCATGGCTGTTCTCTCACCCATTAGTCTTTTGGCTTGGGGCCTTTTGACACCCCTACATAGTCTTGTTTGATCATATTCGAGTTTGGATGTCAAATTGGGCTAATGCTCCACAATCCTTATCTGATATCTATGGTGAAGGATTCCTAGTCTACTTTTGAACTAGAATCAGGAGCTACTAGGGTGGTTAAGTTGATTCTTGGTCACATTCCACTTTTGAGTCCCTAGCATTGGTACGTATGATAATGTTTCGTGTTCAAAAGTTAGGTTCAAATATGAAGTTGCAATGATTTGGCCTGAACGTAAATGCATGAGCATTGGCACGTATGATAATGTTTCGTGTTCAAAAGTTAAGTTCAAATATAAAGTTATAATGATTCAGCCCATCACTTGGTCCAATGCCAGAGTCACTTGCAAAGCTTCTTTTTCTGGAATTTTCATGATTTTCTTATATATACATACATACATACATACATACATACATATGTATGTATGTATGTATGTATGTACATATATACATACATATATCTATATCTATATCTATATACATACATACATACATACATACATACATACATATATCTATATCTATATCTATATTTATATTTATATTTATATTTATATATGTATGTGTATATATATATGTATGTATGTATGTATGTATGTATGTACATACATACATACATACATATATATATCTATATCTATATCTATATTTATATTTATATTTATATTTATATATGTATGTGTATATATATACATACATACATACATACATACATACATACATATATATATATATATATATATATATATATATATATATGTGTATGTATGTGTATATATATACATACATACATACATACATACATACATACATATATATATATATATATGTATGTATGTATGTATGTATGTATGTATGTATATATATATATATATATTGAACTCTTGACGATTATACTTCCTAACGATCAAACTAGTAATGATTGAACTTCATTAGACGACAAAGATCAGACTTGAGATGACTAGACTGTCCAATTTGGTTGTACATTATTGGTCATATTGACGATGGCCTATACGTATAATTGTAGGATTTAGCAATCTCAGTGACGATTGGACTTCTATAGTAGTTGCTCATACACTTGATTGGACTTTTAGACCCAGTAAAGTCCAATCACTCGATTAGTCTTCTGGACCTAGTGATTTGACTTCACAGTCCAACGATTGGATTTTCGAGTGAGCAATCTCAATTATTTTTTTCCCTGCACAATTTTGCTTTCTAACCCCTTTTTAGGCCAGATTGTTTTTCCTAGACCCCTTATTGCAGAGATTGAAGCTCTTCTTGATGGCACATTGCCATCAACCAAGCATTAAATCACAAAAAATCAAGAATTTGTGCAAAAGTTGAGAGTTCCTAATTATCTTAATTAAGTAAAAAATTGGGCAAAATTGAAACAATAGATGATGAAATTAGTACCTAAGGAGAGTTGGGATTTCCACCTAAGAACCTAGAAGGTTACCCTTCCTTCTTCTATCACTAATTGATCAAAATCAAGACAACAAAAGAAAAGAAGATAGTTATAGCTAGAAAATCCCCACAAAATTCATACTCTAATCACACTTTCACTCTGAATCTCAAATTTAAGTCAATCTACCACAAGTTTTGTAACTCATGGGAAAACTAAAACAAACAATAGATCAATAGAATGCTCTAAATCCACTCTAGCACTAGTTCTACTCCCCAGCGATGCCTCTTATTTAGGGGAAGTTATAGTTTGTTTCCCCACCTTAAACTGAAAAGCGAGGAACATTATTTACAATAATTTGGAGCCATCAAATCATTTGACAAGCTTAACAAAATAGAGTGGACTAGTATAGCTCCTATATAAACGATGAAAACTATTCAAAAGATGCTACCCCAAATGAGACATACTTAGAAGAGGTTTCCTCTAAAAAGATGTATAGTCTAGCCGACAAATGCAAGAACAAACTTCTTAAGGAGACTAAAAAAGAAATCAAGAAGAAAACTCAAGAGAAGAGGAACTTGAAGAAGATGTAAGAATAATTCTAGAGTATTTCTAAAATTACAACATAGGTGAGCAAGATGTTTACGGGGCGAAAGTGCCAAAAAGATCAAGGATAAAAGATTGGGACCATCTTATAAAGGTCTTGCTGAGGTGAAGTGAGTTGATCTTGTTGAACTTGATTAAGATCCCAAGTCAATTTATATTACCATGGACCTAATGGAAGATAAAGAAAAAATGATCTCATAGATCTTCTCAAGGAATTCAAGGATGTGTTTGCTGGAAGTACACATATATGATTCCCATCATGGATAATGCACGACTTGTAAGACAAAGATCACATCGTATGAATCCCATTATTATGGTAAACGTGTTGAGAAGAGAGGCATATCGATTGAAGCAATGTTTATCTACGTGATTGGACACTCAAAATGTCTCCCCCCATTTGTGGTAGTACCAAAAAAGAATGGAAAACTTAGAGTGTGTATAGATGTTAAAACTATAAAGGACCACTCTCCCTTTCCTTTTACCGAACATGTGTTAGAGAGAGTGGTTGGAAAAGAACCTTACAACTTCTTGGATGCCTTTTTTTTTTTGGCTATAATGAGGTCTAAATTAACCTTGTAGACTAACATAATATAGCTTTCATGATGGAGTGGGGCAACTTTGCACACAAGGTTATTCCTTTTGGCTTAACTAATGTCTCAACCACTTTCCAAAGATTGATATGTGTAGCATTTAAAGACAATCTCAAAGAATTCCTCAAGATTTTTATGGATGAGCTGCCTGTAGCATCTCTTTTTGGAAAGAACATTTGGATTGTCTTAGAAAAGTATTTCTAAGATACATGCTCTATAAAATCTCTTTGAATCCAAAAAAGTGTGAGTTCATGGTAAAGCATGGTGTGATCCTTGGTCATATCATGTTGAGGAATGGTATTTCCATTGATGAAGGCAAAATTAAAGTGATTTTGGAATTACCACCCTCGACCAATGCAAAAAGAGTCCAAAGATTTATGGGACATTTTGGTTACTATCGAAGATTCATTTTCATGTATGTCGACATTGCTCATCCTTTGTACATACTCTTAGTTGTTTTTTCGTGGAACTGACGAATGCCAAGAGTCTTATGAGAAACTAAAAAAAGCATTAGCATCAACTATGATATTCTTTAGAGTACCTAAATGGGAAGTGATCTTTCATGATTGATGCTTCAACATTTTCTATTAGGTGTATACTATCTTAGATTGGCAAACACAACAACTATGAGATTTGTTTGTAGACAACTTAATAACGCATAACACAATTACACCACCACAGAGAGGAAGGGTTGGGAGAATGTTTTATGTAATAAAAAGGCTTTGACATTATTTATTAGTGACAAATTTGTGTTCTTTATTGGACCACCAAGCTCTTGTTTATATAGCAAACAAATCTTGTACCCATTGGACACATCACTAGGTGGCTCCTTATCCTAATGGAATTTAATTTACCACTATGAGAAAAGGAACTACCCATGTGCATGTTGATCACTTATCAAAGGTTAGTGGCATTCAATGATGTGATCTACTAGATGCTCCTCTTTTTAAATTGACCTTGTTTGAAATGGGTGAAAATGAAAGCCACCATTAAGGCCGATGCACAATGCACATCTAGGTTTGTTTATGAATACACATCTTAAGATGTGGTTCTCTCCTAGAAATAGTGAGTGACAAAGGAACTCATTATTTCATTAATGAAGTGTAAAGTTTTTTATGACAAAATTCATGGTAATTCATCGAAATTCCTCTCCATACTATCCACATACACATGGACAAGCTAAAAGCACCAAAAAAATCTTATAGACCATATTGACACAAAGTTTGTAAATAAGAAACATAATGACTACAAGCAAAAGTTATCGATTTCTCTCTGGGCTCACATGACCATGCAAAATTGTGGTTGGAGTTACTCCATTCAATTTACTTTATGGGCTAGAGGCAGTGATGCCCATGGAATATATAGTACCATCTCTCAGAGTAGCAATGGAATATATAGTACCATCTCTCAAAGTAGCAATGGAATATATAGTATCATCTCAGGCCATGATGCCCATGGAATATATAGTACTTACCATTTCTCAAAGTAGCAATGGGTGAAGGGCTTGAAGGCCATGAGATTTCAAAAAGACTTATTCAGTTAGAACAACTGGATGAGACAAGGCTACGTGCAAGTTATGGACTTTATGTGGAGACGCTTCTTCGCAGGAAGACATGGATTGTTTGACCAACAATTCGTTAAACATTAAGAAAGGAGACTTAGCTCTCATATATGGGGTGAAAAATAACTAAAGAAAGTTCAAATTAATGAGTATGGGAAAACACAAATAAAGCTCTTCCTAGACCTTGTCCTTTTGGATGTCAGAGCTGATAAAAACCTTTTATCTTATGAAACATGGGAGAGAATGTGGAAACCAAAACTGTAGGAATCAAGTCTAGTTTTAAGTTCATTCAATGTTTATGATTCTAAGTGCCTTGGAATTTTAACAACTTCCTACCATGTTGCAAATGATCTTTTGGAAGATAGTTTTTATACCATGGATACATGTAAAATGTTGAAAGAGATATTACTAAGTAGAAACTGGATGGCGAAGTACTCCTGCAACTAGAATTGGAAAGAGTTTAGCAAAATTATTTATTTGACTAATGATATACATGCGATGTGTTCAAATGTAATAGTTTAAGAACCTAGGGGCTTCGTAAGAGATACTAGGGTAAAGCGATCTTGAATTTAGCCGATTCACAACCTTCTATGGCAATCTTGCTACAGCTTGAGGAATAAAACACTCCATTGTATGTAATGAACATCCAAACGCACCTCTCGTCATAGAAAAGCTTGTCCCAAACGCACCTCTCATCATAGAAAAGGTAAAAAAGAGCTCTTATGAATCTTGCTTATTTTGATGGTCCAAATTACTTTTGGGTGCCTAAAACACATACACAAATTGTCTTTTGGTGATCTTAGGGATCAAAACATAAAAAAATGTTAATAAGAAAGCAGCTTTCAAAAGTGAATAAATCGAGGTGACAATGTACTGTAGAGTATTGGTGTCTATTACATGGAATCAAATAGAAGCTGGCATGAAGGCCTTGAACAATATATGCCACAACCTACACTAGTCAAATGGGTTTACATGACTAATTAAGCCTATAGAAAAACAAGAAGTGTATTCAAACAAAAAATTAGGCTAACCACGGAAGCAAACAAGAAACCCATTGGTAGAAAATGTTAACCTACATGGGTTTCATCCATCACTAACAATGTGGTTAGTGAAATTAAGTCAAAAAAGGGTAAAGGAGTATTGGATGCTTGTTTGTTTGAATGATCCCAACTGTAGTGTTGCAATGGCAATCACAACAAAAAAACATGGATCCACCTCAAGGAAATCATTTAAAACACGTAAACAATGATGAATTGGAGTAAGGGTAAAATGGGCACTTACTTGAAAAGCAATAACTTTAATAAGAGTACACATTTTTACAAACTAAGTGCATCATTGGAAAGCTTGTTTTTAGGAGTCAAATGAATTCATCTTCAGCCAAGGTTTTATGCGTAGATGTTGTCAAATCATATGTACTTTAAACATATCAAACCACATGCCCATTAGACATATTGGTAACTATCACTTTAAGCTTATCGAAGTAACCCCCCTGAGCAAAGGTACAAAGGTTATACATGTACTTTTTAACTGCAATACAAGGATAAATTCCCATGAGCAATAATAATTTTTGCTATAATGTCTAGTTTTAGAATAACTTTTTCTAGAATGCCTAGTTTTACAATCTAGCTACCCAGATGAAAAGCTTGAAATCTATAGATGAATTTTGACTAGTTGAACATGTGATCGGAGAAATAGATCTTAAGTTATGGGTTATGCAAGGAAAGGATATCTCTTGAGCTAAAGTGGCCTAGTGACTAAAAAATTGTTCACACCTTGTGCCTTTAGGCTCTAGCCTTATTTGATGTGGGCACATCTTCACATGAGTGTAGAGAACAATGGCTAAACTTGCCTCGTGCCAAAACTTGGCTCATTCCGGAGGACAATTTTGCTATGTTTTTGAAACACTCAAAATGATCGTCAGACTTAGGTTGGCACAATGCTTCAAAGTTCAACAAAGTTGTTGACACTTGACCAAATTAGGGGCTTAATTAATTCAAAATCTAGTACGGGATTTTATTTCATCAAGAGGAGCTCAAGCATATATTAAGCATCATGCCATTCTGACAATTGTAGCTAGGGGCTACTCTTGGTAAGGCAGGGTCAACACTTAGTATATATCATGTGAAAAATGAGATGAGATTTGGTATGGAGCTTTGTAACAGTAAAAGACCTTGCAAAACAAAGGAGACTTAATTTTGAGGCGAAAAAGTGATTTTTAGCCCAGGTGTTACTGATAAAAAGTTGTTCACAGTTGGCCTTAATAGGGACAAGATGTGTAAGATTCCTCCCTCCTGCTTTTGAGGTGTAAAGGTGTAAGAACCTCCCCTTTTGATCTTGTAATTATTCCCCTCTCTGAAATAGAAGAAAGATCTTGTTTTACCCTGTTTTTGCCTGGAGAGAGAAAATGTCTAGAGAGAGGTAATCTAAAATTGAGATTATTTTGGATATAAAAATCCTCCTAGTGTCTAAAATGGTTTCCCCTGAAACAAAAATTCAAAAAGAACTTTCCAATGTGCAATTGGAATTAATTGAAAATGTGTATAAAGGACCTTAGCCTAAGGGTCTAGATTTTCAAAAAAATTTGGATTATGGTCCAATTAAGGTTCCTATGGGTCAATAGGATTAATCCAAGTGTGGGGAGGAGATAAATCCAATGAATAAAAGAAAATACCCAAAAATGAGTAAATGCCGACATAAGATGACGAGTTGACTGAGTACAAGGTTTATTAGTTAAAAACTATGAGATATTACTAAAAAAAATGAGATATTTTGGTATAATGATTCATTTTTGACACCTTGGTAAGGAGGGGGGAGACTTCAAGGAGGTTCCTATTTCACACATGTGGTGGAGTTTTTAATTCAATAAAATTATGATATTTTTATCTCTCCTCTCTCCTGGATCAAACCAAATCAAAAGGGAGCCAAACTAGGTCCAAATCTTGTCCAAATTCAGCCAAATTGAACCTGAAAAATTATAGAACCCAGTTGGACTTATTAGAGGCCTCCCTCACCTATAAATAGATACTTAGTCTTTTGTAAAAAGATATGTGAACTATACCATGCCAGTATTATATTAAAATAATGATATTTTTTATCACCCCTTAAAAATCCTCTACATTTTGGAGAGATTGGAGCTCCTCTGTCTTGTCAACCTTCCTTGGAGCTTTCTTCTCAACATACTAACCAATTGATTGGTTGGGGGCTTCTTCTAAGATAGAGAAGCAAGCAAAAACAAGAGGTAAAGTGTAATTTTATGGTTTTTCTCTACTATTCTCAATGTTTTCACTTCTCAACCTCTCAAGCTTGAGAAGTTTCTAAATTAAGTGTTTATAATGCAAATCAAGCTTTTCTTAAGAGTTGTAATGAATAATTAAGAAAATTTTATAATTATGCTTAATTAGGATGCTTTTTATGTTTATCTCTCTCTCCTCCCAAAAGAATGGTCATTCCTATGACCAATTCTCTATTCAAATAATGCTTCTCATTAATAAATTCTCAATTCACAAATCCAACTCTAGGCTTGTGAAGCTAGAGTTTAAGAAAGTGGTTTTTATACTTTTATGCTTCTAAAATCAAAAGCGAAATTTTGAGCATTATTGAGAAATATGGGTAGAATTGATTTTTATAAATCCCATGAATTATTTTATTCAAAAGAAGAATATTTTACATATTTCACTTGAGAAATTTGAGAAAGAATATGAAAATAGCCGTCTCGAGAAAAAAACCTTTACCTAGGCCAAACAGTTGGCAAAAATTTAGAGAAAGTCCCATCGTCGGTATCGAAGTAGAAAAAGCTACTAAATGGGAATAAGATGTGATAGAATGTGAATGGATGTGAATGGGATATGATAGGATGTGAATGGATGTGGATGTGGATATGTATGTGAAAGAATGTAAAGTAAATGGATGTGGATGTGAATGATGAGATGTGAATGAGATGTTAGGTAGCAGCATGTGTGAGACATAAATGACCACGTCCAGCTAGTCATAGTGTGTGGACATTAGCTAGGGTTAGATGTGTGTGGACACAACACATAGTGTGTCTTGTGTATTATGGATTATGGCTTTATGCATTGTGTGAGAAGGGAGATGGCTTCCCTCTATGGTTAGGGTTTGTAATATACATTAGGGTTTTCTCCTGTGTGTGTGTCTCCTCTCCCTCTACCTATTTTTCAACATGGTATCAGAGCTTGGTTCTCTCTATTAGGGTTTATGAGTGAGTGAGAGAAGAGGGAGAAGAAGCTATGAAGAAAAGCTGTGAAGCTTGCCATTGATGCTGTGAAGCTTGGAGCACACCGATTTCTATCAAATCTGAGAGCTTGGCCTACCGAGTAAGGTCTACTAAACACCCTTGAGCAGATTGCAGGTGATTCAAGCAGAAACAAAGCAAATTAGGGTTGCCCAAAGCAAAGAAAAATTCTGGTTTTTTGGAAGCTTTCCATTGAAGCTTGGAAGCGGTGATGTATGGTGAAAAAGGATGCAAATCTGACAAAGAAACATGTATGTGACAAGGATGTATGTATTGGAAACTCATGTGCAAGCCCTACATTGGAGCAAATTTGATGCATTTGAATGAGTGGAAAATTACTGGTTTTTGAGCTCTCACAAAACAGAGAAATAGAGGTCTAATTTTGATGAAATTAAACCAAGATTTTGGCAAAAATCAGACCATTGATGGGTTGTATACATGCCTAGGTGTGTTGGGCACCTAATTGCACCAACAATTATCATTATACTCTCTCCAATTCACCCCTACAGCAGGCGGCACAGCATCTACAGAGAAACAAAGTACTTTTTCAATTTTTTGATAAGTGGAGGACTCAAATCCACTGATGTGACTGGTTAACTTCAAAATTGGCTTAGCAAATTTGTGGTACACACTAGTGAGAAGGATGCTACATGATTGGTTTGATCAATTATGTCTTATAGAGTTGGAAATGAGCTGATTAAATAGGCTGTCTACTGGTTGCAGGAAACAGAGTGTGAATAATCGACTAATTACTCTTTGGTCTTAAACAATTGGGCTAATTCCTTTTACATGGTTTGAGCATATGAAGCCTATGGATGGAAAGGCTATGTGGAGACAGGAGATGATACCCAGCATGCCATTACACATGTTGGAAGTGTACCATTGGTTATGCACAATGGTGAAACAAAATCTATGGGGCAGATGTATTGTATGTGCCTTCTATCACAAAAAGTTTGGCCTCAGTTGGTCAAATGGTGGAACAGGGATTACAGGTTTGTTTCAACGAGCATGGTTGCTTCGTTGAGGATTTCAAAATGGATGTAGAGTCATTGCCAAAGGTAAGAAAGAAGGCAGGTTGTTTAAGCTGGATGCTGGGATTCCTGAGTTGAAATCAGCCATGTTCTCTAAAAGCCGAAATGTGGTACATGATATTGATATGTGGCATAAGAGGATTGGACATGTGAATATACAAAGGTTAAAGAACATGCAGACAAGAGGCATTGTTAGTGGGCTGCCTAGATTCAAGTATAATGGGAATATGCATGTTTGTGAAGCCTGTCAGTTTGGGAAGCAGGCGAGGTTGCAGTTTCCTAGAGAAGGCAACATGAGTAGCAGGCCACTTGAGATAGTACATAGCGATGTATGGGGTCCTGCACAAAACCCATCCATTAAAGGCAGCTTATATTATGTGACATTCATTGATGATTTCAGTAGAATGACATGGATTTACTTTCTCAGAGAGAAAAGTGAAGTGTTGGGAAAGTTTATGGATTTCAAAGCTTTTGCAGAGAAGCAATATGGCTCTTGGATAAAATGTTTGAGGAAAGATGGAGGTGGTGAATACACCTCAAATGCTTTTGAGCATTTCTTGAGAAATCATGGCATAAGAAGACAATTGACTTGCAGGTATACACCTCAACAAAATGGTGTTGCTGAGAGAAAGAATAGGGTCATTTGTGAAGTGGCTAGGGCGATGCTCAATGAAAAGAGCATGCCAGACTATTATTGGGCAGAAGCATGTGTTACTGCAGTGTATATACTCAATAAGACACCTACAGCAGCCATACATGGAAGTACGCCAGAGATGCGGCTTATAGGTTTTAGGCCAGACATTGGACACCTCAAAGTGTTTGGATGCATAGCTTATGTACATGTGCCTGACGAAAGAAGGAGGAAGTTGGATCCTAAGGCAGAAAAGTGTGTGTTTGTTGGATATGCACAGGATCATAAGGCATACAAATGTTACAATCCACAAACTAGGCAAGTGGTTATCTCACGAGATGTGGTGTTTGATGAACTTGCTAGTTGGTACAAAGCAAAGGATGAGGGTATCATTGATTCTCTTGAAGCTGATGTGCATGTGAACTTGCCACAAGCAAGTTCTAGTTCTACTTCTATGTCTGGGCCAGCAGAGTCAGAGAGTAGCACTATACGTCCATGGTCAGGACGCTTGAGGCATGAGAGTGTGAGCACTGGGAGTAGTGCTGTGGATAAAGGAAAGAAGAAGGTTGAAGGAATTGGAATTACAGGTTATGAGTTGTCAAGTTCAGAGAGCTTGGATGAGGAACTTGGCATAGCCGTTTTACGCACACCTGGTGCAAGGCAGGATAGATATGTGCCACCACATGCTAGAGTGACAAGTGTTCAGAGTGATCCGCAGGCATTGCGAAGATCCCAAAGGGTTAGATATCTAGTTGACAGGTTGATATATCGTGATTTTGCTATGCATTATGCATATATGACCTCTTTGGTGAAGCATGTGGAACCTACATGCTATACAGAAGCTATTGGAAAGCATGTATGTATGGGAGAAGGCAATGGATGTTGAGATGGACACATTGGTTCATAATGACACATGGGATTTGGTTGCATTACCACAGGACAAAAATGTCATTGGTTGTAAATGGATTTACAAAGTGAAATGCAAGTCTGATGGTTCCATTGAACGACATAAAGCAAGATTGGTAGCTAAGGGTTATGCACAAACCCAAGGCTTGGACTATGATGAAACATTTAGTCCAGTGGCAAAGATGGGAACAGTGAGAGCAGCCATTGCTATGGCTGCAGCAAATGGTTGGAAAATGCATTAAATGCATGTGAAAAATGCATTTCTAAATGGTGATCTACAAGAAGAAGTGTATATGGCACAACCAGAAGGATATGTACACCCAAGATATCCCACTCATGTATGCAGATTGAAGAAGGCATTATATGGTTTGAAGCAAGCACCTCATGCTTGGAGTGATAAGATGAGCAAATATCTTATCTCCCTTGGATTTCAGGTTTCTACAGCAGATTCTTCACTCTATGTGAAGAAAACAGATCATGGGATTGTTTTACTTGTCATCTATGTGGATGACTTGATTATCACAAGAGATCATGGTACAGATGTGATGCATGTCAAGAAAGCATTGAGTGGGCAGTTTGACATGAAAGATTTGGGTGAGTTGAGATACTTTCTTGGAATTGAAGTGATCAAAGACCATGCAAGTACATGGTTAGTGCAATGCCAATATGCATTGGATATGTTGGCAAAATATGGCATGACAGGGTGTAAGTCAATGAGTACACCTTTGGAGCAGAATGTGAAGTTGCGGGCTGATTTTGGTGAGGATTTGGATGATCGGTAGTCTCATTTACATGACTATCACACGCCCGGATTTGAGTTATGCTGTGGGGCTAGTAAGCCAGTTTATGCAGAGCCCCAGAAAACCTCATTTGGATGCAGTGAGACGCATTATGCGATATGTAAAGACCACTGCACATTATGGTCTTCTTTTATGAGAGTGGTAAAGGCTTGGATATACATGGCTACACAGACGCTGATTGGGCAGGTAGCTCGTATGACAGGAGGTCTACTAGTGGTTATGCCTTTACACTTGGAAGTGCCGTGGTGAGTTGGAGTAGTAAGAAGCAACCTACTGTTGCTTTATCTCTAGTACAGAGGCTGAATACAGGGGTGCAGCCATTGCTACTTGTGAAGGAATATGGTTAAAGAATCTCTTGGCAGATTTGGGTGAGCCTATTGATGGCAAGGTTGTCATTCATTGTGACAACATGAGCAGCATACAGTTGGCCAAGAATCCCAGTGTTTCATGCGCGGACCAAACACATAGAGGTCCATTATCACTTTGTCAGAGAGAAGGTGCTGGATGGTATAGTTGATCTACAGTATGTGAAGACTGAAGAGCAGGTGGCTCATATCTTTACAAAGCCACTTAGCAGGGAGAAGTTTGAGTACTTCCGTACTATGTTGGGAGTACATGGGATGAGCTTGAGGGGGAGTGTTGAGAGCTTTGATAGCCCAAGCTCCTCTACATCTTCATCTATGGTAGTGTATCATGAGCTTGAGAGGGGCTGTTGAGATTCAAGCTCGATGTCAGTGTGTGCCAGTTGTGCTATGTGCTGGCATGTTAGGTAGCAGCATGTGTGAGACATAAATGACCGCGTCCAGCTGGTCATAGTGTGTGGACATTAGCTAGGGTTAGATGTGTGTGGACACAACACATAGTTTGTCTTGCGTATTACGGATTATGGCTTTATGCATTGTGTGAGAAGGGAGATGGCTTCCCTCTATGGTTAGGGTTTGCAATATATATTAGGGTTTGCTCCTGTGTGTGTGTGTCTCCTCTCCCTCTACATGTTTTTCAACAAACAAGGGTGTAGAAGGTGTGTGGGTGTGAATGGTCCTAAGGGAGCCACCTAACCCTAGGCCACTAGAGCAAGCCTATTTAAAGGCACATGCCAAAGGCATTTGTATGAAGCATGGTGCAAAGCCAAGTTGTATGCATAAGCAACACAATAAGCAAGATTTTTTCTTGTATACGTGTGAGATTCTCTCCTTGTGTTTTGTGTGGTTGTGAGCTTTCATCTCCTTATCTCCTTCTCCTCCACTCGACCTTGTGCAAGCTCTCAACACCAATGTAAATCTTCTAACAAAGACCCAACTACCTATTTATGAATTTGCATTCTGAATAAAATTTCATCACACAATTACAACCTTTTACTGCTACTTCATAAATTTTTGACATTTCTGGCTTCTCGGTTGATCCACTTTAGCCAATTCACTCTGATACCAGAGCTAAAAGATCCCTGCCCCCTCTGTGCAATGAATTTGAGGGTGCTAGCAGCGAAAGTAGTACTTCTTGCACAGGGCATAGCCTCTCACTCGAGGCCTCGCCCCACGGATATTCGGACAAGATATTAATCCCTCGGTTCTTCCAAAACAGAACCCGAAAAAACTTCCCTCGCCCAGAAAGCACGAGCGATTCCTCCAGGATATGTTTATTTTAACATAGTCAAGAGTCTTAACTAACCAAATTGATCCGACCGAGAACCAGTAAGTCACATGGTCAGATCAAGGAAAAGACTTGCCCTTGGATCAGAGAGACCAACGCTTTTTTCCTCATCGAGAGGCACAGCCGTTGATTCTTTTCCATAGAACAAAGACTATCTGGGATTTAATTCATCTATCGCCCCACCATAACAGAATTGAGTCTCATTTTGGGGATCCATCAGTCTAACCTAACCCCATCCAATCCCATGGTTAGCCAACCACTGTAGTGATGGGATCCATTTAGGAATTTGGTTAGGTTTTGTCCCAGGTACCAGGGAAAAGATTTTCCAGGCTCCCTAGCCAGATCTTCATGCAAACTTCAAGCTAGTCACACCACTTACACACCCAATATGAAATTTCATGTTTCACAGATTCAGCTGTCTTTAAAACAATCTTTTAATGAAACCATAGAATCATTGATCATAATCCTCCAAAATATCCGGTTGAATTCCAATTTCCATTTATTCCTTCATCGGTGTACCTATGGCATCATTGGCAATCAGAACGCTCACCACTTGTCCACTCAGGGGCCTTTTCGATAGTTCCTAGCTCATAGTACCCGAAAATATATTCACTTAAGAAAATCCAGATGGACTCTCCGTTGAAGATTAGCAAGATCAACCAACATATCCATATCAAAGAGCCATGGACTCATCCGTTTTGAGGACCAGCAAGGTCAATCAACCAGATCCATGCCCAAGTTCAGAAAACAACTCTAACACCTTGTTCCATTTTCTTCCTCGATGCACGCGTGGGTATCTTTGGTGACCCAGAGCTCGAGCACCGTATGGTCAGCACCCCCTAGGATCCTTCGCAGGTCACCTAGCGCTTCATTCATAGGCCTTCTTGGTCCCTCATCCACCGTACACCGGAAGCTTACCATTTAAATCGAACCGAGGTGGGTCAAGACCTCGGTCAACCTTGCTACACGAGACATCCTCCATTGACTCTCGGTCAGCTGTTGTAACTTTATCACTTAGGTCTCCACATGACCTCATTTACAAGATGGTCAAAATGCTTCCCCAGCATTCTTGTTATAAAACAGTCATTCAAAAACAGGTCATAAATACAGTTTCTAATGAACTCTCATCTTTTCACATTGTTCCACATCATTTCCCGTTATTCCACATTCTTCTACATCAGTTCACATTGCTTAATCCACATCCAATCATATGTATTACCATCTTCCTTCATCCATTCTCATCCAATCACATCATATCACATCTCATCACATCTATCCTCATCACATCTCATCCATTCTTATCTACCCATATCCACATCACATCACATCACATCCATTCACATCTCATCTCATCCATTCACATCTACCCCGATCCACATCACATCTCATCCATTCACATCTATCCCGAATTCACATCACATCACATTATATCCATTCACATCACATCTCATCTATGCCGAATTCACATCACATCACATCTCATCTATTCACATCTATCCCAATTCACATCACATCTCATCACATCCACATCACATCTCACCTGTTCACATCTATCCCGATTCACATCACATCACATCCACATCACATCTCACCCATTCACATCTATCCCGATTCACATCACATCACATCACATCCACATCACATCTCATCCATTCACATCTATCCCGATTCACATCACATCACATCCCATCCACATCACATCTCACCCATTCTGTGAGACCCCTCTGCCCCCTCAGCGCACCAGATTCCCGGTTGCTAGTAGCAGCGGAAGTAGCTTCCTCTTGCGCGAGGTAGGGTTTCCCACTCGAGGCCTCGTCCTCGAATGTCTAGACACGAGACTAATCTGGTGGTCATTCCGAAACCGAAACCGAGAAAATTTTCCTTGCCCAAAAAAGGGGACAATTCCACCTTTTTTATTTTCTTAAACAAATTTTCTAATGGGCTCAAGAGATTAAACTATCCTTCACCTGATTAAACCAGATAGAAGGAAAACTATCACTTACTTAATTTGAAGAAATCAACGCTTTTTCCTAATCGAAATCAGGCATAGCCGTTGATCTAATCATCTGAGTAAATCAACGATTTTTTCCTAACCGAAATCAGGCACAGCCGTTGATCTACTCATTTGAGAAATTCTTCAAGTTTTATTTAACTACTTGAATTCTAAGCATATTCCTATTATTTCAATTTAATTATTAAAACTCCACTGATTCTTCCAGCCCATCCAGCCCATGGGTTAGCCACCACCCAACCACTGGAATCAGTAGAACCAGACAATTACTCACCCACCCATAATTGAATGCCCTTCTTAACTTTTGCTTTTGAATACAGATACGCACACACTCCTCTTTAAAACTTTAACACATAAAATAATCCATTGACAAACAGTTATTGGTTATAGACATCATAACTCAAAATTTACATCCAGTCCCTTGTTTCTCAAAAAACAGTATCACTCTGGACTCTCCGTTTGAGACCTACTGGTCAGCAACAAGTAACAGATTACAATAATCATTTCATCCATCATACATATCTTCCACGACTTCTTGAACGGAATTCTGAATTTCATACTCGAATTCCTCGAATTCTGTAACCTTAATCCACATATTAATTCGAAGGGTTTCAAAACTTAGTTTGAGATTTGGAGGGAGTTTTGAGTGTATTTTTCTAAATAGGCCACATCTTCTTTCCTCGAAACCGACGAAAGAGTTTGTTGGTCTTGGTCATAGTCTGATTCAAGGTTCGAGTAGGATAAGATTTTTCCTGAACTAACTTTCTCGAAAAGGTTTAATAATTCATAGTTACTATTTTATCGAATTTCTTTCTTTGAATATACACTTAACTAATTTCTAAATTAGTTATGAATTCCAATGAGGAATAAATTAATCATTTATCTAAATAATTCGATCTCGATAGATTTTTTGAATTTTCTTTTTACAAACCGTGTGAATATAAAACGATAGAAATTTCTCTCTTAGAGTATTTAATTATTCATTTATCAATTACTCATAGAATTTAAACATAGAATTTAAGAGAATTCTAATTTTGATATAAAAATTCTTTATGCATCTGTTTATGCATAAAAATCAACTTCAATGGGAATAACACTTTTATATTAAAAAAAAGAATTTCTTTATGCATCTATTTATGCATAAAATTAAATTTAATAGGAATAACACTTTTAAAATAAAAAGAATTTCTTTATGCATCTATTTATGCATAAAAATCAATTTCAATGGAAATAGCACTTTTATATTAAAAAAAATCCTTTTATGCATCTATTTATGTATAAAATCAAATTTAATAGGAATAACACTTTTGTAATAAAAAAATTCCTTTATGCATCTTTCTATGCATAAAAATCAATTTCAATGGAAATAACACTTTTATAATAAAAAAATTTCCATTATGCATCTTTCTATGCATAGAAATTAAATTTAAAAAGAATATCACTTTTATAATAAAAATTTCTTTATGCATAAAAATCAATTTCAATGGGAATAATACTTTTATAATAAAAAAATCTCCATTATGCATCTTTCTATGCATAGAAATTAAATTTAATAAGAATAACACTTTTATAATAAAAAATTCCTTTATGCATCTTTCTATGCATAAAAATCAATTTCAATGGGAATAACACTTTTATAATTTAAAAAAATCCATTATGCATCTTTCTATGCATAGAAATTAAATTTAATGAGAATAACACTTTTATAATTAAAAAAATTCCTTTATGCATCTTTCTATGCATAAAAATTAATTTCAATGGGAATAACACTTTTATAATTTAAAAAAAATTCATTATGCATCTTTCTATGCATAGAAATTAAATTTAATGAGAATAACACTTTTATAATTAAAAGAATTTCCTTTATGCATCTTTGCATAAAAATTAAATTTAATGAGAATAACACTTTTATAATTAAAAAAATTCCTTTATGCATCTTTCTATGCATAAAAATCAAATTTAATAATTAATATCAGTGATATCCATGCATATTCATAGGTGAATATGTACATGGAGTAATTAAAATATTTCTTTTAGATGCAAAAATGGGGGTTTGATTTTTTTGCGAGCTTTATTTGGTGAGCTTTTTGGAGATAAGATAGTTTTATGTGAGCTTGTAAGAAAAATGATACATTTTGGTGAGCTTTTATATAGTAAGTATTTATGAAAGAGAAATAAATACATTCACATACATACATACATATATACATGTATATTCTCAAACACACCTACCTACCTACCTACCTACCTACCTGCCTACCTACCTACCTTCCTACATATATACATACATATATACACACATTTGTACAATACATACATACATACATACATACATGCATACATACATACATACAAACCTACATACCTACCTTCTTACATATAAACACACATTTTATGTCCAATAAACTTAAATATAGGCACAAAAATACCTATCTATGTACCTTTCTTCCAATGTTTATTTCAACACAAGTAAAAACAAGTATACCCGGCTCATATTTTCTTACAAAAAGATTGAGTTCACATTTCCTTACAAGAAGATATATGGTTGGTACAACTCCTTTACCATAGCGTCGCAAGCTACCTACACTAAGACTTTAGAGTACGTGACAGTATACTCCATCCCAAAGCAAGACAAAAATAATATTGGTTCAAATTTTCTTACAAAAAGATTGACTTCACATTTCCTTACAAGCTTAAGTAAGCACAAACATGGAAGGCTTGATTAAAGCTTAAGTAGGCACAAACATGAGAGGCTTGATTAAAGCTTAAGTATAGGTACAAACAGGCTTAATTAAAGCTTAAGCATAGACACAAACATCCTTGCTTCGAGGACGTGATAGTATATTGTCCACTTCCTCTGGTGATAGTGTCGGTTGATGCATTACCATATCCTCATTCTTATGTAATCCCAAAACTCGCAAGAAGACAAAATAGATATGCTTACATGCAACGTAAGACTTTCCTCTAGATTCTCTTTGCATGAAATCAGGACATGTACACCAAGGTTGTATCTTGATGTGTGTAAAATAGTCCTCTCCACTCTCACATGCCAAATGAAAAATAGAGTAGGGGGACGGCTGCATTGCACTCTCATTAAGGACTGTCGCTGTCATGGCCTCGGCACTACCAATCCTCTTTTCTGCTTCTTTGGAAGTCCAATGCCTCCACTTGGTTGATCTCTTTGTATTCTGTGTAGCATCATGTGGCCTCTTCTCACTTTCTTTGTTGCCCGCTGCTTGTGTGGACGTTTCTCCCACCCCCGACACAAAAGGTTCTTCATGAGTAACATCTAACTTGAACCCTGCCTTTACTAATTTCTCTACCTCTTGGCTGGCTATGTTGGTCCCAACATCCACTTTCCACATATCTGGGTATGATGGCTTGTATATTATGTTTGGATCTACATGCCATGTGTGTGAAACATCTGAAGGACAAAACCACATCATTTGAGCCTTTGGCCCTCCCGGACCAGGATGTCATCGCTCTGAGTAGAAGCTAGGGGCAACAACTCCAATAGAGCTTCCCTATATGTATGAGTTGCACTTAAGTCTTCTATCAATACCTCCCAAACATTTGACTTTTGAGTTCAATGGGGTTCGTCTAATGGCCCACATTGTGCGTCCAATGGCCTCTTCCTTTACATGCATTTGTCCTCCGCTCATTGTGCCATAATGTTGTTTAGGCTCTTCATGTCCGACATCTTTGTTTCCTCCAGTCATTGGACTTTTTGGTCCTCCCCTTGAAGCGGGACTTGCTGCACTGTTTGTTCTAGATCTATCTCCAAAACTTACTCTTCTTGCTGTTCCCCGGTTTTGACGATGTCTGCTTCTACATGACATAACCTGGGGACGATATGAGCATTGGTCTACTTCCGTTGTCCTCACGCTCTTCCGTTGAATAGTCTCCTTATCTCCATGTAGAGGCCTTGATTCCTCATACATAGGAGTATTAGCTATTGTTTCATGGACCATGCGAGCCACTTGTGGTGGTGTCAGTCTTGACCTTGCTGCCACCCTGTCCAGCAACTTGCTCAAGCTTGGTCCCTCACCTTTGTGCTTCCCCATCTGATATGCATATTGCTTTGCACTTTGTAGTAAAGCGTTTGCCATATCTGAAATGCACGCATCATACAAGCTAACCTTTTCCTTGTATCCTTCACCAGCAAGCCAACTCCCATGTACACTTTCAGATAAGTTTGTTCGAGGGGTTTGTGCTAAATCCACCGAGCTTAACACAAGAGGTTTCATACAAGAATTCACAAAATTGACTCCAATGCAAATACATCCATACAACATATCATTTCTCCATAAAATTTCTCACCCTTGACGTGAGGTTGCCCCAATGTGCTATTTGTACTTCCCACCAACTCATCCACATATCCATCACTGATAGTTTTCCCTCATGAACATGTCCATTTCTCCACCACTCACGAATCTCTTTACTTTTTAAGAAAGCTGACTCCTTATTGGTTGCCAATCTCCATTCTTCACACAAGTCAATATGGTGTTGTCGACTTTCTGCCTTCACGCATTGTTTAGCATGCTTCATCAAACTTTGTTTCCAATGGAATAAGCATGTTCGCTCCCTGTCCTCCATAATGTTGTGCGGACCCCCATTGAAAACGGTCCTAACTGCACACCAATTGGACCCTACTTCATCAGCCATAAACCCATAGAAGTGTGCGGGTGCATAACCGCATTGCTCCATTGTGCTATTCAGCATTTTCCAAAATAGTACTTGGCTTTTTGTATCCTCCTCCTTCATTTAGCATGTGGCAATTGTCAACATCTTGAACACTATAAGATTTTGGAGAGAATTTTTGGAATGAAGGGATGTAATGCATGAAAATAAGAGCAAATCACCATGTAAACATGATGCCTAAGTGTGTTTAGTCTCTCACACCAAGAGAATGGAAATAGCCTTCCACAAGCCAAGAAGCCATGAGCTCCAAGAAACATAAGTTTCCATTTCTAAAATGATCATCAAAAGTTACAACCATAGTCCAAGTCCCCTCTTTTATACATGGACTTGTCCCATTATTAACCCTATTTAATAAAGTTCCTACTTTATTACAATTTTTTTCAATCAGCTATCATTCAAGGTAAATGAAAGAAAGGAAAAAATTGAACCAAGTGAGGAGCTCCTAGAAAAAGGTACTTTTTTGCTTTCTACTGAATTATATGCATGTAAATGTATATGTATATGTTTATGTAAACCTTCCTACCTATACATATGTAAACTATCCATATGCATATATGTACTTGTTTGCAATGCCACAAAATCCAACAATTTGGGGATGCTCTAAACTCATGACCTCCTTTCCATAAAAAGGTGTGCGAGACTAGAAAATCCATCTTCGAGATGGGCTTAGGGTTTCCATATGGTAATTGTGTTAAATTTGCAGCAATGTGATGAGCTATGGTGGATCAAATGCTAGAATCAACATCATTAATAAAGAGATTTGTGATTAGTGACTGGTAGCTTAATGTAGGCATGGATAATCAAAAACCAGCAAATTCTCATTAGGCCAATGCCTCAATTTATAGAGTTTACATCCAAGCATCCAATCCCGCTGATTTCTCCTTGATTCACTCCACCTCTTTTGCTTGATTCTCTCCACCTCTCCCAGAATATCTCCACACCTCCTAAATCTCCTCATGCTACCCTTTATTCTCTCCCAGTAGATAGTTCTCACCTATTCACAGGTTCTCTCACATTTACAGATTCTCTTTTACAGCCTCTTGCCAAGGGCTTGTTTGCGCACACACCCTATTCACTTGTATATTTTAACACCTCCCCTCAAGTGAATACTCCTAGCATGACTAGAACCTATACCAAGTTTCCCTCTTACTTGATAGTCCGCAACCAGTGCCTCAAGTCCCTAAACTCATAGTCCTTGACACTCTCTCTCTATGTGGTCCAAGGTTACTACAAGTGCCCGTGACCTTGACTAAAGTGCTCACACATACATCTACCACATGGCCTACATCATCGATGGCTCAGAGGTGGTTTTACTCTGTTGGGGCAGGTTACATTAGGTTGTGGGTTCTCTCTCAGAAAAGATGATCTGACTCCACTTCCTGAAGGTCTTTCCTCCTACTCTGCCTCATCCTCGTCCTCATCCTCGAGAGAATCCTCCTCGGGTGAAGAATGATTTTTCTTCTCCAGCTGTTGAGTCTAGCCATTTCTTCTCTTTGCCTCTGGTCTCTTGCTCTAGTAGAGCTCCTTCTATCTCGTGTAGCTTCAATTCAGGTACATTCTTTAGTGTTGCTACAATGTTTTCATATTAACCTTTGTCCACACTCTTCAGAAGCACTGCTAGTGCCTCATCATCTTCTACCTTTTTGCCAATAGCTACCACTTGTTGCTTAATGCTTTTATATCTGTTCAAGTGTGTGATTAAAGGCACAGTCACACACACATACACACACACTCACATACAAGCATGCATACATACATACACACATATGCATGTAAACACATAAGCATGCATATACACAAGCGTGCATGCATGCATATATACATGTATACCTCATGTATACATACTCTCTCTCTCTCTCTCTCTCTCTCTTCAAAATTTGCTCTTCTTTCTCTGTCTCTCTCTCCCCACTTGGGACCCCATGTATCTATGCATGCACACATACATGCTCTCTCTTTCACATACATACATACATACTCTTTCTTTCTCATCACACTTACACACATACACACAATCTCATGAATGTATATACCTCTCTTGCATACATGCACACACTGCTATGTGTGTGTGATATATATATATATATCTCCCTCTTGGGGGGGGTGTGTGTGAGAGAGAGGTACATATATACATACATACAAGAGTGATCAAAAAATTACTACAGAATTTAGAGTCTCTATCAGAAACAATGACTTTTGGCAACCCATGATGCAAAAAGATCTGTTTGATAAACATAAATGCGGCTTGCCGAGAAGTCAATGTTTTCTTATATAAGCAGGTAAGAAATAGGCTCACTTATTTAAATGGTCCACTATAGTCCAAATCATGTCATTATGACTATATATATAGTAGGTCCCAAGCTTCATTCGGGATTAGTAGAGGTGTGATAAGTCCTTGGGTCTTGCCTTTATAGCTTTTAATTTTCTGACAAATAGAACATTCAGCCATAAATTTTGCTACATCCAGCCAAAAGAATTCTCTAGGCACTAATTGTAAAGTAGCAGAACACATCGATGACCCATGTATGGTGGTTGATGCATTTCCTCCAATATAAACTATTTGAAAGGTAAGGAGAATATATGAGCTCTTCTGAAAGAAAAGGTAAACATCATGACATGAGTAATAGACGATCTCTTCTGATGAAAGAAAAGGTAACCATCATGACAGGAGTAATCACTAATGGGGTTCCAAATATTGTCTCTAAGCTTGATCCAAACCTCAGAGAAATTAGGGTCATTGTGGTGAACCTTATAAATCTTACATCAAAACCCCAAATGTGACATATCAGTGAAAGCTCTTGAAAAGTAGATTATTAATCTAGCACCTCCAACAAATTTAGACTTAATATACTTAAGTTATGCCTTCCCCACTAAAAGGTAGATTCCAACGATTATGACATGGATGTCATAATCGTTGGAATCTACCTTTTAGTGGGGAAGGCATAACTTGAGCATATCAACTCTAAATTTTTTTAGAGGTGATAGATTTAGAATATACTGTTCAAGGGCTTTCTAATGATATGTCATATGTGAGGGTTTTGAATAAAGTTCATTCACGGTCCCCTTTTTTCTAGCAAAGTGATGGCATGGCTCTTCTTACAAGGTCATTTTTTAGTCCAAATTTTGTCTAATGGTATAACTAAATTTGGGCCTCCAACAAAGGCTGAAACTGCAAGGAGAAAAGCTACCATATAAATAGCCTCTAAGTTTAGAGGTGGGATCTGAACCCATATGATGGTGGGAAGCAAGAGTGAGACTTTAAAGAGAGGTTTGTTAGAAGTCCCATGAATAAGAGGGGAGCTCCACACATGAGTTACAAGGCTAAGATGATTTAGGAAAAAGAAGCAGATGTCAATAAAAACTTAGCCAAACTTACTAGACTTATAAAAAATAACTATTTTCATGCACACTTAGGAAGCATCGTAGTGACTAGCCTATGAGATGAGCATTTATTGCATAGCCATGCACTTTTTTCTAAGTCATTGAAGTTGCAGTGTGGGACACCCTATAAAAAGCACACAACACAAGCACTGAGTCCCACAATTGTGCTCATCGAAAAACATAGTTTGAACTTTATAGTTACTTAAAATTAGAAACACCCTGATTGGAACTTTTGAACTTTATAGTTACTTAAAATTAGAAACACCCTGATTGGAACTAAGCATTGGCTTTATTTTTAAGAGACAAAATTCAAATTCTAACATAATTGTAATATTTAGAATGTGAAGTACATCAGCGCAATATTTCATTTTGCCATCGTGCATAAATAGTGGCACCTTACCAACATGTGCAATAGGATTTGCAGTATCATCACTTGTTTTCACATACCATGATTTTTCTATTTTTAAAATATTTTTACACCACTCTCCACGACTGGTCATGTGGTTAGACGTACATGAGCCAACAGACCATACATCTCTAAGATTTCGTATATATATATATATATATACATACGCAGTTGTGTAACTAAACATATGCAGGTGCATCACAAAAAAGCTACTCACTTCTATCTTCGGCTTAGATGCATAGTTCTCTAGCACTTTCATACTTTTACTCAAGGATTGAATTGACCATATAGGTTAGTTACATTATCTTGGTATTTGTACTATTTATGTAGTCTTGAATTGCAAGCATGTGAATACATCTTTTTGAAGGGATCTTGACAGATGAGTTGACTGTAAACGTCCCCTAGTGTTTAGTGACAGAAGCCTCGGGGTTGCAACGATCATCGTGGGGTTGGGTTGGTTTGACAAGACATCCCCACAAACTTTCTAACTACTGGAATAGTATACAAATAATCAACAAAGACTATCATCGTTCAGGCACCGCCTTCTGTGCTTCCTTTTTATAAGCGTGCGATTAGGTCAGAAGCTCGAGATTTAAGCTTCCATTCCGACACACAGAGCCAGAGAGGAGAGAGCCGTGAGAAAAATAAAAATTTGTACTCAGAATCATGGTCACCTATGCAGAGGACAGTTTAATGTCCAACATAATTATATACATTGGTACTTTGAAACGTACAAGGCTCTCTGTTTTGTTGTTTGTGTTGTGTCACGGCACTTTGCATCTGGTGCCATTTTGTTGTCTAGATAATCTTTTTGGGCTGGCACTGTGTGTGCAGTGTTTGCACATGTGAGCCTGTGACTTATGGACAATACATGAAAAGAGGGGATAAAAAGTGTCGAGAAGGATATATAATACTTTCCACTGTGTTTAATGTCTTGATATAAACCCTAACATATTATTGTCAGATGATGTGATCTAGGAAAACAAACCAAATGAAAAGGTGCAATGTCAAGATCATGCAGGTTAGGAAAAAAAATTTGTAGATTTTGAAGATAGGATGAGTGGTTGATTCTTTAAAAAAAAAACTTAGGCTTAATCGAGATTTAGACTTAAAAATCAATGGAAATCATATACAAATGCTAGTGATATTTATAACTAAGACGTTCAACCAGGAAAATTACACTACAAACCTGCTGGTTTGCACGGCAGTAGCGGGCTTGAATGCCCGTCCTTGTCTAGATCCTTCAACAGAAGGGGATAATTCTTTACCTTACCATGGCATAATTCCTTGCATGATGCATTTGCTCGCTCCTCAAGCGTTGAAAGCAGCTGCTGCGAAATTCATAGCTTTTGAAGTTTGTGTAGGGTAGGCGATGTGCATTAAAGGAGGCAAACAGATAACAGGAGAGACACGTACACAAAAGCATGGTTGATCTGTTAAGCTGGGCTAGTGGGATGGCGATTATGGTGGATTAGTATGGAGGTTAAGGTTGGGATTAAGGGTAAAAAAGAAGGGGGGTTATATGGCCTCTCTGCCTTCTTACGTTGTGCGGACGGAAGCCTCTTTCTGATTCCTTGCATGGTGCTGCAAGCCTTCCGTGAGGCTTGCAGCAGGCATTGAAAAAACCAGGTCCAGCAATGGTTGGACTCGTGACCCCAATTGGCCGGGCGGTGCAACAGGCTTAGCTTATAGGAGAGAGCTACTACACCACGACTGTAGGTGAGGGGGGGTACTGACTGTCGACCCATAGATCGCTTGTAAGAAGAAAGGTTTTCCTGAAGTTTAACATGGCGCAGCGCTCACCCCCCTCTCAGCGGCGCAGCTTGGATTACAACGCGCCCCTGCTTTCTGTCAGAGGTGACGCAGCCTCTCCTTCCCCTTTCTACAAGCTCAGCTCCGAACTCAGCCGAGAGTCCCTCCGTATCCCTGGTGCCGTGCCTTTCCTCTGGGAGCAGAGCCCCGGCCTTCGAAAATTCGCTGGAGCCTTGCCACCTCCAATTCCGCCGTCCCCGTCCCCGCCGCCGCCTGACACCCCTCCCTCCGATCCGACCAAGCCCACCCTCGCCGACCTCTTCCGACAGCCCAGCCTCAGAGTCCTTGCCCTACTCTCTAGTCCTGTTCCGTCCGCCATTCCCCCGATCTCCCCCCCTCCTTCTGCTGATAATCCCCGTTCCTCCAGCTCCCGCTACTCCGTCGTGATGCAGCGCGCGCCGCTTCCCTTTGTCGACAACGAGGATGATGCCGCCTCCGACGCCACTTCGGACGCCCTCACTGCCACCGCCGGCAGCCGCAGCGTCGACGGCAGCTTCGTCAGCGGTGCCGCCCGCCCGTCGAGCACGGCCAGCGACGCCCGCGATTTCATCATGCACCGTTTTCTGCCTGCCGCACATGCCATTGCGTGCGACTCTCCGCAGACGCCCAGCCGGCGCTTTGTGCCGCCGGCAGCCGCCTCTCTGTTCTCCGTAAGCGGCGTAGATGCCAGACCGAGTCCACTGCACTATGCGACTGCGCCAACCACGCCAACCATGCCAGCGGAATTGGCGAGGGCACGACCGGCGCCATCGCCGTTCAGCAGAAGCCAGCGTATGAGCTTAAATTACAGCGAAGACGACGAAGAGGATGAGGACGAAGAGCAGGCTGCGTCGACGACGGGGGCGTGCGGCATGTTCACGTTCCGCGTAAGGAATGCGTTATGGCATTTTCGCCACCGTGCGAGTCGCTCTCGCTCCAAGCAGCCGCAGCACAAGATCAAAAGCAGTTATGAAAATGGCGTCGTTGGCTCGCCGGGCCCGACAAGGCTTATGGACATTCTGAATGAAGATGCAAGCTATGATGATGAGGAGGTAATTAATGACACTTAATTACACCTATTAATGTTTCCTCATCTAATTAATCAACTGTCCAACTGGGATCATCAATTCACTGCAAAGGGCTACAATTAAGCACTAATTCTCTTTGATCTAATTGATTTCTGTTTGATTAAAATAGGATCAACGATTACGGAGCAAACAATTACACCGTCGAAAAGCAGGCAAGATGCAGGTGGTGATGCCTCCTCGCAAGCTCCTTATTGAGACATACAGATCAAGCCCCCTTCACCCACCCGTGCTCCTAGATCAGCTGCACGCAGACCTTAATACAAAGTCCTCTGAGGACTGCTCCATTAATTACTACGATGTTCCCAGCACTTTTAATAGCCCTGCACCTGTTGTTGTTGGGGCCACAAAGGCTGCCGCAATGTCCTCCACCATGCCTGCAGCAGAAAGCCAAAAGCTTCCTCATGTACCTGTAATCAATTACAACCTTAATCTCATTAATAAGGCGAGCAAATGGCCAAATCCAGCCCACTTTGCTTCGGCAATTAGCTCTAATTTGCACACCCCTGTGCAAAATCCCTTGTATGATTATGGTAATCTGCAGAAAAATCTCCACGTACAGAATGCTAATGATCATTTTCAAGGCATTATTAAGGGCACTAATTGGCCTATTCCCACATTTGTTAATCCTGTTGCCACATCTCGCAGCCGATTAAGTGTAACCCAAAATTGTGATGACATTTCTCCTCCGGCTGCCCTTCTCTCCCCCCCACTTCCCAAGTCTCCTACCCAGTCTTGGCTGGGCAGAGCCATTCCTCTCTCTACTACCAGATGCCCCTCTCCCCTCTCACGCGTGCACAGGGCACCTCCCCCCAGCAAAGGGAACTCTCTAGAAGATTATAAGTGGGAAGCTATTGTCAAAGGAAGCCATGTCCAACCTGGCCACTTGAGGTTTTCTGAGGTAACCCTGCATTTCTTCCCCACTTTTGTTTTCTGTTTGCTGTGAAAGGGAACAACTACTACGAGCTAAAGCTCAAATATTCCATCCACTTTTTGAACTTCTTCTTGATTAAATTGCTAATTGTTGGGCTTATTTTTCCTCCTCTGTTTCGCAGGAGCTCCATCATCAATCTACTCTGAAAGTTGGTACATGAAAATGAAGGAAGTTTTTGCCATGGCTACATGGAAGCTAATTTCTCTTGCCCAAACAGCAGAGTATTGGAGAGGGGATGAGAACATTGGTGCTACTTGTACAGGAGAGAAAGGGGACATTTGTACACAATCAAACCATTCACCATCTCCTATACACAACTTGTTCTCATCAAGGTTCACCCTTTTCTTGATAATTTCAAAGAAAACATTGTTTTTTCTTTTGTAGTAATACACATTTTTCTTATCATTTTAGGCTCCTCCAAGAGTAGTACATTGTATGGACCATTGGATTTGGGCCTAAAGTGATTGCCTCGTTTTTATTTTAGTAACTTGAGGAAAGGTGGAAGCAAAAGTTGAATGAAAATGCTAAAAGCAAAGTTGAAAGCATGGTGGCATTGCAGTTTGCAACTAATGAGACAAAAGTTATACGAGAATTGTATACCTTGGATACCAGATTTCTTAGGGGCAGTCTTCCTTTGTGTTAGAAGATGATAGGTGGACTTTAATATGTAATTTGCTCAACATGGAGATGTCGAATTTGAAGAGTATTTTGGAGTTGGCTCTGAATGTAAAGATGTTTCTGGAAATAAATATAAATATAACTATTGTTCCCCCAAAAAAAGAGACATCGCTCTTAATGAAGAGCACAATGTCAAAACTACCAAGTAACTTTTGCCTTTTTAAATATACGTTTAGACTTTCCTACCTCTAACTGCTCATTAACAATATAGAGTTGTACAAGTAGGGTGCACTCCCAAAAATTCAGCACCAACCCCATAACCCTTAGGTTAACATGTTTTTCTCCATTAGGTTAAATACCTTAGTCTCATATAAGGCCAGGTAAATTCTATAATTTTTTTTACAGAACTTTAGGTATTACCATTAAAACCTTCTTAAAATTAGGGAATTTTCAATCCCTTGACCTCAAATTTTGAAGGGTTTTTTTTTTGAGAAGTTACAGGTCTAAATACACTATATCTAGGTTTTTTTCCCCCCACCCCATAACCCTAATCCAACCCCACCTTTTTAAAGAAATGTTAAGGTTTTTATAAGTAACACTTTACTTCAAGGGCAAAGTTTACAAATTTTCTTTGCATTTGCCAAGAAGTCTAGAGCCCAATGAGAGAAAATGATTCAAGTGGAGGCTATTTATTCATCGAAGAAAATTTGAAGAATTCATTAAAGAGGCTCTCAACAAAAATAGTGTACCTATGCTCTCACCAAAGATAAAATCCTTATGCACAACAAAAACCTAATGCGTGGCAAGGGTAGCTACAAGGCAACAACTTTGATGGAAAAGCTCTATATAGGCCCCAGCATGATGTGATGTATACAATGTTTTTTAATTTCCAATAAAGTTCTCTTTCCTTGTTAAAAAAAGGAAAAATTATAATTTTTTTAAAGAGTTGCTAATAGGGTACACTCCCAAAGATTTAGCCCTCACCCATGCCCCTAATTAAATCCACGAACTTGACTAGAAATAAAGTGCAAAAGAGGTTCCATCTTTCCTACTTAATCCCAATTAAATCCACCAACCCGACCAGAAATAAAGTGCACAAGAGGCTCCATCTGTCCTACTTGATCCCATCAGCAATTCTCTTTTCCATTAGCCAATTTGGGTTTGAATTTTTGCCTCTATTTGGTGCTTGTCTTTCTTTAATTGGGTTTCATAAGTAGTGCAAGATTTAGGAGCTTCTAAGGTATTCAAATTTTCCAAGGTTTTTATCATGTCTTTGTGGCCACAAGCATGCCTTTACATTTAAAAATGGAGCATTGGTAAGTTTTAGTGGTAAATAGCAAACACGTGTCTCCTTCCTACAATAAATCCCAAAATTTTCATAATTTTAATCATCAATACTCTTTGACATTTAGGTGGTGCATGTGCATCACACATTGACACATGCACGCATAGCTCATCAAATTCCATTTATGGATGCACTTCAATCACACATTGATTTAGTCATAACTCAAGCACAATGAATTATCATTTCATCGTTCATTTTAGATTATTAATGTACTTGCATTTCAACATGTGCCTTTCATTCTAGTTGAGAGAGTCCTTTATCTAATACTCTTAAATCTTCCATACAAAATTGTAGAGGCATTCCCTAGCTACTTCCCATTCCTTAGATGTAGCAGCATAACCTCCCCCCTCCCCCTGCACCACACTCCTCTTCTTTTTGCATTTCCTCATCATATGCTTGCCCCTATTTCTTGCTTGTTGTGGCCATTTGTCAATGCCCCATATCATGACTACCTCCTTATATGCACATCCACACTAGTGCAAATTCTCTCTCTCTCTCTCTCTCTCTCTCTCTCTCTCTCTCTCTCTCTCTCTCTCTCTCTATCTATGTGCCACATATCATGACTGCCTCCTCATATGCACATCCACACGTGTAAATTCTCTCTCTCTCTCTCTCTCTCTCTCTCTCTCTCTCAATTGCGGCTATAATCACTATAGTCACTATAGGTAATACAATTTTAAAGCTAGAGGTTTACTATTGTACCACACACTAGACAAGTACTAGTGAGAAACATTTGTAATCACTTATTTTTCATAAAATGATGAGCATCAATGGTCCTTACTCTTGCTTCTACTTCATGGCCTCTTTTTCCTTCCTATTAAGTGTTCTCATTTCCCTCTTTTTAAAAATTATTGATCCGCGCATTTACTAATTCTATTGGAAAATTTTCACCCTCATTTTTGTTTAAAAATTTGAGCATTAATGATATTGATCTAGATAGTTCTCTTTGTGTTTAGCATTCTATCTTGTAACATATAATATGGATGAGTGTTATTTAAATGAGATTTAGATGCACTAAATATGGATAGCTAGATAGTTCTCTTTGTGTTTATTTTATCTTTTAACATATAATATGGATCAGTGTTATTTAAATGAGATTTAGATGCACTAAATGTGGATGAGTTAGATAGTTCTCTTTGTGTTTAGTATTTTATCTTGGAACATATAATATGGATGCTTGTTATTTAAATGAGATTTATATGCACTAATTTCTTTACATGAACCATATTAATTAGTAGAATTTACTTTGATATGAATACGTAATCTCAGGTAATATTTTTTAAAAGTTTCAATAATTCACTCTACAACTTAGTTAAAACCACTGTAAATCTTTTGACTTGTTGAACTCTTGAACCAATGTTAATACTCAAAAAAGAGTAAGAAATAGGACAAAAATTGTGATTGTGTGTGTGTGTTGACTTAGTTCCGTGGTGAAGGCACCACTATTTAACCAAAGATAGGTCTTCAATGACAAATGTGTAGAATTAGACTACATGATGGAAAGCCACTTTGGCTTGGTTTGTGAAATAATGGATAATGTGTAGTGCCCATGACATTAGGGTATGCCCAATAATGTGCCATAGGCTTATTTATTTGGTAGAACTTAGAGTAGAGAGCTACATTAAGGTATAAGTGAGTTGTGGGCATTGAATAAGCATGAACCAATTTGTCTATTCACACATGCTCTATCTTAAACCTTGTACTATATTTATGTTTCCCACTTGCTAATATCTATTACTTCTCACTAATGTGATACTTTCTTAATGATTTTATTGCATAATGTCTTTGTGAATGATTTAGCTTCTGTTTAAGCTCTTGTTTGAAATATTTGAGTGAGCGAAAATGTGTTTAGCTCAAGATTTAAGCTTTACATATGGCTATGAAAATCAAGCATGCATAAGAGCTTCTTGAGTGGAAGAATATTGAGTTACAATCTAGAGTAACTAGCAACGGAATCAAGGAAGGCAATGGACTAAGAGAGCTATGGAAGAGTGAAATTGTGTTATCGGGAAGAGTGAGAGATATGAGCATTGAGTTATTAGGAAGAGTGAGATATGTGAATGAGTGAACATTGAGTTATTAGAAGAGTGAGAGATGTGAATGAGGAAAAGAGAAACGGTGTGAGGCCAATAGGAGAAGGAAATCTTCTCTCATTGTGTAAATCTTGAGAAAAAGAAAGCATCATCACCACCAGAGGGAGACAAGGAAGATAAGATGACTTGGAAAAAAAAAAGGTTAAGCATGCGGAAGGTGGTGGAGTTGCAACAAGGTTGAGGAAGGAGGTAGCAAGGCTACATATCATGTTATAAGGCACACCATAAGGTTGTGGATGGAGGTAGAAAAGCTACATATGATGCTATAAGCCATACCATAAGGCTACAAAAGGAGACAAAAGGTTTCCACAACCTTGGACTATATTAGTGAACTATAAAATCAAGGAAGCCTCAACCCTTCTGGTCGAAGGTGAGACTTGCATTAACATCTCTCCTAGGGTAGATAGTTCAAGAAGCAACTAGTACATGCCTCATCATATAGGACCACAATGGGTAGTTAGTCCCATCAAGTTTGTCCCCTCAGCAGACAACATGTTAAATACATCACTACTGCCACCATGACTGTCTACCAAATGTAAAATCTTTCAATCCACTGCAAGTACTCAGTATTCTGAATGCAACCCCGGATGGTTCTGACTAAATCACCTCCAAAGTGTATGAAAAATAACACAGAGTAGAGAATAGAGTGTTACTGGTAAAAGGATGATTGTTGATGTTGTTGAAGACATTGTAGATGCTGGTGCACACCAAATCTTTGCCGTTGCACAGCCCAAACACCCAAAATCGAGCAGAACCAATCCAAAATGACGTCTCTCCAGATTGTCTACATAAACCTTACGGTGCCCAAAACGTGCCTGAATTGCAACCGCAGACCTCAAAAATGTTGTATGCTTTGTGTACAGCACACTACAGTATATACCTTCTTCTCCTAAGAGGGTATCTCAATCCGAGATAGAAAAACAAGGTCGTGAGGGGGGAGGCAGACTACTAGATCAAGTGTCAAGGAACCTGGCTCTGATACCAATTGTTAGAATTAGGGTTAGGGTTGCAACAATGCACACACATAAGATAGAGAATCTTGAGAGCACACAAACTCACTAGATTAGAATAAATAAATGTGTGCCGCCAGATACAAAAGGTAAGTACACACCCCAAAATGAGTAGATAAGAGGGTGTACATATGCACGAGAAAAAAAAACCTCCTAGTGAGGGAAAAAGTGCCACAGCGATCCTAAGTGTGTTCACACACATCACTACCATATAATGCTACAACAACAAGGAATCTTCATCAAGAAATCTGAAGTAGAATTTGATACATATGTGGCTCCTCCACATGCACCACTAGTACCGCTCTCAAACGATATGGGATAGAAGAGATGCATAGGCACATGCATTGCTTGCACTTTCTATGAAGCGAAGCATTATTCCTCATATTCGGTCATGTAAGACTTTAAAACAAGCATGGGATACACTTGCTGCATTATACTAGGTGCTAAATGATTTTTATGCATAAACATATGCATAAAAGAAATTCTTTTATATTAAAAGAGTGATTTTCATCATAAATGATTTTTATGCACATATTGCATATCTGCAAACATTTGGAGTCTGAGCACATGAATGAGGGAGACTCAATGGATAACTTCTTGACCAAGATTAAAGATTTCAAGGAGCAGCTCACTAGTGTGCATGAGATATATCCTGATAGTTACACATTGGTGCTCATAGTTCTTAATGCATTGCTGGATTCTTATCAGAGTTTTGCCTCTACCCTTAGACTAATGATGAAGGGAAATCCAAATGCCCTTACATTTGATGAGCTAGTTTCAGTACTCTTTGCAATCAACAAGAAGAGAAGTCTAGGCAAAATAGATCTGTTCTGTGAGTTGGTGAGTGACCAAGCTTTTGTTACCAGTCAAAAAGGCAAAGGTAAAGCTTCTTGGCATGGTGGCTATAAGCCAGAATCAGAATCCTTAGGGAAGGATGCAGAGAAAGAAGGTGATAAGCCTAAAAAGAAGGGCAAGTGTCACTTATTGCTGCAAAGAAACCAGGGCACTACATAAATGAGTGCAAGAAAAAGCTAGAGAAGGAGAAAAAAAAGAATTGGGCATGGCTGTGTGGCTGATGCAGCTGCACCAAGTGCAGAGAAGAAGGAATCTATAAGTTTTGCCCAAGATGATTGGGCATGGACTGTACATTGTGGTTATGACCCTTCTATTCATGATGTATGCATGTCAGGAATCAGATGATGCTTGGTACTTTGACAGTGGTGCTAGTAAGCACATTACTTCACAAAAAAATTTGTTCTCATCTCTGTAATATGTCCCAAGTGCAGGAAACATCACATGTACAAATGGTTTCTCATATCTTGTTAAAGGAGTTGGTAGAGTTGTGCTCACTGCTACAAATGGGGGTGCATTTACTCTTTTTAAAGTTTTATATGTGCCAGGCATTAAGAACTTGTTGTTAGTTTTTCAACCTTAGCCTTGTCAGGCTTGATGGTGAAATTTGTGGATGACGGCGGATGTACAGCTCAGGATAGAAATTATGGTTATTCTATCATTGCCTCAAGTACCTTGTTTCATGCCCTATACAAGATGCAGTGTATTTGAGAAGTTGCAGCATGATGCTTGCTTAGTCTCTACGACTCATGCTATGAGTGATGTAGAATTATGGCATGCACGATTTGGCCATTTGAATTATGGCAGTTTGTTACGCCTTCAAAGGCATAATATGGTGTCTGAGTTACCAACTCTTGAGACCCCTGCTAGACATGTATGTGAGGTGTGTATTCTTGGTAAAATGTATCGGGCATCATTTCCAAAGGATGGATCTGTGAGAACTCTTAAGAAATTATTATAGCTTATACATAGTGATGTATGTGGTCCTATGAGGACACCATCTATTGGGGGATATCTCTACTTCATCACTTTCATTGATGATTACTCCAGATATAGCTGGGTGTATCCATTAAAGTAGAAGTCAGAGGTTTTTATGTGCTTTAGGCATTTTGTACCCATGGTGGGCTGAGAGTGCATGTGAATGTAAAGTTGGCACCCTTCGTTCAGATCGAGGGGGGGAGTATATGTCTAAGGAATTTCATGCATATATGGCTGAAAAAGGCATAAGGCATCAATATACAGTGCTATACACACCTCAGCAAAATGGTGTGGTTGAGAGGAAGAACATGTCTCTCATGGAGATGGCACGATGTATGGTGAAAGCCCAAGATTTACCTCATGGTTTTTGGTTAGAGGAAACTATGTGTTGAACAAATGGCCTACCAAGGCCTTGCAGTCTAAAACTCCTTATGAAGCTTCGCACGGCAAGAAGCCTTATGTGGCTCATTTGCGTGTTTTTGTTTGCCTTTCTTTTGCTCTTGTGCGCCTTATGTGGCTCATTTGCGTGTTTTTGTTTGTCTTTCTTTTGCTCTTGTGCGCCTTGCAGTCTAAAACTCCTTATGAAGCTTCGCACGGCAAGAAGCCTTATGTGGCTCATTTGCGTGTTTTTGTTTGTCTTTCTTTTGCTCTTGTGCGCCTGAGCAACAATGTAGTAAGCTTGATAATAAGGTAGTTAAATGCATATTTGTGGGATACAGTTCAGAGAGCAAGGGATATAGACTGTACCATCCAGCCTTAAAGCAGATTTTGGTAAGTAGAGATCTTGTTTTTGTCAAAAACTTAGTTCAACCCCATGTTTTCATGCAAAAAATAGTAGAATGTATGCTCACAGGACATGTTTGATTTGCTCCTACCTTTGTTTAATGGAGGGCAGCCATATGTAGAGCAATTGAATGCTCAACCAAGTGCTAAAATTCAGCCTGCAAATCAACCTTTTGATGAGGCAATTATTGAGGATGTGGATGAGGAGAGAGCCGCCATCATAGAAGAATCTAGGCGTATGCCAAAATGGCTTGTGCAGATATTAAGGGCGGATAGCAAGTTGGCAAACTCCTTTACCTAGCAGAACTCGTGCAGGTTCTCATCATGCAGATTATTGTCATGTGGATCATGTTCTCATTTCTACTTATGTAATGAGGAGGAACTTGTTTCCTTTGAGGAATCAGAGGATGAATGCTATGCAGGATGAGTATAACTCTATACTTAAGAATGACACCTGGTATTTGACAAATCTACCTCATGGCAAGAAGGCCATTGGTACTAAGTGGGTTTACAAGTTAAAATGCAAAGCAGATGGTAGCATTGATCACTACAAGGCCAGACTTATTGCAAAGGGGTATGCCTAGCAAAAGGGCATTGATTATGATTAGACCTTTGCACCCACATCTCATATGACTACCATTAGGTGTCTCATTGCTTTGGTAGCACATCATGGGTGGAATGTACATCAATTGGACATTAAGACTACATTCTTGAATGGTGATTTACATGAGGAGGTGTATGTATCGTAGCCTCCTATGTTGTAGTCTAAATATATACAAAAGCTATTAAAGAGGTTTAATCTTGAAGACTGTAAACCTATGGCTACACCTATGGAGACAGGTACTCAACTTGGTCTTCAAGATGTAGGAAACTCTTTTGATGCTAGTTTGTATCAGTAGGCTATTGGATCCCTTCTTTATGTGTGCAACACGAGGCCAAATATACAGTATGCAGCCTCATAGTTGAGTAGATTTATGCATAGCCCAGGTACGAAGCATTGGCAGGCTGTTAAGCGGGACTTTTTGCTATTTACAGGGCACTCAATATTTTGGATTATTTTATCCAAAGGGGGGTGAGTCACAATTGCATGCTTTCAGTGATTTAGATTGGGCTGGATGTTATGACACACGAGTGTCCACTAGTGGGTTTTTCTTTTACCTTGGTGATTCATGTATATCATGGCTCAAGAAGAAGCAGCCTATAGTGGACACTTCCAGTGAAGCTGAGTATAGGGTAGCTTTTATAGCTATAGTTGAGTGTGTGTGGCTCAGACGTCTTATGGCTGATTTGGGTGCTGATTTGGGTGTTGGGACATTCTTCTAGAAGTATGATTTTCATTGACAGGCAGAGCGTATTAGCAGTTATGAGGAACCCAGTGTTTCATGCTCGTACTAAGCACATTGAGGTGCATTACCACTATGTCAGGGAAAGACTCTTTGCACCAGAGATCAGCTTGGTCTATGTGCTTACACATGACAACATGGCAGATTTATTTCACGAAGGCTCTTCCTCATGAGAAAAGTTCGAAGCTTTTCATAAAGCCTTGGGCTTACTGTCTTTTCAGGATTGATCGGCCATACCTTGTACATGTTCACATCATCACTCCAGGGGGGATTTGTAGCATTATATAGTAGTGATGTGTGTGAACACACTTAGGACCATCGTGGCACTTTTTCACTCACTAGGAGGTTTTTTCCCCCTTGCGTATGTACACCCTCTTATCGACTCATTTTGGGGTGTATACTTATCTTTTGTAAGTGGAACACATTTGTTTATTCTAGTCTAGTGAGTTTGTGTGCTCTCAAGCTTCTCTATCTTGTGTGTGTGCATTGTTGTAACCCTAACCCTAATTCCAATAGTTGATTCCTTTATTCTTCATGTCAATGTCATTACCTTCTTCACTTTGTTGTGATTGCTTCTTGGCTCTAGGTCTTTTCTCTTTGTCGTGATTGTTGGCTCCTTAACAGCTTCTTTGGTGTGGATGTCGTTCTTCTTGTTTTGCCACTTGATGCTTGGTTCTTGATTTTCGCCTTTGATGCATTTAGTGTGGATGTCATGCTGTGTGCTATGGTCATCTCATGAACTTGTGCTTTGAGCATTCTTATGATAGTGTTTAATGCACCTTTCCTTTGATTTTGATGCTTATGCACATGTATTTTCCATGATGAGATTCTCAAGGATTCAACCCTTCCCCAAATGATGCTTTGAAATGTAAAATGTTCCTTTTAAGAAGGTCTTACCAATGAGCTTGTGTTTTTCTTCATTGGCAGTGTCTAATCTCATACAAGATTGATGATGTGCTCTGGTTTTTCTTGTAAGGATTATTCCAAGCTGATGAAAAATTACTAGAATCCAAACTATGTGCTAGAAATACACTAAATGCGATAAAAAGTACTCAAATTGAGCAATGTATATGGGTGCAATGGATTTTGATGCAAGAAAGAACTTTCAATAGTATATTGATGCTCCAATTATCCAATTTTAACACTAATTTGGCCTAATTTTTTGCTAATGTTCTACTAATGATAGTGATTAGTGCTTAAACATAGTGATTAGAAAAACTGATTATTGGAGGCTTCAATTGAGCTTGAGGAAGCAAGCATTGAAGGGGATTTTTTATAAGAGTGTTGTACTTGATGAGCAGATAAGGCACACTAAAAAATAACTAGATCAATCTACGCAAAAAGTTGAAAATCGTTAGAAAAACGTTGACCGGTTTTCTCCTCTCGGGTCATGTAGTGGACTATTTGGGCTAGGATTTGGATTGTGGACTCCTTTTATGATTTCTAACAAGATCCTAAATAAAGGGGATTTCCCTAATTCAAAGCACATTGAGCGAATGGCATGAATAACCAGTTTGGAGAAAATCGGCGAACTATGCACAATGAAATTGATTGATTTCTCCCATGAGAATGGACGCCTTGAGGAGGAGAAGAGGTGATGCCCTAAAAATATGTAAGTATAGCACGTGAGTTCAAATAAAGGGGTTTTTTAATTCAAAATTTTAAGGTAAATTTATAGAAATACATTTACAAAAGGGGTTTCTAAATTGATTTTCAAAAAACCATAAGTCCATAAAGAAAAAAGTGTCATTTAATTCATGAAAAAATATAGGCAAGGGGTTTTTAAAATACCCCTTGAACGCACATGATACATAGGGTTTCTTAGTAGTGCACCTCCCAAGTATGTGTGCTTGCTAATATCATTCTGCATGAGATTCCTCAGATAATAAGTATTTGACCACACTCTTCTGATAGGGTGTGCCTATGGGAGAATCTTCTATTGTAAGATCCATAAGTACTTGTGTGCTTGTTGTTGTAGTGTTGCTTGACTCTCCTATTATTGGAACAACAAGGTATTTTGTTGTTTTATCTTTATCAAAGATATAAGAGGGTTTGGCTCCAACGGGTCTAGTTGATTAAATAGATATCAGATGATCTACATCATTATCTTGTGGTTTGATTGCAAAAAATTTCAATCTAGAATGAGTACATAACATTCCAACATAATCATCAAGTTTAGTAATATAAAAATGTCCATGCATAGTCCTAAAAATAGGATCTCTCTCCTAAACCTCCTACAAAAATGTGAAAAGTTATGTTCTCCATGTTAATAGACAAAAACACAAACTAAAAGAAGATAGAAGAGAAAAAGATCTCTATTTGAAAAGTACTATATCTTACAAAAAAAACTCACAAACACACAACAAACTAATGAAAATGAATTTGACTTTTAAACACTAAATCTATAAATAATAAAATAAATTTGTAAAAAATATATTTATTTTTCTTTAAAAAAATATTTTTTTGACAATCATAAAAACATTCTTCAATCATTATAAATAGTGTCATTAATACACAAAATCTAAAATTTGTTTTCAATATAAATATTTAATAATATATGCTTACATAACTAACTCCCCCATAAATATTTATTTGTTTACCTATCTTGGCTTTTCATGACTACATGTAGTTTGTACATGGTGGCCACACTGTTGTGATCAAATTCATAATTCTTGGACATGGATAGCCCATGATCATACTTATTACTTGGAGTTTTTGGTGATGGCATCTTCTCTTTTACGACCACTCTTAATGGATGCTATGCAAGACCTAGTATAAGAGTTTGATTTTCCTTGTTAAACCTTAAATTTAGATGTAGCTATCCTCTAAATGCATTAACTTAGTGTAAAAATCACACTTGCTAATTTTAGGAAGTCATGTAACAAGTGTCCACTCTAATGTTACATGGTTCTACTTGGCCCACAATTTTGTAGATTATCTTCACTCTTTAATTAGGCCGATTGAGTGATGATTAGGGTTTTGATTGTCTCGATCAACTAGTGTACATCTTTCATTGATGATACATCATTGTTAGAGTGGGAGTCTTGGTCCATGTAGGGATATGCTAATTTATACCCACCATTGTGGTTGGGTTTATGGCATTGGTGTCATTGCATGAAATTTACACATCCATGATACATCAGTGTTAGATTGAGCATCTTGGGCCATGTAGAGCTGTGCTAATTTGCACCGAAAGAGGAAGCTCCAACCATAACTAATATTATCTATAAATAATATTATTTTATCCTTTATATTTCTATTAATAAATTTTAATTTATAAAATTAACATTATTAATGGGAGGTGAACCAGGTCGCCCTTAGCAAGGGGGTTGACCCCCCTCACTAAGGGCAAACCAGCCCCCTCACTAAGGGTGAACCGGGTCACCCTTAGTGAGGGGGGTCAACCCTCCCACACCCCTCACTAAGTGCAATGTCGCCCTTAGTGAGGGGGGTTCGTCACCCTTAGTGAGAAGGGCGACCACGGCGGTCGCCCCCCTAAACCCTCCTCCCTCATTGACTCTCTCTCTCTCTCTCTCTCTCTCTCTCTCTCTCTCTCTCGCCTCGTAACCCTAAACCCTCTCCCTCACTCTCTTGCCTCTCCACCTCTCTCTCTTCTTCTTCGCCTCTCTCTCTCTCTCTCTCTCTCTCTCTCTCTCTCTCGCCCTCTCACCTCCCCTCTTCCCCCTCCTCTCTCTTGCCTCTCTCTCTCTCTCTCTCTCTCTCTCTCTCTCTCTCTCTCAAATGCCTCCCCTCCTCTTCCTCTTCCTCTCTCTCTCTCTCTCTCTCTCTCTCTCTCTCTCTCTCTCTCTCTCTCTCTCTCTCTCTCTCTCCTCTTTTGCTTGTTTTTCTATTTTTTCTTCTCTTTCTCTCCTTTTCCTCTCTTCTCTTTTCTATTTCTTATCTCTGCAAATGAGTTTGAAGACAAATGGAGAATTGCATTTTATAGAGATGAGAGAAAGTAGAGGCATGCTACTAGACGGCTGGCCATGATTGCAAACCCTGCACAAGGAGAAGGTTTCTTTGAGAGTAAGAAAGCCTACACTCTTCCCTCTTTATCTTTTTGGTAGGCAACAACATATTATGGTTTTAACGTTGTGATTTGATTTTGGTTTTGTGTGTTATAGTTGACTAGTGCAAGTAAATTGGGATGAGAAACCAGATTATTTAAAAGAGGATAGATTGTATGGCTTAGCATCGATCTCATTGCCAAATGACCAGAAAGTAATGATTTTAGATATTTTGATTGATAGAGATTTGTAGAGGCTCAAAGACTTACAATATATATATATATATATATATATATATATATATATATATATATATATATATAGAGAGAGAGAGAGAGAGAGAGAGAGAGAGAGAGAGAGAGAGAGAGAGAGAGAGAGAATAAGAGCGAATTGGTTAAAAGTTGATAAACCAAGAAGCAAGAAATGTCAAAAATCTATGAGTTACCAGTAAAAGATTGTAATTTTGTGTTGAAATTCGTACGAATTGATATTCAAAATGGAGATTCATAAATTGGGAATTGGGTTTTTAGATGGAAGTACCGCAATTGTGTGGAATTCCTGACTTGCTTGAGGCCTAGACATGATGGTATTTACCTTATAGCTCCAATGACCGTGATTACCTGTATATATCGTGGGTATAACTACAGCTCTTTACTGACGATATATACGAGTGAATCTAAGACCTTGAAGTTATAAGCAAAAATGCTATCCTAGATTATGATTTTGGATGTTGGTGGTTGATATGATTTTAGAATTCTGGTTGAGAATTGATAAATTAATTTGGATTCTGATTGAAAGATGATGATTTCTGAATTCTGATTGAAAGTAGATAAGTTGAATAAAATCATGAGGAGGATGAATGGAGAGAATCCTAGCGATGATGTTACTAACCTGGAAGACGATTAAGACTTTCAGGCAGATCACTATGAGATTAGTGGATTGTGTTGACAGATTATTTGCAGCTTGACCTTTGGCCCAGTGGACCCAGTTATGGAATGACAAATTAAGAACCTGTATAACTGAAATCCCCATGGGGAATGTTCAGATAATAATTGGAATTACTGGTCTGATGAACCATTATTGTGTTAAGGATATGAATGAACTATTTTTTGATAATGAGTTTTGTATATTGTTCTTGTAGAAGGGATCTTGATCCCAAGATTCTGTGAGGATTGACCAAACTTTAAGGAACCCCAGAATTAGTTAGATCTAAAGTTGGATTCAAATTATAAAGTGGTCTTTTCACCAGAGTATCTTGGTTAAGTTGGAAAAAGGGACTTAACAAGAATTTTCATATTGATAGGATCATGGATCAAGGTCGTGGTGGTAGAAATGTTAGCCCTTGACGTGATGAGGAAGAGCTTGACCCAGATGTTCGCCGCAAAGCTCTTCATAGGTCTCACCCTCGATCTTTCAAAGGTGAAGAGAGCACTTGGGAGAAATTGAAGATCGTAGAAACAGCTGCTAGGGTAGCGTGGAGGAACAACTGTGAGAAAAACCATTTGGATCGGAATACCCAAACGTGGAATGATCTCAAAGCTTACCTTAGGAAGAGATTCTATCCTCCCGGCTTTTTAGAAACTAAGATGAGTGAATTCCTGGAACTAACCAAGGGAAGCCAAACCATGGAGGAATACCACCAGATGTTCGCTCTCCTCCTCAAATACTCGCCATCGCTGGATGAAGAACAACTGATGGCCAGGTTCATTCGGGGAATGAACGAACCTTTGGATACCCTGGTAAAGAATGCCAAGCCAGTTTCCATGGCTGAAGCAGTGTGAATGATGAAGGATTTCGCCAAGGCCTTTGTTGTTTCAAGGTCCTGCCAAGCCAACACCATTAAAAGATTCCTAGATTCGGAAGGTGATTCTAGCTTTCCATCTCCTAAGAGACAACAAGAGCAAACTTAGGATACGGGAGGTTTCAAAATGGAAGAAAGGTCTTTTTCCCAGAACACAATCCCCTGGAATTCAACTTCAGAAGTTCCACCCTTGAACAAAGGAATTAAATGCTTTAACTGCCAAGGATACGGTCATCGTAGTATGGACTACCCAACTTCTTTTGGATTAAGGTTTTCAGGACAAGGAAGTCAGGGACCAAGATTCCAGATTCTAGCTCCTTCCTTCCACAGTAATCAAGCTTCTTTTCATCAAATCAGGGAAACCCCAGAGGTAGACCCCCTAACCAACCCTCAGCTTCAATGTAAACTAATGGAAGACCTCAGTCTAAGAATTGGGAAAATAAAAAGAGAGAAGTTCCCAAACCAGCCATCCACTTCCAAGGCAGTAACGTTGGAAATAATAGAAGAAGAAAGAGAACTAAGAGATTATCCTCCAGCTGCGAGATGAGGACATCTTGCATTTTTTAAGTGGGGTAGGATGTAAGGTTCCTCCCTCCAACTTTTGAGATATAAAGGTGTAAAAACTTTCCCTTCAGTTTCTGTAATCATCCCTTAATTCTGAATACATGAAAATATTATTTTCCCTTGTTTTTGGCCTAGAGAGAAAATGTTCTAAAGAGAGGTAATACAAAATTGAGATATTTTTGGATACAAAGTTTCTCCTAATATCTAAGATAAATTCCCTTGAAACAAAATTTCAAAAAGAATTTTCCAATGTGCATCAGAAATTAATTGAATATGTGTATAAGAGACCTTAGCCTAAGGGTCCACATTTTCAAAATTTTTTGATTAAGGTCCAAATAAGGTTCCAAAAAGGGCCAATAGGATTAATCCAAGTGTTGAGATGACAAAAATACAAAGAATAAAAGAAAATCCCCCAAAAATGAGTAAATGCTTACATAAGATGAAGAGTTGACCAAGTACTGGGTTTATTAGCTAAAAATTAAGGTTTATTAGTAAAAAAATTAAATTTTGACACCTCAGTAAGGAGGGGAAGGGCTCATGAAGGAGGTGCCTTTTTTTCATCATTACCTTGTATTTTTAATTAAAAAAATGAGATATTTTTATCTCTCCTCTCTCCTTCTACAAACTAGATCAAAAAGTGAGCTAAACTGGTCCAAAACTTGTAAAACTGAAGCTAGAAGCCTCTAGATCCCAGTTGGACTTGGTTAGTTGCCTCCCTTACCTATAAATAGACCCTCATTCCTTTGTATTTTTATCTTTGAGTAATTACATGCTAGTATTATCTTCATTTTAGTGTAATTCTATTATCTCTCTATTTTGCCTCTACTTTTGGAAGCTTTGGAGCTTCACAATTCTCTATCCTCTCTTGGAGATTACCCTCCCCAACTTGGTGGCCAAAGCTTGCTTTGTGGGCTTCACTTCTTTCTTTAAAAGAATCAAGCCAAAATCAAAGGTAAGCCTTAATCCAATGGTTTTTCTATCTTTCTCAATGGTTATCTCCTTCCCAACCCCTCTAATGCTCGGGAAGCTTTCAATTAAATGGTTTTTTCTTGAAATCAAGCTTTCTAATGATTCATAATGTTTAAATGGTTTAATACTAATCTTTATGCTTAATTATAGTATTTTTATTAGTAAATCTTTATTAGTAAATCTCTCGTTTTGGAAAGATTAATCATCTTTACGATTAGAGCCTTGTTAGAAGGATGATTCTTAATGATAAACTCATTATCTTAAATAAAACTCTAGGCTTGACAAGCTAGAGAAAAAGATTAGGTATTTTTATGATTTTAATCTAGTTAAAAATGATGATTAATTTCTTTAAGCTTGTTTATGATTAATAAAAATCATATTAATTCATTTTAAGTTGAAAGAGGATTATGCTAACATTTTTGGAAATGAGAAATGGATATTTAAGAATAATCAAGCGATTTAATCGTAATTATGCTTATAATTATGATTATAATTATGTTATGTATGCATAAATAAATTTTAGTTTAAAAGAGTTCTTATCATATTTCAATTATAAATATTCATTTAAAGTTAGAAAATTAAACATTCTCAGAAGTTACACAGCGAAGCTATGGTAAAATTTTCTAGAAAAAAGATAAATCTTATTTTTATGCATAAATTTAATAAAGCAAAAAGAGAAATTCCCATCATATTCTAGGCATAGATATTTTTATGCTAAAAGAATGATTTTTGTTATATTTATGAAAAATACTTTTATAGTATTTATGCATAATTGTTTAAATAAAGAAAAGAAGAATTTTTGTTATATTTATCTTTATATATGTACATGCATAAATAAACTTTATGCTAAAAGTGGAGCTTTGAGCATTATTCAATAGTTAGAAAAATAAAGAAGCTTATGCACAAATTTTTTAGAATAATTCAATTTATGAGAATTATGGAAATAACTCATTTAGATAAATGGATTAGTGTTTATACTAAAAGAGTAAATATGGGTATAATTGATTTTGTAAATCCCATGAATCTTTTGTTCAAAAAGAAGAATATTGAGCATATTTTATTTTGAGAAATTTGAGAATGAATGTGAATGGATGTAGGAATGATCTGAATAGATGAGAATGGATATAGGACTGATGTGAATGCATGTAGGAATAGATGTGAAATGATGTGAATGGATGTAGGAATGATGTGAATAGGTGAGAATGGATGTAGGAATGATGTGAATAGGTGAGAATGGGTATAGGAATGATGTGAATGGATGTAGGAATGATGTGAATGGATGTGAAATGATGTGAATGGATGTGAATGAATGTGAATGGAAGTAGGAATGATGTGAATGGATGTAGGAATGATGTGAATGGATGAGAATGGATATAGGAATGATGTGAATGGATGTAGGAATGATGTGAATGTATGGGAATGAATGTGAATGGATTTAGGAATGATGCGAATGAATGTGGATGGATGTAGGAATGATGTGAATAGATAAGAATGGATATAGGAATGGTGTGAATGGATGTAGGAATGATGTGAATGGATGTGAATAGATGTAGGAATGATGTGAATGGATGTAGGATGATGTGAATGGATGTGATATGATATGAATGGATGTAGGAATGATGTGAATGGATGTAGGATGATGAGAATGGATGTGAATAGATGTAGGAATGATGTGAATGGATGTAGGATGATGTGAATGGATGTGAATGGATGTAGGATGATGAGAATGGATGCGAATGGATGTGGAATGATGTAAATGGATGTGAATGGATGTAGGACGATGTAAATGGATGTGGAATGATGTGATGTGAATTTATGTAGAAGAATATGGAATGATGAGAAATGACGTGGAATGATACGAAAAGATGGGAGTTTGTTGGAAACTGTAATTGAGACTTGTTTTTAAAGATTGTTTTATGTCAAGAATGCTGGGGAAGCATTTTGACTATCTTGTCGAATAAGGCCATGAGGACCCAAGTGAAAAGTTTGCAATAGCTGACGGAGAGTCAATGAAGGACGTCTCGCATGGCAAGGTTGGCCGAGGTCTTGATGACCAGCCTCGGTTCGATTAAAATGATGGTGAGCTTGCGGTACGGTGGATGAGGGACCAAGGAAGCGACCTATGAGTGAAGTGCTAGGTGACCTGCGAAGGAGCCTAGAGGGTGCTGACCATATAGTGCTCCGGCTTTGGGTCACCCAAGATACCCACGCGTGCGTCGAGGAAGAAAATGAGTTGGAGCTGTTTTCTGAACACGGGCATGGATCTGGTTGATTGGCCTTGCTGGTCTTCAACGGATGAGTTCATGGCTCTTTTACATGGATCTTGTTGGTTGATCTTGTTGATCTCCAACTGAGAGTCCATATGGTTTTTATGTGATTAAACTCCTAGGTACTATGGGCTAGGAACTATTGAAAAGGCCCCTGACTAAGTGGTCAGCGTTCTGGTTGCCGATGATGCCATAGGTACGCTGAGGAAGGAATGACCGAAATTGGATCTTAGGGATGGAAAGTGGAAAAGTTGGAAATTGGATCTGGAAATGGAATACTGACGATTAAGAAGGAAAGACTGTGGTTTTATTGCAAATCTATTTTGGAAATAGTTGAATCAGAGAAAAGGCAATTTCATATTGGGTGTGTAAGTGGTATGTCTAGGGCGCCTGGGAACTCTTTTCCCTGGTACCCGAGACAAAACATAACCAAATTTTCATAATGGATCCTATTAATACAGTGGTTGGGCGGTTGGCTAACCCATGGAACTAGATGGGGTTAGGCTGGACTGATAGATTCCTATAATAAAATTCAATTCTGTTCAAGTTATGATAGTTGACGTAAATCACAGATAATCATTGTTCTATGGAAAAGAATCATGGCTGTGCCTCTTCATCACGGGGAAAAAAGCATTGTTCTCTATGATCCAAGTGCAAGCTCCTCCCTTGATCCGGCCATGTGACCCGCGGGCTCGGTGGAATGCAAAAGGGTAATTAAGGCTCTTGACTATGTTAGAATAAATTTTCCTGGAGGAATCGCCTATGCCTTCTGGGCTTCCAAGTTCGGTTTTGGAAGAACCGAGGGATTAGTCTCTTGTCCGGACATTCATGGGGACAAGGCCCCGAGTGGGAAGCTCTGCCCTGCACAAGAAGTTGCTACTTCTGCTGCTAGCACCCCAGAATTCGATGCGCAGAGGGGGTAGGGATCTCACAGCTAGTATCAAAGCGAATTGGCTAAAGTTGATAAAACAAGAAGCAAGAAATGTCAAAAATTTATGAGTTACCAATAAAAGATTGTAATTGTGTGTTGAAATTCGTACGAATTGATATTCAGAATGGAGATTCATAAATTGGGAATTGGGTTTTTAGATGGAAGTACCGCAGTTGTGTGGAATCCTCGACTTGCTTGAGGCCTAGACATGATGGTATTTACCTTATAGCTCTAAGGACCGTGATTACCTGTATATATCGTGGGTATAACTACAGCTCTTTACGGACAATATATAGGAGTGAATCTAAGACCTTGAAGTTATAAGCAAAAATGCTTTCCTAGATGATGATTTCGGATGCTGGTTGATATGATTTTAGAATTCTAGTTGAGAATTGATGAATTGATTTGATTCTGATTGTTTGATTCTGATTGAAAGATGATGATTTCTGAATTTTGGTTGAAAGTAGATAAGTTGAATAAAGTCATGATGAGGATGAATGAAGAGAATCCCAGTGATGATGTTAGTAACTTGGAAGACGATTAAGACTTTCAGTAGATCACTATGAGATTAGTGGATTGTGCTGATAGATTGTTCACAGTTTGACCTTTGACCCAGTGGACCCAATTGAGGAATGACAAATTGAGAACTTGTATAATTGAAACTCTGTGGGGAATGTTCAGATGTTAAGTTGGAAATTACTGGTTTGATGGACTATTATTATGTTAAAGATATGAATGAACTATTTTTTGATAATTAGTTCTCTATGTTTCTTCTTATAGAAGAGATCTTTACAAACTTTAAGGAACCCAGGATCAGTTGGATCTAAAGTATAATTCCTTTTTGCAATCGAATTATAAAGTAGTCTTTTCACCATAGTATCTTGGTTAAGTTGGGAAAAAAAGGACTTAACAAGAATTTTCGTATTGATAGGATCATGGATCGAGGTCGTCGTGGTAGGAATGTTAACCCCCAACTCGATGAGGAAGAGCTCGACCCAGATATTCGCAAAGCTCTTCATAGATCTCAGCCTAGACCTTTCAAACGTGAAGGGGAGCACTTGGCAGAAATAATAGAGAAGTGGATCGAAGCTATGGAGAAGTACTTCGATGTCACTGGTTACAATGAAAAAGTAAGGTGGCTCTTGCCAGGTTGAAGATCATAGAAACAGCTAGGGTAGCGTGGAGGAACCACTGTGAGACAAACCGTTGGATCGGAACACCCAAACGTGGAATGATCTCAAAGCTTACCTAAGGAAAAGATTCTGTCCTCCCGGCTTCCTGGAAACTAAGATGAATGAATTCCTCGAGCTAATCCAGGGAAGCTGAACCATGGAGGAATACCACCAGGCATTCACTCTCCTCCTCAAATACTGGCCACCGCTAGATGAAGAATAGCTGCCAGGTTCATTCGGGGAATGAACGAACCTTTGGATACCCTGGTAAAGAATGCCAAGCCAGTTTCCATGGCTGAAGCAATGCGGATGGTGAAGGATTTCGCCCAAGGCCTTTGTTGTCAAGGTCCCGCCAAGCCAACACCATCATCTTTCAAACGATTCCTAGCTCCGGAAGGTGATTCCAACTTTCCACCTCCTAAGAGACAACAAGGTCAAACTCAAGATACGGGAAGTTCTAGAATGGAAGAAAGGTCTTTTTCCCGGAACACAATCCCTTAGAATTCAACTTCAATTGGATAGAGAGAGCCTTCAAAGGTTGCATTACTTCTCGATATATGTTACAAACACCATGTTATGCCATATACAGGACACACAAAATCCCAAGGATGCATGGGATACTTTGGAAAAGCTGTATGATACGACTACAACACCAAAGAAGATGCAATTAAAGCAGAAGATTCATGGTGTGAAGCAATAGAAGTGTAAATGATTATGTGCAAGAGATTAAAAAATGTGTTGATACACTAGCATCTATTGGTGCTCCTATGGATGATGATGACTTGGTAGCCATTACATTGAATGGCTTGGGTAAAGAGTACAAGGCATTTGAAAGCTCTATCAAGGTTAGAGGTGGAGACCCCCCTAACTTTGATGAGCTGATTTCATTGCTTATTGAGGAAGAGATGAAACTTGGAACATGTGCCTCATCTAGCACAAATGAAAATTCAAGGGATCAAGCATTTTTCACTCATCGTGGTGCTAGAGGCAGGGGGAGATTCAGCCCAAGAGGACATGCAAATGGTTGTGGAGTGGTAGGATCGATCACCACAACCTCAACAAAATTTTCAGCCATCATTCGGTGCTAGAGGTGGTCGTGGTTTTCACCCTCATGCTAGAGGAAGATCTGTATCTAGAGGCAGGGGGAGATGGCAAACCACAATAGAATGCTAGTAGCATTGAGTGTCACTATTGTGGTAAAATGGGACATATGGCTAGAGACTGCTATAAAAAGCAGAATGACTTCCATGGTGGAAGAGTGCAGCATGGCAATTATGCATCATCTAGTAATGCAGAACATGAGGAGCACTTGTTTGCCATGAAACATGTAATAGGTACTATAACATCACAAAGGGAGAGTGATGATATTTGGTATATGGATTCTGGAGCGTCAAACCACATGACATGCCATGGTGAGCGGTTTGACAGGATGACGCCTACACATCAGGGCTATCTTGCTACTGGGGATGATACTCAACATCCTATTATACATGTTGGTAGTGTGCCATTGCATATGCATGATGGCAAAGTAAAACCCATGTCAGATATGTTGTATGTGCCAACAATTACAAAGAGTCTTGCATCAGTTGGTCAAATGGTGGATCAAGGAATGCAAGTCAAGTTCAATCAGCACAGTTGTTTTGTTGAGGACTTCAAAAATGGTTGCAAGTTAATTGCAAAGTGGGAAAAAGAAGGTAGATTGTTCAAATTGAGTGTAGGCATTCCAGAGTTGAAGTCTGCCATGTTTTCAAAAAGTTAAGGGGTTGCTAGACATTGATATTTGCCATAAGAGAGTTGGGCATGTCAATATTCAAAAGCTAAAATCTATGCAAGCAAAAGGTATAGTTGGTGGTTTGCCCAGGTTCAATATTCAAAAGCTGAAATCTATGCAAGCAAAAGGTTTAGTTGGTGGTTTGCCCAGGTTCAAATATGATGGTAGTAATCATATATGTGAAGCATGTAGATTTGGGAAGCAGGCAAGGTTGCCATTTCCAAAAGATGGTCAAATCAGTAGAAGACCATTGGAAATCATTCACAGTGACATATGGGGTCCAACACAGACTCTAACTATCAATGGTTGTAGGTAATTATGTCACATTTATTGATGATTATAGTAGGATGATTTGGATTTACTTCTTGAAAGAGAAGAGTGAAGCACTTGGGAAGTTCATTGACTTCAAAGCATTGGTGGAAAAATAGTATGGTCAATGGATCAAGTGTTTGAGGACAAATGGTGGTGGTGAGTACACATATGTATTTGATGCCTTCTTGAGAGAGCATGGGATAAGAAGAAAAATTACTTGCAGGTACACACCCCAGCAAAATGGTGTTGCTGAGAGGAAAAGTAGGATCATTGGTGAGATTACAAGAGCTATGATTAATGAGAAGTCTATGCCAAATTATTTTTGGGCAGAAGCATGTGCTACTGAAGTGTACTTGTTGAACAGGACTCCTACCACAGCTATACATGAGAGTACACCTATTATGAGGATGATAGGATTTAGGTCGGATATTGGTCACTTGAAAGTCTTTGGATGTGTTGCATATGTTCATGTACTAGATGAGAGAAGAAGGAAATTGGATCCAAAGGTTGAAAAATGTGTTTTCATTGGGTATGCGCAAGAGAGAAAAGCATACAAATGCTATAATCTAGTGACAAAACAGGTTGTCATTAGCAGAGATGTGATCTTTGATGAGATGGGAACTTGGTACAAAGAAAGTGAGCATGTCATAGTTGATGACATAGATGCAAATGAGGATGTGAATCTTCCTATGCAGGAATCTACGAGTATGAGTGGACCACTCGAGTCATCCAGTGATAATGTGAGTCCCCATGGTCAAGAAGATTGAGACATGATGTGAGCACTGAGAGTAGTGTTGTGGACAAAGCAAAGAAGAAAGTGGAAGGTATTGGCATTGGTACTACAGGTTATGATTCATCAAGCTTAGAAAGCCATGATGAAGAATTGGGGATTCCAAAAATAAGAACTCCAAGTGTTAGAAATGACAGGTATGTGCCACCTCATGCTAGAGCACATGAAGCTCGTTTAGTGAGCCACAACCAGTGATGAGGAGATCACAGCGAGTGAGATACCCGGTTACAGAGGTTGACATACAGGGGTTATGCTATGCATTATGCATATATGACATCAATGGTAAAGCATGTAGAGCCTTCATGTTTTGAAGAGGCTATTGGCAAAGGAGACATGACACGTGGGATTTGGTAGATTTGCCAGATGGCAAGAATGTGATTGGTTGTAAATGGGTTTACAAAGTGAAGTGTAAATCAGATGGTTCAATAGAGAGGCATAAAGCAAGGCTGGTTGTAAAGACACATGGTTTGGATTATGATGAGACATTTAGCCCAGTGGCTAAGATGGCTACAGTTAGGTCTGTGATATCTATGGCTTCTTCTCATGGATGGAATCTATTTCAAATGGATGTGAAGAATGCCTTCCTCAATGGTGAGCTGCTACAAGAGGAAGTATTTATGGAACAACTAGAGAGGGATATGTACACCCTAAGTATCCCACACGTGTATGCAGATTGAAGAAAGCATTGTATGGTTTAAAGCAGGCACCAAGAGCTTGGAGTGACAAAATAAGCAAGTATCAACACTTGTCCAGTGGAGAAATTTGCATCATAGGTCGAGTTAGTTGAAGAGATCTGAGTCCCAAGGTTCCAAGGTGGGTAGCCCACCGAGCCCAATTTACTCCAGGTGGGCGACTATAGTAGCTAGATTTCTATAGCAAGGCCCTGTGTAATAAAGGAGCTTGTGCTCCACCTTATGATTGTTTTATATAAGGTTGTGGATAGTGTGTCCACTGCTGACCTGCTTCATCAAGTGCTCCCCGAGATGGGACAATTGTGTGGGATGCCAACCATATTCTTCAAAGCGTCCCCCAGTTGGAAGCTTCTTCTTTTGGGGAGTGTGGGTGAGGAAATCCAGGGCGGAGTCTTAGTGTTCGGCCATTGGGGGCGGAGTCTTAGTCTTCGGCCATTGGGGGTGGAGGATAGAAGAATGAAAGGTGCAAGCTAAAGAAAAAAATTAGAAAGGGTTAGGCTAGGGAGAGAGCAAAGAGTGAGAAAATGAAGTGGTGGTCCCCTTTTTATAATTTTGCAGGAAAGACATGGCCGTGTGGCATGAAGATATAGAATGGTATAGCCATGGCTTGAGGTTGGTACAACCGTGGCTTGAAGTTGGTACGACCGTGGGATAGAGAATGGTACAGATGTGGCTTCACAAGGGTATGGACGTGCGCTTCTAGTTGGTACGACCATGGTAGTTGGTTTTTTTTTAGAACTCTACAAACAAGTTTTGTATCCCCAGGCTATGTAGCCAACACCCCATTGCAGGTTTTGTACTGACTCTGTGCCTAGTTGGCCAAAGTGAAAAGACGGTTCCAATTGGGTGATGGCAAGGTTGGTATATCCCTTGGGAGTTCAAAGGCTTTCAAGGAGGGAGCAACTAAGGGTGGAGAGGCCAAGGGCTGAGTGGAAAAGTATTTGGGGGTGGGGGAGTAGCCGAAGTCGAGGGTATATCATAGTTAGGGACCAAGGGCTTTGGTTGGGGGGGCAAGGGTGCTTCGGGAAGTTTTTGTTTCCCTTTTTCCTATGCAGTAGTAGTGGTGGAGGAGGCCACTTTGGGCTTCCACTGCAAGGTCAATAAAATTGTCAAATGACAAGAGTAGTAAGTCAGTACATTGGGGGTTTGGGGATCCAAATTTGGTAATTGCCTTGATAGTAGCTTGAAGCAAAGGTTTGGGGATCCACCGGGGTAATTTGTTGTTGGTGGGCAAGGCTTAGGGTGTGGGCGAGGATGGTTTGGCCTTGGGGAGCATTTTGGCCAGTGAATTTTCCTATAACCTGTGGGCTTGGGGTTGCCAAATGGGTTGCCTTTGAGAGGGGCGAGGAGTTGGTGTTGTCGGTATATAGGTATGGGGAGTGGATTGGCGACACAAGGGATCTACAGAGTAGTGGTACCTTCATAATACCCTTGGACCATGAGAAGATTCTTAGGTATCCACTGGTGAGAGTGCATGTCCTTTGGGTGTCGGTTAGATTTTTTAATGGGGTTAGTGTTGTTAGTTTTGTGGGGGGGGGGGGGGGGGGTCAGCAGCGGTGGTGGCATTGGAGATGTTGGATTGGGATGCTGCAAAGTTGGGTAGTGGTGAGGATATGTGATGCAATGGGGTGTCCAGAGTGGGAAGCAGCCTCTTTTTAAGTGGTATGGATCAGTGTTAATCAAAAGGTGGAATAAAAGTGGTGAGGGGAGGAGGGGGTTATCATTTTGGTATGAGTGATCGGAGGGGATGGGTTCTTCATCTGCCATTAGGACTGTAACTTGGTCGGATGCCAGTTGTAGGCTGGTAGTCCTTGCATCCCAATCGATGTTGCAGCGGTTGTGTCCCATATAACCTTGTCCCAGAACAATTTCCTCACACATAGTTCCTACAAGCATCACATAAAACTTCCCTTCCAAGGTATTATTTCCAATGTGGAATAAGGTTGTGATTGTGCCTAAACATTGAACTGCTTGAGAGGCCACTATTGTGACCATGGTAGGGGTCTCTTTTAATGGGGGCCTCCCAAGGGAAAGCCATGTGTCATATAATACATTAAGTTGTGATTAGCCCCTATATCAACAAGCCAATTTTTGGGTGAAGCTTGTCGAGGTGGTCATTCCTAACCATAACTGAGCAGGTTTCACCTCCCAATCTTCCTCTTCAAGGTCTACTACTTGGGCCACATTGACCACAATGTTTTTCCCCTGAAGTTTGGCTTGCCGCTGTTTAGCCTCTTGTTGGGCTGCTTGTTTCATCTCTTTGTGTTTGGTTTTTTGTTGTTTTTGGTCATGAATGGCACTGAGGGTGGTTTTAGCTAGTGGGTTCTAATAGTGTTACAATTTGCTACCTTTGAAATATCACACCATCTGGATGCTGTCAAGTGTCTCTATGCACACTGCACCTTGCGGGGTTATCTTAGTGAGACTAGGAAAGGTCCTAAGCCTTTAAGCGTTAGTTTCTTTTTATGGGTTTTTGTGTGAGGAGGACCATGTCGCCCTCGTTCATTTGTTTGTCCCATTAAGCTGGTCATCAAACCACTGTTTACAGCTCAATTTTTTGACACTCATACTATAGACAATGAGGAGGCATCTTTCGTCAAGCTTTTCAAGCTCGAATAGGTGACAGGTGAGGATGTTTGCATGTGAGCTTTTCCTTTACTATGATTCGCAAGATCGAATAGGTGACAGCTGAGGATGTTTGCATGTGAACTCCATAGGCATGATCGCTTGAGTACCATAGGTCAAACTGAAGGGTGTCGTATTGGTGGTGGTAGCCTTGTAGGATGTTTGATAGGCCTAGAGTGCTGCAAGAAACTTTTGTTCCCAATCCTCAGCTGGCTTCAATTGTTTTGGTTAAAATGGCACAAAGAACTTTATTGGTGCTTTCTACTTGGCCATTTTCTTGGGGTTAGTATGGGGAAGATTTCCTGTGAGTGACGAGAAATTCTTATAAGAGGAACTGTATTACCGCATTAATAAAGTGCATGCCATTGTTGCTCACGATCTCAAGAGGGCACCCAAAGCAAGTGATCACTGATTCATACAAGAATTTTGTTAGTAGATCATGCATCAGCCTACGGGTAGCCCTTGTTTGACCCATTTCATGCAATAGTCCATAGCTGATGATGTATCGAGCTTGAGTGTATCGAGCTACGGGATTAATGAGTCCAATGAAATTAATGCCCCATTTTTCAAATGGTTGCAAGGACACAATGGAGTTCAGGGGCATATTGTCCTTAAAGCATGGAATTGCCGCTCATTGACATTCATTTACACCGCTTAAGATATTCAACTACATCCGCCATTAAGGTGGGCGACCATAGCCCTATTGTGAGGACTTTGTGCACAGTGATATCTACTGCAAAGTGCCCCCCACCAGCGCAGGCAGAGTGAGCCTGTTCTAAAAGGAAGACATATTCATCTTCTCTGACACACAGCTTCTTATAACTTTGTCTTTTCCTTACCTATAGAGTTGGCCTTCAATTCATTGGTAAGGGGATGCCTATTTAATGAGGTGCTGTGCTTGGTCTTTGTTGAGGAGTGGGTCAACTGGAAGGCTATTGCCAAGGAAGTGCGCAACCTCCCCTCCCCATTCTAGAATTAAGCATAATTGGAACAAGGAAATGTCTAGTAAATCATTATCGACTCCTACTGACACCTCGCCATTGGGAATGCATAACATATGGTCTGCCAAGACATGCTATGAGCCCTTGTGCATTGTATTACAGTGGAGTCAAATTCAAGCAAGACCAGCAACCATCAGGTGATAAAGAGAATGTGGGGGGAGGGAGAGCTTCAAACCCTAGTAAGCAAACACATACACAAGATAGAGCAAGACACAAGAGAGAGATGGATAGCTTAATTTTCTTTTATCTTCCTCTTCTCTACTCAACCAACATAACATAAAGATAAGAGTACACACTATATGGGTTAGTACTCAACTACTACAACATACAAGGGTCGGTCCATAATGTGAACCCGACTAAACTTGAGCTGGCACTATAACTATGCCAGTCTCTAGTAATCCAAAATGGTTGTCACACAGCCTATCATCCCACTGGTTGCATATCACCCATAATCTCACCAACCATGCCAGTGGTGTAGATGCGGAAGCTATCACCCAAGCGGGTCATCAATGTCCACCCCGTAGCACTAGTTGAGCTCGATATCTCAACACTCCCCCTCGAGCTCAACTCTACACACTGCACTCTAAGTAAGCTCCTAAACATGTGGAGGTTCTCTGTGCCCAATGCCTTCGTGAAGATGTCACCTGATCCTCTGTGCTGACATATACCAGATCTACATCTCCTGCTAGAACCTTCTCCCTCACAAAGTGATAATGCACCTCAATGTGCTTCGTTCTAGCATGATATATTGGGTTACTGGCCAACTGTAACTGCCCTATACGGGCTTTTCCATGTCACTAAGTAGCTTTTGAAACCAGGCTATCTCACAAGCTGCCATAGCATCACCCCTGTACTCTGCCTTTGTACTCGACAAAGAAACTGTTGGTTGCTTCTTACTACTCCAACTCACAGTAGCACTCCCAAATGAGAACATAAAACCACTAGTAGATCTCTTGTTTGCAATACTACTAGCCCAATCAGCATCTGTGTACCCATGCAATTGTATCTCTGTCCTCATAGAAAAGTCCATAATCAACTGTGGACTTTATGTACCTAAGGATCCGTCTAGCCACATCCAAGTGTGGCTTCCTAGGGGGGCCTGCATAAATTGACTCACAAGTCCAACAGCATAGTAGCTCAAGTCTGGCCTTGTGATGGTCATGTAGATCAAACTACCCACTATGCACTTGTATGTAGTGGGGTCCTCCAAAAGCTCACCTATATCTACAAAAAGCTTTGTGTTTTGCTCCAATGGCACTGAAATAGGCTTACAACCTGTCATACCATACTTGGACAACATGTCCAAGCCATACTGCCTTTGCAATAGCAAAATGCCATGAGGTGATCTCACCACCTCTATGCCCAAGAAATACCGTAGCTCACCCAAATCCTTCATCTCAAACTTTTGCTTCAAAAGCATCCTGACATCATGTATGTCTACATCACTATCACCAGTGATAATCAAGTCATCTACATAGATGACTAATAGCATGATCCCTCTATCTATCTTTTTCACATATAGTGAAAAATCTACATTGGATATCTGAAATCCAATGGTAACAAGATACTCCCTGATCTTGTTTGACCATGCTCTAGGTGCCTGCTTCAAGCCATACAAGGCTTTGTGTAACTTGCACACAAAATCTGGATGTACATCACTCTCATAACCTGGTGGCTACATCATGTACACTTCTTCTTGCAAATCACCATGCAAGAAATCATTCTTTACATCTATTTGATGTAAAGACCAACCCTTTGATGTAGCCATAGCAATGACAGCTCTCACAGTTGCCATTCTTACAACCAGGCTAAATGTCTTCTCATAGTCTATGCCATAAGCCTGCGCATAGCCCTTGGCAACCAATCTTGCCTTGTACCTGCTCATCACTGAACCATTAGCATTATGCTTGACTTTATACACCCACTTACATCCAATTGCCTTCTTTTCCTTAGGCAAAGGCACTAACTCCCATGTTGCATTTGCATTCAATGCTCACTGAACCATCAGCATTGTGCTTGACTTTATACACCCACTTACATCCAATTGCCTTCTTTTCCTTAGGCAAAGGCACTAACTCCCATGTTGCATTTGCATTCAATGCTGCCATCTCCTCATCCATGGCATCTTTCCATTTGTTATTTCCAATTGCCTACTCAAAGCAAGTGGGCTCAGCCTCCTATATTGCTTTTACCATGTAAGCATAATGATGGCTGTATATCCATCATATCTCAACCTGTCAATAGGGACCTGTCTAACCCTCATAAACCTGTGTACACCTGGATCACTGCCAGGTGTCCTCAAAACAACCCTGGTTCTCCTTACACCAAGAGTAACCACAAACGGAATGCCAAGCTCCTCATCAAGGCTTTAAATCTCTAAAAGTGAGAAAACACCTCACTTTTCTCCTTCATGAAATAAACCCACACTTTTCTAGTGTGGTCATCAATGAATGTAACATAGTACATCTGCAACCTGCAATTGTTGTAGTCTTGGTTGGTCCCCATACAATTGAATGTATGACATCTAATGGCCTTGCACTGACATGCTTTTCATGTGGAAAAGCATGTTTGGCCTGCTTACCAAGTTGGCATGCTACCTTATGCATACCGTCAACCTTAAACTTTGGCAAACCTCCAAAACAATATTTTGGGCGTGCATAGACTTCAGTTGTTGTACATTCACATGACCAATGCGCTTGTGCCATATGTCAATATCTGTAATGACACCTGTTCCATGCGCAAAAATGGCTACCTTTATCTCAGGCATGTTCACATCCAAAGTAAACATCCTGCAATTTATGTTACCCTTTGCAACCAAGCGATACTTATTTTTGAAGTCTTTCACAAAAAAACCTTGAGGATTAAACCTCACTTGCAGACCTTGCTCAACCATCTGTTCAATAGAAACCAGGTTCTTTGTAATTCGGAACATGAAGTACATTAGTCAAGTACTTAATTTTGCCATCGTACATAGACAATGGCACTTTACCAACATCCGCAATGGGATGCGTAGTATCATCACCTATTTCTACATAACCTAGTTTTTCCATTTTTTGTATATCTCTAAACCACTCACCATGATTTGTCATGTGGTTAGAGGCACCAGAATCCACATACCATATATCTTGAGATCTTGACACATCTCCTATTATGGAACTAAGCATGTGCTGCATCACAAACAGGTGCTCACTTCTGTCACCTCCATGTTTGCTAGATGATGCATAGTTGCCTTGCTCTACAACTTCCCACTTTTAATGTCATTCTACTTTTTGTAGCAGTCCTTTGCCATGTGTCCTGGTTTGCCACAGTAATAGTACTCTATGCTATTTGCATTTTGATTTCTTTTCCAACCACCTCGGCCTCTTTGGCTCCTCCTACCTCTAGACTGGCCTCTTCCACCTGTGTATGATCGCTGCTGTGAATCATTGGATTGTTGTTGTCGAGAATTCTAATTTCCTTGTCGGCCACCACCTTAGCCTCACCATGGCCTCTACCTCTGCCTCTACCTGAATTAGAGTAGAAGGCATATTTCGATGTGTTCTTGCTTTGTGAAGAAGAACCCTCACCTAAAGCCTTTTCTTCTATGATCAGCATAGATATCAAGTCCCGAAAGTTGGAAATATTCTCCCTAACTGCAATGGAGGTCTTGAATGGCTTGTACTCTTTGCCAAGCCCATTCAGACAAATACTCACCAAATCATCATCCCCTCCACTAATACATTGATAGATCACCCAAGGGATTCAACAATGCCCTTGAACTTTAAGGCATATTCATTGATGGACATGCTTTTATTTTCCACAGTATGCAACTCTTGCTTTAACTACAACTTCCTTGCTTTTGTGTTAGTCTGGAACATTTGAACTAGATTCTACCATGCAACTGCTGGAGTGTTTGCATCCTGTATGTGTCTTATCATAGTGTCTGGTGACACTAATTGAAAGCCAGTACATGACTTTTCTTGCACCCTGATTCCAATCTTTGAATGCCTTTATATATGCAGGAGTGGCATTCTCCTTCTTCAGATAACTTTGGAGGCTCCTCATTCTCTCCTTCTACATAATCCCAAAATCCTTTACCCATTAGAAGATTGGTCATTTTGAACTTCCAAGCATGGAAGTTATTCTTATCCAGCTTCTCACTAACAATCTGATTAATTCTGTCAGACATGTTTTCCTGCAGCAATCAAATAACCTGCAAACATACAACTTCTGTATGCAACCTGTAATACAGCAGTATCTCCTGTAACTGCTACACAACGGTACTTCAACACAGGCTGTGTGTCACCAATTGTGACTAGAGTATATGTATATACACCCAGTATCAACACAGGCTGTGTGTCACCAATTGTGACTAGAGTATATGTATATACACCCAGTATCAACAATACATGTGCAAACCCTATCTACACTTCCAAAATGCACTACTGCACTGCAATAACTAGATTTCGAGCAGAAAAAGTTCTCTACCAGAACTTCCATAGAAAACTGCCAAAAATACCTTGCAGTGATAAAATGGGGCCCGTAACGCGTCCAAAATGTGAATCTGGCCAAAAATGAACATCCAATAAGATAATATACGTGCCTTGTAGCTCTGCTCCTATGAAGACAGCTCCTCAATCGGAGATGTGTAGCTCCGAGTGCTACTGAGGGGGTGTTGTACCTAAACCAAGAAAGGAAAAGAGATGATGGTGCTCTTACCTGTGTAGTACCGCTTCCTTCCTTGCTTGTTCTTGCCTCTTTCTTGCCTCCTCAGCTCTCACACAAACCAGGATCTAATACCATAAAGAGAATGTGGGGGAGAGGGAGAGCTTCAAACCCTAGCAAAAAGCAAACACACACACACAAGAAAGAGCAAGACACAAGAGAGAGATGGATAGCTGAATTTTCTTCTATCTTCTTCTTCTCTATACTCAACCAACATAACATAAAGATAAGAGTACACACTATATGGGTTAGTACTCAACTACTACAACAAGGGTCACTCCATAATTGTGAACTCGACTAAATGAGCTGGCACTATAACTATGCCACTCTCTAGTAATCCAAAATGGTTGTCACACAGCGTGTCATCCCACTGGCCGCATATAACCCATAATCTCACCAACCATGCCAGTGGTGTAGATGGGAAGCTATCACCCAGGCGGGTCATCAATGTCCATCGTAGCACTAGTTGAGCTCGATATCTCAACAGGTGATTCTTCCAGTTGTGCAGGGTTTGTTTACCAGATATAGAAGAGCTTGTTGGTCTACAAAGAAGATAAATTTGGTTGCCAGAAGATAATGGCAAAACTTCTTAACTGTGTAAACCATAGCTAACCCTTCCCTCTCAATGGTGGTATAATTTTTTTCTACCTCATTGAGTTGGTGGCTGGCAAAGCTGATAGGGAAATCCATCTTATGTTCATCGGGTTGAACTAGCACACACCCAACTGCAAAGGCAAAGACATCAATGTGGACATGAAATATGATGTCCCAGTTAGGGGACCTCAAAATAGGAGCCCTTATCAAGGATTTCTTTAGGGTGCTATACACTTGTTAGCATTCCTCTATCCACTCAAAGAGGATTAGGAGTCCGTAAAGGGGGGGGCGAGCAATATCAGCATACATGAAAATGAAACGCCTATAATACCTAACATGTCCCATGCAGCGCTCAACTCCCTTAAATTTGGTTGGTGGTGGCAGCTCAAGGATGAGCCGCACCTTGCTGTCATCAGTGGAGATTCCTTGTTTGGTTGTGTGCACCAGGAGGGAGTTATTAAGGAACTCCTTTTTCCAGACTTGGTTGAAGTGTTCATGTGCTTCAAAATCCCCTATGTATTTAAGCTAGTGGGTGTCTGAGTCAGTAGGAAAGACATAGCATTCTTGTCTGGGGAATCCATCAGGTTTGCGAGTTCTATGTGAGCATGTTCCCTACAATGGTTTCGCATTATTGGCCTTTTCAGGTAAGTATGTGGTGCTGAGCATGTAGAGAGATGTACTCTCCTACATGGAACCTGGAACCTGTGCACCTCGGAAGTATGTCTAAGGTAGCAAGGATATGCATCCAATTCTCAAAGTCTTCCGGCTTTGGGAGGGGTGCACATTCCTTGCTATTCTTTTCCTCATCTACTATTTTGTGGCAAGTTTGGCATAGGTGTACTGCAGTGGATTGGGTGGTTGTTACTGAGTCCTCTGTGAAGGCTCAATTGCTCATGGGATGAACCTTCCAAGTGTGTAGGTTGATCTTGTCTATTTGGACTTTTCTCCAAATGTAGATGTGGTCGGTATCTCAATCATGGATCATTGTTGTCTCCCTCATAAAGGGTTATCCAAGGATGCAATCATACGAAACTGGTTGTTAACCACGGCCAAAGTTCATCACCATGAATTTGTGGCAGAAGGTGGTTCCAAGGATCTTGATTTTTAAATCCTTGAAGACCAATGGGCCTAGCAATGGGTCCATCAACGAGTTTTACCAAACAAGGTCATGTCATCCACATGGTCGATGCCCCCCATTTCTCCCAGCATTGTTTGGTGACAATGCTCACTCTTGCCACCCCATCTAGGATGACAGTGACCTGGAGGCCATCGAAGGTTATTGGTAATGCTGCATTGATTTCATCACCTTTGAAATATTGTTCGAGTTTATTGACTCAAACTATGGGGTGCCAGTGATCCCATGAGGTTTAGTGAGTTCATCCACCTCATTCTCATTAGAGCTATCTAGCTCTTCGGATTCCTGCATCCCTACTCCGAGGTGTCCCTCTATCCAATCTTTCAACAAATCCTTCCATATGCTTGGGCTTGAAGCAAGGTGCCAATGGGAATCTGGATCTAAGAAGATAGGAAGGAAGAGAGACTTGCAATGTCTCTGGGAGCAGATGCGGTTCCTTGAGGAAGGTCACCTTGGCTTGTCCTCAAGCTCTTTTTCATATAATATGGTGTTGGGATTTGGCTTTCTGTGTTTGACCTTTTATGGTGGTCATCCCCTAGGTTTTTGAGATATTCTGCCACCCGGTTTCCTTGGTGGGGGGTAGTTGGCACAGTGGATGCTACCGCTGTTGGTGTTAGTCTATTAGGGGGTGCTTGTTCTTGGAACTCTCTGTTATGCACTTGAGCTTCCTCAGTAGGCTGCATGTTGGAGACCAAGGGGCATGGCTCTAGGTAAGCCATTGGAGGGGCTCTATATGAGCTTGGTAGTCCCAAACCAATTCTTGGACTGCCAATAGCCTTTTCTTTTCCTCAATGGGATTAGGGTATTCGGTTAGCTTTTGTTGGGAAGCTGGTTAGGGTCAATTGGCTCCCTGGAATGGGTGGCTGAAGGTAGTAGTTGTTCCTCTTTAGATGAAGTGGTTGATGTATGGGTGGTTGTGCCATCTTCTGAACCACTTTTAATGACTATTCATCTATCCCCTTTGCCAATTTTGTGGTCTTCTTTTGCAAGCGTGTAGTTGCGCACACTTGTTTTGGGACATTCTTTTGAGATAAAATTTTGTGTGTCCTTGGATTTGCAAGGTCGATGCCTTCGCCTACAGCGTGAGTTGCGGCCCTTACTGCATTGAGAGGGACCGTTTGGATAAATCCATCTCTTACACTCAATGCTAGTGCTGGAATTAGCTTCACAAGCTTTTCCTATTATGCTTACTCTCAAGATAGTCCTTATACATGTGGTCTGATGCATAAAGGGGTTAGTGTGGAAGCACCTTCAAAAGTACTTACCATCCCTTTTTTGATTAGACACTCAACTACTCAGTGAGGTCCTGCACAATGGTAACATTGCATGGGTGGTCATTTAGCCACAGTATTCATGTCATGTCCCCTTGGAGTTGGGGTGGCTAAGTATACAAGGTACATCTGGTCACCCTCCATCATATAGTGGCTTCAAATCTAGGAGGGTGGACGGTTTGGCTCAAGAGGCTCATAAGTGGGTCCTTCAGTGATTTCCCCCTCATCTTCTTCTTTGAAATTTTTTGTCAAGGTTAGTTGACAAACAGGTGTGACTCGTGATAATGGGGGCTGAGGCAGGAGTACTGAGGGTGGCAAGGGCATCTCTGGTACCCTAAGAATTCCTCTTTAGGCCACTTCCTTGCCTAATTGAGGTGCATTATGAAGTGTAGGTGATGGCAAGGCGAACGGTTGCCTAGGGTTTGCGGGCAGGGCTTGAGGAAGGGCTCAAGCTTGGGCAGCCCTTTGCTAATAGCAATTTGTAATTTCATGACTGCCCCATATTTGGCAGTATGTGTCGTAGAGGGTAGGATGGGGTCACAGATGTGGACACTCCATGCTAGTATGGTTTGCTCAACAAATCGGGAACCACACTAGCTCCCTCTTTGGGGTAGAGATGGGGTTGACCAACTCAATCTCGACCTTGGTCAGTTCTCCACTGTTGGGTCATTTGCTGTATTAATGTAGGGGCCACCTATTCGACCTATTATCCAGAGGTGGACTCCTTGATTTTTCCCTCAAATACGGTGTTGGTTTTTTTGAAGGAGGCCTCAGATGTACCCTCGTGAAGTTCTCAGGAACGTGTTCCCTTGAAGTTATCATCAAATTCCATAGCACTCCTGCAACATTGCTTGAAAGGAGGTATGGGAGACTGCCTACAAAGAATTACGTAAGGGTACATCATCTAGGACTTCCAAAAATCTCCTAATTAGCCTTTCGTTAGAGAAATTGTCTCTAGCACTACAATGGGAGTGGAGATACCTTATCGTGTTGATGTAGTCCCAGATCGTTTCACCATCCTTTTGTTTGACATTGTGTAGCTGCTCAACAGGACTCCATCGGGTTCCTTGATGGGAGTATCCAACCTTGAAGGCCTCTTTCAAGGCTTCGAAGGTGGCCTTATCTTCTTTCTCTTCAAGGACCTAAACCATTGGGGTCAGCTTTGCCATCTAGGGTGAGGCCAAAGGCACTCACCTTGACTTGATTGTCCACATGGCCGAATGCTTCATAGATATGTTTAAACATCCTCTAAGTGCAGTATGGGGTCTCTAGTCCCATCAGACTTGGTGATCAGCTTAGAGATGTTAGTAGGTTTGTTTCTCTTGTGCATGGGCCCTTGTGTAGGCTGGATGGTGTTGGAGGTGTGATGCCAGAAGCTACCCCCCTCCCTATTTCCATGGATATCCTTAACATTTTAGGGGTTAGCATTGCCATGTGGTTGGAGCAAGTGCTAGTTAGGGAATAATAGGTGGGGGAGTTGGGTTGGGTGGATAATAGACCATTTGGGGTCCTTGTCTCATGGGAGGATTGGGTTGTGCTTCATATGGCCCCATATGGGATCCTGGGTATACTCCTCGAAGGTAGGTATTGCTGGTACATTGGTGGCCCAGGTGCATATGATGGGATTGGGTAGGCCCTGACTCTCTATTAGGACGTCTTGGGCCCTTGGAGAGCTAGTTCTTGTCCTGGGTTTAGCATTGGTCTCTGGGATTGGTATGAATTGGCCATTCCTGAGGTGGGCATGGCCCTCCAGACTGGTGGATGAGTCTGGGTTTGGTTACTTTCACTTTTCCCTATCTCTGTTTCTAAGATCTAGAGGCGGCATGGCCTCTCTTTCAGGTTGGTTTTCCATACCTCTAGCCTTGGGATGTGGCTCGTCTGACTATGCATTTCCTAGGATAAAGCTTTGGAGTCTTGAATCAAGGCTTCTTTGTGAATGGGTAGGGGATGTTGGGTCTTGCTCTAGAACAAGTGATCTGTCCATGCACTCAGGAGTAACTCGTCCTGCGCTGGGACGATCCTCACTCTCACTGGAAAAAAAGACTAACATCGTTTGGCTCTGAGCTGTGTTGACGGATGGGTTTGATATTATGAGCAAGGGAGTGTCAGGAGAATTTATATCGTCAAATAGAGGGTTGTTTTGCACCAATTTTCTCGAGCATAAGTGCATGAATGTGTGGAATAGTAGTACTAGACCCCCTTTGTGGATAGTCTCTTTTTTTTTTAATGGTACAACTGTACGCTTTCAAGAAGGTATAGGCGTACCCTCAGATGAGGACATTGGGATATGCTTCCTGGCAAGGGAATGGAACATGCATGGCAAAGAAGACATGGGTGTATGCTTCCAAGAAGACATGGGCGTGGCTACAAGAAAGGAACGGACATACGTTGTTCTAGATGGTACATGCATACACTTGTAGAAATGGAAGATGCAGCCATGGTAGAGAAGAAGGAATGGGAATATGCTCGGCAAGGGAATGGAATGGTGTGGCTTTAGGGAAGGAACAGATGTACACTCCAGATGGTATGGGTGTACACTTTAAATAGTACGACCATACCTTTCAGTTTAGAGAGATCTTTAATTGTGTAGGTGTTAACAGCCACCCACTGAAATTCCTTGACAGTATAGTTATAGCTCTTGTTTAATACTCTTTATGCTTAGTTAATGAAGTTTATTCCTTTTTAAATGCCCTCTACTTAATTTAATGTAGGAGATACTGGAAGATATGCTCTGGGAATGGAATGGGTGTGGCAAAGTTGACACAGTCGTGGCACTGAGAAGGGTACGGTCGTCCACTTCTGAGAAACCAAACTAGAGTGAAAATTTTGCCTCCTCCTCCTCGGATTTCTAATGATTCAGGTACTTCCCAGATGTTTTTTTGAGTTTTTCTTTCTATAGGAGGCTAGAGCTAGTCTCTATCTACCCAATGATTACTAGAATGCCTAAGAAAACCTAATTGCTCGAGATTAATTAGAGGATTAAGCTAATTATGTAAAACTTAACAAATGTTGAACAAAACCAAAAATTGCATGAATCTCAAGAGCAAAGTTCAAGCACCTAATTGTGTCTCCCACATCCGATGAAGTGAAGACTTCGACAACGCTCCTCATGCTCCATTTCGATGAAGACTTCAACTCTCCTCATGCTCCATTGATCCCCATTGCTCCATGGTAAGAGTAAACAAAATCAAACAACAAGAAAACAAACACATCAAACATGCAACCACCGTTGAATTTGCACTCCAACTGGGCAATGCGATGGCTCTAGCAAGTGAAATGTATGGAGGACCCTAAGCTAAATGCTCACCCCCGACAGCGGCAGCAAAGATGTCAACTAAAACATACTACCTTACACAATAGAGGGAGAGAAGAAGAGAATGATGCCATGCAAGGGTCGATTCGAAGATTTGCATTTAGCCAACCCTAATGAGGGTTAACTCCCCTATGTGAGGCTGCTAGGGGCTCACTCCACCTGCACTTGTGTCACCCAAATGGAGATCCACAAGCTAGGTAATGAGCCAAGAAGAGGGGAGGTATGGAAAGATCTACCTTGATTCAATGCCAACGTGCATGCAAGAGGGATTGTCCCTTTTTATATTCCATAAAATTATTTATATATATGAGCTCACTTTTTATAATGGCCCGCCACCCATTTACAATTGGGGGCCCAAATTTGGCTTCCTAGTTCTATGTACATCTAGCTCATTCTTACTACGACTCGCATTACACAACCATAAGCTCAGTCAACCCATATATGTTTTCTCAATAAGCGCTTTGTGCAGTTACATAATGATAGATTACAAGAAGCATAACCTCACTTGAAAAATGATGTTAACCAAAGCTATTATTAACATGGTTTATAATTAGTGGCATGTTTTGTTAAGATATTGAGCTCATCTAGTGAGGCGGTGGACATTGATGACCCGCCTGGGGGATAGGCCCCCACTTATACCACTGGCATGGTTGGTGAGATCATGGGTGATATGCGGCCAATGGGATGACAAGCTGTGTGACAGCCATTCTAGAGACTGCCATAGTTATAGCGCCATTCTAGAGACTGTCATAGTTATAGCGCTAGCTCATTTAGTTGGGTTTCCACTATAGAGAACCCTAGTATGTATTTGGTTGAGTACCTTTTCATATTGTGTGTACTCTTATCTTTGTATATGGTGTGTTGAGTGTTGTGTGAAGAAGAAGAAGATTTTCAGGCTCTCACCTTGTGTGTTCTCTTTTAGGGTTTTGTGAGTGTGTGTGTGCTTGTAAGAGCTCAAGATCTTACATCTTTTCATGGTATCAGAGCCTGGTTCATGCTAAGGGTTGAGATACAAGCAAGAGAAGCACAGGAAGCAGTACGAGAGTAAGAGCTTCATCTACTCTTCCCTATTTGTGTCTACACCCTTGTCGGGAGCTCTACGGGAGGCATCGGCAAACAATCTCTGATTGAGGAGCTTTCTTTGCGGGAGTAAAGCTATAGGGAAACTATAATGTCCTATCAAACAAAATTTTTTCGGCCAAAAACGCGTTCGGTCGTGTTACGACCTCCGTTTTTGGAAAGCAGGCGATTTCGAGCACTGCGGGTAAGTCATCGATTCTCTGCAGAACTCTGTTTTAAGAATTGCAAGAAGACAGATTGGTTGTGCAAACATTGTGTGTCCTGCAAGGAGGTCAAACAGTTGCCATTGGGTGTATGTATGCACATTGAGGTCACTAGTTTGTGACATTTGAGTGTAGTACAGTACCGCTTCAAAAAATACAACAGTTTGTGTAGGACAAAGCAGAGTGCTGTTTCTGGTAAATTTGTGTGTCTGGCAAGATGTCAAATGATGGCATAAACCAGATTGTTGCTGAGAAGCTTGACAAAAACAACTTCCATGCTTGGAGGTTCAAGTTGACAAATTTCCTGATGGAAAAGGGTTACTGGGACTACATAGAAGGTGAGCATGAGGAGGCACCGGAGATCAATCCGATTACTGTAGATGTGAAAGAGTTCAAGGATTGGAACCATGGAGCCCGAAAAGTTATGTATTGGCTCTCTATCAGTATACAGGACACCATGATTGGGCACATACAGGATGCCAAGTCCCCCAAGGAGGCATGGGACACCTTGGTAAAACTCTATGAAATGAATACCAAGGCACGAAAGATACATTTGAAGAATGAACTTCATACTGTGGAGAAAAAGAGTATGTCTGTGAATGACTATGCATTGAAGATCAAGGGTATTGTGGAATCCCTTGCATCTATTGGTGTTTTAGTAGATGATGATGATAAGGTGGAAGTCTGTCTACGTAGTCTCAGACCACAATACAAGGCATTCAAGATGTCTATTTAGACTCGAGAAAACATTCTCAATTTCACAGATTTGGTGTCTATGTTGATTATAGAAGAGAAGAGCTTGGGTGAAGACCAACAGTCTTCACTAAACAAAAACAGTTCAGAGCAACATGCCTTCTACACAAGTTCAGGAAGAGGATGAGGTAGAGGAGGCCGTGGATGCGGCCAAGGAGGTGGCCGAATAGGTAATCATAGCCACTGACTATTTCACAAAGTGGGCAGAAGCCAGAGCCTCAAAGAGAGCTGATGCACGAACAACAACAAGATTTATATACGAGCAAATCATCTCAAGGTTCGGATGTCTGTTAGAATTAGTTAGTGATCACGGCTCACATTTTATCAATGAGGTGATTGATCATTTACTTGCAGGGTTCCTAGTAATCCATCAAAAATCATCACCTTATTACCCATAGGCCAATGGTCAAGCAGAGAGTACAAACAAGATTTTATGTACTATCTTGACAAAGACATTGAAAGCAAATCGAATAGACTAGGAACATAAACTGACAGAGCAGCCCTCTGGGCATATCGCACATCATATAAGGTAGCGACAGGATATACTCCCTTTCGTCTAGCTTATGGGGTTGAAGAAGCAGTTATGCCCATGGAATACCTAGTCCCAAGCTTAAGGATTTCCATACAAGAGCGTCTAACGGAGAATGCATTAGCCAAAAGACTAATTGAATTGGAAAAGCTAGATGAGACCAGGTTGATGGCATCACAATGCCTCATGGTTGAAAAAATACGCAAGAAACATTGGTTCGACAAAAACCTTAAGCAAAAAGAACTAGAAACGGGGGATCTTGTCCTCATGTATGGTGTCGTAACACCAGGAAAAATAAACTTAAATACAAAGGTCTGGGACTGTTCCGAGTGTTGAAAATCACACTTGAGGGATTTGTCCAAATTGAAACAATTGACGGCATCCAAATAGAGGGTTATGTCAATAGAAGTAAACTAAAAAAATATTTTGGACCACTGACCCAAGAGATACTCTTGCAAACAAGAACATCTCTTAAAACAACAAAAACAGCTTGCAAAAGAAAAAATCCAGCAAGCGCAAGAAGAAGCTAGGCTAGGGAGGCCAAGGCCAAACAATTAATGCACAAAAGACTGATACATGTCAACATGGCGTCTGTGACCCTTTTGGATGAAGGGGCATTGAATATTGAACTAGCACGACTCAAGGTGGGATTGACTGTAGCTAAGAGCCATGCAATAAGTATTGCAAAATAATCGATACAAGGTCAAGTCATAACTTGATCACCTATGAGACTTGGGTAGCATTAGATAAACCAAATCTTGAACCCATTGCTGCACAAGTTCGTAGCATTCATTTGACAACCACAAAAGCCGAAGGGTATTTTAATGTTAATATTTCCATAAAAAGTAAATTTGGTCGGAAAGGTGTTTGTCATGCCTGCAGGTTCTAGGAAGAAGAGATGATTCTAGGATGATCCTGGATCTGTGTAGTAAATGCTATATCCAATGGAAAGAGAGAACATCATTGCTAAGCATAGCCGAGAAGGTCATGTCCATACCCTTATGGAACTTGACAAACAAAGGGAAGTACGTCATATGTGATAAACAAACAACGAGTACAGAGGCAACACCTCAGAAAACAGCACCAGCACCCGTTCCGAGAAGCTCGCCCACACAATACCCAACATCTAAGGGTATGCAGAAGTGGGTGCCTAAGAACCTACTTAGGGATCAGCCAGTCAAGAAGGACACCATAAATAGTATAAAAACCCAAAGAAGGACACAATTCAAAAGTCTCACCTTGCTGACACAAACCAAGTGGAAGGACTCCAACAAGCACCCGAAGAAAATCCAAGGATTCCGTAAGCAATGGGTCCGGAAGGACTTATTGCAAGCACAAGGCTACTATTGAGGCAATGCAGTAATATGGGTACCTAAACCCAATCCAGTGGTCAATACCATAATAAACAATTTGAATCATCAACAAGAGGATGGTAAGGGTGTGCAACATCAACAAGAGGATGGTAAGGGTGTGCAACATCAACTCCCAGCCCAAGCTAGCACCATGCCAACTCTTGTGTGGAGAAAGAAGAAAAACCAGCCAATTGGGATGAGGAGGGCCAAAGCAACAGAAGTACCCACCCTAGCTACAACGACGAACAAGGAATCTAAAGATAAAGGCAAGGAAGTTCAATAGGGAGATGTAGATAGAAGCCTAGAAGTTCAACAAGGAGATGCAGACATAAGACCTCCTCCACAACCAGAAACAATGACAACATTGTTCAGTTGGGTGGAAGGAACAATAAAAAACTCCCACATGGAACTAAAAAGACTGCATCACGAATGCCCAACAGAGCCTTGGTTCTCATGGCAATAAACAAATAGGTATCCAATGTTTGCACAAATGGGTATAAGGTAAGATCTGTATCATTCACTCATCATGTGCATGACTGATTGCTTGAGCATAACGAAAAAATGAGAAAAATTCGATCTTATGCACTTCGACGTGAAACTGTAGAAAATGGTTTCACGCCATGAAAAAGTCCGACGTGAAACTGTAGTAGAAAATGGTTTCACGCCATGAAAAAGTCCAAAACAATTCACATCGTGAAACGGTAATTTTCACGCAGCCACTCACGCAGAGCCACGTGGCTTCCTTCATTAAGGTAGCCGTCCTGTCTGACGGCTGCGTTATAAAATCGAATTATCTTTCTTCTTTCGTCAGTTCATCGTTTGTGATTATCGGTCTTCTGCATTCGATTGCGATTATCGATCTTCTGCATTCGATTGCGATTATCAGTCTTCTGCATTCGATTGCGTGCGCATTGTGCTCGATTATCGGTCTTCTGCAGTTGATTGCGATTATCAGTCTTCTGCATTCGATTGTGTGCGCATTGTGCTCCCATCCTCCTTACAATCATCTCGAGCATTCCCTTTAAGGTGGGACCTTAACTCTTCTTTTCTTTTCTTTTTGTTGTTTTTTGATCAATGGCATCAATTATATTGCGGAAGACATCATTAAAACATTTCTCACTCTTTCACGATCACATCACATATGCATAAGAAAGTATAAAAATGCTAGATGTAGATTCATGAACAACGAATTTTAGTTACACGATAGGTTTGCACTTTCATAGGTCTGCATTTCACGACCCACCATTTCACAGCCTACCATTTCACGAGTCTGCGATTTCACAGCTCACCATTTCACAGCCTACCATTTCACGGGTCTGCAATTTCACAACCTTACCATTTCACGACTTAACCATTTCATGGGTCTGCGTTTTCACAACCCAACCGTTTCACGGCCCAACCATTTCACGGCCCAACCATTTCACTATTCTGTGTTTTCAACGGCTAAACCATTTCACGATTCTGCGTTTTCACGGCTCAACCATCACGGCCTACCATTTCACGGGTCTGCCATTTCATAGCACAACCATTTCACAGCCCAACCATTTCACGGCCTACCATTTCATGGGTTAGCATTTTCACGACCCAACCATTTCACGGCCTAACCATTTCACGGGTCTGCATTTTCAGGGCCCATCCGTTTCATGACCCAACCATTTCACGACCTAAGCATTTCATGGCCCAATCATTTCACGCCCAACCATTTCACGGGTCTGCACTTTCACGGGTCAACCCTCTTCGCACCCTGCTAATTCACGCCATATGCTGATACTAACATATATTTACTTTTACACTAACAAACTTTTTTTTTAAAAGGAAAAGGAAAAGATGGTATCAAGCCCCACTAGTCATGAGACTGATACCTTGTGACTGTACACAGATGTCAGCCTCAGAGTTCGAAGCACACGAAACTCCGGCCACATCACAAGCTACAAGTGCTATGGGATCCTCGCCCAGTGGGAGAAAAAGAACAATATATAAACCAAAGCTGAATTTCTTGGGTCCCTATTCCCAAGCCTTCCAGGAACGAAATGCATACGCCCCATGGAAAAGTAGCTCTCCACTACCACAGCCCCGAGTGTCTGAAGATACTGGAGGAAGCTGAAGTTCAAGCAAAGTTGGAAAAAACAGACTAAGTGCAATGGCCCAAATTCTTCCCTGAGAACAATCGACACAGAACCATCCCCACCTAAAGGTTTCATCCTCCTCGAAACCATGTATGGAGTAATGTATGGGCCATTGGGAATTTTCTTAACTTCCCTCATGAATGCGGAAGTACATTTTCTGCAATTTCAAAAGTGTCTCACACAAGAGAACTCCACATAGAGCTGTCAACTTATTTGATGTACATATGGACTACTCACTATGATGTCCGGCGGAGTCTTGAACTTTGATTGATAAGTGGTGAAGTACACCAATGGCCATATTTCAAAAAGAGATTACAAGATGGTTTTTCCAGAAGCAATTGATCTCAAAGAGCAATTGAGGGAACTTTTAGAGCAAGGGTTTGTTCGTCCTAGTGTATCCCCTTATGGTGTGCGCTAGTTTTTTTTCCTAAAGAAGAAGGATGGGAATCTTAGATTTTACATTGATTATCATAGGCTAAATCAGCTTACTATCAAGAATATGTATCCTATTCCCAAGATAAAGATTGATTTGAAGTTGAGATATTGTTATGGGCTACCACACCTCGAAGAGAGAACTCTACACATTCACCTAATGGGTGAGCAATAGATCATAACCGTCATAGGGTACTTACCAATGCTTTGATATTGAGTCCCTTGAGGCCTCCAAGCTCGCTTTGTTAAGCTCCAAACTCCAAGCTCCACCTCCAGGCTATCACCATGGAGTCGCTCACACTGTTGCACATAGGACAGTCACTGTCTCTCTCACACAAGCATGAATCATACAAGCATAAAAGAGGCACAATGCTAGAATGCTCTCACACCTTCAATCTCTCTCAAGACACAAAGGGAGACTTTCAATAGCACAAAGGGGATTGTCTCTTCATTATGAGAAAATGCCTTATATACAATTGGCCCTTATTCACACTTGGGTGCCCAAAACTTACTTATGAGACCTTGGGTGGCCAATATCTCATAATGTATAACTTCTATAGTATCGTTTCATGACACTTATTAATGTCCTCACAATTGAGGATCATGTTTGTTAATCCAAAATGAGATTAACATCCCCCCCTTCCGATGTAGGTTCTATCCTCAGAACCTGTTACCTAGGTTGGAAGACCTGGTCACCGAGCTCATGTCGGTAAAAATTCCTTCTGGATTGGAGCTTTTTAAGTGTTCTTCTGAACGCTAAATGGGATCACCAAAATCCAGTATCCACCATATCTTCAAATGTGATGTGCATGTAGCCTGGAAGACAACGAAGACGGTGGTAATAAAGCATGATTTCTCTATTTGATGGGCGTTGGTTCATGTCGAACCTTAAGTTGTCTGCGTCATGACCATCATAATGTTCCTTTGGTTGGTCTATGAGGACCACCACCAGCTTCAAAAATCTGACACTAGCTATAATGGCAGGGTCGGGAATGCTGCACCATGCCTGGATCCATGTCAATAACTATTGTCATTGTTCTTGTATGTGGCCAAAAGTTGCTGGTACAAAGATTGGAAAATTGTAGCACACGAGAGTCACGTCTTTTGGCTTCGTGAAACTCTAGCGGAGTCCATCTTCTTTTGATTGGCATGTACAATGGATCGACCCGCAAGGTGGGTGGCGCAGTCATGTACACCTGGTTGTATTCTGAAATCACAAGGTACTCCTTTCTCCATTCGGGTTGAAGTCCAAAATCCTCTAGGTGGGGGTGCTCTTCATCAGTAGTGGTGATGGTAGCGTAGTCGCCTCTGGTGTGTACAGGGTTTGCTTTTTCGCCACCTACAAAAATAGTAGCTGATCATAAAAGTGACTATTCAGATCTCCAGTAAGTCTGCCAATTGTGGGTTGGCAAGCTTTGTGTGCCTGGTCACGTTTGCCCATAAAGTACCCTCTCTCGCCACCATTGGAAGCAGTTCCTCAAGATCAGGTCATGGTACACCGAGAGGGTATGGTACATTATGTTGCCTTGTTGGAGTTACCTCTGCGTATGCCTCCGGCATGATCCGTCGGGTAGGCTCAAAAGGAATAATCTGCATTAGTGCTTTGAACATCAGTTTGGGTTTCAAAAGCGGATTACCGGCTCATATGAGTCCCTCGTATTCTGTAGCTGTCAAATCATCCAAAACTGTGTCATCAGTAAATGGCTGAATATTATCTTTTGGTGTAGTATGCCATACCTCTTGGGTGTGTCGTGTTGGAGATGGGGTAATTCCTCGTACCTCCTCAGGGGCAAGGGTGTTAGTGGGAAAATTAGTCTCAAGAGGATAAAAAGATGAGAAGATACATTCGGCGCCTGCTGAGAGGTGTTAGTAGCTTGCAAGGTAGGATAGGGGTTAAGTAATTTACTAGCAACATTAGTGTAGACAGAGTAAGTGGATTTTAAAAATGAAGATGTTTCTTCTTGACCCTGTTCTGTGCTAGAGTAGGTGGCGGGTGACTAGGCTTATGAGTCTTAATAAATTCCCTTATGTCTAGAATTTCCTCTTCGTTTATAGTAGGATACTCTATATGGGTAGCATCAAAATTGTATTGTACAGTTGTCATCATGGCTTCTAAATGTTTGTAAATATTACTGTAGAGTTTTAGAATGCCATAAGGGTGATATTGAGTGGACTCAGAGAGGTTTAGATGTTGGTGAGTATTATAGACCTCTAACTAGCCGTGAGTTATGACCCATTGGTAACTTTGTGTTACGACTTCGTAGTTGGTGGGCGTCTCTGGGATGTCATCTCGAAAACAAACAAATCTAATTTTTCAGCACTGTTGTCCAGGATTTCTGAGTTTTGGAGCACGCGACACCAACTACGAAGGTTTAATATGATAGGGGGTGGAGGGGATTGAAAAAGATATCTTGAGGGTTAGTCAAGACTAAGTCACCTCTCAAAACACCCATTATTATTGTGGGGTTAGCATCTCTTTCAGTATTTTGTTTGATTAAAGTTAGTTCACCTAGGCCTATATCTTCAACACAGGTAGCGAGGTTTATATCATACTAAAGCAAAGAGAGGGTTAGTGTAGACAAAAACATAGAAAGAGTCTGAGGAGGGGCTCGAGGAGTTACTGGCAATTGTCCCAACTCAAAGGCATGCTCAATGAGGAGACGAAGGTCATCGCTCAGCTCTGGCCTTTGACTTCTTTCTTTTATTGCTAGCTGGCGCTCGAGCTCTTGCAGGTGGGACTCCGTGTTGCTAAGGAGGTTAGAAATGGCCATTTCTCGGACCATCCTTCCAGCATCTAAATCTTCAAATCTTCTTATGGCAACTTCTTGGGCCCGTCGGGCGCTTGCTTCCCTTTCCTGAGTTGTAGTAATCTTGTGGAGTCTTTGGGCTGCCAGGTTATGAGTATCTTGGAGCTGTTGAGTGAGTAGCATCACTTTTTCTTGGTGTGCCAGCTCTTTTGTGTGTGCGTCTGCCTAGCTTGTGCTTGTGATTTCATTGAGGACTCAAATTTTCTTTGCATGAGCCTTATTGGTTAGTTCCCATTCTTGCTGTAGTGGATTTGCTCTTTCCTCCTCTGCTTTGAGTTGTGCTGTTAGCTGCATAATTTGGTTTTGTAGCACCTCTTCCTTGGCCCTGGCATTTTTCTGGAAGACTTGTGTTTGTTGTTCATGTAATGCTATGATTTCTTTTGTGTGGTTTACCTCTTTCTGGAGTTGTTCCTTTGCTTGTTCCAGCTTGGCATTGAGATCAGCATTCTCTTTTATCTTTTGGACTATGGTTTGGCTTAACATAAGGTTATTATTTTCCAGGGATGTGTACTTCTTTTCTTGCTCTTCTGCAGCCTTCAAACTTCTCATAATAACCTCCCTGTGTGTTGACTCTGCTGCTTTAAGGTTTTCCTGTAACTTTTGCACTTGTGTTGATGTGTTCTTGACTTGTTTCCAGAGTGCACTGTTATGGTCATGGAGCATATGGGTGGTGAGGAGATGGCATATGGGTGGTGAGGAGATGGCATCGCCAAACGTTTTGCTCCTACCCCCTTAGTGTATCGGTCCCCGATTCTGTTTCCAACCCAATTAGTGGTTGAGGAGCTCATCCAGTTCGTAGTCTCTTGTAAGAATTGTTGGTTGTTGTGTAAGGATGCAAGCTATGGTAGCCCTTCTTCATTTTCCAATCATCTTCACTTGCTTGGACTTGATAGCTCTGGAGATATTTGGCATTTGCTTGCTTCCATACGTCCCTCAACTGGTGTTTGGGCCATGGATACTTCTTCACTTCTTGTTTCTTTATCTTGCATGAGTATGGCTGGTTCTGGAGCTGTTTCAATTAGTGTGTCTGCATTCTGCAGTGTAGAATCCTTGAGAGGAGATAAGGTGCTGGGGATGTAAGGTGTTGCTGGGATTCTTGTGTTATCTAAGTGAAGATGGTTTCCTATATTGCCTCTCTTGGTAAGTTCGAATCTTGGTTGCGACTTCCTCCTCTATTCTTTGTGATTCTGCTGCAACATTGGTGAGGACCCCTGCATCTTTTTATTTGTCTTCTTTTTGCGGTCTTTCTTGCTCTGGTTTAAGATGTCTTGGGTCTCCCGGCAAATGGCTGTGCAAATGGCTGTACGGCCAGCGTTGCACAGAAAAACGACGTCGAGTTGCTGCAAAGAGAATGCCCGAACGGCGGATGAGCGACGAATCAGCAGATTGATCGTACGAAATGAAACGCCCAGGTGTCCTCTACATCTTCCTTGAAGGAATCTCCACGAGATATGGCCTCTACAAGCTGATAGAAGGCCTCCACCAGCAGAGGGTTGAGCTCCACACAAGGGAAGATAAGAAAAAGTGAAGATTTTTGACCTATTCTACACCACAAGAGTCCTAATCAACCTAGGCTCTAGATACCATGTTGAGAAAACGTGGTGCTCATGCTAGATCAAGTGTATGGAGGAAAAGAGCTCACAAAATACAAGAACAATCTCTTGCTTATTAAGTTGTTTATGAATACAACTAGGCCTTGCTCAATCACAAAATGCCTCATGGCTCCACCTTTAAATAGGTGAGCTAGTGAACCTTAAGTCCCTTCACACTCACACCCTCTCATCCCCTTCTACATAACCTTAGTCTCTTAATATTTCACGCCATGAACCACTCGTGTTTCACAATTTGAAATCTCGGCTTAGAATTGTAGTAATTCGAGTCAGGGCAACTCTTATGGTGCACTTATGAACCTCTCTTACCACAAACCTTCAATTCGTGAACAAGACTTTTCTCATCGTGAAATAGCAGGTCTCCGTGAACTAGCAGAATGGTGTTTCACATCATGAACCAAATGGTGTTTCACGTCGTGAACTAGAATGTGTTTCACGTCGTGAAGTATTGCAATGCACTTTCACGAGATAAGTTTTTTCCGTTTCTTTGTGTCATACATGTCAGGATAAGGCGTCCTAACTTTAGTAAGGCAATCTTGAAATTTCTAGCACTAATTGTGGAAAGTGTTTCACGTCATGAAGTAGTAGACTTCGGTTCACGCCGTGAACTACTTCCTGCACTTTCACGTGTTAACAACCGAGTCAACAGAATGATGTTTAGAGTGTGATTTCCCTATCCAAAAGATCCAAAAAGGTTGTGCCAAGCAATTGGAATGCAATGCAAGTCACCAACACAACCAATGGCTCCTTGTTTTTGTAATTTTCGTGATTTTTAGAAAAAAAAAACAGAACAAAGCGTGTCACCAATTGCTAGCTCATGGTAGCGAAATTGGTGACAAAAACAACAAAATTAAAAGAAAACCAAGCGTAGCTTTCCTCTAGGCAATACCAAGTACTCACCCACACTTCCAAACACACGATTTTGCACAACTACTCTAATTTGTTCTCTTCTACACAAGCCTTATCTACATAGTTTTTCACAATGCACCTTCAAAATGCAAAGACAATAGTGAATCTTGCATAATGGGAGCTGGAGCTCTAAGAGAATGGAAGAAACAATGGTGTTTTCCCGGTAGCGATGCCAAAAATGTTATGGGCCGTCGCACCTCCTAAGAGGGAACTCCACACATCCACAATTGGAAGAAGCAATAGACAATAACTATCGTTGGGTACTTACCAATTCTTTGAGCTCATATCCCTTGAGGCTCTCCAAGCTCGCTTTTGGAAGCTCCACTCCTCCAATCTCCATCTCCACGCTGTCATCACCAACGGAGTCGCTCACACCACAATGCAAGGCAATCTTCCTCTCACTCTCCCATACACATGCATATAAGAGAAACATGCACTAGAGTACACTCTCTCTCTCACACACACAAGACAAAGCAAGAGCTCTCATAGCACAAAGGGGGATTGTGTTCTTTCATTATGAGAAATTGCCTTTTATACATCCGGCCCTTATTCACACGGGCGAGGGCGTCCAAAACTTACTAATCTAAAGCCTTGGCTAGCCAGTATCTCATAATGTACAATGTTTATAGTGCCATTACGTAACACTTATTAATGTCCTCAAATGGAGGAGCATCTTTGTTAATCCAAAATGGGATTAACAACTGGTGAGATCAAGGAAGAATAGAAAGCTAAGTACCGAGGGGATAGATGAGACAGCAAGGTGATGGCCATATCCTCTGATGATATCTCATCCCAGCTTGAAGAACCTCTTATTACTAAAGAGCCTGAAGTTTGTTGATGTGCTCTCGCATCGTCAAAGACTTTGTAGGGTTCATCACTCGCATCTGCACTTCCAAGGAAATTCTCTTCATGGGCGATAACCTATTGTACAAAGAAGCCATTGAGTGTTACCAAATCCTTCGAGCCAGCGTCATGTGTTTAATGTGGTTGATCACTTGGGGTGTGTAATTAAGGAAGATGAAAGAACACACACGAGCATTGCCACGATCCCACAACTGTTCCTGAGCCCCCTGCTCTTTCTTGATGGATAATGAAAGCTCCTCCTCCTCCAACTCTGGCCTTGGAACTCCAACCACAATGAAATCAGCCAAATCATAGGACTCCAAGACAAACTCCATCATTACCTTCCAGATGCCATAGTTGTTCTCGTCCAACTGTCAATCCACCGGGAACGTCGGGAGGGTAGGGATCTTTATGTGTTTCTATGCTATCTCAAGCAAATCTGCCATCTTGGGTGTTTACTTGGTCTTGTGAAGGGAGGCTGGGTGGGAAAAAAATTGAAGAAGAGGTTGTAAATAAATGCACGGTGGCTGTCCAGCAATGATGCCACCTTCTACCTTCTTCTCCACATCCCATACAACCCAAAAATACTCCAATCAGCACCAAACGCAGCACTCACGAATGCTCTTACTGTTTTTGAATCTTCAAGCCACCTGGGGCTCTAATACCATGTCAAAATGGGCAGCAGAAATGAGACAAAGTACTAAGAGTAGAAAGTATAGAAATGAAAGAGAGGAGAAGGCTGTATAAACTCTACTATTTACACATGAATCCGGTACAAAACTGTTGTGGGGGAAAGAGGAGCTATATATACATGTAGGGACAGCCAATCGGCTAGTAGCAACAATTGGGCCTACCGCCCCTGGATGGGCCCACTGCCCTTGGATGGGCCCATGATTGGATAATATCCAGTTGACCAGCATAAAAAGCAGTCAACCACAGCACTAGATCAAGTCGGCCAGCAAATCATCAGTTAGCCAACAATAGATCAACTCGGCTAGCACATATAATCCCCCCACTGCTAGGAAAACTGGGAAAATATGGACAATGAGGAAAACTGGAGAAGCTCCTACATGGACGGGCACACCCACAACAATGACGCTCACTCCCTACTACTACTGAGTAATATGGTACAAACAGAAGATGACTACTAACAGACAATGTGGTGCTAATAGTGTACTGGTTAAAGCTTAACTCTTAAAACTAGAGGTCATGGGGCCGATTCCAAGCTTCGCCTACTAAAAGTAAACAACCTTTTGGTTTTTGAGACATGGGACTTCGAATTTTTTTGGGCCTAACTTCGAGGTAAACTAGGGGAAAAAAAGTAAAGTAGAAAATTAAAACATAAACTAGGGATGTCGAAAAAGTAAACTAGAAACGACAGTCGTCCACCATTTTTTGGCGTCCCTAGTTTACTTTTTTTTTCCTATTGAAGTTGGGCTTTACAAGTCTCACTCAAAAACCAAAAAGTTTACTTTTAGTAGGTGAAGCTTGGAATCGAGCTCGAGTCCTCTAGCTTAAAAAGCTAAGCTCTAACCAAAACACTATTACCACCACATTGTCAAATCTTTTTTATTTATTTTTAATGCATTCTAGTTTAAATCCAAGCCCTTCGTTTACTTCCCTAATTTTCCTTAGTTTACCCTCTTGTCCCTAGTTTACTTCTTGGGTTTACCCTCTCCCTAGTTTACTTTTCCCAGATTACCTCGACCCCTGGTTTACTCAATACGCCGAAAAATTATGGTGGCCAACCATCGTCCCCAATTTACTTTGTTTTTCCGATCCAACATGCCAAAAAATGGTGGTTGATTGTCATCCCTACTTCACTTTTTTCTCCTAGTTTACTTTTCGATCAGACACAACTCATGATCTCATAGCCATTGATCCTATCTACAAGGGTCTTAAAGACCATGCTTGTCTGCCCCTTGTGAATGGTTGTGCGACACCAGCAAACTTGAAAAGAGACCAATCGAGCGAGGTAAGGTGGAGTTTCCTTAACCAGAGCTCCCCCAAGGAAGTGTTTTCCACCTAAACTTTGCCAATTTTGGCAGAGTTGGATTCTCAAATTCAAAACAATGGCAATGACGCCGATGCTTGATTTTTGGTGGGCGTTCTCAAATTCAAAACAACACCAACAATGCCACTGTAAATGGTGAAATACTTGCAAGTCTCATGCAGTGTTCGAAAAAAATAATTTTGCCAAAAAGTTAAAAACCTTCATTAGAAATTTGGGAAATTATTAATTGAAGAATTTCTCAAATTTTGGAGGTTTTCCTTCTAAAATTTCCCAAATTTTGCAGGTTTTTGTACCTTCAAGTTAAAAATTTGAAGGTAATTTTCAGAAGTTGCAGGTGCAAATTACACTAAACCCGGGTTTTTTTCGAACACTGGTCTCATGTGGAACAAGGTCAAAAGGTAACCGTGATGTCAAGGCCTTTCAAAATAAAGTGCAGAAGCTGTGGGGCGTGGGAACTCGTCCTAATGGCTCACACGTCCGCGGGACGTTAGTGAGAAGCCAGCCACGCCCAAAAGGAATTGACTACGCAACAAGCCTAGCTATACTACCTACTGAACAGCTTTTCGAAGTCATTTTTAAAAGCCTCACACGCCGCACGGTACCTTGTACATGTTGTCGCTTCTAGTTAAAATCGATACATAATTATCAATTACAGTGCACACGGCGCACACTCTCTACAAAAAAGCGGGCTTTCTTTTTCTACATCAGATTTTTTGAAGTTTTCACTTAAGCAAAGGCATCGGCCCATTGGGCAACAAAAAGCTCCTGTCACAGGCCAGGGCAATAAACACTCCCAAAAAGAGTAGTTTTCTCTATTTGAGGGGAATTCTCTGCAATTTAATAGATTTTGAGGTCCGGGCGGCCCCATCATTTAAATTCTCTTGTTCTTCTATATTACTTTATATATATATATATATATATCATCATTTAAATTCTCTTGTTCTTCTATATTACTTTATATATATATATATATATAAAGGCTTTAATAATAGTAAAACCTTTTTCCAGCTTTTTGGGATTTCTGACAGTGGGGACCACTGCCACCTGAGCGGTCAACATGGCTGCGTGCTCACAATGCTGGTGGCCCGCTGGGCACTAGTGGTGGGCCCTGGTCTGTCTGACGTTGAAAGGCAAAAAGATTATATGAAGGATCCTGCCTCCAAAAGTGTCTTTTGTCCTCTTTCTCATGTAGTCTATGAACCCTATGTATACATAATTAACTAATATATATTAGCTGCTATTGTATTATATCATATATATATTAATATATATATATATAGATATATGCCATTGTGTTGCGTGGCCGTCTTTAACCCGCATGTTTAAGCGCATAATATCCTCGTCATTCCCTAAACAAATCCCCCGGACGTACTAGCACCATTTAAACCTTATCCTACTATGTTGTATGGCGTGGCTCACTAACGTGGCCCTCCCACACCCCCACATTCTAGCTTCAATATATATCTCTACTCCACTGATTAGTCATGATTACTCACAAACAAATGCAATGTGCTTGTGGTTGCACATCTTGGGCATTTTTCACACACAATGCCTCTCTTGGGTGGCTCCTCCTTCATCTCTTCTCTATATCTCTATCTTTATATTATCTTAAGGAAGAGTTTCACAAAGCTTCTATGTGGCAAGAATTGGAGGTTCGGGAAGGGGAGGAGGAGGTTTGAGGAGGTTTAGGTAGAATTTGAATATGGAGTCTCAAAAAACGTGCGAAGCACGAGTTGCCCACTAGTGGCCTAAAAGACTCCTTGGCATTTGTACTGAGAAATCCAAGCATTCATTCCATACGCAGGTCTCATACATAATGTCTCTTTAACAGCCTCCATAAATGGATGCCTATGGAGTAAGTGGCCTAATGATGTAGATCAAAGTGACTTGTGCACGAATGGCCCCTAAGACTTAGGCCACTTACACTCCATGCAGATTATCTTCCCATGGGGCTAATGAGCTCTTGCTAGTAGGCTATGTACAACCTTTTTGGCACCATAGCATGCCATGTCAAACTTATGTGAGAAGGGGACTTATCAATTGCAATTACACTCTCCACATGCTAGTTCAATTAAAAGAGGCGTGAGAATACTCTTGCATGTCATGGCTCCAAAGCCCACCCATAGCGTTAGTAGAATGTGAACTAATGTGCTAGCAAATGACATACTCAAAAGTTTATCCATCTATCCTTTATTTATCTTTGAACTATGTGTGTCTAGCTCCCTTCTTCCTCCTCCCACAAATATATGAGCAATATCTTATATTTTGACCATTGAAATGCATTGAGCAATTTCAAATAATTTGAATACACAACTATGTGCACGATGCGAACCATCCCAAGGTTGTGTAAATAGCATACTTCTACCTAGGGTTTGAACATAATTGTCTCTAAAATTAGGTAAAGTACTTAAACACATTAAGGTTATGCTATGTGTATTCATCCCCCTTCACAAAACTCTTGAGCAAGGGCTTATTTATTAAAATTTAGGATGATCAAAGATGTATCAGAAACAAAGTGATGAATATCATTGTATGCAATGTTCAACCTCTTATTACGCCTAAGCACTACGTTTATTTTGTGCAAGCTCATGAACTCCTTGATTGCTCGCAAAGGAGATAAGTCTCGCTAGATCTCCTTAAGCAATCTTGACTTACAAACATGATAAGTCTTGCTAGATCTCCTTAAGCAAGCTTGACTTACAAACACGATACACGTATTGCTCTTTGAAAGGGAGATAGACGTGGTTAGATCTCCTTAATGAAAAGACTTACAAACATGACACAAGTTTTTCTAAAGTTTTCTAAAGTCTCCTTGTATATGCTCATGCCACAATACCTTTATCTAGCCACTTTTATTCTAAAATTATCATGTACATGATAGATATGGTGAAACAATCTCACATGAATATTTTTCTTGTTAGATATCTTTACAATAAGAGTCTCATCTTCCTCACAAGTATAAGGGCAAGGTTTGAACATTCACCTTAGTATTTCAAAGTCACCAATCTACATTAAAGGATAACTCTTTTTTTATTAGCTTATTACGAAAGTTCAAGCAATCCGATTAACATCTCGACATTTGCCTGCCCAAGTGCCCAAATGCTATGGAGAGGCACCAAGAGGTGACTTAAAAGTTGAGGAACCCAACACCAATTTACATGGAAGTAAGCCTTACTGGGTGATGTTTGAAAAGATGCAGGGAGAAGAGAGCTTGAGCTCTTGTTGCAAGCACACACACACTCACAAAACCCTAAAAGAGAACACACAAGGTGAGAGGCTGAAAATCTTCTTCTTCTTCACACAACACTCAACACACCATATACAAAGATAAGAGTACACACAATATGAAAAGGTACTCAACCAAATACATACTAGGGTTCTCTATAGTGGGAACCCAACTAAAATGAGCTGGCGCTATAACTATGCCAGTCTCTCTAGAATGGCTGTCACACAGCCTGTCATCCCACTGGCCGCATATCACCCATGATCTCACCAACCATGCCAGTGGTGTAAGTGTGGGGCCTATCCCCCAGGCGGGTCATCAGTGTCCATCGCCTCACTAGATGAGCTCGATATCTCAACACTCCCCCTCGAGCTCAACTCCATCTCATGTACACCAAGTGAAGCCCTGAATCTGTGGAGCTTCTCTGTATACCCAATGCTTTGGTGAAGATGTCAGCGACCTGATTCTCTGTGGAGCTTCTCTGTACCCAATGCTTTGGTGAAGATGTCAGCGACCTGATCCTATGTGCTGACATAAACAAGGTCAACATCTCCTACCAAAACCTTCTCTCTGACAAAATGGTAGTGGATCTCTATATGCTTCGTGCGAGCATGAAAAAACTGGGTTCCTGGCCAGCTGTATACTGCTAATGTTGTCATAGAAAATGACAACTCGTCTATCCCACTGATAGACCCAAATCTATAAGTAGCTTTCTCAACCACTACCTCACATGCTACCATAGCAGCACCTCTGTACTCGGCCTCTGTACTGTCAGCAGCACTCCCCAAAGAAAACATGAAGCCACTAGTAGATCTTCTATCTGAGATACTACCAGCCCAATCAGCATCTGTGTACCCATGTACACATATCTCTGTCCCATTTTCATAAAATAGTCCACAATGCAAAGTAGACCTCACATACCTCAGTATACGTCTCAATGCATCCAAATGCGGCTTCCGAGGAACCTACATAAACTGACTCACCAACCCAACAGCATAGCTCAAATATGGCCTGGTGATCGTCATGTAGATCAAGCTTCCTACTATGCGCCTATACATAGTAGGATCCTCCAAAATCTCTCTTGAATCTGCACTCAACTTGCCATTCTGATCCAATGGCACTGAGATAGGCTTACAGCCTGTCATACCATACTTAGACAATATGTCTAAGCCATACTGTCTCTGCAGTAATCCAATACCATGTGGTGACCTAATCACCTCAATGCCCAAGAAATATCTGAACTCCCTCAGATCCTTCATCTCAAACTTCTATCTAAGAAAGATCTTTACATCAAAGATCTCTGCATCATGGTCCCCCGTAATGATCAGGCCATCTACATAGATGACAACAAGCACAACCCCTCTATCACTATGTCTCACATACAGCGAGAAATGTGCATTGGCTACATGAAAGCCAATAGTGACAAGATATTGAGAAATCTTGTCAGACCATGCTCGTGGTGCTTGTTTTAAGCCATACAAGGCTTTCTTCAACCTGGAAACATGCTCGGGTGACTCACATCCTGCAACATATACACCTCTTCTTGCAAATCCCCATGCAAGAATGCATTCTTTACATCCATCTGATATAAAGACCATTGCTTTGACGCAGCCCACTGCTATCACAACTCTCACTGTTGCCATCTTGGCAACTGGGATGAAAGTTTTCTCATAATCAATACCATATGTCTGCGCATATCCTTTGGCTACCAATCTAGCCTTGTACCTGCTTATGCTTCCATTACTGTTATGTTTTACTTTGTACACCCACTTGCATCCAATGGCTTTCTTGCCTTCAGGCAATTGCACTAAATCCCAAGTCTCATTTCCGTATAGTGCATCCATCTCCTCATCCATAGCTTTCTCCCAACACACATTTCCAACAGCCTCATCAATGCATGTGGGCTCTACAACCTGTACAACTTTTGCCATGTATGCATAGTGATGTGCCACATAACCATCATAGGTAAATCTTTGCATAGGATTCTTCACTCTCCCAGATCTTCGCAGCTTTGCATTCATGGATTCCATAGCCTTCTTTACACCAGATGTTCTCATAGCTGGTATCCCAAGATTCTCATCAAGGCTCATCTCTGAGCCACTAGACTCTCCATCAACATGAGAATGCCCTACAGAAATGTCAGGCATACTAAGGGGCTCAACCACTTTCTCTTTGCCTTTATGTGATGTACTAATCACATTTGCAGGACTGGTATTATGACGCAGCTTACCACTCCATGGTCTATCAAAACTGAACCACTAGATGAGGACTCTCCTGGTCCACTTTCTCTTTGCCTTTATGTGATATACTAATCACATTTACAGGACTGGTATTATGATACAGCCTATCACTCCTCCATGGTCTATCAACAGAACCACTAGATGAGGACTCTCCTGGTCCACTCAAAGACTGTGATTGCTGACTTGCATTTTGTGCAACCACATTTCCACTCACATCAGCCCTAACAGCTTCTTTTTCAGTAGCATACCAGCTGATCATCTCATAAAAAACAACATCCCTGCTTACCCTCAACTCACGTGTAGCAAGGTTATAACACCTGTATCCCTTTTGCTCAAGGGAATACCCAATAAACACACATTTTTCAGCTTTTGGATCCAACTTAGTTCTCAGCTCCCCTGGCACATGCACATATGCAATGCATCCAAAGACTTTCAGATGAGACAAATCAGGTTTTCTGCAGTAAACCTCTCCTCTGGAGTTACATCATGTATGGTTGCAGTTGGAGTCCTGTTCATGATGTAAACTGCTGTAGAAACAGCCTCAGCCCCCAATAGCTATGCGGCATATTCTTCTCTTCCATCAATGCTCGCGCAATCTCAGCAATGTGCCTGTTTTTCTGCTCAACAACTCCATTTTGCTGCGGAGTGTATCTGCATGTAAACTGTCTCTGAATATACCATTCTTCTTCAAAAATTCAGAGAACTCATTGGAGGAAGTACTCTCCCCCTCCATCTGACCTTAGGCACTTCACATGTTTCCCTTTTTGCTTTTCAACCATAACTCTGAAATTCTGACAATGAGTGAACACCTCACTCTTCTCCTTCATGAAGTATACCCACAAATTTCTTGTGTGGTCATCAATAAATGTCACATAATACCTGCAGCCTCCCATAGACATGGTCTTCGTAGGACCCCATACATCTGAATACACAACATCTAGTGCATTTCTGCTCACATTTCTGTCACGTGGAAATACATGCTTTGTTTGCTTTCCAAATTGGCATGCTTCACATATTTTCTGCATACCTTCAACTTTAAACTTTGGCTGCCCTGTCACAATTCCTTTAGTCTGCATAGACTTCATTCTCTGCACATTCACATGTCCAATTCTTTTATGCTAAATGTATGTGTCTGCAACAATTCCTGAACCATTTGCAAACATCGCAGCACTCACTTCAGGCATGTTTACATTCAATATAAACATTCTGCCCACTCTGTTGCCTTTTGCAAACAACCTGCACTTGTCTTTAAAGTCTTCAACATATCAACCACATCAGGGTCAAACCGAATCTGCAAACCCTGCTCAATCATCTGGCCAACTGAAACCAGATTCTTTGTTATGTTCGGAACATGAAGTGCATCTGCAAGGTACTTCACTTTGCCATCCTGCATAGACAATGGCACATCTCCAACATGGGCAATTCACTTTGCATCCTGCATAGACAATGGCACATCTCCAACATGGGCAATTGGATGAGCAGTGTCATCCCTTATTTCCACAAAACCTGGTCTTTCAAGGTTTTTCATCTCCTTGAACCACTCCCCATGACTTGTCATGTGGTTCGAAGCACCTGAATCAACGTACCATACATCATCTTTATGTGGTGCTTCAACATTTTCAGACATGGCATTAACGACATGCTGCATAACAAACAACCTTTCATTATCCTCATTGTTTCTGCTCGAGGATGCATAGTTGTTTTGCAGCTGCACTTTTCCATTTTGCATGTCAGCTTACTTCTTATAACAATCTGCCTACACATGTCCAAGCTTACCACAATAAAAGCATCCACGTGTATTATTATATTGCCTTTGCCAATTTCCACGACCTCTTTGACTCCCCCTGCCTCTGAATTGGCCTCTTCCACCTGCGTGTTATTGTTGTGAATTCTGGGACTGTTGTTGCTGTTGCTGGGCCATAATTCTGATTACCTATTCGGCCACCTCCTTGGCCGCGTCCATGGCCTCCACTACCTCGTCCTCTTCCTGAACTTGTGTAGAAGACCTGTTGCTCTGAATTGTTTTTGTTTTGTGAAGACTGTTGGTCTTCACCCAAGCTCTTCTCTTCTATAATCAAAATAGACACCAAATCTGTGAAATTGGGAATGTTTTCCTGAGTCTGAATAGACGTCTTGAACGCCTTGTATTGTGGCCCGAGACCACGTAGATAGACTTCCACCTTATCATCATCATCTACTGAAACGCCAATAGATGTAAGGGATTCCACAATACCCTTGATCTTTAATGCATAGTCATTCATAGACATACTCTTTTTCTCCATAGTATGAAGTTCATTCTTCAATTGTATCTTTCGTGCCTTGGTATTCGTTTCATAGAGTTTTACCAAGGTGTCCCATGCCTCCTTGGGGGACTTGGCATCCTGTATGTGCCCAATCATGGTGTCCTGTATATTGATAGAGAGCCAATACATAACTTTTCTGGCTCCTTGGTTCCAATCCTTGAACTCTTTCATATCTGCAGTAGTCGGATTGATCTCCGGTATCTCCAGTATCTCCGGTGCCTCTTCATGCTCACCTTCTATGTAGCCCCAGTAACCCTTTCCCATCAGGAAATTTGTCAATTTGAACCTCCAAGCATGGAAGTTGTTCTTATCAAGCTTCTCAGCAACAACAATCTGGTTTATGCCATCATTTGACATCTTGCCAGACACACAAATTTACCAGAAATAGCACTCTGGTTTGTCCTGCACAAACTGCTGTATTTTCTACAGCGGTACTGTACTACACTCAAATGTCACAATCAGTGACCTCAATGTGCATACATACACCCAATGGCAACTATCGACCTCCTTGCAGCACACACAATGTCTGCACAACCAATCTATCTTCTTGCGGTTCTTAAAACAGAGTTCTGCATAGAATCGATGACTTGCCCGCAGTGCTCGAAATCGCTTGCTTTCCGAAAAACGGAGGTCCTAACGTGCCCAAAACGCATTTTCGGCCCGAAAATTTTTGTCCAATAGGACTTTATTGTTGCCCTATAGCTTTACTCCCATGAAGAAAGCTCCTCAATCAGAGATCGTTTGCCGATGCCTCCCGTAGAGCTCTTGACAAGGGTGTTGTCGCCAACACAAATAGGGAAGAGTAGATGAAGCTCTTACCCTTGTACCGCTTCCTGTGCTTCTCTTGCTTGCAGCTCAGCAACAGCTCTGATACCATGAAAAGATGCAGGGGAGAAGAGAGCTTGAGCTCTTGCAACAAGCACACACACACACTCACAAAACCCTAAAAGAGAACACACAAGGTGAGAGGCTGAAAATCTTCTTCTTCTTCACACAACACTCAACACACCATATACAAAGATAAGAGTACACACAATATGAAAAGGTACTCAACCAAATACATACTAGGGTTCTCTATAGTGGGAACCCAACTAAAATGAGCTGGCGCTATAACTATGCCAGTCTCTAGAATGGCTGTCACACAGCCTGTCACCCCATTGGCCACATATCACCCATGATCTCACCAACCATGCCAGTGGTGTAAGTGTGGGGCATATCCCCCAGGCGGGTCATCAGTGTCCACTGCCTCACTAGATAAGCTCAATATCTCAACAATGTTAAGCACCTCAACCTTGCACTAGTGACCATTTGGCCCTAGATTCGTTACGCCATTCTCTATCATCTTTGGACATCTAGAAATAATCTAGTTTTTCATCGGTGCCCGCACATGCAATTCAGCTAGATAATTTTTTAGCTGAATTAAGGATTCCCACAGACCCTTACAGCTCAAAGCTCCTAGATAGTGCTTAAGTTCAGCTTCTGTGAATGCTGCCCGTGTTGCCATAGGCAATATTTCCACTTTTGTTGTAATTAAATATTGCAAATTTATATAAATACGTCCTCTCGCAAAAAAGGACATCTGCGAGATGTGATAACATAAAACATAAAAAAGGTATATCAAAATTTTAAAGGTCTCACTTTCATGGCTTATAGCTTGTTGCCTTCTAAGGTTTTTGTTTTCCATAGTTGGTATCATGAAAACTCATGGTGGTTTACCAAGTTCTAGAGAAATGAAGTAGCAAATTCTAGCCAACTCCACCTAATGTTTTGTCGTGCTTCCAAGTCTAGATGTATTCATTAGTTCAAAAACCCATTTCATCCTTCCCTCAAGTATATTTGTCTTTTGCTTCATTCAAAATACAAACACATAAGAGGAGGTTTCACTCTTAGCTGATGTCAAATAATATGATAGTTTTTTTTTCTCCCAAGAATCAAACCCTTTAAGAACTTATACTTATTTTCATAATGGCATTTACATGAGAGCGCCTAAAAGAAAGAAGCCATTCACTGTTTATCAATTAGTACTATTGTGTCCAAACTTGATTAAGCTAATAAAATTCTCAAAACAATGCACAAGGTATTTAGAGCATACAAATATAAAATGTTTTGAATGAGCCTTTGAATATCACTTTCTTAAATTTCATGCTAACATGAGCTAAACTGAATAATACTAATACAACTTCTGGTTTTCTTGAATAACTTTATTTGACTGGATCACACACACACAACCCTCCCCCCCCCCAATGGCACATTAAGTATCCATGATGATCTATTATTTTACAACTTAAGGTCTTTTCCTACATCTTCTTCTTTTCTTTTGCCATATGCACATGATTATCTCTTTATACTTGTTACAGGAGATGAAGATGTGTTTGCATTCCTTTAATTTACATATAAAAGGTATTCAAAAAATTTAATATAGAACCCCTATCTCCCCCATGTTGTAGCTCCATGAGTGTAACTAAAAGCTAACCAAATTCTATTATACTTAATTTGTTTATAAAGGAAAGTCCCTCTAGAGTGTACTAACTATAGGGAGTCATTAGACCTTTGAATATGATAAGGAGATTTTCAAAAAAGGCATACTTCTACACCTTGTTAAACTTTTTGTTGTTTCTTGTTATCTTTCACTATGTTCGATTGGCTCTTGTTCTTTCTTTAAGGACCCTAAAGACCAAAGGCTCTTTGCATGTCACATCTCAAAACTATTTGTATGGCATGTCCTTAAAAAAATGAAGAGACTAAGGTACATCAAACTACTAATGGAGTAGTAGAGTGTTAAGGGTATTGAAATCCTTAATTTCCTCATAATCAAAGAGTCCAATGCATTTATGTGTATGGCCTCAAGCAATTGTACCCATAGAGGAAAGCAATCCTTTCCTTATGTGGAGAAAAATTTAGATGACTTACCTCACTTAACATTGTTCACTGTCTAATTGAATAAAAGTGTAGATAATTAAAATGATTTATAATAATTTTCATCTTAAATCAAAGATTACTCTTAAATCATGCTAAGGTGATTTTCTAGAAATCTAGTCCATACAAACACTTTAAATTTATATTTTTTAAGGTGAGCAAAACTTACGCACCTTGGTCAATGAACATAGAAAGAGTTTTGAAGGTGCAACAAAAGAGGAGATGCCTCATTCTTTAAGCTTAGGAATTTCATCATGTTCAAGAATAATGCTTATGTTTGTGCATTTTTTAAACATTTAGTGTTATAAGCTCCGTATTACAAATGAAAGAGTCAAAAAGCTTAAGTGTTTCCTTTTCGTATGTTTATTGTCGTGTCTTGAAATGAGCTATATATTCTATAAACATAGAGTACCACTAGCAAGACCAATACTCCTAGGAGCTATATATTCTGTAAACACAGAGCAGCACTAGTAAGTCCAATACTCCTAGGAGCTATATATTCTATAAACATAGAGTAGCACAAGCAAGTCCAGTACTCCTAGGAAAGTGGTGAAACCTAGAAGCTCTATGAATATAGTCGTGTTGAAATGAGCTAAATATTATATACTAGTAGCAAGTCCAATATAGCTGGCTTACTCCTAGGAACGTGGTCAAGTCTAATATAGTTGGCTTACTCCTAGGAACGTGGTCAAACTTAGAAGCTATATGAATGCATTTATGCACTATCTTACTTATTTATTATCATATTTTTACTGCTTTCATGAGTCATAACATGGTATTGAAATAATAGCACAATTCTATGACAATTCCAAATTTCACAACTTCTATGTAGCTTGAGATGTGTTCATGCATTGCTAAGTCATCAAGCAAACACAATAAGCATCAAAATCCAAGGTATAGTACTTAATAAATCAATATGCTATCATACAACTTGGATTTGATGTTTACAAGTATCAATAAGGTTAGTGAACAAAGCCTTGTTTAGTGTAAAAAAAGAATACCCTAATGTAAGTGGGTAGACTTAGCATCATCATGTTGGATATAATTGTGACAACTTGAAAGATAAATTTAAAAAAAACATAGTTTATCTAAAAATGTGAGATTCGTACAAGATAGAATTCAGGAGCATGTGACGGAACATAAATGATGCAAAAAGAGATAGTGTGAAGAAGAGAAACATACATACATGGTAAACTTTGTGTACTTCCAAATTTTGTAGAGACAATGGAGAGACAGAGAGAGAGAGAGAGAGAGAGAGAGAGAGAGAGAGAGAGGTTGAATCTAGTGCTTCAGTCTCATGTAAAACAAAATACAAAGAAAATGGCTTGTTGCAATGAGCCTTTAAGAATGTGCCTACCTTTTGTGGTTTTAGGAGAAGTGATAATGATTGTCGGTTTGTTAGATATGGTGCAATCACCTTCTTTTGACGTGTAGGTGTGTAAGCAATCACTTTCTAGTTTATGTTTGGTGTTTTGGAGACAATGTGCGATCATTTAGGATTTGGCAGGGGAGTTATTGAATGGAGATGTGCAAAATGTCGACACACACTAGAGAAAAGAGTAACATATGTGCTAATGGAGTGGCTTAAAACAATTCCATTTGTAAATGTTTGTAGGGTATCTTTGATTCTTAAAAAATGAAAGATTCCATAGAGGAATTGACACAGAGGGACAATATAATAGATTGGTAAACTATCACTCTAATACTATATGTAAATTCTTAAATTTTTTGAAATATTCATTGAAGGAAAGTAAGTAGTTATATTATGACATTATAACAATTTTGACACAAAGAGGGATAGACTATCACTCTAATACTACATGCAAATCTTTTCTCTTTACTTATGATATGTGCCAAGTTAATGCTGGCTTTGTTTGAGGCCTTTGTGTAAGAAAAGTGGACAGATAGAGCTTCAAAAGAAAAGGATAAATCAAGACCATCAATTGTTTCTTGGTATAAATTTTCATTTTTTTGGACTCTTGGACATAATTTGATAATGATAGGTGAGAGGATGCAGCTATACTAAAGCTGCTTGTAATAAGAATTTTGTTAAGAGGAGTCCTAAACATTTTTGGGAATTTCTAACATTTGTATAAGAATCAATTACAAATGGTGCCTTCTTTTGTATAAAAATCAGTTTACAAGTGGTGCCTTTTTTGAAAAAACTTAGTTGGAAATTTTGCTTTGAGCTCACATTTATAGTTTTAAGGAACATTATGAAACACATGCAACTAATTTTTAGACCATATGAATTGGGATGAAAGGCCATCATGAAGAGGAAGTGAAAGGAATATTTATACCACCAAAATCTTGTATAAAAAAGCCACTTTGGTGGTTTTTAGAGGCTTTTGTAAAAAAAAAAAACATTTATGCTTAAGTATATTGTTTCATAGCAATCCCTAATATGGGACCAAAATTCTTTTTTGCATTAATTAATTACTTGAAGAGAAGGGAACCTTAGAACGATGACCTTAGGCAATTTTTTTTTTGAATTCGGACGTTTTCTCTGGATCTTTCCTTAACCACCTCAGGTAGCAGTAAAATGGAAAGAGGTTGAGGCCATTTTGAGGCTGTGGCCTCCACACACAGAGAGAGAGAGAGAGAGAGAGAGAGAGAGAGAGAGAGAGAGAGAGAGAGAGAGAGAGAGAGAGAGAGAGAGAGAGAGAGAGAGAGAGAGAGAGAGAGAGAGAGAGAGAGAGAGAGCGTGAGATAATGATTTTTTTTCGTTTCTGTACGCTGGGTTTTTTTCGTTTCGCTGTGCTGTGTCTATTTTCGTTTCTGTGTGCTGGTTGTTTTTCTTTTGGCTGTACTCCGCTTAGGTTAAATCCTTAGGGCCCTAAGGTTAATGATAATAATTAATTATTATTGCCCATAGCCCGAATATGGTAGTACTAGGGAAATACTCTCAATGAAATATATAAGTTGAAAAGAAATAGCAATGTGCCAATAGTCTTCCATGGTCATAATTTAGGCACTGTTTGGTAAAAAAGTTCTAAATTTTAAATGTTACATTCTTCATAATTCTATAAGTACACTACAAATGCATTAAGAAATTATTCTATAGGTTTTACATGTACTTTTTATCAATTGAGCAAACCCCTTTTTTTCCATATGTCCTTGACAATAAGGCTATTGCAACATTTTTAATTCTATTTTGAAATTTTAAAAATTGTAATTCTAATAGGTACATGAATTTTTTTACCATAGGTAGATGCATGCTAACTCATAATTCTCAAGTAGTTTCGTGGAATTTAAAGTATTTTACCTTACCATTTCTTCAAAATTTATAAATCACCCTTGAGTAACTTTTGTGGCTCAACCTCAATTACAAGGCTAATGATACACTAGGGCCCTTTTAAGTAGTCTCATAATTCTGAAGTAGTTTCATGGAATTTTAAGTTGATTTACCTTACCATTTCTTCAAACTTTATAAATCATCCTTGAGTAATTTTTGTGGCCTACAAGGCTAATGATATTATAAGAAGTTTAGAAATATGAAGCATTTGGCTTCAATGTGGAAGTAAAGTAAAGACCCCTCCACTTTAATGTGGGGAAGATGCTCTCACAGATTAAATGTGTACATATCCCAACTCACAGTAGCTTGTTGAATTTCCACTAGCGATTTAATTAGGATTTAGTACACAGTTAGATCCAAGTTACTTTTTCTTGCATTGTACCAAATTAGGTGACGTCCATGATCCACTCTATAAAAATCAACCACCCGTATCTTATATGGCTTAAGAATTTTGATAATATATGAGAATTGTAGGGATGACATGTTTTGTGGGAGAGATGAGTAGTATTACTTGTCTATGGACATTGTTTGGCCCCTAGTTGTATTTGGGTTGATTGTTGTGAAGTGACGTGGTGGCTACACACTTTATACACAACCCTAGAGTGCTAGGATATCTTCGAGACCCCTCGTGGCCCTTGAATGTAGGGCCCTTCTATTTTATTGGATGTGCCACACCCCACATGTCTCGTGTTGTGGCTTGGTTTGCCATCCATCACTTCTCCACTTTTCATGGGCACGAGGTTGAGTCCTTAGAGCTTAGCATGCCCTATTGATGGGCTTCTTCACGTGTGTAAAGTGTTGTTTACATGTACATGGAGTGAGTTAATTCTTGCAACTATTCACATGACCAAATCTGATATGTGTGCAAGTGCGAGTAGCTTTTTTTTTGGGCATTGGTTTAGCTTATCACTATGGTTTTGGCAGAGTTTTTGCAGCCAAATTTATCTTTTTGAGGGTCTTTTCAATAAAACATTAAACTGAAAGAATTTCTTGTGGTTGCATACTCAGTCCCTTCTTCTCAGTCAAAGGTCTAGTTTCCACGAGCGTTTGAAACAAAAACCAGCTGCTGCTGTTGAAGGAGAGAATTTGGAAGCAGACAAAATCGTTCACATAACGAGAGGTTACGAGCTGGACACACATGTTTTTGCTTAGTGTTGTGTGTAGCAACCGTTGCCAAGCATTGTGTGGAAATTGCCCCGAGATCGGTGGTTTCTGCATACCCTAGTTGGCAAAATGTTGTGAACTAGAATAGTGGGTGGTAGCTAGCTAAATCCAAATCTTGTAAATCAGATTCCCACAAGATCTAATTTAAATGACAATACTTTTTAGAAGTTTAGTGTTGAGCAAGAGTTCAAATTTCAAACTTCTACTTGGTTGTAAACTCAATAATTACTCCTTGCGGTGCACACAAATGGAAATTTGGGTTGCTACTTGCCAACTACTTGCATTGGCAACAAACACCTCAGGGCATGTTTACATGTGAACGATTAGCGGCTCCGTACCAAAACTATCTAGAATCTGGTATCCAAGTGGGCAACCAACTCCTCTCTTGCCCACGATTCGAAAATTGGAGGCAAGCTCACTTTTTGGTGTGTGTGCCAGTTTTACATTAGTTTGTTTTGTTCAACAAGCTACGAAGACACCTTGAAGGTGCAATAATTGCAAAAACCTTAGATTTTTGCTCAACCAAAAAAAGCTCATGGATACCACTAGTTTTTGCTGGTGTGAGAGAACCAAGGCCCGACCATACGTTGGTATGTACGTTCTAAAATAGTTATGGGCACCTAGTGGTGAAGTGGCTCTGAATTGGTCTTAGGTGAAGTTCCCACAAGGGCTAAACGAAGCCCCAAGCAAGGTGCAAGCATAGAATAAATTGGTGGAAATTGCACGGGTTGGGTTCAAGTGGAGCTCCGTGAGAATTCACCCTATCAAAAACCGCTATTGCCAACTTGGCGAAAAGCAGGTACATACATGATACCGCATACGCCAGCGGCCCAGCTGACATATACGATGGGAAATGGGCATATGCGGGCACCGCCAGGCACGCAAGCCGGTCGGCCACGAAGACGGCAGCAGGGTCCGGAGGGGGTATTTGTACGCGCTACGCCGTATGTCTATATTCAGTATGCGTATGTGAAACGTTGTCTCCTAACCGAAGGGTGGGCTCGCTTGCCGGCCCCACACAAAGTGACGTGGAGTGTGGTTCACTAGCGACCGGTCCTCACGAGTGACAACGCGGGTAATAACCGGTTACTAAAGTAAATGACCGGTCTCTTACCCACCCGACCAGCTGGGGTGTTATTATTATCGTCTTTTCATCGCCTTCCGCGCACATTTCTCTGCGTTTCGAGCTGCGCGTCCGCCATAGCCAGCAGCAGGTTCCCCCCCACCCCCCTTTAAGCGTTCTCTTATAATCCCCCGCTTAGCCACTGCCACTTTCATCTTCAATCTTCTACAGAATCCAGCTGCTCATCTTTCGTTTTGTTGCCTTTTTCTCTTCCTCAGATCCGCTTCTCAAGTACCCTTTCCTTTAGTTTATGTCCCTAGCCTTCTCTTATCCATTATGCAAGTGAGAATGGAACACGGCAGTAAGCAGAGTTTTGTCAATTTCGCCCACATTCAGCAGAAGCAGCAGCAAGGCGCTGTTGTTCTAGGTTGGAGCCAACATACCCCGAATCCCCCAAGTGAAGCAAGCGCCACGCCTTCTCGGAGCGCCGCTTCTGTGGTGATCTCTCTCGGTGAGGGCAGAGATACCCCCTGTGATAGCTTGGGCCAGAGCGGCTCTTCTCTGAAGGAACATGATTACATAGGCTTGGCTGAGGTCTCCTCTGCATCTTCGATGAGCCAAATAGAGAAAGAAGCTCATGCTCAGCAGGTAGACCTTAACCTGGAGGAGACAGACCTACGGTTGGGATTAGGCCCAGCTAAGGAGACTTCCAAAATGGGCGTAGATGTCAAGGAGTCCCCATGGCCACGCAGAAACCCATCTCTCACAATCCCGCATGGGCAGGAGGCCGCCCATTGCACGCGGGATGATGTCCACATGCACCCGCCCATGTCAAGCACATGGCAAGGGTCATCACTGAAGAGTTTTGATGGCATGCCCATTCCTCCCGTCAGCGCACTTGCAAGCTCTGTCCTTTTGAAGAACGGTGTCAAACGCATACACTCAGAGACCATGGCTGAAGTTTCCCGACCTGGCATGAACTTGAATCCTGGGGCATCCCTGCTGATCAGCACCGGAGAAGCCAGGCCAGCTGTGAATTCGACCTCTGGGGCTGCCATGATGATCAAGCAAGTACATGATTCAGAAGCGAAGTCTTATGCTAACCATCTGGAGAATGTGTATTGGGCTGGTTCCCATGTCTCGCCGTGGCAATCTGGACATGAACACTCTACTAGCTCCTATTGTCCTTTGGCAAGTCGAAAATCTGTGGTTTTTGCATCTGCTAGAGCTGACAAAGATGGTGATACCTCTGCGGTGTCAAGAAATGCCCAGCTCGACCTTTCAATACCCAGTGAAAGCTCTCGACACCAGATGTCTAACCAAGCGTCTGCATCAGATGAAGCCCCTCCTGCCAAGTAAGTCAACTTCTGGAGTTACTGTTCTTGTTTGCTTTCTTTGATCTCTTGGGCCTGGTTTCAATTCAATGAGCGACCTTTTCATGTGGGATATGTTAACATGTGTAGTCGAGATGGGGGTTTTTCCTGAAGGGCTCTGGCATGGTAAGCAGGATTCATGCTTAATAGAGAATCTGTTATATTTCTGCAGGGGTCAAGTTGTAGGATGGCCCCCCGTTCGGTCCTACCGAAGGAGCACTCTTGCTTCCCACGCCAGGTCTGCTGGAGATGAGGTGGATGGCCCAGCAGCTATCTATGTGAAAGTTAACGTGGATGGGATCCCTATCGGGCGCAAAGTTGACCTGAATGCCTACAGCTCTTATGAGGGCCTTCTATCAGCTCTCGAGGAAATGTTCCTCAGCCCTACCAGCGGTAGGGCACTGTAGGAGCCTCATCTGCCATGTATAATAATTATTAAAGAGTACCAATGATAGAACAAGTAGAGGCTAACTCAATGTTGAATTGTGCAGGGCAAGGGATGCGGTTTTTTAATGGTTCAGAGTTTGTACTGACCTATGAAGACAAGGAAGGGGACTGGATGCTTGTTGGAGATGTGCCTTGGGGGTAAGTGAGTGGATTTTGGTGTAACTTTAGTCCTTTGACAGTGAAATGATTTTCTATTTGAGATTTGTGCCTAACCTGGTTTTGCACATTCTGCACTCCAGGATGTTTGTCAACACTGTGAGGCGCCTCCGCTTCATGCGCGGATCTGATACTAAAGGTCTTGGTAAGTACCACATTTTAATGTAGCAAGGCTTTGAGACTGTGCCTGTTTGCAGCATTTATGTGCCTTTCTTGGAGGACCTAGGCTCATGAATGTGACACTATGCTGCAGGTTCCAGGACATCAAAATGCTGCTCATAAAGAGAGATTTCTGGTGCTCCTGCTAGTGCAAGGTTTTTGTCCAACAGTCTCCCTGGCCTCCAAGGAAAAGCATGGCCACAAAGCTGCGAAGTGATACACCCAGGCAGCAATTCTTAAAATCTTTTTTGTGCAAATAATATAGCTATTAATTGATTAGAATCTCTTTGCCCAAGTGTACGGATGAGTTTTTTTTTTGTTTCAGTTTACTATAGCCCTTGTTACATTGTATCTATCTTAAATGCGCGGCCTAAAGTAGTAAACAACTATTCTTTTTGAGTGAAGAGCTTAGGAGGGTTACTTAGAACCTTTGAATCACAGCTTCTATGAGTGGTTTGTACAGATCTTACCACAATGAAAACTGTCAAATTTGCATCAGTGATTCTTGTAGTAACCTCTACCTCTCAAGGCACTCTATATATGTAACTCTAACAGCCTTTTTTTGTTGATGAAATAAATAGCCCATTTGGAAATTCTGATGGTAGATCTGGTATCTTTTTTGGCCAAAAGTATTTTTTGGTTAAGAAGATGATCACAGCAGGCTATATTTCTGTTTGTATTATCTCTAAAAGCACGCTTTTGAAATTGGATAACGACACATTTTTGGTATGACATTGTTTATGTGAGGAGTGAGTGCGAGTGCGAGAGAGAGAGAGAGAGAGAGAGAGAGAGAGAGAGAGACTTGAGCGAGCCTTAGATTTGTATACTCAGAACTTGATCTCTCATCAGGGTAATCTACCCATCATTTGACTGATTGTCCAATTAGATTCTTGGTGATTTTGGTCAAAGGAAAACTAGTTTAGTTCAATGATAGTCTATTCTTTGTATTTAGGAACTGCAATCGGTCTCACGAAGTTTTTGTTTGATCCAAATCGAGAGATGGACAAGTAGGTTTATTGTTTGTCCCTCTCGTAGTCTAACCAAATTCATAGGATTCCCTTCAGATAAACATCTAATTTTGGGTAAATATCAATTTAGTGATTTAACTAATTAAAATATCATGAATTCAAACTACCATGTGAAGGCTTTCTTTTCACTACTATCACTATTGTCGTTTTGATGAAGCTGAACACAATTATGAAGAAAGTGTTTAAACTGCAGAAGGAGTCAGTAAACCATTCACAGATCCAATTTATTGTCTTAGAGATGGTTACCGTGTAACTCAGAATGAATCAAAAAAACATTCACATACTCTATGTTATGTCTTAGAGATGGTAATTCATAAGTCATTCTCATACCTATGTATGGCCTTGGAGATGGTTACTCATGACACATCAGCAGACAATGAAGTGTTTATGTCATTGAATGTTGGTTAGAACTTTCTCCTTACTCCACTCCACAGCCAACCAAAAAAAAGCTCACATACACTATACTCGTTCACACCCACTACAAAACCCTCACAGTAAGCAGGGCCTCCATTCTCTTATTTTCTCTTCATGAGGTCATCTTCCATTTGTAGTTGTACATGCACACGCCATAGTAACCACTCTCTCACCTAAGTACCACAAGGGGGTACAATCCTTCCAAATATTGGCCACTTTATAGGAAGTGGACAAGGTGTGGGACAAATCGTGAAGTTCGTTGTTCGGTTGATTGGAGTGAACATCTTGCACAGCCTCGGTGGAATTGGGGGCGTCGCAAGTTGAATCATGATCTTTAATGTTTATGGTGACCAATGTCCCTAACTTAGAGGATGAGCATGAAGGGTAAGCATTGCACAACATTGACATTGTAGAATCGCCAAAGAGAAAAGTGGAAGCAAGTGCCATGATGATCGTGTTGAGATATCGAGCTCGTCTAGTGAGGCGGTGGACACTGATGACCCGCCTGGGGGATAGGCCCCACACTTACACCACTGGCATGGTTGGTGAGATCTTGGGTGATATGCGGCCAGTGGGATGACAGGCTGTGTGACAGCCATTCTAGAGACTGGCATAGTTATAGCGCCAGCTCATTTAGTCGGGTTCACACTATAGAGAACCCGTGTATGTATTGGTTGAGTACCTTTCATATTGTGTGTACTCTTATTCTTGTATATGGTGTGTTGAGTGTTGAGTAGAGAAGAAGAAGATTTTCAGCCTCTCACCTTGTGTGTTCTCTATTAGGGTTTTGTGAGTATGTGTGTGCGCTTGCAAGAGCTCAAGCTCTCTTCCCCCCTGCATCTTTTCATGGTATCAGAGCCTGGTTCGTGCTAAGGGCTGAGCTGCAAGCAAGAGAACCACAAGAAGCGGTACGAGGGTAAGAGCTGCAACTACTCTTTCCTATTTATGTTGGTGACTACACCCTTGTCGGGAGCTCTACAGGAGGCACCGACAACGATCTCTGATGGAGGAGCTTTCTTCGCGGGAGTAAAGCTATAGGGCAACTATATTGTCCTATCGGACAGAAATTTTTAAGGTCGAAAACGCGTTACGGGTGCGTTTGGACCTCCGTTTTTCAGAAAGCAGGCGATTTCGAGCACTGCGGGTAAGTCATCGATTCTCTGCAGAACTCTGTTTTAAGAACTGCAGGAAGACAGATTGACTGTGCAGACACTGTGGGTGCTGCAAAGAGGTCTACAGTTGCCATTGGGTGTATGTATGCACATTGAAGTCACTGGTTGTGACATTTGAGAGTACTACAGTACCGCTGTGCAGAAAATACAGCAGTTTGTGTAGAAAAACCAGAGTGCAGTTTCTGGTAAAATTGTGTGTTTGGCAAGATGTCAAATGATGGGATAACTCAGATTGTGGCTGAGAAGCTTGATAAGAATAACTTCCATGCTTGGAGGTTCAGGTTGACGAATTTCCTGATGGGAAAAGGCTATTGGGACTACATAGAAGGTGAGCATGAAGAGGCACCGGAGATACCGGATATAAATCCGACTATTGCAGATGTGAAAGAGTTTAAAGACTGGAACCAAGGAGCCAGGAAGGTTATGTATTGGCTATCCATTAGTATACAGGACACCATGATTGGGCACATTCAGGATGCCAAGTCCCCCAAGGAGGCGTGGGACACCTTGGTAAAGCTCTATGAAACAAATACCAAGACACGCAAGATACAATTGAAGAATGAACTTCATACTGTGGAGAAAAAGAGCATGTCTGTGAATGACTATGCGCTGAAGATAAAGGGTATTGTGGAATCCCTTGCATGTATTGGTGTGTCAGTAGATGATGATGACAAGGTGAAAGTCTGTCTACGTGGTCTCGGGCCACAATACAAGGCGTTTAAGACGTCCATTCAGACTCGGGAAAACATTCCCAACTTTACAGATTTGGTGTCTATGCTGATTATCGAAGAGAAGAGCTTGGGTGAAGACCAACAGTCTTCACAAAGCAAAAATAGTTCAGAGCAACAGGCCTTTTACACGAGTTCAGGAAGAGGACGAGGTAGAGGAGGCCGTGGACGCGGTCAAGGAGGTGGCCGAACAGGTAATCAGAATTATGGCCAGCAGCAGCAGCAACAACAACAGTCCCAGAATCAACAACAACAACAACAACACTGTTAAAACCCTAAGATCTCTCTAGATAATTGTTATGCATAAACATGCATAAATCAGGCATAAACTCAACCACCCAACCACCCCCGAGCCCAAGGGATGCACACATGAATAATAATGAAATACATCATACCTCTACCTTGATGTCCCATACCATCAAGAGGTATAACTCTAATCCAATAGCATGTAGCTAAAGTGTGAAATGGTAGAAGAGTAGATATGAACCTCTACACAAGAGAGCATAACATAGCCTTGGCCTTATGGAGCCCAAACCTCTAAGCCCCCAAGCTCCCTTGAGTGTGCCCCATGCCCCTATTATATAGGAGGGCCCTCAAGTGACTCTTGACTTTCCATTCCTCATGTGTGACCCTTGGATGCCTGACACTAACCTTAACCCTTAAGGTTAGTCCTAACCCATGCTCCACTAGAGCTTGTTCCCATGCTCCCATGCTCACAAGCCTAATGTGGGTTAGCCTCCTAGTATATGCACACATAATGTGTATATAACATAGCACACATAATGTACATATAACATACTTCCCCTCTCTCAAAACATTGCACTCTCACCTAATTTTAACCTCAGGGATTAGTCAACTACAAAAGTTCCTTTCCCTGAATTCAAGTACCTCATCAGGTTCATGTGGAACATAGGATAATTCATCGACTTCAACGAGTTCTTGAGGAGTGACTGTGTCATCCTCACCTCCCAGTTTCCCTTTCAATCTATCGATATGAAAGACTAGATGAACTCTAACAATTGGAGATAGTTTTAGTTCATACGCAACCGTGCCAATCCGATATATAACTCGAAATGGACCACAATATCTAGGAGATAAATTCGAGCATTTTTCCATTGACAAAGTCTGAAAATCTTTAGGAACATTAAAATAAACCAACGCTCCTGGTTCAAAAGACCGAGATGAGCGTCCCCTATCAGCATAAAACCATGCCCTATCATGAGCACTCCTGATAGAATCCCGAGCTTCGGTCAGAATTTCCTACATATCTCGCAAGAAATCCCTCAATGCATCAAGCTCGATGTCCTTAAGACTGACATCAATAGGTGCCCTGAGTTGATACCCATACATAAGTATGCACGGACTAAAAACCAATAGCCGTATATTTAAAACTGTTATAGGCAAATTCCATCATTCGAAGATATTTTCCCAATATGATGATTTTCTACAGACATATGCACAAAGCATATACACTATAATCTGATTCATACACTCTGTTTGCCCATCAGACTGCGGATGATCAGAGCAATTCACATTCAAAGTAACTTCCTTGTTGTAAATCTTTCGGAATAAAATAGGAAAGTATGGCATTATAACAGCAGAAATCAGGGATTCATCGGTGCCCCGACATACCCACATCTGCATATGGAATACTCAACGTCTCGAGTTACCCATATCAACATAGATAGTCATCAACATCTCGATGAGTCACATATGTCCATCCGTAAACCTATCAGGTTGATTGTGTAAATCACCTAAAGTACGGAACTAGAGAAAGAAATGCCAACAAAGGAAGAATCCAAATTTCCTTATCTGAACACAACAAGATAAACTTGTTTGAACTCTAAAGAAAGAGATTTCAACAAGTGAAAATGCCGATGAGATTACCCTCATCAAAACATGCAGGCTATAGATAAAAGAAATTTATCTAGAGAATGCCCACAATATAACTTCTAGTGAATTTAGAAAATAAGATTGTCTATGAATGTTGAGGTCAACATGCTAAGTGATGTAAGCAAAGCAACAATCTTGAGTCCAAATTATCCCATAAGATAATATATGTGAGGGATCCCTAGCGTCCCATACCACCATGATACCACCTATACATATCTTAACAATTTGAAACTCCGTAGTATGCCGTCTAGGAAAATATAAATAAAATCCTGTGTAAAAGGAATAAGATGGCCTTATCCAGACTTTCACATACTAAACCTGTCTCTACATACTTGAGACTACATCAAGGAATAAATCCTTCTGAGTACATCATTTAGAAAAGAAATTGAATTATTGGCGCCTTTCTAATGATAACTACCCAAAACACCATAAAGTTAAGGTAGAAAAATAACTCACCTAGATACATAAGCAACTAGGTATCCGAGTTGGAATATATACAAGAGTATAAGAAATATACTCCAAAATTATGTGCAGGCAAATGCTACCTTCAAGCACATGTAAATATTCAAAAGATCAAAAGATCCTTATAAAACCATGGATAAAAGCATAGAAGCTCCTCCAATCCATAAAAACCATAGTTGATCATAAAAATCAATGCATACCATCTAATGGACATAAATCATGCCAAAAGAAGCATTAAAATTGGTGGGCCAACTCATCATCAATCCGGAGTATATGAACGTTATGTTGTTCAAATAAAACTCCAAAGTAAAAAAGTGAAACACATGTGTGTAGCACTCAATAAGAAAACCCTAGACATAAGTGATCTAGGCAAAACCCGATGAGTCCATATAAAACTTGGAAAACATCCAAAATCCACCAAAATAAACCGATCAACTAACCCATGATAGAGGCTTAAGAAAATAAGCACAAACCACACTTTAATAAGTGCCAAAATAGATTATCATGGAAAAGTGTCAAAGGTGAAACACACTTTGAACGTAAATTATAGCCATCAAAAGAAATTAAGGAACATGTCCAAAAAGAATGGCTAAACAATGGTAAAAAATCATGAATATATCGTTTAGAATTAATCCAAACATAAATATCCATTAATACGAGATATAATCGTATTAAAAATATGCGAATAACCCGCATCTATCTAATGTCAGTACGAGAAAACGTACTTCAACATTAAATAACCCTCGAAAATATTAAATTCTCGAGAAAAAGAATTATCATGATTTTTTTCAAATTTTTCCTAATTTATAGGATCTCAAAATATGATAATTTTGAATTCTACGAAACCTATCTTATGGCATTCCAAACCTATATTTTTCCAGAAAATTTTTAGCAATTAAATTTGCCAAAATACCATTGATATTTAAAAAATATCAATTTTTAGGATTTCTAAAAATAATTTCAGAATATTCCTAATTTTCCCTGAGAATCCCATCGTTCACGAAATTTCCAATTCCGTCCGACAATTCTCAAATCCAATGAAAATTTTTAATTTTAATGGATTTTTCTAATTTTTTGGGTCAAAAAATATATTTTTAAAGGAATTTGAATGGTCATGAGCGCCCGAATGGACACACCACATGCCAAACACCAACCCCACATTTTTCCAAAATTTAAAATAACCTTTGTCTAATTTTCCACTAATTTTCAGGAATTTTTAAAAATTTTTAAATTACCCCGAACGCATTTAGAATACGAACGGTCAAAAAATTTCGGAATTCCAACTGTTTTCCCGGAATACGGAAAGCCAAAAGTTTTGGGAAAATGAAAAGACAAAAAAAAAAATTCGGAATGTGAAAGGTCAAAGGTTTCCGGAATACGGAAGGTCAAAAGTTTTTCCGGAATTCGGAAAGCCAAAAGGTTTCGGGAAAACGGAAAGCCAAAGGTTTTCCGGAAGTTGAAAAGCCAAAATTTGTCAATAAGAAATTTCCAGGAATTTTCATGGATTTTTTTCCTCAAATCCCAAATTTTTCAGTAATTTTCAGGCTTTTTCCAAGCTTTTTCCTGAAATATATTCAAAAGCCTTTTTTTTGGAAATAAAAAACTCATTTTTTTAAAAAAAATGGGAAAAAAAATAATAAGCTTTGATTAGCTTATATAAACTTTGATTTTTTAGGGGGGGGGCGTTTTTTCGCCGGCGGCTGCTGCGCAGCCCCCCCCTCCCGTCGCCTGCGCGTGGATGAATGAAAGAGAGAGAGATGTGAGAGAGAATCTCTTCTCTCCTCTCCACCCTCTCCACCCTCTCCAATAACTTTCTCTCCAATTCCATCTCTTCTCTCTCTCTGCTAATCAGGATTAACTTAATCCATGATTAAGATTTCTAATTAAACTTTCTTTTAATCATAATTATGATTTATGCTTGAAAATCATTTTAAAGAGATTTTTCACCCGGAAAAGAGAAAGAAAAATCAGATTTGAGAGATGGAGAGGACCCCACGCACACGGGAGAGCAATTTATGCATCAACACGCTGTCCCCTACTGAATTTCAGTAGCAAATTGACAGAAATTTGATCGCATTCCTGCGGAAAAACTCGCAAAAAATTGTATAAAAATACATTTTAAATCAAAAAAATGCTCAAAAAATTCCTAAAAAATTAGGAAAAATTTCTAAAAAATTCTAGAAATTCAGGGAATCCATCCTACAAAAATATCCACCATAAACTTTATGGTACTTTTTGTAAAAAATTCCATTAATGCTCGATTTTAACCATAAAAAATAGAGAAAAATAGCATTAACTCACGGTATTTTCCCGCAACGTCGATTCGTCCATTGAATTGTAGTTACACATGTTCCAATCACCATATCGATGATCCACGTGCAATTCATCAACACAAATCAACAAAAGATAACATTTTATTAGTAAATATTAAAATTTACTAAAAAAAATCAACAATTAAATAGAGATTGCTCTGATACCACTGTTAAAACCCTAAGATCTCTCTAGATAATTGTTATGCATAAACATGCATAAATCAGGCATAAACTCAACCACCCAACCACCCCCCAAGCCCAAGGGATGCACACATGAATAGTAATGAAATACATCATACCTCTACCTTGATGTCCCATACTATCAAGAGGTATAACTCTAATCCAATAGCATGTAGCTAAAGTGTGAAATGGTAGAAGAGTAGATATGAACCTCTACACAAGAGAGCATAACATAGCCTTGGCCTCATGGAGCCCAAACCTCCAAGCCCCCAAGCTCCCTTGAGTGTGCCCCATGCCCCTATTATATAGGAGGGCCCTCAAGTGACTTTCCATTCCTCATGTGTGACCCTTGGATGCCTGACCCTAACCTTAAACCTTAAGGTTAGTCCTAACCCATGCTCCACTAGAGCTTGTTCCCATGCTCCCATGCTCACAAGCCTAATGTGGGTTAGCCTCCTAGTATATGCACACATAATGTGTATATAACATAGCACACATAATGTACATATAACAAACACGCAGGTGGAAGAGGCAAATTCAGAGGCAGGGGGAGTCAAAGAGGCCGTGGAAATTGGCAAAGGCAATATAATGATGCACGTGAATGCTATTATTGTGGTAAGCCTGGACATGTGCAGGCAGAATGTTATAAGAAGCAGGCTGACATGCAAAATGGGAAAGTGCAGCAAAACAACTATGCATCCTCAAGCAGAAATAATGAGGATAATGAAAGGTTATTTGTTATGCAGCATGTCGTGAATGCCATGTCTGAAAATGTTGACGCAACACAAAAAGATGATGTATGGTATGTGGATTCAGGTGCTTCGAACCACATGACGAGTCCTGGGGAGTGGTTCAAGGAGATGAAAAACCCAGAAAGATCAGGTTTTGTGAAAACAGGGGATGACACTGCTCATCCAATTGCCCATGTTGGAGATGTGCCATTGTCTATGCAGGATGGCAAAGTGAAGTACCTTGCAGATGTACTTCATGTACCGAACATAACAAAGAATCTGGTTTCAGTTGGCCAGATGATTGAGCAGGGTTTGCAGGTTCGGTTTAACCCTGATGGTTGTTATGTTGAAGACTTTAAAGACAAGTGTAGGTTGGTTGCAAAAGGCAACAGAGTGGGCAGAATGTTTACATTAAATGTAGACATGCCTGAAATGAGTGCTGCGATGGTTGCAAACGGTTCAGGAATTGTTGCAGACACAGACATTTGGCATAAAAGGATTGGACATGTAAATGTGCAGAGATTGAAGTCTATGTAGACAAAAGGAATTGTGACAGGGCTGCCAAAATTTAAAGTGGAAGGTATGCAGAAAATATGTGAAGCATGCCAATTTGGGAAGCAAACAAAGCATGTGTTTCCACGTAACAGATATGTGAGCAGAAATGCACTAGATGTTGTGCATTCAGATGTATGGGGTCCTACGAAGACCATATCTATGGGAGGCTGCAGGTATTATGTGACTTTCATTGATGACCACACAAGGAAAGTGTGGGTATATTTCATGAAGGAGAAGAGTGAGGTGTTCACTCACTTTCAGAATTTCAGAGTTTTGGTTGAAAAGCAAACAGGAAAAAATGTAAAGTGCCTAAGGTCAGATGGAGGGGGAGAGTACTTCTCCAATGAGTTCTCTGAATTTTTGAAGAAGAATGGTATTCGGAGACAGTTTACATGCAGATACACTCCGCAGCAAAATGGAGTTGCTGAGCGAAAAAACAGGCACATTGCTGAGATTGCGCGAGCATTGATGGAAAAGAAGAATATGCCGCATAGCTATTGGGCTGAGGCTGTTTCTACAGCAGTATACATCATGAACAGGACTCCAACTGCAGCCATACATGATGTAACTCCAGAGGAGAGGTTTACTGGAAGAAAACCAGATTTGTCTCATCTGAAAGTCTTTGGATGCATTGCATATGTGCATGTGCCAGATGAGCTGAGAACTAAGCTGGATCCAAAAGCTGAAAAATGTGTGTTTATTGGATACTCCCTTGAGCAAAAGGGATACAGGTGTTATAACCCTGCTACACGTGAGTTGAGGGTAAGCAGGGATGTTGTCTTTGATGAGATGAGCAGCTTGTATGCTGCTGAAAAAGAAGCTGTTGGGGCTGATGTGAGTGGAAGTGTGGTTGCACAGAATGCAGGTCAGCAATCACAGTCTTTGAGTGGACCAGGAGAGTCCTCATCTAGTGGGTCTATTGATAGACCATGGAGTGGCAGGCTGCGTCATAATACCAGTCCTGCAAATGTGATTAGTATATCACGCAAAGGAAAAGAGAAAGTGGTTGAGCCCCTTTGTATGCCTGACATTTCTGCAGGGCATTCTCATGTTGATGGAGAGTCTAGTGGCTCAGATATGAGCCTTGTTGAGGAGCTTGGGATCCCAGCTATGAGAACACCTGGTGTAAAGAAGCCATGAATGAAAAGCTGCAAAGATCTGGGAGAGTGAAAAATCCTGTGCAGAGATTTACCTATGATGGTTATGTGGCACATCACTATGCATATATGGCAAAGGCTGTGCAGGTTGTAGAGCCCACATGCATTGATGAGGCTGTTGGAAATGTGTGTTGGGAGAAAGCTATGGATGAGGAGATGGATGCACTATATGGAAATGAAACTTGGGATTTAGTGCAATTGCCTGAAGGCAAGAAAGCCATTAGATGCAAGTGGGTGTACAAAGTTAAACATAACAGTGATGGAAGCATAAACAGGTACAAGGCTAGATTGGTAGCCAAAGGATATGCGCAGACATATGGGATTGATTATGAGGAAACTTTCAGCCCAGTTGCCAAGATGGCAACGGTGAGAGTTGTGATAGCAGTGGCTGCGTCAAATCAATGGTCTTTACATCAGATGGATGTAAAGAATGCATTCTTGCATGGGGATTTGCAAGAAGAGGTGTATATGTTGCAGCCACCTGGTTATGAGGATGTGAGTCACCCCGAGCATGTTTGCAGGTTGAAGAAAGCCTTGTATGGCTTAAAGCAAGCACCAAGAGCATGGTCTAACAAGATTTCTGAATATCTTGTTACTATTGGCTTTCATGTAGCCAATGCAGATTTCTTGCTGTATGTGAGACATGGTGATAGAGGGGTTGTGCTTGTTGTCATCTATGTAGATGACTTGATCATTACGGGGGACCATGATGCAGAGATCTTTGATGTAAAGATCTTGCTTAGATAGAAGTTCGAGATGAAGGATCTGGGAGAGCTCAGATATTTCTTGGGCATTGAGGTGATTAGGTCACCACATGGTATTGGATTACTGCAGAGACAGTATGGCTTGGACATGTTGTCCAAGTATGGTATGACAGGCTGTAAGCCTATCTCAGTGCCATTGGATCAGAATGGCAAGTTAAGTGCAGAATCTGGAGAGATTCTGGAGGACCCTACTATGTATAGGCGCATAGTAGGAAGCTTGATCTATATGACCATCACCAGACCAGATTTGAGCTATGCTATTGGGTTGGTGAGTCAGTTTATGCAGGTTCCACAAAACCCGCATTTGGATGCAGTGAGACACATACTGAGGTATGTGAGGTCTACTTTGCATTGTGGACTATTCTATGAGACTGGGACAGAGATATGTGTACATGGGTACACAGATGCTGATTGGGCTGGTAGTATCTCAGACAGAAGATCTACCAGTGGCTTCATGTTTGCTTTGGGGAGTGCTGCTGTGACTTGGAGCAGCAAGAAGCAGCCTACGGTTGCTCTATCGAGTACAGAGGCCGAGTACAGAGGAGCTGCTATGGCAGCATTTGAGGTAGCTTGGTTGAGAAAGCTACTTGCAGATTTGGGTCTATCAGTGGATACACAAGTTGTCATTTTCTGTGAGACAACATTAGCAGTATACAGTTGGCCGAACCCAGTCTTTCATGCTCGTATGAAGCACATAGAGGTCCACTACCACTTCGTCAGAGAGAAGGTCTTGGCAGGAGACCTTGACCTTGTTTATGTCAGCACCACAGAGGATCAGGTAGCTGACATCTTCACCAAAGCATTGGGTACAGAGAAGCTCCGCAGATTCAGGGCTTCGCTTGGTGTACATGAGATGGAGTTGAGCTCGAGGGGGAGTGTTGAGATATCGAGCTCGTCTAGTGAGGCGGTGGACACTGATGACCCGCCTGGGGGATAGGCCCCACACTTACATCATTGGCATGGTTGGTGAGATCTTGGGTGATATGCGGCCAATGGGATGACAGGCTGTGTGACAGCCATTCTAGAGATTGGCATAGTTATTATGTTATATGTACATTATGTGTGCTATGTTATATACACATTATGTGTGCATATACTAGGAGGCTAACCCACATTAGGCTTGTGAGCATGGGAGCATGGGAACAAGCTCTAGTGGAACATGGGTTAGGACTAACCTTAAGGTTTAAGGTTAGGGTCAGGCATCCAAGGGTCACACATGAGGAATGGAAAGTCAAGAGTCACTTGAGGGCCCTCCTATATAATAGGGGCATGGGGCACACTCAAGGGAGCTTGGGGGCTTGGAGGCTAGGAAGCTTGAGGCTTATGCTATGGTCTCTTGTGTAGAGATCCATATCTACTCATCTACCATTTCACACTATAGCTACATGCTATTGGATTGGAGTTATACCTCTTGATGGTATGGGACATCAAGGTATGGGACATCAAGGTAGAGGTATGATGTATTTCATTTATGATTCATGTGTGCATCCCTTGGGCTCGGGGGTGGTTGGGTGGTTGAGTTTATGCCTGATTTATGCATGTTTATGCATAACAGTTATCTAGAGAGATCTTAGGGTTTTAACAGTGGTACCAGAGCAATCTCTATTTAATTGTTGTTGATTTTTTTTAGTAAATTTTAATATTTACTAATAAAATGTTATTTTTTGTTGATTTGTGTTGATGAATTGCACGTGGATCATCGATTTGGTGATTGGAACATGTGTAACTACAATTCAATGGACGAATCGACGTTGCAGGGGAATACCGTGAGTTAATGCTATTTTTCTCTATTTTTTATGGTTAAAATCGAGCATTAATGGAATTTTTTACAAAAATACCATAAAGTTTATGGTGGATATTTTTGTAGAATGGATTCCCTGAATTTCTAGAATTTTTAGAAATTTTTTCCTATTTTTTTAGGAATTTTTTGTGCATTTTTATGATTAAAAATATATTTTTATACATTTTTGTGGGTTTTTTCCGCGGGAATGCGATCAAATTTCTGTCAATTTGCTACTGAAATTCAGTAGGGGACAGCGTGTTGATGCATAAATTGCTCTCCCGTGTGCGTGGGGTCCTCTCCACCTCTCAAATCTGATATTTCCTTCTTTTTTCCGTGGAAAAATCTCTTTAAAATGATTTTTAAGCATAAATCATAATTAATCATAATTATGATTAAAAGAAAGTTTAAATCTTAATCATGGATTAAGTTAATCCGGATTAGCAGAGAGAGAGAAGAGATGGAATTGGAGAGAAAGTTATTGGAGAGGGAAATTGCTCTCCCGTGTGCGTGGGGTCCTCTCCACCTCTCAAATCTGATATTTCCTTCTTTTTTCCGTGGAAAAATCTCTTTAAAATGATTTTTAAGCATAAATCATAATTAATCATAATTATGATTAAAAGAAAGTTTAAATCTTAATCATGGATTAAGTTAATCCGGATTAGTAGAGAGAGAGAAGAGATGGAATTGGAGAGAAAGTTATTGGAGAGGGTGGAGAGGGTGGAGAGGAGAGAAGAGATTCTCTCTCATATCTCTCTCTCACTCTCATTCGCGCAGGCGACGGGAGGTGGGGGGACTGCGCAGCAGCCGCCGGCGAAAAAACACCCCCCCCCTAAAAAATCAAAGTTTATATAAACTAATCAAAGCTTATTATTTTTTTTCCATTTTTTTTAAAAAAAATGAGTTTTTTATTTCCAAAAAAAGGCTTTTGAATATATTTCAGGAAAAAGCTTGGAAAAAGCCTGAAAATTACTGAAAAATTTGGGATTTGAGGAAAAAAATCCATGAAAATTCCTGGAAATTTCTTATTGACAAATTTTGGCTTTTCAACTTCCGGAAAACCTTTGGCTTTCCGTTTTCCCGAAACCTTTTGGCTTTCCGAATTCCGGAAAAACTTTTGACCTTCCGTATTCCGGAAACCTTTGACCTTTCACATTCCGAATTTTTTTTGTCTTTTCATTTTCCCAAAACTTTTGGCTTTCCGTATTCCGGGAAAACAGTTGGAATTCTGAAATTTTTTGACCGTTCGTATTCTAAATGCGTTCGGGGTAATTTAAAAATTTCAAAAAATTCCTGAAAATTAGTGGAAAATTAGACAAAGGTTATTTTAAATTTTGGAAAAATGTGGGGTTGGTGTTTGGCATGTGGTGTGTCCATTCGGGCGCTCATGACCATTCAAATTCCTTTAAAAATATATTTTTTGACCCAAAAAATTAGAAAAATCCATTAAAATTAAAAATTTTCATTGGATTTGAGAATTGTCGGGCGGAATTGGAAATTTCGTGAATGATGGGATTCTTAGGGAAAATTAGGAATATTATGAATTTATTTTTAACAATCTTAAAAATTGATATTTTTTAAATATCAATGGTATTTTGGCAAATTTAATTGCTAAAAATTTTCTGGAAAAATATAGGTTTGGAATGCCATAAGATAGGTTTCGTAGAATTCAAAATTATCATATTTTGAGATCCTATAAATTAGGAAAAATTTGAAAAAAATCATGATAATTCTTTTTCTCGAGAATTTAATATTTTCGAGGGTTATTTAATGTTGAAGTACGTTTTCTCGTACTGACATTAGATAGATGCGGGTTATTCGCATATTTTTAATACGATTATATCTCGTATTAATGGATATTTATGTTTGGATTAATTCTAAACGATGTATTCATGATTTTTTACCATTGTTTAGCCATTCTTTTTGGACATGTTCCTTAATTTCTTTTGATGGCTATAATTTACATTCAAAGTGTGTTTCACCTTTGATACTTTTCCATGATAATCTATTTTGGCACTTATTAAAGTGTGGTTTGTGCTTATTTTCTTAAGCCTCTATCATGGGTTAGTTGATCGGTTTATTTTGGTGGATTTTGGATGTTTTCCAAGTTTTATATGGACTCATCGGGTTTTGCCTAGATCACTTATGTCTAGGGTTTTCTTATTGAGTGCTACACACATGTGTTTCACTTTTTTACTTTGGAGTTTTATTTGAACAACATAACGTTCATATACTCCGGATTGATGATGAGTTGGCCCACCAATTTTAATGCTTCTTTTGGCATGATTTATGTCCATTAGATGGTATGCATTGATTTTTATGATCAACTATGGTTTTTATGGATTGGAGGAGCTTCTATGCTTTTATCCATGGTTTTATAAGGATCTTTTGATCTTTTGAATATTTACATGTGCTTGAAGGTAGCATTTGCCTGCACATAATTTTGGAGTATATTTCTTATACTCTTGTATATATTTCAACTCGGATACCTAGTTGCTTATGTATCTAGGTGAGTTATTTTTCTACCTTAACTTTATGGTGTTTTGGGTAGTTATCATTAGAAAGGCGCCAATAATTCAATTTCTTTTCTAAATGATGTACTCAGAAGGATTTATTCCTTGATGTAGTCTCAAGTATGTAGAGACAGGTTTAGTATGTGAAAGTCTGGATAAGGCCATCTTATTCCTTTTACACAGGATTTTATTTATATTTTCCTAGACGGCATACTAAGGAGTTTCAAATTGTTAAGATATGTATGAGTGGTATCATGGTGGTATGGGACGCTAGTGATCCCTCACATATATTATCTTATGGGATAATTTGGGCTCAAGATTGTTGCTTTGCTTACATCACTTAGCATGTTGACCTCAACATTCAAAGACAATCTTATTTTCTAAATTCACTAGAAGTTATACTGTGGGCATTCTCTAGATAAACATCTTTTATCTATAGCCTACATGTTTTGATGAGGGTAATCTCATCGGCATTTTCACTTGTTAAAATCTCTTTCTTTAGAGTTCAAACAAGTTTATCTTGTTGTATTCGGATAAGGAAATTTGGATTCTTCCTTTGTTGGCATTTCTTTCTTTAGTTCCGTACTTTAGGTGATTTACACAATCAACCTGATAGGTTTACGGATGGACATATGTGTCTCATCGAGACGTTGATGACTCTATGTTGATATGGGTAACTCGAGACGTCGATTATTCCATATGCAGATGTGGGTATGTCGGGGCGCCGATGAATCCCTGGTTTCTGCTGTTATAATGCCATCTTTCCTACTTTATTCCGAAAGGTTTACAACGAAAAAGTTACTTTGAATGTGAATTGTTCTGATCATCCGCAGTAGTCTGATGGGCAAACAGAGTGTATGAATCAGATTATAGTGTATATGCTTTGTGCATATGTCTCTAGAAAATCATCATATTGGGAAATATCTTCCAATGATGGAATTTGCCTATAACAGTTTTAAATATACGGCTATTGGTTTTAGTCCGTGCATACTTATGTATGGGTATTAACCCAGGGCACCTATTGATGTCGGTCTTAAGGACATCGAGCTTGATGCATCGAGGGATTTCTTGCGAGATATGCAGGAAATTCTGACCGAAGCTCGGGATTCTATCAGGAGTGCTCATGATAGGGCACGGTTTTATGCTGATAGGGGACACTCATCTCGGTCTTTTGAACCAGGAGCGTTGGTTTATTTTAATGTTCCTAAAGATTCTCAGACTTTGTCAATGGAAAAATGCTCGAATTTATCTCCTAGATATTGTGGTCCATTTCGAGTTATATATCGGATTGGCACGGTTGCGTATGAACTAAAACTACCTCCAATTGTTAGAGTTCATCTAGTCTTTCATATCGATAGATTGAAAGGGAAGCTGGGAGGTGAGGATGACACAGTTACTCCTCAAGAACTCGTTGAAGTCGATGAATTATCCTATGTTCCACATGAACCTGATAAGGTACTTGAATTCAGGGAAAGGAAACTTTGTAGTTGACTAATCCCTGAGGTTAAAATAAGGTGGAAAGATAAGGAAATTTAGAATTCGACTTGGGAGTCGGTTGAGATTGTTCAGCGCAGTTCTCCTTCTTTTCATTGCAAGAGTGCAATGTTTTGAGAGAGGGGAAGTATGTTATATGTACATTATGTGTGCTATATTATATACACATTATGTGTGCATATACTAGGAGGCTAACCCACATTAGGCTTGTGAGCATGGGAGCATGGGAACAAGCTCGAGTGGAGCATGGGTTAGGACTAACCTTAAGGTTTAAGGTTAGGGTCAGGCATCCAAGGGTCACACATGAGGAATGGAAAGTCAAGAGTCACTTGAGGGCCCTCCTATATAATAGGGGCATGGGGCACACTCAAGGGGGCTTGGAGCTTGAGGGCTTGGAGGCTTATGCTATGGTCTCTTGTGTAGAGGTCCATATCTACTCACCTACCATTTCACACTATAGCTACATGCTATTGGATTGTGTTATACCTCTTGATGGTATGGAACATCAAGGTAGAGGTATGATGTATTTCATTCATTATTCCTGTGTGCATCCCTTGGGCTTGGGGGTGGTTGGGTGGTTGAGTTTATGCCTGATTTATGCATGTTTATGCATAACAATTATCTAGAGAGATCTTAGGGTTTTAACAGTTAAAATCCTAAGATCTCTCTAGATAATTGTTATGCATAAAACATGCATAAATCAGGCATAACTCAACCACCCAACCACCCCCGACGAGCCCAAGGGATGCACACATGAATCATAAATGAAATACATCATACCTCTACCTTGATGTCCCATACCATCAAGAGGTATAACACAATCCAATAGCATGTAGCTAAAGTGTGAAATGGTAGAAGAGTAGATATGGATCTCTACACAAGAGACCATAGCATAAGCCTCAAGCTTCCTAGCCTCCAAGCCCCCTCAAGCTCCAAGCCCCCTTGAGTGTGCCCCATGCCCCTATTATATAGGAGGGCCCTCAAGTGACTCTTGACTTTCCATTCCTCATGTGTGACCCTTGGATGCCTGACCCTAACCTTAAACCTTAAGGTTAGTCCTAACCCATGCTCCACTAGAGCTTGTTCCCATGCTCCCATGCTCACAAGCCTAATGTGGGTTAGCCTCCTAGTATATGCACACATAATGTGTATATAACATAGCACACATAATGTACATATAACATACTTCCCCTCTCTCAAAACATTGTACTCTTGCAATGAAAAGAAGGAGAACTGCGCTGAACAATCTCAACCAACTCCCAAGTCGAATCCTCAATTTCCCTATCTTTCCACCTTATTTTAACCTCAGGGATTAGTCAACTACAAAGTTTCCTTTCCCTGAATTCAAGTACCTTATCAGGTTCATGTGGAACATAGGATAATTCATCGACTTCAACGAGTTCTTGAGGAGTAACTGTGTCATCCTCACCTCCCAGTTTTCCTTTCAATCTATCGATATGAAAGACTGGATGAACCCTAACAATTGGAGGTAGTCTTAGTTCATACGCAGCCGTGCCAATCCGATATATAACTCGAAATGGACCACAATATCTAGGAGATAAATTCGAGCATTTTTCCATTGACAAAGTCTGAAAATCTTTAAGAACATTAAAATAAACCAACGCTCCTGGTTCAAAAGACCGAGATAAGCGTCTCCTATCAGCATAAAACCGTGCCCTATCATGAGCACTCCTGATAGAATCTCGAGCTTCGGTCAGAATTTCCTACATATCTCGCAAGAAATCCCTCGATGCATCAAGCTCAATGTCCTTAAGACTGACATCAATAGGTGCCCTGAGTTGATACCCATACATAAGTATGCACGGAATAATAGCCGTAAATTTAGAACTGTTATAGGCAAATTCCATCATTGGAAGATATTTTCCAATATGATGATTTTCTAGAGACATGCACGAAGCATATCCTCTACAATCTGATTCATACACTCTGTTTGCCCATCAGACTACTGCGGATGATCAGAACAATTCACATTCAAAGTAACTTCTTCGTTGTAAACCTTTCGGAATAAAGTAGGAAAGCATGGCATTATAACAGCAGAAACCAGGGATTCATCGGCGCCCCGACATACCCACATCTGCATATGGAATAATCGACGTCTCGAGTTACCCATATCAACATAGAGTCATCAACGTCTCGATGAGTCACATATGTCCATCCGTAAACCTATCAGGTTGATTGTGTAAATCACCTAAAGTACGGAACTAAAGAAAGAAATGCCAACAAAGGAAGAATCCAAAGAAATGCCAATATAACTTCTAGTGAATTTAGAAAATAAGATTGTCTTTGAATGTTGAGGTCAACATGCTAAGTGATGTAAGCAAAGCAACAATCTTGAGCCCAAATTATCCCATAAGATAATATATGTGAGGGATCCCTAGCGTCCCATACCACCATGATACCACCCATACATACCTTAACAATTTGAAACTCCCTAGTATGCCGTCTAGGAAAATATGAATAAAATCCTGTGTAAAAGGAATAAGATGGCCTTATCCAGACTTTCACATACTAAACCTGTCTCTATATACTTGAGACTACATCAAGGAATAACTCCTTCTGAGTACATCATTAGAAAAGAAATTGTATTATTGGCGCCTTTCTAATGATAACTACCCAAAACATAATAAAGTTAGGGTAGAAAAATAACTCACCTAGATATATAAGCAACTAGGTATCCGAGTTGGAATATATATAAGAGTATAAGAAATATACTCCAAAATTACGTGCAAAAAAAAACGAAGGCAAATGTTACCTTCAAAGCACATGTAATTATTCAGAAGATCAAAAGATCCTTATAAAACCATGGATAAAAGCATAGAAGCTCCTTCAATCCATAAATAACATAGTTGATCATAAAAAACAATGCATACCATCTAATGGACATTTAATCATGCCAAAAGAAGCATTAAAATTGGTGGCCAACTCATCAATCCAGAGTATATGAACGTTGTGTTTTTCAAATAAAACTCCAAAGTAAGAAAGTGAAACACATGTGTGTAGCACTTAATAAAAAAAACCCTAGACACAAGTGATCTAGGCAGAACCTGATGAGTCCATATAAAACTTGGAAAACATCCAATAAAAATCCACCAAAACAAACCGATCAACTAACCCATGATAGAGGCTTAAGAAATTAAGCACAAACCACACTTAAATAAGTACAAAATAAATTATCATGAAAAAGTGTCAAAGGTGAAACACACTTTGAACGAAAATTATAGCCATCAAAAGAAATTAAGGAACATGTCCAAAAAGAATGGCTAAACAATGGTAAAAAATCATGAATACATCGTTTAGAATTAATCCAAACATAAATATCCATTAATACGAGATATAATTGTATTAATAATATGCGAATAATCTGCATCTATCTAATGTCAGCACGAGAAAACGTACTTCAACATTAAATAACCCTCGAAAATATTAAATTCTCGAGAAAAAGAATTTATCATGATTTTTTTCTAATTTTCCCTAGTTTTCTAGGGCCTCAAAATATAATAATTTTGAATTCCACGAAACCTATCTTATGGCATTCCAAACCTATATTTTTCCAGAAAATTTTTAGCAATTAATTTTGCCAAAATATCATTGATATTTGAAAAAATACCAATTTTTAGGATTTCTAAAAATAATTTCTAGAAATTTCCTAATTTTCCCTGAGAATCTCACGTTCACGAAATTTCCAATTTCGCCCGACAATTCTCAAATCCAATGAAAATTTTCAATTTTAATGGATTTTTCTAATTTTCTGGTTCAAAAAATATATTTTTAAAGGAATTTGAATGGTCATGAGTGCCCGAATGGACACACCACATGCCAAACACCAACCCCACATTTTCACGAAATTCAAAATAACCTTTGTCTAATTTTCCACTAATTTTCAGGAATTTTTTGAAATTTTTAAAATACCCCGAACGCATTTAGAATACGAACGGTCAAAAAATTTCGGAATTCCAACTGTTTTCCCAGAATACGGAAAGCCAAAAGTTTTGGGAAAATGAAAAGACAAAAAAAATCGGAATGTGAAAGGTCAAAGGTTTCCGGAATACGGAAGGTCAAAAGTTTTTTCGGAATTCGGAAAGCCAAAAGGTTTCGGGAAAACGGAAAGCCAAAGGTTTTCCGGAAGATGAAAAGCCAAAATTTTTCAATAAGAAATTTCCAGGAATTTTTCAGAGATTTTTAACCTCAAATTCTAATTTTTCTGAAATTTTCAGGCTTTTTCTAAGCTTTTTTTCTGAAATATTTTCAAAAAGCCTTTTTTTAAAAATAAAAAAAACTCATTTTTTTAAAAAAATGAAAAAAAAAGCTTTAATAAGCTTATAACCATTTTGATTTTTTTAGGGGGGGGGCGTTTTTTCGCCGGCGGCGGCTGCTGCGCAAAAGAAGCATTTAAATTGGTGGCCAACTCATCAATCTAGAGTATATGAACATTGTGTTGTTCAAATAAAACTCCAAAGTAAGAAAGTGAAACACATGTGTGTAGCACTCAATAAAAAACCCCTAGACACAAGTGAACTAGGCAGAACCTGATGAGTCCATATAAAACTTGGAAAACATCCAATAAAAATCCACCAAAATAAACCGATCAACTAACCCATGATAGAGTTTGTCTTAGGCTTAAGAAATTAAGCACAATCCACACTTTAATAAGTGCCAAAATAAATTATCATGAAAAAGTGTCAAAGGTGAAACACACTTTGAACGTAAATTATAGCCAGCAAAAGAAATTAAGAAACATGTCCAAAAAGAATGGCTAAATCATGGTAAAAAATCATGAATACATCGTTTAGAATTAATCCAAACATAAATATCTATTAATACGAGATATGATCGTATTAATAATATATGCGAATAACTCGCATCTATCTAATGTCAGCACGCGAAAACGTACTTCAACATTAAATAACCCTCGAAAATATTAAATTCTCGAGAAAAAGAATTATCACGATTTTTTTCTAATTTTTCTAAATTTATAGGGCCTCAAAATATAATAATTTTGAATTCCACCAAACCTATCTTATGGCATTCCAAATCTATATTTTTCCAGAAAATTTTTAGCAATTAAATTTGCCAAAATACCATTGATATTTAAAAAATACTAATTTTTAGGATTTCTAAAAATAATTTCTAGAATATTCCTAATTTTCCCTGAGAATCCCATCGTTCACGAAATTTCCAATTCCGCCCGACAATTCTCAAATCCAATGAAAATTTTTAATTTTAATGGATTTTTCTAATTTTCTAGATCAAAAAATATAATTTTAAAGGAATTTGAATGGTCACGGGCGCCCGAATGGACACACCACATGCCAAACAACAACCCCACATTTTTCCAAAATTTAAAATAACCTTTGTCTAATTTTTAAGAATTTTTTGAAATTTTTAAATTACCCCGAACGCATTTAGAATACGAACGGTCAAAAAATTCCGGAATTCCAACGGTTTTCTCGGAATACGGAAAGCCAAAAGTTTTGGGAAAATGAAAAGACACAAAAAAAAAATTCGGAATGTGAAAGGTCAAAGGTTTCCGGAATACGGAAGGTCAAAAGTTTTTCCGGAATTCGGAAAGCCAAAAGGTTTCGGGAAAACGGAAAGCCAAAGGTTTTCCGGAAGTTGAAAAGCCAAGAAATTTAAAGAAGAAAATTTCAGAGAATTTTCAGAGAATTTTTTTCTCAAATCCCCTATTTTTCAGTATTTTCCAGGCTTATTTTCAAGCTTTTTTCTGAAATATATTCAAAAGCTTTTTTTTAAAAATAAAAAACTCATTTTTTAAAAAAATGGAAAAAAAATAATAATAAGCTTTTGATTAGCTTATAATAAACTTCAATTCAATGGACGAATCGACGTTGCGGAAAAATTTCGTGAGTTAATGCTATTTTTCTCTATTTTTAATGGTTAAAATCGAGCATTAATGGAACTTTTTACAAAAATACCATAGAGTTTATGGTGGATATTTTTGTAGAATGGATTCTCTGAATTTCTAGAATTTTTAGAAATTTTTTCCTAATTTTTTAGGAATTTTTTGTGCATTTTTATGATTAAAAATATATTTTTATACATTTTTGCGGGTTTTTTCCGCGGGAATGCGATCAAATTTCTGTCAATTTGCTACTGAAATTCAGTAGGGGACAGCGTGTTGATGCATAAATTGCTCTCCCGTGTGCGTGGGGTCCTCTCCACCTCTCAAATCTGATATTTCCTTCTTTTTTCCGTGGAAAAATCTCTTTAAAATGATTTTTAAGCATAAATCATAATTAATCATAATTATGATTAAAAGAAAGTTTAAATCTTAATCATGGATTAAGTTAATCCGGATTAGCAGAGAGAGAGAAGAGATGGAATTGGAGAGAAAGTTATTGGAGAGGGTGGAGAGGGTGGAGAGGAGAGAAGAGATTCTCTCTCATATCTCTCTCTCACTCTCATTCGCGCAGGAGGCGACGGGAGGTGGGGGGATTTATGTCCATTAGATGGTATGCTTCTTTTGGCATGATTTATATTCATTAGATGGTATGCATTGATTTTTATGATCAACTATGTTATTTATGGATTGAAGGAGCTTCTATGCTTTTATCCATGGTTTTATAAGGATCTTTTGATCTTCTGAATAATTACATGTGCTTTGAAGGTAACATTTGCCTTCGTTTTTTTTTGCACGTAATTTTGGAGTATATTTCTTATACTCTTATATATATTCCAACTCGGATACCTAGTTGCTTATATATCTAGGTGAGTTATTTTTCTACCCTAACTTTATTATGTTTTGGGTAGTTATCATTAGAAAGGCGCCAATAATACAATTTCTTTTCTAATGATGTACTCAGAAGGAGTTATTCCTTGATGTAGTCTCAAGTATATAGAGACAGGTTTAGTATGTGAAAGTCTGGATAAGGCCATCTTATTCCTTTTACACAGGATTTTATTCATATTTTCCTAGACGGCATACTAGGGAGTTTCAAATTGTTAAGGTATGTATGGGTGGTATCATGGTGGTATGGGACGCTAGTGATCCCTCACATATATTATCTTATGGGATAATTTGGGCTCAAGATTGTTGCTTTGCTTACATCACTTAGCATGTTGACCTCAACATTCAAAGACAATCTTATTTTCTAAATTCACTAGAAGTTATATTGTGGGCATTCTCTAGATAAATTTCTTTTATCTATAGCCTGCATGTTTTGATGAGGGTAATCTCATTGACATTTTCACTTGTTGAAATCTCTTTCTTTAGAGTTCAAACAAGTTTATCTTGTTGTGTTCGGATAAGGAAATTTGGATTCTTCCTTTGTTGGCATTTCTTTCTCTAGTTCCGTACTTTAGGTGATTTACACAATCAACCTGATAGGTTTACGGATGGATATATGTGACTCATCGAGACGTTGATGACTCTCTATGTTGATATGGGTAACTCGAGACGTCGATTATTCCATATGCAGATGTGGGTATGTCGGGGTGCCGATGAATCCCTGGTTTCTGCTGTTATATAATGCCATGTTTTCCTACTTTATTCCGAATGGTTTACAACGAGGAAGTTACTTTGAATGTGAATTATTGTGATCATCCGCAGTAGTCTGATGGGCAAACAGAGTGTATGAATCAGATTGTAGAGGATATGCTTCATGCATATGTCTCTAGAAAACCATCATATTGGAAAAAATATCTTCCAATGATGGAAATTGCCTATAACAGTTTTAAATTTACGGCTATTATTTTTTAGTCCGTGCATACTTATGTATGGGTATCAACCCAGGGCACCTATTGATGTCAATCTTAAGGACATCGAGCTTGATGCATCGAGGGATTTCTTGCGAGATATGCAGGAAATTCTGACCGAAGCTCGGGATTCTATCAGGAGTGCTCATGATAGGGCACGGTTTTATGCTGATAGGGGACGCTCATCTCGGTCTTTTGAACCAGGAGCGTTGGTTTATTTTAATGTTCCTAAAGATTCTCAGACTTTGTCAATGGGAAAATGCTTGAATTTATCTCCTAGATATTGTGGTCCATTTCGAGTTATATATCGGATTGGCACGGTTGCGTATGAACTAAAACTACCTCCAATTGTTAGAGTTCATCTAGTCTTTCATATCGATAGATTGAAAGGAAAACTGGGAGGTGAGGATGACACAATTACTCCTCAAGAACTCGTTAAAGTCGATGAATTATCCTATGTTCCACATGAACCTGATAAGGTACTTGAATTCAGGGAAAGGAAACTTTGTAGTTGACTAATCCCTGAGGTTAAAATAAGGTGGAAAGATAGGGAAATTGAGAATTCGACTTGGGAGTCGGTTGAGATTGTTCAGCGCAGTTCTCCTTCTTTTCATTGCAAGAGTGCAATGTTTTGAGAGAGGGGAAGTATGTTATATGTACATTATGTGTGCTATGTTATATACACATTATGTGTGCATATACTAGGAGGCTAACCCACATTAGGCTTGTGAGCATGGGAGCATGGGAACAAGCTCTAGTGGAGCATGGGTTAGGACTAACCTTAAGGTTTAAGGTTAGGGTCAGGCATCCAAGGGTCACACATGAGGAATGGAAAGTCAAGAGTCACTTGAGGGCCCTCCTATATAATAGGGGCATGGGGCACACTCAAGGGAGCTTGGGGGGCTTGGAGGCTAGGAAGCTTGAGGCTTATGCTATGGTCTCTTGTGTAGAGATCCATATCTACTCACCTACCATTTCACACTTTAGCTACATGCTATTGGATTGGAGTTATACCTCTTGATGGTATGGGACATCAAGGTAGAGGTATGATGTATTTCATTTATTATTCATGTGTGCATCCCTTGGGCTCGGGGGTGGTTGGGTGGTTGAGTTTATACCTGATTTATGCATGTTTATGCATAACAATTATCTAGAGAGATCTTAGGGTTTTAACAGGTCCTCTCCACCTCTCAAATCTGATATTTCCTTCTTTTTTTCGTGGAAAAATCTCTTTAAAATGATTTTTAAGCATAAATCATAATTAATCATAATTATGATTAAAAGAAAGTTTAAATCTTAATCATGGATTAAGTTAATCCGGATTAGCAGAGAGAGAGAAGAGATGGAATTGGAGAGAAAGTTATTGGAGAGGGTGGAGAGGGTGGAGAGGAGAGAAGATATTCTCTCTCATATCTCTCTCTCACTCTCATTCGCGCAGGCGACGGGAGGTGGGGGGGCTGCGTAGCAGCCGCCGGCGAAAAAACGCCCCCCCCTAAAAAAATCAAAATGGTTATAAGCTTATTAAAGCTTATTTTTTTTTCATTTTTTTAAAAAAATGAGTTTTTTTATTTAAAAAAAAGGCTTTTTGAAAATATTTCAGAAAAAAAGCTTAGAAAAAGCCTGAAAAATTCAGAAAAATTAGAATTTGAGGTTAAAAAATCTCTGAAAAATTCCTGGAAATTTCTTATTGAAAAATTTTGGCTTTTCATCTTCCGGAAAACCTTTGGCTTTCCGTTTTCCCGAAACCTTTTGGCTTTCCGAATTCCGGAAAAACTTTTGACCTTCCGTATTCCGGAAACCTTTGACCTTTCACATTCCGATTTTTTTGTCTTTTCATTTTCCCAAAACTTTTGGCTTTTCGTATTCTGGGAAAACCGTTGGAATTTCGAAATTTTTTGACCGTTCGTATTCTAAATGCGTTTGGGGTAATTTAAAAATTTCAAAAAATTCCTGAAAATTAGTGGAAAATTAGACAAAGGTTATTTTAAATTTTGGAAAAATGTGGGGTTGGTGTTTGGCATTTGGTGTGTCCATTCGGGCGCCCATGACCATTCAAATTCCTTTAAAAATATATTTTTTGACCCAGAAAATTAGAAAAATCCATTAAAATTGAAAATTTTCATTGGATTTGAGAATTGTCGGGCGGAAGTGAAAATTTCGTGAACGATGGGATTCTCAGGAAAAATTAGGAATATTCTAGATATTATATTTAGAAATCCTAAAAATTGGTATTTTAAAATATCAATGGCATTTTGGCAAATTAAATTGCTAAAAATTTTCTGGAAAAATATAGGTTTGGAATGCCATGAGATAGGTTTGGTGGAATTCAAAATTATTATATTTAGAGGCCCTATAAATTAGGAAAAATTAGAAAAAAATCATGATAATTTTTTTTTCTCGAGAATTTAATATTTTCGAGGGTTATTTAATGTTGAAGTACGTTTTCTCGTGCTGACATTAGATAGATGCGGATTATTCGCATATTATTAATACGATTATATCTCGTATTAATGGATATTTATGTTTGGATTAATTCTAAACGATGTATTCATGAATTTTTACCATTATTTAGCCATTCTTTTTGGACATGTTCCTTAATTTCTTTTGATGGCTATAATTTACGTTCAAAGTGTGTTTCACCTTTGACACTTTTCCATGATAATTTATTTTGCACTTATTTAAGTGTGGATTGTGCTTAATTTCTTAAGCCTCTATCATGGATCAGTTGATCGGTTTGTTTTGGGTGGTGGATTTTTATTGGATATTTTCCAAGTTTTATATGGACTCATCAGGTTCTGCCTAGATCACTTGTGTCTAGGGGTTTTTTATTGAGTGCTACACACATGTGTTTCACTTACTTACTTTGGAGTTTTATTTGAACAACACAACGTTCATATACTCCGGATTGATGAGTTGGCCACCAATTTTAATGCTTCTTTTGGCATGATTTATGTCCATTAGATGGTATGCATTGATTTTTATGATCAACTATGTTTTTTATGGATTCGAGGAGCTTCTATGCTTTTATCCATGGTTTTATAAGGATCTTTTGATCGTTTGAATAATTACATGTGCTTTGAAGGTAGCATTTGCCTTCGTTTTTTGCACATAATTTTGGAGTATATTTCTTATACTCTTGTATATATTCCAACTCGGATACCTAGTTATTTATATATCTAGGTGAGTTATTTTTCTATCCTAACTTTATTGTGTTTTGGGTAGTTATCATTAGAAAGGCGCCAATAATACAATTTCTTTTCTAATGATGTACTCAGAAGGAGTTATTCCTTGATGTAGTCTCAAGTATATAGAGACAGGTTTAGTATGTGAAAGTCTGGATAAGGCCATTTTATTCCTTTTATACAGGATTTTATTCATATTTTCCTGGACGGCATACTAGGGAGTTTCAAATTGTTAAGGTATGTATGGGTGGTATCATGGTGGAATGGGACGCTAGGGATCCCTCACATATATTATCTTATGGGATAATTTGGGCTCAAGATTGTTGCTTTGCTTACATCACTTAGCATGTTGACCTCAACATTCAAAGACAATCTTATCTTCTAAATTCACTAGAAGTTATACTGTGGGCATTCTTTAGATAAACTTCTTTTATCTATAGCCTGCATGTTTTGATGAGGAAAATCTCGTCGGCATTTTCACTTGTTGTGTTCGGATAAGGAAATTTGGATTCTTCCTTTGTTGGCATTTCTTTCTCTAGTTCCGTACTTTAGGTGATTTACACAATCAACCTGATAGGTTTACGGATGGATATATGTGACTCATCGAGACGTTGATGACTCTCTATGTTGATATGGGTAACTCGAGACGTCGATTATTCCATATGCAGATGTGGGTATGTCGGGGTGCCGATGAATCCCTGGTTTCTGCTATTATAATGCCATGCTTTCCTACTTTATTCCGAAAGGTTTACAACGAAAAAGTTACTTTGAATGTGAATTGTTCTGATCATCCGCAGTAGTCTGATGGGCAAACAGAGTGTATGAATCAGATTGTAGAGTATATGCTTCGTGCATGTCTGTAGAAAATCATCATATTGGAAAATATTTCAATGATGGAATTTGCCTATAACAGTTCTAAATTTACGGCTATTATTTTAGTCCGTGCATACTTATGTATGGGTATCAACTCAGGGCACCTATTGATGTTAGTCTTAAGGACATCGAGCTTGATGCATCGAGGGATTTCTTGCGAGATATGTAGGAAATTTTGACCGAAGCTCGGGATTCTATCAGGAGTGCTCATGATAGGGCACGGTTTTATACTGATAAGGGACGCTCATCTCGGTCTTTTGAACCAGGAGCGTTGGTTTATTTTAATGTTCCTAAAGATTTTTCAGACTTTGTCAATGGAAAAATGCTCGAATTTATCTCCTAGATATTGTGGTCCATTTCGAGTTATATATCGGATTGGCACAGTTGCGTATGAACTAAAACTATCTCCAATTGTTAGAGTTCATCCAGTCTTTCATATCGATAGATTGAAAGGGAAACTGGGAGGTGAGGATGACACAGTTACTCCTCAAGAACTCGTTGAAGTCGATGAATTATCCTATGTTCCACATGAACCTGATAAGGTACTTGAATTCAGGGAAAGGAAACTTTGTAGTTGACTAATCCCTGAGGTTAAAATAAGGTGGAAAGATAGGGAAATTGAGAATTCGACTTGGGAGTCGGTTGAGATTGTTCAACGCAGTTCTCCTTCTTTTCATTGCAAGAGTGCAATGTTTTGAGAGAGGGGAAGTATGTTATATGTACATTATGTGTGCATATACTAGGAGGCTAACCCACATTAGGCTTGTGAGCATGGGAGCATGGGAACAAGCTCTAGTGGAGCATGGGTTAGGACTAACCTTAAGGTTTAAGGTTAGGGTCAGGCATCCAAGGGTCACACATGAGGAATGGAAAGTCAAGAGTCACTTGAGGGCCCTCCTATATAATAGGGGCATGGGGCACACTCAAGGGAGCTTGGGGGCTTGGAGGCTAGGAAGCTTGAGGCTTATGCTATGGTCTCTTGTGTAGAGATCCATATCTACTCATCTACCATTTCACACTATAGCTACATGCTATTGGATTGGAGTTATACCTCTTGATGGTATGGGACATCAAGGTAGAGGTATGATGTATTTCATTTATGATTCATGTGTGCATCCCTTGGGCTCGGGGGTGGGGTGGTTGAGTTTATGCCTGATTTATGCATGTTTATGCATAACAGTTATCTAGAGAGATCTTAGGGTTTTAACATATAGCGCCAGCTCATTTAGTCGGGTTCACACTATAGAGAACCCGTGTATGTATTGGTTGAGTACCTTTCATATTGTGTGTACTCTTATTCTTGTATATGGTGTGTTGAGTGTTGAGTAGAGAAGAAGAAGATTTTCAGTCTCTCACCTTGTGTGTTCTCTATTAGGGTTTTGTGAGTGTGTGTGTGTGCTTGCAAGAGCTCAAGCTCTCTTCCCCCCTACATCTTTTCAGATCGAACAATAATGGCCTGAGGTATGCGGACGGCTACTCACGCACTTGCTAGCTAACACACCCTTAGTATAAGGTGCTCCCAAGGTGATATGAACCCAAGTCTTATCCACTAGGCTACTGCCATGGGGACCATTCTACTCCTTTTTTTGCATAGCAAGCTCATCTTTGTGAGCAATGAAGCTGCTCTTGCTATGGGCAGCCTAACCACGACAGTACTAGGTTTGGACATTGTATGGTGATTGATTGTGGCTAAATAACTTGAGACAAATTGGGTAGGCTTGGTGTACAACGAAACAGGCTATATGCACGTGTGGGATGATATTCCCATATTTCACTTGAGAAAGGATGGAGAATCTTCTTAGAAATCTTTGTGCATAGCTTTCTAAGTGCAAATGGCTATCCAATTGACAGGGGATGGTTTTGAAAGAGTAGGAAAATTTCAGTTTCTTGTGATGTCTAATATTACCTTAGTTTGAAGATAGGGTCATTTGAGTTCAATTGGACTTGATGTAAGTTGGCCGAGCAAAACCAACATGAGTTACGACTCCTAGTGGACCTTATAAATGGATGTGTACTGCAAGCCATTTATAATCACACTAGAAAATACAATGATCGGTCTTCATTGCATGCGTGCCCTTGGGAATATAGTGCAAACACCCTCCACCCTAATATAGTGCAAACACCCTCCACCCTCCACCCTAAGATACAATCCAAGTTTCCATGGGTTGGATCTAGCATGCAGGTGGGAGCTTGGAGACGCGAGTCTAGAGGCATGAACATGGACACGTGAGCCAAGAGACGTAAGCCTAGAGACGTGAACTTCCAGGTGTGAGCCAAGAGAGACGTGAGCCTCTAGGTGTGAGCCTACATACGTGAGCTTGGAGATGTGAGCCAAGGGACATGAGCCTAGAGATGTGAACCTCTAGGCGTGAGCCTACACACGTGAGTTGGAGCTGTCAACTTGGAGACATAAGTCTAGAGGCGTGAATCTAGACATGTAAGCCTAGCATACACGAGCTTACATATGTGAACTTGCATATGTGACCTACCGATGTGAGCCTGAAGATGTGAGTTTAGAGGCGTGAATTTTGACACATGATCACATCTAGTACCAAAAAATAAAAGTATTTAAAAAAAAAACTTGTGTGTAACCATTCTCAGACTTGATCTAGAAGCACCAGAGAGACTAATTGTTGGAAACGACAATGCAATCAATTACAGCGCATCAAACCACACCTCCTCAAATCCACAGCCTTCGATCCTAGGAAAGAACCAACACTCATCATAGTGCTCCCATGAAGCCTAGACTCCTTTAGATCCACCTAAAGTGAATTTCTTTGGAGAAATGAGTCAACGAAACATAGATGTGTGGAGGAACAACATAACACCTAGAAATAGGAGTCGACAATTCTCCAAACTTTGGATTCACCAACTGGCTCTATAAACAACACCTTAAATTTTATGAAGAATGCATTCAACCGCCCTATCTTTGGGTGCAGCTTTAGTGAAGGAGTGGCATCATGACCTAGAACCTTAAGGTTCTCTCCCATAGGACACGATCAAACCCTGTCAGTAGGCAGATGCGACAATATTTCAAACATCTTGTGTCGATTTTGAGCTAGGTTTATCCCAAGTAGACCATGATCAACAAGCAGCCCAAGAATCAAACGAGACATATCTCTTTTGTTGTACCACCAGGGACAAGTATTCCACAATACACCCAACAACAAGTGCACATAGCACAAGCATGAGTTCCGCTCTCCACAGGAGCCCATTATAGAAGTGCCTTTACCATGAAACCCAATCCCAATTCTTCTCTGTTTGGACTAGGAACAAGGAATATGGAGAGGGGTAAGTAGCCAATGCCTGGGACTACCTCGTCATCACTAGGGATCCATGTGAACATTCACAGAACTTGTCCTGAGAGCCACAATGAGCCTATACCCTCAAGGCCAGGTTGGTGGAGAATAAGCACCATTGGAAACCACGCAGCCCAACCCCGTAGGGCAAGAAATCCCTTATTGTGAAATAGAGAGTTTTGTGCAACCATCTCCTTATGTTCGACTGCCACGTGAGTAAGGAGGGTTGCAACTAACATAGCGCCTAGAGGCTCAGAGTTGGGAAAAACCAAGCCAATCCACATTTTGAGGATGATCACCAAATTTGATGGAACTCGAGATCCTATTCAGTATACCTAGAGAAGCTCAATCAAGTTTATGAGGCCATGGGATGGATTGATGATCCCACCAAGATCTACTCATTCAGACTTTGCCTTGAAGGTAAAGCAGGCACCCACTTGAAAAGGCTAGCTACTGCGAGGTCTTGAGACACTTTCATAGTCGGATTCATGTAGAAGTCTTCCACCTGCAGATCCAAGAAATAGGAGATGCATCATCCAAAGCCTCATCGTTGGCCAGTACTGGCTAGAGTCCTTATTAAGGGCACAAGCATGGATGAGTTGGCAGAGAATTTGTTAAACCTTTTAGGCCAGCACGGTAGGGACAACCCCATGAGCAACCTCAAGGCCAGTCCCAACCAGCACCTTAAGCAGGACACCCTCATCTATTCCCATGAAGAGATATGGTTTGGTGCACAATTTACTACCGAAATCATACAAGTATGGAGTGTTCGATGCGGAGGCTTAGATATCAACAATTTTGTGCTCATTGTGCCAACACCATCATGGGAACCAGGAATACAACCCATTGTTGGTACTAGGAATACCTGGCACCATAACCTATGCTCTCGGTGCGCCAAAGCAACCACTAACCCTACTGCGCGCACCAAATGCTTCTCAACCGGTGCATAATCTAGCACCCATTCTCATTAGAACCCCATATCACAACCGCCACCAATGCCATATCCACCTCTGATATTACCACCCCAACCGGTTCCTCCTGGAAAAGCAGGAGTACAACAGTACTCGGTGACATTGCCAGCAGAGAATCCATAATAGGAGAGCTATAAGTAATATGAGCAATATGATTCATATGGGTATCCAGAGAAACCTTTAGCCATACACTATACCTCTTTGTTCTAGGCCATAGTGCAACAAAGAGTGAGGGACCTCAACAATATGGCACACATGATGCAACCTCTTCAATGTTCTCATTGCAAGGGCTCGCACCGTGTTGCTCAATGTCCTCATAGAAGCATCGCACCTAGTGCCCCGACTATATCCCCTAACCTAATGCCAAAACCCAATGTCATTCCATATGGAGGCACATGTTGCAAGTGTAAATTCAAACATGCCTTCAAGGATTATTTGGACATAATGAAAATCACCCCAATGGCCAGAGAACCCCTTCGATGAGCCTTAACTTGTTAAGTATAGTCTCCCTTAATGCCATCTTATTTATATAGTCTCCCTTAATGCCATCATAAGGTTCCAAACCAAGTCCAAGGCAGTTTTGCTAGGAAACATCCAAGATAATAAAGAAGTAGAAAGCTCAAGCTTCTTCAACCTCGAAGCCAACAACCCAAGAGCCAGAGGTGTAAGCCCAAAGGCTCATCAGTCCCTAAAAAGGTTAATGGACCAGGAACGAGAGGTCTAGAAGAAGAAAAGATGAAAGAGCACACCTTGGAAACACAACGCACGACCAATTATCAAGAGCAACGGTGTCGTGACCATTGAAAGTGGTTCAGATGATAGCTCTGAAGCTACCTCCCTTTACAAAGACAATGAGTGATCTCCCATTCAAACCTGATCTTCCCAAAGAAAAGAAACCCATTGACTACACAAACCTTTTCCAAAGAAACTTAAAGAGTACCCCAACCCGTGTTAGAGAAAGAGAAAATGAAACAAGTCCAACAACTTATAAGGAAGGTGTAGGCTAAACTATACTTGAGTAAGTGGTCGAGTACAAACCACTAATCGCGCTTGAGGAGATCCTTTACCCCATTCAAGAGCTAATCATAGAACCATGAGGGAAGGTGCTGGCTTGTAAGGAAGGTGTAGGCTAAACTGAAGCTAGTACTTGAGCAAGTGGTTGAGTATGAACCACTAACCTTGCCTGAGGAGATTCCTCACCCCATTCTAGAGCTAATCATAGAACCATGAAGCAACCTAAGTGCCGACCAAAGGCGTTTATTAAAACTATAACCATTCTTAAGAGGCCGTAAAAAGAGCCAGTTTTGGAGCCTCTTCCTTTGGAACCAATGCAACCAAATTTTGCATTGTTAAATGAAGTGAGGGAAGACTCAGTGGGAGGTGAAAGTTGGCCTTCCCATGTATCATCATAGTCACCATAATATTTTCTTTGATGTGATAGGTGACAACTTCATTTTGACCCCATCAGAGGCATCACCTCCTAGAGAAGGATCAATGTACATCCCAGACGCATTGGTAGGTCTAAGCCCACCTCCAAGTAAGTACGAGCTAAGTAAGCATGAATATCATACGAGGGACATAGCAAGCCTCACAACCTTCTTATCCTTTGAAGTCCTAGTCATGATAAGTTCTCTTTTCCAAGGAAATTCAGTACTTTGGAGAGACTTATTCGACTGGATGAATGGGAACTTAAGATTCCACACAATTGAACCTGAACCTGAGGAGGAGGATGAGCCATGCCACAACAAGCGCTCTCCCTGCATACCCATGATAAAAGTACATCCAAAAGGTCCCATGAACAAGATGTGACACTACTTCGAAAGCGAGGAAATGAATACCGTGCACCAGTTTTTTATAAAGGATGAATGGGAACTTAAGATTCCACACAATTGAACCTGAACCTGAGGAGGAGGATAAGCCATGCCACAACAAGCGCTCTCCTTGCATACCCATGATAAAAGTACATCCAAAAGGTCCCATGAACAAGATGTGACACTACTTTGAAAGCGAGGAAATGAATACCGTGCGCCAGTTTTTTATAAAGGAATGATGGTCTCCAGAATCGTGATGGTGTCAACATAATCACCAAGGATTGTTGGGAGACTTGGGGAAGCCCACCTTTTGGACAAGCCTCTTGGTCAATCTTATTACATAGGAACACGACCAAACCCTTAGGCATCCTATAGGATGATGCAAAGATTAAGACCTTCGGGCTAAGCTTCCACCACACATTTGTGGTGGTGATGAATTTTTAGAGGAGAGGGTCATACACCATGATCCTCCGAGGTCTTACATGAGAGATGCTGAAGGTTGGTCCACGATTGGGAAACCAATCACATTTACATACACAAGGGTAATCAATCCTTGAAAATAAACTTGAAAATAGGGAAGAGTCATCCCATTGTTAACCCATGACGGACATTGAGACATACTATGTTTTACGTCATTAATTTAAATATTCTGAGTCATGGGCCGGGCTTGTCGGCACCATATGTTAAGGATAAAGGGATTGGGTGATCGCCGATGAGAGGCGCACCTTGAATATCAGTAGGATAAGGGTTAGGATCGGCCGGCCATGTATGGGTGCCCAAGTGTGAACGGCCAAGTCACCTATAAGAGTCATATGTAACCCTAAAATCCTTATTCTCATGTGTTGTGAATACAAGAGTGCTCTTGCCTTATCTCTTTGGTTTCCTTCTCTTGCGTGTGAGAGAGAGAGAGAGAGAGTGAGAGAGCGATCGAGCACTGTGTAGCGGCACGGCGGCGGAGAGGCGGTAGAGCGGCGCGACGGCGGCTCCTTCTTCACGGCTGCGACACGGGAATCCTTCAAGGCGGCGGTTGAGCAGTGAGTGACACACCCTTTGCATTCTGTTTGAGCTTCCTTCCCTGGTTGTATGCTTGCAGCCATTCGTGGCTCGCATACGGTGTCTGGCAAGTCCCCAGCTACGACCTGTGCGGCAAAAGCGCACATTTTTGGCGCCGCTGCCGGGGAGTTGCCCTGCACCAAGCTCCAGTTTGCAGCTCGGCTGCTGCGTGAAGTTTAATCTGCACTGTAGGAAAGCGACTGTGTGTTTGTTGTTGAGGTGTTTCTGTGTTTTGCAATCTGTTTCTGCAATTTGTCTTCTGCATTTCTGTTTCTTTTGTTAATTTTCCGCTCCGCGCGTGGGCGTGCATTCTGTTATCTGGTTATCTGCGTGCGGAGGGGGGATTTCTGAATCCCCAGATCTGTGCTGTGTGCGAACTGCGCTGCGGCCAAGGCTGAACCCTAAAGAAACCCTAGAAAACTTATCAAAAAAAAAGAAAATAAAAATAAAAAAAATATAAAAAATAAAAAATAAAAAATTAAATTTTATTTTTAAAGAAAGAACCAAACGTGTGGAGAGAAAAGATTTTCTAATTGGAGAAAATTTTTTTGAAAAGAAAGAACCCCAATCGACCCTCGACCCCCGGCCTCGGTCTCGGTCTCGGTCTCGGTCTTTTGATATATATATATATAGGAGAGTGAGCCTCCATAGCTTTCTTTCAAGTGAGAGCTTATGGGAAGTCGTGCCCTATATGTAGCCCACTCCCCAAGGAGTAAAGTGAGCATGTGGGATAAAGCCCTCACCCTTTCCTCCACAAGCAAATAGGCTTTTGCCCCTTCCCCCCAAAGGAAACGGACTGTTTTGAGGACTACAGGAGCTCTAGATAGGCGAACACGGTGCTGTAAAGTACACTAGGACCCTTTAAACGATACGCTCGTTTCGAGCTATCACACGCCCTAACCCAGGTTCGCCCAGGTTCGACCATAAGTAAGGGGGTCAAAAATGGGTTAAAAACAATCTAAAAACAAGTAAAAACGAGGTGCAAAACACCTAAGAAACCACTTGTGTGAGTTTCAAGGGTAGTTACCAACGCACGTAGGGTACCCATGTCACATGCATCTACGTTCTGGTCGGGTGCTAGAGCCTGAACCACTAGAAAGTGTTTCAGTTTACGCAGGCTCACACCATCCCTCCACGTTAGCATCTTGGCCTTCGGCTGGAACCCAAGGGAGTGCAACCCAAGATCCACGAATAGTGGATAGTGACTCGTCCTCTGACTCAGAAGCCATGGAAGGACACCCTACCAAGAACCCTGAGGAGACAAGCCAAAACATGCCAGTGTGGGCCCCACAACCCGGATCTAGCATGTTTAGTCGTCTAATAGAGACCTTTAGTAGAGCTGCACGCTCGGAACATGCGACAAGCGAAGTAAATGAAGAAGGAGGGGTAGTGGATTCGCCATTCACATCTTATGTGGACCCTACCTTCCCAAAGAGTGTCCATGTGGATATTCTACCCACTTCGTTCAATGAGGGCCCTACTGAGCTACCACATTCCGATGCTCTTCCTAAAGTAGAGGTCCCTAGAAGCCAATCCATAAGAAGTGACATTGCGTCCACTTCAAGAGAACCATTTGGCACACCAAGTCTGGATGGGATATTTCTCAATGAAAATTGGGAATATGATCTACACACAGAGACTTTAACGGACCTATACACAGGTTACACATACCATGTGGGTTGGTTAGAAGTCCTACGATCTACATCTAGCGCCACTAATCTAGAAGAGCAACAGCAAATGATATGTGAGGTTATTCATAGAATTATCCAAATTGAGAGGCAAAATAGGGGAGTGAACTTAGTTTCCACTGGCCCTATGAGATTTTTGGATACGGGCAAGGCTAAACAACCAACCCTATCACAATTGGGGTGGAGACTCCCTCGGTGAGTCCCATAGACCCTTCGTATGTTGTTTCGCCTGGAGTCTCAATGCAGGTTGAGCCCACGAGCAGTAACTTTAGCTTTCCAACCTTGGCTCAACTTTCCATTAAGGAATCCACAATGCCTACCCCAATGATGAGTATGACAGAAAGCGCACCTGTTACCACTGTAGTTAGTACGACACCGCTACCTAGTGGAACAGTACCTACAGCAGTGCGTGCCAGTGCCTATCAACCCTATGTACCTATCGCTACTCATGCTCATGTAGCTCCTACGCCTCTTAGTATGCCAATGGCGTATGCTCCACGACCACCTTATCATAACCATTATCCAAGGGGAGCTAGGCCTAGTCACATATCATATCCTACGTCATTTGCCAACATACTCAGACCAACGCCAACTCCTATCAGCCAGGCTATCCCAGAAGTGCCTCCACCAACTATGCCTGCTCACTTAGGTGATCTCGCAGCATTTGCTCAGACGATCGGACGATCCATTGCGGAAAACATGCGGGGCATGCCTGAGAGAGAACCTAGAAGCAAGGCAGTACAAGTGGCTAAGCTCACTCAAAACTTCAGTGGTAACGAGGATGTTAGGAAGCACATTGAAGTCTTTGAACACGTGTGTGATTCCTTGGAAGAGCACAATGAGTTGCATAAGTGTAAAGCCTTAGGCTTAACCTTGAGTGGGAAGGCCGGAGATTGGTGTCGAACCTTAAGGGTTGAAGAGCGCACTCACTACCCCACTCTCAAGAGATTGTTCTTGAAAGAATACATACGTGAGGGTGTGCTTTGGGGAGTAGCATCTCAACTCCAAAAAGCTGAACGCGAGGAAGGGGAGTCAGTGAGAGACTTTATAAGCGATTGAAGCATCTAAATTCTCGCTGCACTCCCGACGAGCGGTTCAATAATAACCAACTGCTCGATAGATTCATCCGAGGATTGCGCCACGAGGACATTTACAATGGCCTAGTCATTAGAGGTCTTACAACGTGGGAAGCAGTCACTGCCAATGCAATCCAGTTAGAAGACAACTTGATGATTGCAGGTAAAAAGGTGTCTTCAGAAACAAAATCCGTTAGTTCGCAAGTATCTGGGCACGAGCCAATGACGGTAAAACCTATTGCCAAGGAGCCCAAGATATCTGAAATATCTGTGACCGACCTTACTAAGGCTCTCCAAGAATACTTTAGGGGTAATCGAGCTCCTCAGAATAGCCATATGTACCCAAGGAGAGAGCAACAATGGTGTTCGGTGTGCTTAGGACCACATAGCACGAGTGAATGTCCCACATTCAGAGTCAAATTCAATGGGAATTGCAATGCATGTGGTAAGTATGGCCATCAATCTAAAGATTGCCTAGTACTTAAGCGAATGTTGGCAAATCAGGCACCACTAGCCTGGTCAAACACACCTCAAGTACCCGCGCTAATGCCTGCACAACCTGTCGAGCAACCGTCACAGCACATAATTCCAAGGAATCCGAATGTAGTCCAGTCTGTGCCGTTACCACCGCCAGTGCTAGGACCACAACCTCCACATCCAAGGATTACCCCTGTAAACCAGATGGGTTGTGAGTCACATAGTGCGTGTGGGGATTATGAAGAGGAGATAGACTCCACTGCTCCATATGGGATTGATACGTTTGAAATGATTCCCCAGTACTACATGGAGGATCATTTCGGGCAAGTCAAGCCTGTATATCAAGCGGTTGCTCTCGCCACAAGAGGGCAAAACCTTAATACCTTGGCGAGGAGACCACCTCTTCAATGCTACGATTGTGGTGGACCGCATCGTGTAGCGGAGTGCCCTAATAGGCTACAGAAGATCGCTACTCATATGCAACCAAATCAAGGGAGCACATCGGGAATGCCGGTACTTACATGTAATCGTTGTGGCATAGATCATTTGATCGCTCAATGTCCACATAATCCTAATGCACCCAAGATTACGCCATTGAATTTGGTTGAGGTCACCAACCAAGCACGAGAAACCACACCCATTGTACCCGTGAATGTAGTTACACGATCAATGCTTCAAAATCAAAACTACATTCTTGAAGAGAGGGATACCGCATCAATCGCTCAGGCAAAGAAAAAGAAAACACGGCGGAAGAGATCGCTTAATGCCACGAGCTCCAAGCCCAGTTCAAAGACCAACATAGGGACAGGAGACGACCTCGTGTATATGAATGATCCTGAAGATGATTCCGATTCAATAGAAACCATGGGGACCAAAGCCACTACCTTAAGGGAGGAACCCACTCGGGAGCTCAACGAAGGAGAATCAAGCAAGTACATAAATAAAGGGAAACAGAAGGGAACTTCCTCGGCCCCACAACCAAGTCAGTTAATTCCCTCTCGACCACCCAAACTGACTGAGACTCCCCAAGACAAGCCACGTGGGCCAAAAACCCTTAAGAAAAAGATTGGAACTTATCCAAACCCAGTTGAGGAGATTGAACAAGTGCAACACTTAAGGGGTTTGGTGGAAGAAACACAAAGAGAACTGGAGCCAAACCCGAGAAAAATCAAAATTCCAGACACAGTGTTTCCTACGCAAGTTCAGCCTCACAGGAACCATAAACCGTTAGCTATACCTAGTATCATTCGGGAAGAAAGTGAGGATAGGACATCAGGAAGTGGGCAAACACCCTTCTTGCTGGAAAGAATGTTTAGTGAGGGAATGCCTGACCCCATCGAAGAGGAAGTAATTCCATCTTCACCAGTCCCTAGTCAAGGGGCGATGTCTCGAAAAGTACTGTTGAATGTGTCTAAGCTAATGGATTTCATGTCCTCTGAAATCAGAACCACGATCATATCCAAATTATACGGAGATCCTAAGTTATTCTTAGCTCTTCGGGCATTTCTCAATGGAGAACTAAAGGCGGGGTTATCACAATTTGCAAATATGGATAGACCTGACACGCTTCAAGATGAAGGGGAACATTGGGATCTACAACCCAACCCAAATGAAGATTCGGTCGTTGAAATACCTGTGAACAAGTTGGGACAGTACTTTGAAGGTGACGAATCTAATGCAACCCTCCCCATTACTACCAAGGGATTAACTTTAAAGGGAATCCTTGATGGTGGTGCTGGAGTGAGCATTGTGACTAAAAACTGTTGGGAATCTATGGGGAGACCTCACCTCGAAGTCACAAACATAGTGGTTAAGATGGCAAATGCAACTATTGCTAAACCTATTGGAATGTTAAGGGACCTTAAGATTAAGGTTTTGGGATACAAGGTAAGACATACCTTCATTGTAATGGATTTCTCCAAGCATCCTATGTCATATCAAATGATCTTAGGACGTCCTTTCATGAGGGAAGCACAAATGGTGCATGACTGGTCGAAAAACCATGTCTACCTACAATTCTAGGACTCTGTCATTCGAGTTGATCTTGAGAATGGTTGTGCACATCCTTTAGGAAGCAAGGTTATCATCAATAATCGATCGGATACCACTGTTCATTCCGCCCCATTAAGGTATTGCTATACATGCAAAAAAGAGACTGATGATGGGAAGGATTCTCCTTACATGGATGTCCTACCGGGTATGACTGAGTCGGATAACGTGGATTGGGTACACCTAGCGGCAACCATAGACACATGGGGAAATAGAGGCACAAGTTGGGTAACACCGGAGGGGCAAGATATGCCACCGTTAGTGCCAATAAACATGATAGGTGTTATGCACTTGACTCCTGATGATGGCGAGGAAGTGGCAAACTCCACTGACACTGAAAGTAGCGAAGACTCTGACCAATGCAACTCTGAGTATGAATCTCAAGAAGAAACTGACCCTGAGCCTGATGGGGGAAATGAATCAAATATTCACCCAAATGTGGAAGCAAGGTGCTCAAGGCCTAGGACACTGACCTCCTGCAGTTCATCCGAAAGTGAGGGGGACACAAGTGAAAATCGACTAAGTGAGTTCGAATCTGACAGAAACAAAAATCAAAAACTTGGTAAGAAGAAAACGAGACATAAGCGCCAACGCTATCGAGCTAATGTACGAACTGCAATAAATAAGGAGAGATCCACTGTAGAATGGCTTAGTTATGTAGGAGCCATTGACGCTCATCGGAAGATAGCGGATAATTGGGGACAATACCTCCAAAGTGTCATGTGGTGTATTCCGCAACCTCATGACGTCGCCCAATTAGAAATCGAAGAGAAGCCAAAACTAAGTCGTACTGCAAGAAGGCGGTAAAACCAAGAGTTGGCTCAGCAATAAAAGGAAGCGGAATTGAAAGAAAAAAGCCTGGCACAACAAGAACCAGTAGACTTACACCCCGCACCCGAGCATTTCAAATCATTCACTACAGGGGAACGTAAAGTGGTCTACACAAAAGCCCAACGAACACCTACCAATGGGAGTAGCGGTGTCTACGATGGTCCTGCGGTAGTTAAGGAGATAGACTTAGCAGATCCGGGTGAGGAGTCTAAACCAGTTTTTATTGCTCAAGACCTCACCAAGGCGGAAGAAGCTGCACTTACGAAGCTTCTTAAAGAATTCAAGGACATATTTGCTTGGACATATCATGATATGAAGGGTGTTCCACCCTCAGTGGTGCAACACACGATTCCAATGATTAGCACTGCTAAACCAGTCCAGCAACGTCCCTACCCAATGAATCCTAAGGACGCAAAGATTGTACAAGAGGAAATTGAAAAGCTGGTAAAATGTGGATTCATATACCCAATTGAGCACTCAGAATGGGTTTCTCCGATAGTCATCGTGCCAAAGAAGAATGGGAAACTCAGAGTGTGCGTTGATCTCAAAAAGGTTAATGCAGCCACCAGAAGGGATCATTACCCCTTGCCATATTCTGAACATGTGCTTGAAAGAGTGGCAGGCAAGGAGGCATATAGCTTTTTAGATGGGTACTCGGGTTACAATCAGATCACAATTGCAGTCGAGGACCAAGCTAAAACAGCATTTATCACGGAGTTTGGAGTGTTTGCCTTTCGCGTCATGGCTTTTGGTTTGACCAATGCACCTGCAACATTCCAACGATTTATAAACACGGTCTTTAAGGAATATCTAAGGGACTTCTGTGAAGCTTTCTTAGATGATCTTTGTGTTCATTCCTCTTGGGACGAGCACTTGATGTGTTTACGAAAAATATTTGAAAGGTGTAGATTATATCGCATCTCCTTGAATCCTTTCAAATGCCAATTCTGGGTTAAACACGGAGTTATCTTAGGGCATATAGTGTCCAAAAATGGGATTTCCACTGACGAGAGTAAAATCAAGGTCATTCTGGAATTGCCCCCACCCACCAACTACAAGGGAGTCCAACGTTTTATGGGCCACGTTGGTTATTATCGAAGGTTTATTCTCTTCTTTGCCGAGATAGCTCGACCATTGTATAAGCTTCTCATCGAGTTTATTTGGACCGAAGAATGTGACCGTGCCTATGAGCTATTAAAGAAGGCCTTGGCAAGTGCTCCAATCTTGAGAATGCCTAACTGGGATTTACTCTTCCATGTGCATATTGATGCATCAAACTTTGCTATTGGGTGTGTGTTAACTCAACCTGGAGAACACAAGCTAGACTACCCCATTAGCTTTGCCAGTCCTCGCCAGTTGAACGATGCTGAGATGAACTACACCACTACGGAGCGAGAAGGGTTGGCAATGATATATGCAGTAAGGAAATTTCGTTATTACCTCCTTGCCAACCAAGTTTGTTTTCTATGTGGATCATCAAGCATTGTTGTATCTGGTAAACAAACCATGCTCCACAGGGAGAATCACACGATGGCTATTGATTCTTCTTGAGTTTGATTTCACTGTTGTTGTGAGACCTGGCAGAAAACATGTTATGGCTGATCATTTATCTCGCATACCTAATGGTGAGGCTCCTACAGGGGTTGATGATGACTTACCTGACACTTCCCTGTTCATGGTGGAGACAATGCCTGAATGGAGTGAGAAGATTGTTAACTTTTTGGTTAATGGCTTTCCACCCAAGGATCTTCGTAAAGATCTAGCTCGAAAGCTGATCAAAGAATGCGAACCCTATTGCCTGATAGCCGGGACTCTTTATAAAAGAGGAAAGGATGACGTTCTTAGGCATTGTGCCCGAGAGGATGAGTATCTATACATTTTGCAAGAGGCACATATGGGCGTAGCCGGTGGTCACTTCTCAGGAGACTTAACTACGCGAAAGATCTTACAATCAGGGTATTGGTGGCCCATTATGTTCCAAGATGCATCACTCTTTGTGAAGGGTTGCGATGAATGCCAACGATACAAGAAACCCCAACGGAAAGATCAGATGCCCCTACATCCAATCAAAGTAAACCAACCATTTGAAAAGTGGGGTTTAGACTTTGTAGGTCCAATTAGCCCAGCGGCCCGAAACACACAATCTCGCTATATTATTGTGGCCACTGACTATATGACCAAATGGGCCGAAGCGAAAGCGACACGTAAGGCAGATGCAAGGACAACAGCCAAGTTCCTCTTTGAAAATATAATCACACGATTCGGTTGTCCTTTTGAACTTATGAGCGACAATGGTACGCATTTTATAAATGAAGTGATTAAGGAGCTCACAACAAATTTCATGATATCCCATCATAAATCTACTCCTTACTATCCGCAAGCGAATGGCCAAGCCGAGAGTACCAACAAGACTTTAATCTCTATTTTGACAAAGACAGTTGAAGCTCATCGCACGGATTGGGATCTAAAGCTTACGACAGCTTTATGGGCCTATCGTACTGCGTACAAAGTGGCTATTAATTGCACACCATTCAAAATGGTATATGGCCAAGAAGCAGTCATGCCGTGGGAATTTGTCATTCCTAGTCTTCGTGTTGCATCTCAAGAGGGTTGGCATGGTAATCCCTTAGCAGAGCGTCTGTATATCCTTGAGCGGCTAAACGAAGAAAGACAATTGGCTGTGTACAATGCCCTTGTGGAGAAGGATAGAAGGAAAAAATGGTTTGATCGCCACCTAAAGGACAAGGACATCAAGGTTGGGGATAAAGTCCTGATGTATGTAGTGCGTAACGAAAAGAAGAAGCTCAAATATGCTGGTAAAGGACCATATAGAGTATGTGAAATTACCCCGCAAGGTACCATTAGAGTGGAGACTCTCGACGGAGTTGAAACCATTGGATTCCTTAATGGGAGTAAATTCAAAAGATACTATGACCCCCTGAGCCAGGAGGAGTTACATGCAATCCATCAAAAGAAGGCAGCTAAAGAACAAGCTGAGCTTAAAAAGATACAAGCGAGAGTCGAAGCCAAAGAACGTCAACATCGTGCTAGGAGACAACGAGAAGCCAACTTGGGAATTACGCAAGTATTTTTCGAGGAAGTAGAGGAGGATGCACTGGAATCTGACCCACCTCTAAGATACCCAATTGAGTTACAGAGTCCTTACGGGGAGGTGCTGTATAATGCATTATTGGATACAGGAGCTCAACACAATTTGCTATCATATGGCGTGTGGTGTCAACTGGGAAAACCACCTTTATCCAAGAGTTCTATCCAAGTTCAAGGAATCAACAAGAAGAAAACCCCTGTCTCAGGAATTCTGCACACTCTGGTTGCTTATGACAAGGGAACCATAATTCAAAGCTTTTTGGTTATGCCTGCTGGTACCATGGAAGGGACTGTAATCTTAGGGTGCAAATGGAAGTGCAATATCGATTGGGCAACCAGACAAGTCACAACGCAAGAACCAACACTAGGTCTGACCGCTCAAAATCCCGCACCTAAGTCATCCACTCAAATATTAGATAACGAAAAATCACAAAGTCCAGTGGCAAAACCATCTTCGATTGTTGGCCACCCCTCTAACGCTTCAACGCCAAGAGTGGAAACAGGCAAGGTGGTCTCTAAAGCTCCGCTTACTATGCCAAAAAACACATACAAATGGGTCCCAAAGGCTTCGTTAATAGCTACTTCCCCTGCTCAATCTCGTTCAGCCACCAAGAAGCCTCGTAAAAGGAAAGCAGCTACCCACCCGAGAAAGGGCAATGTAACATCGCGATGGATCCCTAAAAAATTATTAGTAGCCCAAGGGTACTACGAGGGGAATGACCAGATTTGGGTCCCTAAACATAAGTTGAATCCCTCTACATCACCTGTAAAACCTTGCAAACCAATTGTTGCCACCCCAATGACAATTCAAGACCGTGGTAAGGGAAAGGTAATAGAGTGCTCTGCACCACTTCTTCCAGAGTTAGTTTGGATTCCCAAACGATATCGATCATTACCACCTAGCTCAGGAAGGGAGGAGCCACATGAAGCTTCTAGCTCCTCATGCCAGGCACACACTCATATAGAAGTTTCTACATGCTCTACACCCACTCTTGTCAACACCCAACAAAAAATCGATGAGTCTACGTCTCCCCTTGTAATAGTATCGTCGGAAACCATTTCCTCCATTCGTCAATGGGAGCGTACACTACCATCTCTGCAATTGGATGTGGCTACAAGGGTCATAAAAAGCTATCTGCCCACATCACAACCGATGACCCGCTGGACAAATTGGTTCCAAGAGGCTGCAACATCATTGCAAATAATATGATCTACCCAAGGAAAGGGGGAGCATGTACTCACGCTCGACATTCTAATGCTTCCTCCTTAACCTTCTCCCCTGACCATGTAATTGCCAAATTCAAGGGGATGTATATATATAGCTTCATACATTAAAAAAAAAAAAACAAAGAAAAGAAAAACAAAAAATAGTAAAAAGAGCAAGAGCACAAAAACAAGAGAAATATCCGTATACAATCAAGAACTAGATTGACCTGTCATAAACCTACTGATGCTATATCTGTGTTTGCAGATATGGCAGACGCCCGATCATCATACACTTCATCCACTCCTACCTTTGGTGAGAGGTATCATCTGTACCTTTCTCAGATATTCCACATGTGCTATCCTGTAATTGAAACTGAATGGGATCATATAGATGTACTAGCCAGAGAAGAAAATGTTGAGGAATTAGAATGGTTAATTCGCCTATTGACCATGACTGACCCCTACTCCATAGAGGACATATCCCCGATAGCCCAATGCTTTCCTTTTCCACAAGATGACTATCCTCGCATGGTTACATTTTTGATGAGTTTATGTGGATGGGAAAATGAAAAGGAAATATCTGACAATGATGAATGGACGGATGAAACTCATGGCACTACTGAGGTTGACTTTATTTGTTTGGATGATGCAGATAGAGGCTTAGCCTTAGGGCTAGAGCCAGGACTCTACAACATCCTCTTACCGTATCCTCAGTAGTAGTGTGGTGACTGGTAGGTAGGTTAGTGTTTTCAAGTTTTTTCTAGTTTAGATTCCTTAAACAAGTCTTGAAATTTTCACACTGATGTGCCTCTCGAGGTATAGTGCTTGTTAGTTGATTGTACAGGTTAAAAAGTTTGAGGTGGGTTCGCTTTCAAGTCCTGAGACTGCCGCAACGTTCATCAAAATATATCTACATCAAATTACAAGCTGTCTCGTCAAATCAAGGAGATCTCCAATTACAGGTGTAATTCTTCCATACCCACTCTCTTTCGTTTTTACTGTTCAATTAATTGCATAAACTATAATGCATGACCACATGGAAATTGTCAATGTACTACTTAGTTTTTGAAGTTGCTTGCATGCTAGTGTAAATCATTAATGAGTTTAACTTTATTGGAAATATTCCTAGGCAGCATGACGTCTTTAGTTAACCTTGGAATACGATTGTCTTAGGTCTAGGGTCAAACCATCTTAATGTTTGACACCTGGCCATGTGTGTGTTGACCTCTAGGACATAGCTATTACCCCTTTGTCGAAAGGATGCAAGACAAATTATAGTTCAGGAGCGAAGATCAAAAGAAATAGATTAAAAAAAAAGCCTACAATAAATGGCAATACAAGTCTATGATGTGCTTTAATGTTGGCCTATCGCCTTATTGATACTTGGTAGGATCGATGTTAGTTTTGCCTTAGGAAGGTCGCCATTGTGTGTAAAAATTATCACGTGCAAAAAAAAAAGAGGCAAAAAGCTCCTGTAACTCTGATGTTTCTTGTTTCCCTAGGCTTGTGGTATTAACTTGTTCTTAGAGTAGACACAGTGTGGTCATGTGTTTATTTATTAAGCTTGGTTATTTTCCTTGACTTAGGCCAGTTATAAACCTTGATTAACCTTTGACACCTTGCTTACTCTTGATTTACTTTCAATAATTTTAAACTCCTGTTAATTTGCTACACTAGCTCATTCATGTGACCCTTAAACTAAGTTCTCATAGCAACATCCATTGTGGTCTAACATGCTTGAATTTATACACTTTATATCTTTTGAATTCCAGCATACCTTCACTCTACTTCCCTGTTTTGCAGACGGTCTACCACAACAACCCTCTCGAGCTTACCATACCATAGCTTCCGAGGACGGAATCTACATCAGGAAGGGGGGCATGTTAACCCATGACGGACATTGAGACATACTATGTTTTACGTCATTAATTTAAATATTCTGAGTCATGGGCCGGGCTTGTCGGCACCATATGTTAAGGATAAAGGGATTGGGTGATCGCCGATGAGAGGCGCACCTTGAATATCAGTAGGATAAGGGTTAGGATCGGCCGGCCATGTATGGGTGCCCAAGTGTGAACGACCAAGTCACCTATAAGAGTCATATGTAACCCTAAAATCCTTATTCTCATGTGTTGTGAATACAAGAGTGCTCTTGCCTTATCTCTTTGGTTTCCTTCTCCTGCGTGAGAGAGAGAGAGAGAGAGAGAGTGAGAGAGCGATTGAGCACTGTGTAGCGGCACGGCGGCGGAGAGGCGACGGCGGCTCCTTCTTCACGGCTGCGACGCGGGAATCCTTCAAGGCGGCGGTTGAGCGGTGAGTGACACACCCTTTGCATTCTGTTTGAGCTTCCTTCCCTGGTTGTATGCTTGCAGCCATTCGTGGCTCGCATACGGTGTCTGGCAAGTCCCCAGCTATGACCTGTGCGGCAAAAGCGCACACCCATGAGTCAAGGCATTCTCACCAATGAGTCAGATAGAATCGCTTGGACCACTTCAGTCGATATTTGCAGAGCATACAAGCAAAATCTCAGACCACATCGACGATTTAACATTTGTAGATCTTGTAACAAGATGTTGGATGGTGAAGATGAGGACCAAGAATATGAGCCCCTCTCAGAGCTTGCCAACTCCAAGAACTGGATTCTCCTTCTTACACATGGGGACCTTGAAGAGGCATTCTTCTAGCGTTGGCATTAATGTCCTGGCCCCTACCCATCGTAGGAAGCTGGTAAGCTGGCTTGACTCCCCCTCTGCCATCCACTACATAATAGTCAGGATGAAGCTTTGTGGGGTCCTCCAAGAGGTGGGGGTGGGTTCGACATCAACCTCATATCCTTGGTAATCACAATAGGCTCCTCGAACCTTACTTAATTAAGAGGTGTGATCCTCAGGGTGGAGGTTGAGGTCCCAAAATTGGTGGAGGTAATGACACATTTTGTTCATTATAAATCCCCTTGCAATGGGTTGTTGTGTCATTTGATCCGCATTCGGTTGAGATGTTACTGTAGACATTATGGCTCATGTTGCGATGGTGCTGGTAAAGCCAACTGTTGAAGCCTAGAAGCATTAGCAAGGGTTTACAAATGCATGCGGAACTGTGAAGCCTCATGACCATAACAGCACAATTACCATTATAGTGTGCCCTTAGGATTGGACACTCACTAGTCAAATGTCCCTGTCGAAAAATTGAGCACCATTGAAGCTCTCTCCTTGGACGTTTTCGGGGGCTTTGTTGGTCTTTATTCCCTCTTGGAGTGCTTTCATGAAATCTCTGAAATTCATCTCCGCTAAAGTGTTTCCTTTAGCAAGGGGTTTAACTGTGGAAGTGCTATGTCCCATGACTCCGGACGAAATAATCCGATGCTTTAGCTCCCTTGACCATGACATTATCTTCTAGTTGGATGGCATTTGTTCTAACTTCATCCCATGTAATGATCCCTCTAATGAATAATCCATTATAGATCAGATTAAGCATGTGGATGAATCTATCCAACAATTGATTATTCGAATAGCATTCATGTGGAAGGCAACGAGAGTTCAAATGCTTGAAATGACTAATGAAATCTCTAACTGATTCCTCTTCTTCCCTCTCAAAATTGTGTAACACCCCATAAGACTCCTTTATGCACAAATTGCTTCAAGAAAAATATCTTAAGAGCGGTGAAGTTCAAGCGTTCCTCGACTCTCAGTTCTATACCGAATCCCCAGCCTTACTGTCTAATGTTGGACTAAAGGCATTGGTCTTCGAAACCTCATTTTGTTCTCCTAGGGCCTCACACACTTGATTAAATACTTCTAAATGTCTCCTAGGATGACCATCTCCAATGAATTTATGAGTTCTCTTGGCTATCTGGGCAGCCTTCCATGGCTCTGTCGACCCACCATCTCTCACAACAAGTGCTATGCTTTTCGCTACCGCTCTTTCCAAGGCATGTGCAAAAGAAAGTGGGTCTATGGGTAGAACTGGTGCTGGCATAATAGGAGTAGGTGAAGGTGCAACATGCGGCATTGCATGAGGGTGCACTGGTCTAAATCCTAGTGGAGTAGATGTGCTACATAATACATGTGCCCTATTGGCACCCCCCAATAGGTGCTCTAGTCATGTGGGCATTAGTTGCAGTTGGTCTCGCAGGAGTTGGTAGCACACTCACTCTAGGGAAGGGATGTTTCATGGGTGCACTAGAATGAGATGTGACCCCTCTAGGAATGGTAGATATGTTAGGCACAAGGGACTCCATGTGGAAGTGGTGTTGGCTACCTTGGTACCATGGGCATATGGCTCAAGCAATTCTGTATCAGTCTAGGTGCCATAGTAGATGTGATGCCATCCACTAGATGAGGCAGTGTACTAGTATTGTCTTGGGTGGGGGGCAACCTCTAGGATCTAAGAAGGTTAAGTTCATGCTAATCTACCCTAGAGTCCCTACAACATGGCCTTTTGGGTTAGAAGATGTGGGTTGAGATCCATGGTATAGCCGAGTGATACTATAAAAGTAGGATCTACTGGGCTCACAAGAGGTGTTACTATTTCGCTCATTGTGGGCATTCTTGCTTTGGATGTCCCAACTTGCGCCATGTGGTCTTTGTATCCTTTCATGTTCAATGACCCTATATATACAATCGCAGCATATGCTTGGCCTGTGAAAAAATCCACAAGTCTCAGTGGATGCATCATACTCCTAATCATTTGTGAGACGATGTTGATCCATGATTTGCAAGGCTAACTCTTTCCCCAAGGTAGGCACAATGTTATTTCTTGTATCGAGACTATCGGGCACTACCTATTACGTAGTCCTGGTTTGGGACTCGTTTTGGTGTATTAGGCTGCTAATCATTGTGCCAATTGTAAAGTCTCTTCTTTCTTTTCTCTAGTAGCTTGGATCAGTGCCTATACCGCCTACACTTTTTCTATTGTCCTACCATCGAGCATAAGCACTTGTGCAAGGAGTGATTCAATGGTCACAATTGCAACACGTGCAACAGGAGCTGTATGGACAGGGATATTAACATGAATGTTCCCTGCTTGTGCAAAACGATAAGAGTACACTAGGTATCTCTCTAGAGTTAACCTCAACTTCTTCATCATATGGTCTTTAAGTCGTAAGGTTTGGTTCAAAGGTAGCGGTTGAGGCCGGACCTCTGAGGTAGCTAGCTACGCAGCCAAAAAGACTAATAGCCAGCTGAGCTGGTGAGACCTGGTTAGGGGTCTCACTTCTGGGATTGGGGATCCTTTCATTGAGTTGAAATCTGACGATGTATCACTAGTCCCTAGTATAAGTCCTTGTATAATGCTAAACTGGGGTTCCGACCTGAGCCCAGTGTACGTTGGTATGTACCTAGCTCGATAGATACACTATTGTCTATATCGGCCTCTAATATGCACCCACATCGTAGGTGCATGTGGTTATAGGTGCAGGAACATCCTACAGATGTCCCGAATAAGTTTAGATTTTTTTGAAAAAAAAAATCTTTTTTAAATTAAATTAATTTTATTTTTCTATTTTTTTAAAAATTTAGCCAAAGCTTTTTCGAAACTTGTCGTTGTGTTTCTTAACTCGTCTGGCATGAGAAATAGTGTATTTTTTCTGGGTCAGTCAAGCATCGCAAGCGCTAGCTCCCATAGTTAAGCTTCTTAACCATGTATAATTATAAATTTTTTTGAGTGTCACACACAAGTTGCGTCAACACGATCGCAATAGCCTAAAACATATATTAGACAAGTTTGTGTGAGCACTTTTCGAAAAAAAAATGCTCTGTCCCTGGACCTACCTTTTCACTTTTTATTTTCTATTTTCTATTTTTTAAATTTTTACTTTTTTACTTTTTATGTTTTTCTGTTTATGGTTTCACTTTTCGATTTCACCGAAAAGAGGTTTTCCTAGAATCTTAGACTTAGGGCCTACATACATTAAATGCATCCAACCACACAAAACAATACTTTTGGAAATTTTGGGCTAGTGGCCTAAAAGCTTACACGCATTAAATGTGGCCTACCAATCAACATGCCCCAAATTAGGGAGAGAATTAAGTGTAATTAACTTGCATTAATTACACTAATGCAAAAATGCAAAAAATATAGAAAACACAAAAATTTATGTGTGCCAAATCCTCCCCTAATTTTTATTATTATCCCAATTTCTACACAAGGAGTTGAAATTGGAAAAAATACTATGCTAGCATACCGATTTTGTGGTCTAATTCACCTAATTCTTCAATTTAATGCTCAATTGACTGTTTTTTATTTCGAAATAATTTTTTTTAATAAAAACTAGAAAATGTAGAAATCACAACTTGGACATGCGATTGATATGTGGGAGAAGAATTAATCAAAATGCACTAATTGAAGCACTCACGGGAAATGAAAAACAAGCACAAATTGAGAAACATGTAAGAATTACAAAAATTGAACAATATGTAAAAATTACAGAAATCAACAAGAATGCCAACAATGCCACAAAATGGACACATTTTTAACTATTCATTTCTACCCTTCTTGCAAAAACAAAAAACAGAATTATAACAAAATTCTTTCATACACACACATGTATTCAAACTGCATCGGTAGGGCTATTCCCCGGCAATGGTGCCATTTATGAGAAGCCCTTGCACCATAGAAAGAGTGTAGGAACTAGCCAATGGCATGGGGCTTTGCCTCACCACACTTGGGAACATAAAATAACTCAAACCAAGAAGTTAATCTTCCATAACCTAGCCCACAATTGCATAAACAAGATATGTCACTCACCTCGTGAATGCTTGTGCTCAGATTCTTGTATGAGATGATGTTGCTGCATAGACACACTCCAAGATCCACTACAATTCTGCCACCGCACTCCAATAGAAGCTCGACCCTCCTCTCTCACTCAATCACACTCACTCTCTCACATACATGCAAGCAAGCACACAAGAGTTCAAACAAGTAAGAGAGGCAAGCAAGAAAGCAATAGCATAGAAGATTAGAGAAGAAGAGCACTCTATTGATTAGCATAAGAGAATGAGTGGCGAGAATACAAAATGACCCTTATCTTGGCCCCCAGCCTTCACAGCTTAGGCCACCATACTTAAAAAATAAGTCCATGGCTATGCAAAGCCGCCTAGGCTTGTGTAAACACTTAATCTAAAAATACAATCTCCGTAGTTAATCCATGGCATGCCTTTCATAGTAGACAAGCGGCCGATCCAACACATAAAATGTACAATGATGCTGAAGAGGTATCTAATGCAAGGGTTAACACTCGGCATAGAACTTCCCATTTTGCATCATAAGTAGATTAAGCGTTGTCGAGTTGTGCACAAAAACTTTATTGGAAGCACATGCCTTCTGAGTGCACTTGAACTGCTGGTCGTGCTTCTTAATGATCTCGGGTTGCACAAGAGGGACCACCATGGTGTGCTACGCGTGAGGCTCGGGATAGATAAATTTCACGCTCACGAGCTTGTCTTCTAGCGACATGGCATTTCCACGTTGGCATTTCAGCCCCACGGCCCCACCTCATTCTTCGCAGGCCCCACCTGCACCACTTCTTCGCCTAAACCTGCACCGCTTCTTCACTTAAACTTGCACTGCTTCTTCATGGCGCAATGAGCAGCTAGTCAGACCTCACCTACTGCTATGACTTCGGAAACATGAGTAGAGGAATGGCTTCAACGCTTCTATGCCCAGCATTGCACTCTCACGGCTCCGACCTCTCTACACAAGAAGAAAGGCTTGTGGCCAGCAATCATGCAAACTCTTCACAATCATAACATAGACGTTGTCAATGCCACTCTATGCACAAACAGCAAGATTGATTTCCACTGCATACATTGCCAGGTAATGCCAACTTAATAATTACGGTCTTAATCCACGTTAATCCTTGCATTGTGGTTTAGTTCTTCGTTAATCAATGTTTATGCAACTCGAACACAAGGAAACAAGTCACTGATATATGAATTGACTCAGTTAATTAACGCTGATCTAGTTGAAATGTTCTCACTCACGCCTATGTAAGCATTTTTAAGGAAGATATCCGATAAACTCATTGAGTGTGGATTCATCTATGAGATTGAACACTTAGAATGGGTCTCATCCATTGTGGTTGTGCCCAAGAAGAATGGAAAACTTAGAGTGTGTGTTGATCTCAAGAAGCTACCACGTACAGGGATCACACTACCTTGCCATATTCAAAACATGTGGTCGAACTAGTTGTAGGTAAGAAGGCTTATAGCTTTTTGGATGGATACTCAAGCTATAATCAAATTTTGATCGCACTTGAGGACCAAGGAAAAACAAGCTTTGTCTGAGCATGGTGCATATGCTTTTAAAGTTATGGCATTCGGTCCAACGCACCAACCATGTTCCAAAAGCTTATGAATACTGCTTTTAAGGACTTCTTAAGAAAGTTTCTCGAAGCTTTCTTGTATGATTTGTGAATTCATTCATATTGAAATAAAATTGGCACCTTTTTTAAGCACCTAGTGTGCCTAAAAAGGTGTCAATTTTATTGCATATCCTTAAACCCTTACAAATGCCAATTTTGGGTGAAACATGGAGTTATTCTTGGGCATATAGTGTCCAAAAATGGGATTTCCATAGATGAGGGAAAAATCAAGGTCATCTTGAAATTCCCCCACCAACAAACTATAAGGGAGTCTAGAGAATCATGGGCCATGTCTACCGTTGGTTTATTCTTTTCAATGCAGAAATAGCTCGTCCTTTCTACAAGCTATTGATTTTATTTATATGGACTGAGGAGTATCAACAAGCTTATGATGCGCTGAAGCAAGACTTGGCTAGTTCTCTAATCTTGCAAACACCTAACTGGGATCTCATCTTTCGTGTGCACATTGATGCCTCTAATTTTGCAATTGGATGTGTCCTAGCACAGCCAGGGAACACAAATTGGACTACCTATTAGTTTTGCAAGTTGAAAAAACCTAGATGAAATTGAAATCAATTACACCACCACCACCGAGCGTGAAGGGTTAGCAATGGTTTATGCTGTAAAGAAATTTTGGCATTACCTTCTCGCTAACAATTTTTTTTCTATATTGACCATCAAGCCTTGCGTATCTAATAAACAAACCATGCTCCACAGGAAGGATCACAAGGTGGATGTTGATTCTTCTCGAGTTTGATTTCACAGTAGTTGTGACACCTAGCAAGAAACATGTCATGGTGGATCATTTATGTCACATACCTAATAGCAAAGCACCAATCGAGGTTGATGAATAAGTTATCGGATGCTATGCTATTCAAGGTTGAGGCTATTCTACAATGGAGTGAGACAATTATTAACTTTTTAGCTAATGGTTTTATAGAAGGAAAGGAACTAAGGAGAGATTTAGCAAGAAAGTTTCTAAAAGAGAGTGCGCCTTACCAACTTATTGTCGGAACTCTTTATAGACGAGGTAAGGATGACATACTAAGATGCTACCCTAGGGAGGATGATATAAACTTTGGATCAAAGGTGATTCTACTACTATGACAATATATAATTGATATCAATAGTGACTTTGACAAGTGAAGACAAGTTTTTCTTATTTGGTGGTCTTCTACATGTATGTTTGAGAGTGTTGTACACACTTCGTATGGTAATGCCATAAAGAACTAGAATGCTAGTGCAGTTGTGGCTATACAATAGTCTAGAAACTTTCCTCTTGAAGATGAATGAAAACCCTGCTAACCTTCTAATTGTGATGAAATGTTTTTAACATAATATTTATTTTGTAAGCAAGCATTAAAAATGTACAATTTTGTAATGTCAAAGTACTAAAATTTCCTTTCACATTCTAGAAATAATTTAAATTTTGGTAAGATTATATTTTAGAGAAAATGTTATTTTATAATTCTATATAATAAATCTTTTCTCATTAAGAAGTAATAGTTTTTAATCCTTCCATGGTGTCCACCTAGTTTATTGTAGTTCTATGTAGCATAATTTATCTTTTTTCCAATGTTCTTGCCTTGTTATGCTATCTGTTGTCTTCAAAATTGTGACCTCAAAGTTTTCACAAAAGGGATTTTTTTCACATATTCTATCATTTTTTAGTGGTGGTGATTTGGCATGTTGTTTGATTCTTTATGTCAAAGTTTGTTGTGTGCCCTCTATTGTTTTTCCCAGTTTAGCACACATGTTATTTAGTAAACTATATGTTACTTCTTGTATTCATGCAAGTGCGCTTTGATGGTGTTGTCATAGAGTCCCATTTTATGTAGCTTCTCTGCATCATATTGCTTGTTTATTAGTACAAATGTAGGCAATGGTGCATGTAGTTTTTAAATACGTGCCATTGTTTTCATGTAACTTTTTGAAAGGATCTTTTTTAGCACCAAATAGGAGCTTATAGTCTTGTTGAATGTCCATGTAATTTTCTCTATTATTTTTGGTCTCGTCGGCGGGTTGCATCGTGTTTATGATTGGACTTATCCAATTTCTAAATAATTTTAATACCTCCATCTTGATTAGTTAAATAAGGAGCTCAAGGGGGGGATTCTCATAGTTATGATGTATCAAATCCAAGGGTATAAATATGATCTTACATGTGACTAAAAGAGAAAATGCATGTGTTTTTCATTAATAATTACCGTTTCCAAACTTGAAGGTTTTAGGACTCCTTTTTTTGCTAGTGCACATGTTCATGAATTCACATTATCTTCTCAATTGTTGATTCTATTAATGTAGATATTTAATGACTTTAGATAGAATCACATAGCCAAAACTTAAAGAAAATGCTTCTTTGAAAACTACAAACACCTTTGTTGAGCTTGTTGCTTTCCCCTTGATGTGCCTTGTAGCATGTGATAGTGAATGAAAGTGCTTAGACTTGTTATATCATGATATGTTGGATAGCCTTGTGTTGGTGTTTTGATTGTTGACATAGTGTGATTATTATTTCTCCATTTATTTCAATAACCATAATTATTTATGTGACAATTTTCATGTGATGTGGATATCTTGAATGCAACATGTAACTCCATTAGTAGCATTTGACATTGTAGCATGTGATGTGGATATCTTGAATGCAACATGTAGCTCCATTAGTAGCTGCAAAGATTGAGAGTTTGATATTATATATAATAAATATCTTGGCACCCATGTATATTTTGTTGGTCTTGTGGAAGTATTTATCCTCAAGCTAATGTTGCAATGTTGGATTGTTTTAGCATTTTTAAGTTAGAAGAAATACATTGATTGTAAGACCCCTACCCTTCTATCTATGGTAACGGAATCACACTAAGGGTAGAGCGACTCACTCAAGGTCTTATATCACAATTTCCTAACACTTAGCTATCTAGTTAGTTCCTCTCAGTCTGACTAGAATAACGCTCACACAAGAAAGGTGAATGATTCCTCTATTCTCTTTATAATTCTCACAAGTAAGTCGCATCTTGAGCGGCTTCTCCAAGCTTCTCCAAGATGGAATCCTCGATTATGAAGGCAATATATCTATCCTTGTTCTCATTATTTCCAAACTAAACTACTTGTCCCAAGTTTTTCTTGCTAAAAAAGACACATTTGTATCATTTTGGAAAGCACTTGTTTCTCGGCGTAGCTTAGCTACCCATTTTCTACTATTTAATAATTTTCTTGCTTTTACTAGATCCATAGGCTTAGCCTAGCCTCGTTAATCCCATGGGTATAGCCTTCCACCTGCATTGGACCTATGGAGCCGGTGTGAACTCACAGATCCATAACCTATCTACTTAAAAACAAGAGTTCACACACACACTCCTTTATAAAAATAATCCTTTTATAAGAAAACACATATCACATGGGTCTTTTCAAACCATGCATATATCATATGTCCATATCACATAATAAACATCTAAGTAACACATCAATGTCACCATATTGACATAAATCTCCTCGTCGTATGCAACTGTGATCCTTAGACCAAGATGATACACACCAATGAGCTTGAACACCATAATATCTCAATCTCAACACGAATGCCAATAAATTCTAGGAGTCACTTCGGTTGTCATCTATCTCAAAAGCACGAACACTCTAAGTATATGTGTTAAGAGCCCTACAATGTCTAGTACCAACATGCATACTTAGCCACTAGCCACTACCTTGCTTGTTTCACTATGAAGTCACTTCTTGTCCTCACACCATTCGTGCCAAGAGCACACACACGTTTGTGATTGAGAGGGATCAAGGTCTCAGATGGGCGCCTTTGTGTGTGAATGCACCTTACAGATGATACCCATACGATAATCCATAAACCTATGTGGTACCTTCATAGGCTACACACAAATAAACATGTGTAATATATGAATACATTATTCCAAATAAATAATCAGTAATTCAATCAAAGCACAACATAATCTCATTTTACAGTAGAGTAAACTATCGGCAAGCTTGAAGAGACATCACAACTCTCTAGCTGAAACTCTGTGAATAAGTCAAATTCCTCTAGGGGCGAGAACGTATCCTAGAGAGGTCTACTCAAGAGCCTTTCTAAATCTAATTCAACCAATCTTGTCTAAGGTTCTTCACGTACAAGGACAATCATTTTTAACTCTACGATTCAAACTTAATGGTTTCGCACTTAAATTTACACATTATCTTACATCGAGAATCTTTCCAAGAATCTATAATCAATTCTTGAGGGTCTTAAAGTTACCTCTCATTGAGGGGCCCTTAAGTTATAAGTCAACTTTGGCTTCTTAAGTCCTACCATTATCATACTTCTTAAATATGGGCCTTCTTGAGTCCTGCACAATAATCTTTACTTGTCTAAATCCTTATTTTCCACTAAAAGTCTCTTAATCTATCCTTTTTCAAGACTTCCTACATTTTATTTTGGGATACACCCTTTTCTTGAGTGATTAGAGTATTCTCAACCTTTTGAGTTAAGGGTTGTCAGAGACTTTCTTTCTCTAGAAATGTTCTTTTCTTGAGAGAGATTGACTTAAGCTAATTACATTTGGGGATCAACTAAGTTTCCTTGAGCTAATCCTAAGATTCTATCTGAATCATATGCTTAATCCTACTTGCTTAGGGGGTCTTTTATCTTTCTCTCTCTAAATTCTCTACTTGTCTCTAGAATTTTTCTTGTAGAATTATTCTTTCTCTAGGATTCTTTGCATTCATATTAAAAAGGAATTCTAATTACTCCATTAGGAAATCTTTAGTTTTTCAAAGGCCTTATTTATTCATCTAAAATCATTTTCTCTCTCTAAAATGCTAATCCTATGTTCTCTCTCTAGACCTAGGGTTTACCCCAAGAATAAATCTTATTCAAAAATCTATATTCACACTTGATTAATACTCTTTTAGCCAAATTCCTTTGAAGGGTTCAATTTGTGCATATCTATGTGCACCATGTGCACATTTGCACATTTGTGTGTATCCTCAAGGTATACATATCTATGTGCACATTTGCACATTTGTGTGTATCCTCAAGGTATACACTTTGAACATAATTTAATGCACTTCATTAGTTTAACCCTAAACAATTTTTAAAAATCAAGCGTTTTGTTTCATCCTACCCAAGGCTTACCCTCATAATTCTAGAGCATCCATTTTCTCTAAATTTAGACCTTTATCCTTAGACTAGATTTTAAACTAAGGTCAATTTAATAAATTAAACCTAAGGTAGCTCCTATGATCAAATAATATTTTGTTTCTAAGAGTATGAGTAGAGAATATTTCTTTCTCAAAAGATTAAATTAATCTTTCATTCTAGGTCAATTCCAAGACTTGAATTTACATAATGGTGCTCATCTAATTGAGTTAATTAAATCTGGGCACATAGTCCTTTGATCTTGATAAAGTTCTAAGATTCTTGTGTATTTATTTATGTAGAATCATTAAATTAAATTAAATTAAATTATACCAATCAAAAGCAAGATAAATGCTAGAAAAGAATACGAATTGTACCTTTTGGGGCTTGAATTAGACTTGATGAATAAAGGAGACTCGAGCCCTAGAATGCCATGGATTTATTTCTACACTTTCCTAGGTACTTGAAATACTTATTATGTGACAAGGTTTTGGTACTTTTGAAAAGAGGGCAAAGGCTAGAAAAGGGATTGTTCTTAGTATAGGAAGGGCTTAGGAAGGGTACTTGGCACAGAAAACAATGACATGGACTTCCCAAGCCTCAAGAAACACTCATGGATTTCTCATGAAGGGAGGGGGGCATTTATACTAGAAATTTATGGCTAGGAGCCTCCACATGCTGCTAGTCCTCTTGAGTTAATGTTATGAACACCATAGAAATTGAGGGCTAAACTAAGCCGTAGACTAACATGAATGCACTTTATCTTAAGTGAACTAATAGGAGGTGCACAACTCTAGTTTTGCATAAACCATTTACCATAAACCATTATCTAAATACCATGAGTAGCACTTTATCTAAAGTGAGCTAATATAAGGTGCACAACTCTAGTTTTGCATAAACCATTTACCATAAACCATCAACTAAATACCATGAGCAGCACTTTATCTAAAGTGATCTATAATAGAAGGTGCACAACTCTAGTTTTTCATAAACCATTTACCATAAACCATCAATTGAATACCACGAATAGATAAACCACCACGTACCAACCCAATCCACTTTGTTTTTGTCTAAACGATGGTTTTTTGAACCTTAGAAGAATTAACATTAGTCCAACTATTAATGTGCACACATACATGGATATGCATATTAATTTAATTTATCCAAGGGAAATTCTTGCAATTTAGTTTTAATTCATCATCACTGAAACTTGATTTATTTATTTATTTTCTATTTCTAATTAAATTTTATCCTTTTTTAAATCTAAATTTACTTACCAATATGTGCACTGGTGCACCTAGGGGCCTTTCATTTTACACCAATATGTGCACTAATGTGCATATGTGCATTGGTGCACCTAGGGGCCTTTCATTTTATTTTTACACATAGACTTTAAAATTTTATCTAAAAAAGGCATTATTATTATTATTTACACACTTTTCTCAAAATAATGAACAAAAATATTCTTCCACAATAAATTAAAAATTTACTACTTACGTAAGAGAGAGCTTACATTCTCCCCACAACCTCAAAGAATGCAGTCCAAAAATGGGATGTGAACTTTACACCTTGATCTTGAAAATCCTTGTGGTGGGAAATCCATGGAGTCTGAATATTTCCTTCAAAAATACTTTAGCAACATTAAGATCTATACAAGGCTTCTTTATTGGAATTAAATGAGTGAACTTCTATCACAACTAAGATGGAATTGTATCCATCATCAAAATGAAGGAAATCTAGTAATGAAGTCTATGCTTGTGCACTCCCACTTCATCTGCTGCGGAATATCCAAGCAATGTAACTTTCATGGAATTTTGGTCTTAAACTTCTAGTAGACTAAGCATTGATGAACATGCTGTAGTACATCTCTCTTAAGTCCGAGCCAAAAGAAACTCTTCTTTATATACATGAAAGTCTTCATGTAGCCAAGGTGTCCTGGTATAAGGCTATCATGAGCTTCATTTAAAAAATTTCTCTTAAGATATCTATGTTCAAGAACACACAACTGATTATTGAAGTACATGTATCCATCTTCAATCCTGAATCCTTGAATTCTCTTTTCTTGAGCAATCTTACTCTCTTGCTTAAGTAATGCAATAACAGGATTCAATCTTCTGCTTGATCTCAACGAGAAATGGGTTTGAAATTACTATAATTGCAAGTAAGGAAGCCTCCTACTAAATAATTTCATTTGTCACTATGTTCTCCTTGCTGGTATGTATTTGATCTCAATATCAAACTCTTGAATTGTCATCATCTTACCTTCTTTGCCTCATGTTAAGATCATTCTGGGTGAACATCCACTTTAAAATCTTATATGTAACCAAACTAAACTTCTGCCTAAGAAGATAATGTCACCAAAGCTTTAGGGCATGCATTATTATAAGAAACTCAAGATCACAGACATCATAGTTCCTTTCATGAGAACATCCTTCTTGCATTAGGATTCCTCTGACAATGAATCCACTAGCATTGGTAATAACTTCGAAGGGCTTCCTAAACCCACGCAATTTTAGTAGTGGGTTAGTCACCAAATAAACCTTTAGGTTCTAAAAGCACTTTGGCACGTCACATACCATCAAAACAAAATATCCTTCTTAAGAAGTGTTATCAATGGAGAAGATATCTTGGCATAATAGGGAATAAAAATCCAACATTGTCAATCCTATGACTTCCTTTACCATTTTTGGTCTCAACCAATCGATTACAACATGAACCTTTGTGGGATCAGGTGATATACCATCTTTTGACACTATGAACCCTAAATATCCAATTTAGTCGGTAAAAAGACACACTTACTCTTCTTGGCAAAACGTTTGTGCTTTTTAAGAATTTGCAAGACTTTACACACATGCTTCTTTCTCATGATCAACATAGTCTTGAGTAAACCAAAATATCATCAAAGAAGACCATAACAAAATTATCTTGATACTCTTTGAAGATTTTTTGCATTAATTAATTAAAGGTAGCATGGGAATTCATCAATCCAAATGGCATTATTGTGAATGCAGAATGCGTACTAGGTTTTAAAAGCTGTCTCTTGGGAGTATCCTGCTCCTTCTTCCTAATCTGATAATATATATTAGTCCCATTTTGGATTAACAAACATGATCCTCAATTGAGGACATTAATAAGTGTCATGAAGAAACGGCACTGTAAAAGTTGCACATTATGAGATATTGGCCACCCAAGGCCTCGTAAAGTAAGTTTTGGGCGCCCAAGAATGAATAAGGGCCAATTGTATATGAGGCATTTTCTCATAATGAAGAGAGAATCCCCTTTATGCTATTGAGAGTTCTCCCTTTGTGTCTTGAGAGAGATTGAAGGTGTGAGAGCATTCTAGCATTGTGCCTCTTTTATGCTTGTATGATTCATGCTTGTGTGAGAGAGTGAGAGAGAGAGAGTGATTGTCCTATGCAACGGTGTGAGCGACTCCATTTGGTGATAGCGTGGGCTTAACAAAGCGAGCTTACAGGCCTCAAGGGACTCAAGGGACTCAAGATCGAAGCTTACAGGCCTCAAGGGACTCAAGATCGAAGCATTGGTAAGTACCCTACAATGGTTGTGATCTACTGCTCACCTATTAGGTGAATGTGTAGAGTTCTCTCTTGGAAGTGTAGTAGCCCATAACATTTTTGGCGTCGCTGCCAGGGAAACACCTTTGTTTCTTTCAACCTCTTAGAGTTTCAGCTCTCCCATTGCATAGGATTCATTATTGCCCTTGCATTCTGGTAGTGCATTGTGTGGAAAATGAATGGATAAGATGTGTGTGGTGGGAAAAATTATGAGAAATTGGTTGTGATGTTGTGTGTGTTTGTAGTGGAGTGTTTCTAAGATAAGGCTTCACTATTTGTTCTTGTTAATTTTTATATTTGCATCTTTCAAACCACCAGCATAAATGAGCAGGTTGGTGTGTTGTTTTCTTTCTATTTCAAAAAATTTATAAAAATAAAAAACATAAGGGACCATTGAATGTGCCAAGAACTTGCATTTCATTCTTTAGGAGTGGCACTGTCGATTTGCTATCAATTGGATAAGTATTACGCACCCAAAGTCACCAAATTTGACACGGGAAGTTTCACATGAAAGTGCAAAAAAGTTGTTCACGTCGTGAAACAATTTCTTGTAGTTTCACGCCACGAATTGCTCACGAAATCAGGGCCGTAATTAATGCCGAAAATCATGGGATTCCCTTTTCAAAAATAGAAAACCTTATCCCAACACCTTTGACACCTTGCAATCTGCTGAAATTTTTGAGCATATGAAAGTTCAGGAATGCGTTCACGACGTGAAACGATCTAAAGCTTTCACAGCGTGAAACTGATACTGTTTCACAAGGTGAAGTGACCTGAAGCTGTTCACAGCATGAAACCGATACTGTTTCACAAACGCGAAATGATTCGAAACTATTCACGACGTGAAAGTGATACACGGGTAGGACAAAACCAATGATTGGACAGACCGAGGCCATAAGGGTTAGTTAAGGAAGGCGTATTATACCAAAAAGAGGGAATCCAACCTTAAGGGTACATAAATTTTGGAGCACGTGAAAGTGCAGGAGAACGTTCACAACGTGAACCAGTTCTGGCAGTTTCACGACGTGAACCACTATCTGCAGTTTCACGGCATCTGAAACAGAGCGATAAAATCAAAAGTAAAATCAAATTGGGTTGACAAATAGCTTATCAAATCATATATACATGCACTTAAGATTCGGAAAACTCATCGGAGACGACTGACAATAGTGCATCGAATCACCTAGGATCTTCCTACCAAAGAAGTGTGGGATCAGGACATTCTACAAAGCACACACCTGAGTGTCTTAAGAAACCTGATTGAAAAGATGCAGGGGAGAAGAGAGCTTGAGCTCTTGCAAGCACACACACACTTACAAAACCCTAAAAGAGAACACACAAGGTGAGAGGTTGAAAATCTTCTTCTTCTTCACACAACACTCAACACACTATATACAAAGATAAGAGTACACACAATATGAAAAGGTACTCAACCAAATACATACTAGGGTTCTCTATAGTGTGAACCCAACTAAATGAGCTGGCGCTATAACTATGCCAGTCTCTAGAATGGCTGTCACACAGCCTGTCATCCCACTGGCTGCATATCACCCATGATCTCACCAACCATGCCAGTGGTGTAAGTGTGGGGCCTACCCCCAGGCAAGTCATCAGTGTCCACCACCTCACTAGATGAGTTTGATATCTCAACACTCCCCCTCGAGCTCAACTCCATCTCATGTACACCAAGCGAAGCCCTGAATCTGCGGAGCTTCTCTGTACCCAATGCTTTGGTGAAGATGTCAGCGACCTGATCCTATGTGGTGCTGACATAAACAAAGTCAACGTCTCTTGCCAAAACCTTCTCTCTGACAAAATGGTACTGGACCTCTATATGCTTTGTGCGAGCATGAAAAACTAGGTTCCTGGGGCCAATTGTATACTGCTAATGTTGTCACAGAAAATGCCAACTTGTCTATCCACCACTAATAGACCCAAATCTGCACAAGTAGCTTTCTCAACCAAGCTACCTCACATGTTGCCATAGTAGCACCTCTGTACTTGGCCTCTGTAGTACTAGATAGAGAAACCGTAGGCTAATTCTTGCTGCTCCAAGTTACAGCAGCACTCCCCAAAGAAAACATGAAGCCACTAGTAGATCTTCTATCTGAGATACTACTAGCCCAATCAGCATCCGTGTACCCATGTACACATATCTATGTCCTAGTTTCATAAAATAGTCCACAATGCAAAGTAGACCTCGCATACCTCAGTATGCATCTCAATGCATCCAAATGCGGCTTCTGAGGAACCTACATAAACTGACTCACCAACCCAACAACATAGCTCAAATCCGACCTGGTGATCGTCATGTAGATCAAGCTTCCTACTATGCGCCTATACATAGTAGGATCCTCCAAAATCTCTCCTGAATTTGCACTCAACTTGCCATTCTGATCTAATGGCACTGAGATAGGCTTACAGCCTGTCATACCATACTTGGACAACATAGGGTTGTTGCAAGATCGGGGTGTCCAGTTTTGTCCAGTTTATGCTGGACTGGGACAATGCTTCAAGAGAGATTTTGGGGAAGCAAGGTACTTTAAATGAGATCAAGCAACTAATAGAAAATACACATACACTCAAATTAACCCAATAACTTAAATTAATATAAATTAGTCTAATTAATCAAAAGTAATAAAAAATATGATAAAATGATAAAAAATGATCTTTCCATTTTTAGAGTGATCCATTTCTTTTCCATAGATGTATCATTACAAGTACACTAGTCCCTATAAGTTTTAGATGATTTACATAAAAAATATAATTTTACTAATTAAATTATTAATATTTGTAGGCCTTCTAATAACTTGGAAGAATTTTGAAAAAGAGACCATTAAAAATCCAACCATTGGATTTGCAATTTTGACTAACTACCACATTCTACTAATGTCTCACTATCTGCCACTCTTTTAATCTGCAAGATTGAGCATTTTAAGTGGTAGTTATCGTGGGTACAAAAGTGGCATATAATATAACACTTTAAAGACCTTGAAATTTTTAAAGAAAATAGACAAATAGCTTAAAATTTTCTCAAAAAAAACAATTTAAGCTCTATATGATGTGAAGATCTAAGGTCCAAAGTGGGAATCGCATATGAGCTTATATGTGAAAGATTGTATCATTTTTTGGAACTGATCCAAATTTGGGACAGGAAGTATACATTGACTTTACACCTAAGAAAATGAGGACTTTAGACTATCTAATGCTTAATGAGATTATGCAACTATATTCCCAACTTTGCATGTGATATTCCAACAAAAGAACTTGAAAGAAAATTCCTTCATTATCTAGGAGAGATTAGCCACTAAAGGTAAATAAATGCCTATTTTTTTACTGTTTACAGGGTGTCTCAGTGGACAAAACTGGGCACCTTGATCTTGCAACCACCCCATGTCCAAGCCATATTGTCTCTGCAGTAATCCAATACCATGTGGTGACCTAATCACCTCAATGCCCAAGGAATATCTGAGCTCCCCAAGATCCTTCATCTCAAACTTCTGTCTAAGCAAGATCTTTACATCAAAGATCTCTGCATCATGGTCCCCTGTAATGATCAGGTCATCTACATAGATGACAACAAGCACAATCCCTCTATCACTATGTCTCACATATAGCGAGAAATCTACATTGGCTACATGAAAGCCAATAGTGACAAGATATTCAAAAATCTTGTCAGACCATGCTCTTGGTGCTTGTTTTAAGCCATACAAGGCTTTCTTCAACCTGCACACATGCTCGGGGTGACTCACATCCTCATAACCAGGTGGCTACAACATATACACCTCTTCCTGCAAATCCCCATGCAAGAATGCATTCTTTACATCCATTTGATGTAAAGACCATTGCTTTGACGTAGCCCATTGCTATCACAACTCTCACTGTTGCCATCTTGGCAACAACTGGGATGAAAGTTTCCTCATAATCAATGCCATATGTCTGCGCATATCCTTTGGCTACCAATCTAGCCTTGTACTTGCTTATGCTTCCATCACTATTATGTTTTACTTTGTACACCCACTTGCATCCAATGGCTTTCTTGCCTTCAGGCAATTGCATTAAATCCCAAGTCTCATCTCCATATAGTGCATCTATCTCCTCATCCATAGCTTTCCCAACACACATTTCCAATAGCCTCATCAATGCATGTGGGCTCTAACTTGCACAACTTTTGCCATGTATGCATAGTGATGTGCCACATAACCATCATAGGTAAACCTTTGCACACGATTCTTCAGTCTCTCAGATCTTCGCAGCTTTGCATTCATGGCTTCCATAGCCTTCTTTACACCAGGTGTTCTCATAGCTGGTATCCCAAGATCCTCATCAAGGCTCATCTCTGAGCCACTAGACTCTCTATTAACATGAGAATGCCATGTAGAAATGTCAGGCATACTAAGGGGCTCAATCACTTTCTCTTTGCCTTTATGTGATGTACTAATCACATTTGCAGGACTGGTATTATGACGCAGCCTGCCACTCCATGGTCTATCAATTGAACCACTAGATGAGAACTCTCCTGGTCCACTCGGTCCACTCAAAGACTATGATTTTGCTGACTTGCATTCTGTGCAACCACATTTCCACTCACATCAGCAACAGCTTCTTTTTCAGCAGCATACAAGCTCCTCGTCTCATAAAAAACAACATCCCTGCTTACCCTCAACTCATGTGTAGTAGGGTTATAATACCCATATCCCTTTTGCTCTCAAGGGAATGCCCAAATAAACACACATTTTTCAGCTTTTGGTTTGCTTTCCAAATTGGCATGCTTCACATATTTTCTGCATACCTTCAACTTTAAACTTTGGTAGCCCTGTCATAATTCCTTTAGTCTGCATAGACTTCATTCTCTGCACATTCATATGTCCAATTATTTTATATCAAATGTTTGTGTCTGCAACAATTCCTGGACCATTTGCAAACATCGTAGCACTCACTTTAGGCATGTTTACATTCAATGTGAACATTCTGCCCACTCTGTTGCCTTTTGTAACCAACCTGCACTTGTCTTTAAAGTCTTCAACATAACAAACATCAAGGCATCTACAAGGTACTTCACTTTGCCATCCTGCATAGACAATGGCACATCTCCAATATGGGAAATTGGATGAGCAGTGTCATCCCCTGTTTCCACAAAACCTGGTCTTTCAAGGTTTTTCATCTCCTTGAACCACTCCCCATGACTTGTCATGTGGTTCTCGAAGCACCTGAATCAACGTACCATACATCATCTTTATGTGCTGCTTTAACATTTTCAGACATGGCATTAACGACATGCTGCATAACAAACAACCTTTCATTATCCTCATTGTTTTTGCCCGAGGATGCATAGTTGTTTTGCTGCAATTTCCCATTTTGCAAGTCAGCTTGCTTCTTATAACAATCTGCCTGCACATGTCTAGGCTTACCACAATAAAAGCATCCACGTGTATCATTATATTGCCTTTGCCAATTTCCACGACCTCCTTGACTCCCCCTACCTCTGAATTGGCCTCCCCCTACCTCTGAATTGTTGTTGTGAATTCTGGGACTGTTGTTGGTGCTGCTGGCCATAATTCTGATTACTAGTTCGGCCACCTCCTTGGCCGCGTCCACGGCCTCCTCTACCTCGTCCTCTTCCTGAACTTGTGTCTGTTGCTCTGAACTATTTTTGTTTTGTGAAGGTTGTTGGTCTTCACCCAAGCTCTTCTCTTCTATAATCAACATAGACACCAAATCTATGAAATTTGGAATGTTTTCCTGAGTCTGAATAGACGTCTTGAACGCCTTGTATTGTGGCCCAAAACCATGTAGATAGACTTCCACCTTATCACCATCATCTACTGAAATGCCAATAGATGCAAGGGATTCCATAATACCCTTGATCTTTAATGCATAGTGATTCACAGACATACTCTTTTTCTCCACAGTGTGAAGTTCATTCTTCACCTGTATCTTTCGTGCCTTGGTATTCGTTTCATAGAGTTTTACCAAGGTATCCCACGTCTCCTTGGGGGACTTAGCATCTTGTATGTGCCCAATCATGGTGTCTTGTATACTGATAGAGAGCCAATACATAACTTTTTTGGCTCCTTGGTTCCAATCCTTGAACTCTTTCACATCTGTATAGCAGTCGGATTGATCTCCGATATCTCCGGTGCCTCTTCATGCTCACCTTCTATGTAGTCCCAGTAACCCTTTCCCATCAGGAAATTTGTCAACCTGAACCTCCAAGCATGGAAGTTATTCTTATCAAGCTTCTCATCAGCAACAATCTGGTTTATGCCATCATTTGACATCTTGCACACACAAATCTACCAGAAATAGCACTCTGGTTTGTCCTACACACAAACTGTTGTATTTTCTGCAGCGGTATTGTACTACACTCAAATGTCACAACCAGTGACCTCAATGTGCATGCATACACCCAATGGTAACTATTGACCTCCTTGCAGCACATACAATGTCTGCACAACCAATCTGTTTTCGTGCAGTTCTTAAAACAGAGTTCTGCGCAGAGAATCGGTGCTCGAAATCGCTTGCTTTCTGAAAAACAGAGGTCCTAACGCGCCCGAAATGCATTTTCAGCCTGAAAAATTTCATCCAATAGGATAGTATAGTTTCCCTATAGCTTTACTCCCACGAAGAAAGCTCCTCAATCAGAGATCGTTTGCCGGTACCTCCCGTAGAGCTCTCGACAAGGGTGTAGTCCCCAACACAAATAGGGAAGAGTAGATGAAGTTCTTACCCTCATACCGCTTCTTGTGCTTCTCTTGCTTGCAGCTTAACCCTTAGCATGAACCAGGCTCTGATACCTTGAAAAGATGCAGGGGAGAAGAGAGCTTGAGCTCTTGCAAGCACACGCGCACACACACACTCACAAAACCCTAAAAGAAAACACACAAGGTGAGAGCTGAAAATCTTCTTCTTCTTCACACAACACTCAACACACCATATACAAAGATAAGAGTACACACAATATGAAAAGGTACTCAACCAAATATATACTAGGGTTCTCTATATAGCGTGAACCCAACTAAATGAGCTGGCGCTATAACTATGCCAGTCTCTAGAATGGCTGTCACACAGTCTGTCATCCCATTGGCCGCATATCACCCATGATCTCACCAACCATGCCAGTGGTGTAAGTGTGGGGCCTATCCCCCTAGGTAGGTCATCAGTGTTCACCGCCTCACTAGATGAGCTCGATATCTCAATGCTGACCACCGCTGAAACTAGTAGTGAAGAGTCCATGGAAGAAGGGATGAGATATGCTGGGTTTGGGGAAGAGGAGAAACCACCCTCCCCAACCAGGTCCAATGGTATCATTGATATCGCCTGGGAATTTTTAGGTCTCCAAACTAGCCATGAGGAAGAAGTGCAATCTACAGGCATGGGTCTATTAAATAGCATTGGACTCGGTCCACGATAAGAAGTGCCATTCCAATTGTCAAATTCTAGGCTGTCAAATACCGACACCCCTCAAATAAGATGAGACATGAAAAGTGCGGCTAGGACGGGTCAAATATTCCTCCCCACTATATCGAGGAAGTAGAGTTAGACCTCAAATAGAGTGAGGTGGAATGATATCTACGAGAGTTAAGCTTAAGGAAAGAAGAGCTCAACAAACACTTGTAGGACAACAGCTGAGAGAAGAAGGAAACGGGAAGTCTTAACCCACTTCAGCATGAGGGAAGGAACCAGAAATAGCTATGAGTAGAAGTGAGGGAGAAATTCCAAACTTGGAACCCATAAACGAGGAATCCAGAATAGAGGAAGGATTTACAACCATGAAAGAAGAGGGTAACCTGGCTGGCAAGGTAGTTGAAGTAGAGGACCGACTCTACACCAAAAAGGATATTGAGCAGATGATCAATAATCCTACGTTCCTACAAGGCATGGAACTCTTGATTCTGCAAAGACATATGGAGGCGACGAATGGGGGGTCATTCCAAGATACCGCCGGCTGGACCATCCCATGGACCCGAAATACCTAGAAGGGTCAATATAGGTAGGGGACATGGCCTAGGAAGGGGGAGAGCAATGCCCCAAGGACATAAGATGGATCCAAACATGGACCTTAATGTAGCCATGAGGGTGGATTTGCTGAATATGGCGGTAGAGATGGGTCGGGGGGATGGTTAGAGAACTAGGTACTACTCTAGAATCCCGACCTTCCCAGATGAAACCACATATCATTTCAAAACTTGTCCAAAAGTACTATGGGAATGGGATCCTATCCAACATGTAGAGATTTTTGAATCCAAATGTGAAACCTGTGGGTCGGTTAGTGATGTGAGCATGATATATGCATTCTCACTGACCTTGGAAGGAAAAGCTCATCAATGGTTCCAAACTTTTAAGCCTGAGGATAAAGTTAACTTCACAAGGCTAAAGAATGTTAAAGGTACAATTACCTGGTATTAGCCCGACTTGCTACTCTTGATGCATGCTGCAAATTGGCAATCGAATATGAAGATAATATGTTAGAATGGCCACAACCAGAAGATGTTAAAACATCTTCAGCAACTACGACTTCGCATGTCTTGAGCCACCAAGAAATTGGAATCCAAAGCAAGCAAGTCAGAAACATGACAGTGGATGAGCTTAGTAATGCCATACTAGAAAAATTGAAAGTCAAGGAGGGAAGAGAAACATCTGGGCATGGGCGTAATCACCTTTACCCCTGCAGGGAATTGGTGTGGTGCTCCATGTGCAGATTAAATCACACCACCACCGAGTGTCCACAATTAAGAGAAAGGCCCCATTACTCTATTGGGCTCACTATGTAAAATTAGGAAATCATGACACTTCAATGTGTAGATATCCAAGGTTTCAAAATGTTACACACAACTACCAACACACTTAGAGCCTCATTGGCTTTACCGGTGCCACTTGATCACCGCTACTGCGGGACAACCCAACTCTTCCTACTTACCTAGGGGGATGTTTCGGGTGCAAGACGCTTCACCTTTGTCGCCACCAGTTCTACCGCCACAACCACCACAGGCTAAGATCAATCAAGTGTTAATTGAAGAACCGTCAAAAGATGTTAATATGGTGCGGGAAATAGAACTTAGCAGAGAGTATTACGAGGATATGACTGAGGTTACACTGGAATACTACGTTCTACAGAATAATACGCCAATACTTGTGTTTCAAACCATGGTACAATGGAAGGCCAAGGACATGAACTCGAATTTGACAAGGGGACCGCTACAATGCTATGGCTACAGAGAGCCACATCGAGTAGCCGATTGCCCAAACAAGAATATGAGTCATACATATCAACCACAACAAGTGGTGGTTTTGCCCAATAACATGCCAGTGCTCACCTATACTAAATGTGGAATTGTTGATCATTTGATTAAAGACTGTCCATACCAAGCAAGTAGCCCTGCTTCTACCAATCAAAATGCCATCCGGACCATTAATGTACAATCTAGGAAGATCACACCGCTCAATGTCCTGACAAGAGCTCAAGCTCAACTAGAAGACAAGGGAAGAAATTGAGCGGATGCAACTATTCCCAGAACTAGCTGAAGGAGAAGAGTTAAAAAAGTGGGCAAGGGTGAGACACGAGTCACAATCCACCAAGATACAACTAATACTGGATCCACCCAATCGAAGGATGAAGGGGGTCAAGAGATCAATCATAGAGGATCAAATCATCAAGGGAAGCAAGGAGAGCAATTGACAACTCTTAGGCGAATATCCCAATGCCGATGAAGAAATAAGAAAGCTTAAAGATGCCAAGGCCTTAGTTGAAGAATACCAACGGCTTCATGATGCAAGCTAAGGGCCAACAGGGTAAGGGTTACACACGAAACGAGCAAAACCGGGAGGATAGGGTATTGGATGTGCCAACCCCAATTCCAGAAGGAACAGAAGAGGAGTCCCAAAAGCAGACACAATGTTCAGAATGTTTGAAGAAAATGGGTTAGGGGAGTCCATCCATTCCTTCCCTGTGTGGTAGAATACGAGACACCTACATGGGAAGAGCCCTTGTCTCCAAAGAACCTAGAGATATAGGGAGTCTCGTCTTGTAGGCTGTGCTATCCACGCCTGTCCAAATGCTGTTGGGGCAACTGTTATGCAATTCACCAACCCTATGGACAGACATAAAGGAATGGGTAGAGGGCAGTCTAAGGCCGCCGATCGATACTATAGATGAGACTCTGCCACCCTGGCAGAATTTCCCTTGAAGCATACAAGGGAAACTCGAGTCGTTAAGATACTAGTTATTAACCAATTGGGACGCTACTATGAAAGCGACGACATGATTGCTACCATCCTGATTCATCATAATGGATACCAAGAATTGGCTATCCTAGATGATGGTGGGGCGGGGTTTAGCATCATTACCAAACGTTGCTGGGAAAACTGGGGGAAACCTGATCTAAAAAAAGTAGATTTGTTAAAATGGCTAATGGAACATCTTCAAGACCCATTGGACTCTTGGAAAATGTTAAATTCAGACTTTTTACATTTCGCTATCGTCATACATTTGTGGTCATGGACTTCCTGCGGCCAACCTGATACATATGACATAATATTGGGGAGACCCTTCATGAGGGAATCCAAATTGGTACATGATTGGGCCTTGGATCTCACCTGTACGTACATAGGGATTCACAAATCTTGAAGATTGATCTGAGAGCATGGAAAGCACACCCCATGGCAGTTGTTTGGTAACAATTCAGTCACAAATGAAATGAACCACATCCATACAGATATGCCAACCTGTAGAGGGGGAATCCAAGAATGAGGGGAAACAAGAATGTATGCGTCACTACTTCCTCCGGACTTTAGTGAAAACTGGATGCATGTGTTGGCTACCATTGATGTAATACAAGAATGTATGCGTGACTACTTCCTCTGGACTTCAGTGAAATCTGGATGCATGTGTTGGCTACCATTGATGTAATATAGCCCAAGGGAACCCACTATTTGGAATCTGGAACTGTCCTTACGACCTCTATCTACTGCATGGTTAATTGGAAGACCATGGATGAGGAATCAAGAGGGGAAACATCATACAGAAGGTACTGTGGCATGAAGCCATACCAGTGCTCAACGTTTTAGATGATGGGGGAGACAGAAACGATATATAGCCCGACGAAATGCCGTGTTATGAAGCAGACCTACAGACGCCCAGTGGGCTGAGATACCTTGAGGCTACTACGGTACACGATGAATTCTCAAAGGATTGGGGCGAGGAGTTGGTAAGATATCGTTGGAGGGGAGGCATAAAGAGAAAGTTGTCCTTCAATTGCCAGACGCACCCAAGCTTACAAAAGCAGGATGCCGAAAATGCAATAAAGCCCTAGCAGAGGCAGAATGTGAAGCAAAAAAGATCATGGCTAAAGCCAAAAGTGACCATGAGGACAAGCCAGACTTGCTTTCTGTACCCGAACATTTCAAGAACTACACTGTTAAACGAACGGATGGTGGTCCACTGACAGCTACTAGGGTGAAAGAGGATGGGCTGTCTGCATCATACGATGGCCCGACAAAAGTCAAGGAGGTGGATATTGCGGGACCGGTGGAAGAAGCTCGGCCCGTATACATTGCTAAAGATTTGAGCTCGGCTAAAGAGGAAGAGCTCATTGCTCTCCTTAAGGAATTTAAAGATTGTTTCGCCTAGAATTACAAGGAGATGAAAGGGATACCACGTGAGGTAGTACATCATACGATTCCAATCATGGAAGGTTTGAGACCAACCAGGCAGAAACCATACTAGATGAATCTTAAGTATGTGGCAATTGTAAAGGAGGAACTTGATAAGCTTATTGCTATGGATTTCATCTATGAAATCAAACATACAGATTGGTTGTCACCAATCATGATAGTGCCTAAAAATAATGGAAAACTTAGGGTATGTGTTGATCTTAAAAAGGTTAATGTAGCCCCACTAGGAAAGATCATTACCCTTTACCTCATACAAAACACATTTTGGAAAGAGTGGCTGGGAGAGAAGCATACAGCTTCTTGGACGGTTTCTCTAGCTACAATCAAGTGTCCATAATAGCACCAAAGGATCAACACAAGACAGCTTTCAACACAATGTGGGGGACAAGACTACTTACAAAAGTGGTTGGAAGTATTCATTGACAATCTATGTGCACACTCTCGATGGGTAGACCATTTGACTTGCTTAAGGAAAGTGTTTGAGTGATGTCGATTATATCGTATTTCGCTAAATCCCTTGAAGTGCCAGTTTTGGATCAAGCATGGTTTGATATTGGGACACATTGTCTCAAAGAATGGTATATCCCCACTGATGATAGTAGGGTCAAACTAATATTGGAGTTGCCACCACCTACAAAGGAGTGCAAAGGTTTATGGGTCATGTGGGGTATTATCGACGCTTCATAATTTTTTATGCTGAAATAGCTAGACCTTTAGACAAGCTTCTCATTGTCTTTGAGTGGACTCAGGAGTGTCAAGAAGCTTATGATTATCTAAAGCAAGCATTGGCTAGTGTCAAGCATTGGCTAGTGCACCAATTCTACGACCCCCCAATTGGGATCTTATATTTCACGTGCATATTAATGCATCAAATTTCACAATTGGTTGCGTATTAGCCCAGCCTGGGTGAGTTCAAATTGGACTATCCAGTTTGCTTTGCTAGTCATCATCAGTTGAACGATGCAGAAGTGAATTACACCACCAGAGAGAGAGAAGGATTGGCCATAATTTACGCCGTCAAGAAATATCGACATTACCTCTTGGACAACAAATTTATATTTTTCATGAATCATCAAGCCTTACTATACCTAGTAAATAAACCTTGCACCATGGGGAGAATCACATGATGGTTGCTATTGTTGTTGGAATTTGACTTTACAGTCACGGTGAGAAAGGGAACACAGCATGTGTTAGCCGATCACATGTCAAGAATTCCAAATGGGGAGCCAGCAAAACTGGTGTTGAATGATGATCTTCCTGATGCCTGTTTATTTAAGTTAGACATGGTACCCGAATGGAGTGAAGAAATCTCGAAGTATCTAGCTTATGGATTTTCAGGAAAAACCTTTGAACAAAGACAAAATGCGATGGCTTATCAACCTTGTTGCACCTTATCAACTGATTGTAGAAGAGCTATATAAGCTAGGAAAAGATAACGTACTTAGAAGATGCATTAGAGAGGATGAATTCGTCACCATATTAGAAGAAGCTCATTCAGAGATAGCTCTGGTGGGCATTTTGTTGGAGAAATCATAGCTCGAAAAGTTCTTCAAGCAAGACTATGGTGGCCTACATTATTCGGAGACGCCATTGAATTTGTCAAAAGATGCAAAGAATATCAACGTTTCGCTATTCCACAACAAAGGGACAAGATGCCGCTAACCCCCATCATTGTAAGATAACCATTTGAGAAATAGGGGATAGATTTTTTGGGACCGATTAGTCTAGCGACACATCCATCTCAAGCTTGATATGTAATCATAGCCACTGACTATTTCACAAAGTGGGCAGAAGCCAGAGCCTCAAAGAGAGTTGATGCACGAACAACAACAAGATTTATATACGAGCAAATCATCTCAAGGTTCGGATGTCTATTAGAATTAGTTAGTGATCACGGCTCACATTTTATCAATGAGGTGATTGATCATTTACTTGCAGGGTTCCTAGTAATCCATCAAAAATCATCACCTTATTACCCATAGGCCAATGGTCAAGTAGAGAGTACAAACAAGATTTTATGTACTATCTTGACAAAGACATTGAAAGCAAATCGAATAGACTGGGAACATAAACTGACAGAGCAGCCCTCTGGGCCTATCGCACATCATATAAGGTAGCAACAACGAGCTATACTCCCTTTCGTCTAGCTTATGGGGTTGAAGAAGCAGTTATGCCCATGGAATGCCTAGTCCCAAGCTTAAGGATTTCCATACAAGAGTGTCTAACGGAGAATGCGTTAGCCAAAATACTAATTGAATTGGAAAAGCTAGATGAGACCAGGTTGATGGCATCACAATGCCTCATGGTTGAAAAACTACGTAGGAAACATTGGTTCGACAAAAACCTTAAGCAAAAAGAACTAGAAACGGGGGATCTTGTCCTCATGTATGGTGTCGTAACACCAGGAAAAATAAACTTAAATACAAAGGTCTGGGACCGTTCCGAGTGTTGAAAATCACACCTGAGGGATCTGTCCAAATTGAAACAATTGACGGCATCCAAATAGAGGGTTATGTCAATGGAAGTAAACTAAAAAAATATTTTGGACCACTGACCCAAGAGATGCTCTTGCAAACAAGAACATTTCTTAAAACAACAAAAACAATTGCAAAAGAAAAAATCTAGCAAGTGCAAGAAGAAGCTAGGCTAGGGAGGCCAAGGCCAAACAATTAATGCACAAAAGATTGATACATGTTAACATGGCGTCTGTGACCCTTTTGGATGAAGGGGCATTGAATATTGAACTAGCGCGACTCAAGGTGGGATTGACTGTAGCTAAGAGCCATGCAATAAGTATTGCAAAATAATCGATACAAGGTCAAGTCATAACTTGATCACCTATGAGACTTGGGTAGCATTAGATAAACCAAATCTTGAACCCATTGCTGCACAAGTTCGTAGCATTCATTTGACAACCACAAAAGCCGAAGGGTATTTTAATGTTAATATTTCCATAAAAAGTAAATTTGGTCAGAAAGGTGTTTGTCATGCCTGCCGGTTCTAGGAAGAAGAGATGATTCTAGGATGATCCTGGATCTGTGCAGTAATAAATGCTATATCCAATGGGAAGAGAGAACATCATTGCTAAGCACAGCCGAGAAGGTCATGTCCATACCCTTATGGAACTCGAAAAACAAAGGGAAGTACGTCATATGTGATAAACAAACAAACGAGTATAGAGGCAACACCTCAGAAAACAGCACCAGCACCCGTTCCGAGAAGCTCGCCCACACAATACCCAACATCTAAGGGTATGCAGAAGTGGGTGCCTAAGAACCTACTTAGGGATCAGCCAGTCAAGAAGGACAGCGGCTGAAAGATAGATACACATGCTACTGCGAATATCATGTGCAGATGTCCTTTTTAAAGGACACACTTAACCATAGTATAAAAACCCAAAGAAGGACACAATTCAAAAGTCTCACCTTGCTGACACAAACCAAGTGGAAGGACTCCAAGCACCCGAAGAAAATCCAAGGATTCCATAATAAGCAATGGGTCCGGAAGGACTTATTGCAAGCACAAGGCTGCTATTGAGGCAATGCAGTAATATGGGTACCTAAACCCAATCCAGTGGTCAATACCATAATAAACAATTTGAATCATCAACAAGAGGATGGTAAGGGTGTGCAACATCAACTCCCAGCCCAAGCTAGCACCATGCCAACTCTTGTTGTGTGGAGAAAGAAGAAAAATTAGCCAATTGGGATGAGGAGGGCCAAAGCACAACAGAAGTACCCACCCTAGCTACAACAACGACGAACAAGGAATCTAAAGATAAAGGCAAGGAGGTTCAGTAGGGAGATGCAGATAGAAGCCCAGAAGTTCAACAAGGAGATGCAGACATAAGACCTCCTCCACAACCAGAAACAATGACAACATTGTTCAGTTGGGTGGAAGGAACAATAAAAAACTCCCACATGGAACTAAAAAGACTGCATCACGAATGCCCAATAGAGCCCTGGTTCTCATGGCAATAAACAAATAGGTATCCAATGTTTGCACAAATGGGTATAAGGTAAGATCTGTATCATTCCCTCATCATGTGCATGATTGATTGCTTGAGCATAACGAAAAAATGAGAAAAATTCAATCTTATGCACTTCGACGTGAAACTGTAGAAAATGGTTTCACGCCATGAAAAAGTCCGACGTGAAACTGTAGTAGAAAATGGTTTCACGCCATGAAAAAGTCCAAAACAATTCATGTCGTGAAATGGTAATTTTCACGCAGCCACTCATGAAAAATTCGATCTTATGCACTTCGACGTGAAACTATAGTAGAAAATAGTTTCACGCCATGAAAAAGTCCAAAACAATTCACGTCGTGAAACGATGATTTTCACGCAGCCACTCACGTAGAGCCACGTGGCTTCCTTCATTAAGGTAGCCGCCCTGTCTGACGGCTACGTTACAAAATCGAATTATCTTTCTTCTTTCGTTAGTTCATCGTTTGCGATTATCAGTCTTCTACATTCGATTGCGATTATCGGTCTTCTGCATTCGATTGCGTGCACATTGTGCTCCCATCCTCCGTACAATCATCTCGACCATTCCCTTCAAGGTGGGCGCTTAACTCTTCTTTTCTTTTCTTTTTGTTGTTTTTTGATCAATGGCATCAATTATATTGCAGAAAACATCATTAAAACGTTTCTCACTCTTTCACGATATGCATAAGAAAACTCATACAAGTATAAAAATGCTAGATGTAGATTCATGAACAACGAATTTTAGTTACACGATAGGTTTGCACTTTCATAGGTCTGCATTTCACGACCCACCATTTCACGGCCTACCATTTCACGAGTCTGCGATTTCACGGCCCACCATTTCACAGCCTACCATTTCACGAGTCTGCAATTTCACAACCTTACCATTTCACGACTCAACCATTTCATGGGTCTGCGTTTTCACAACCCAACCGTTTCACGACCCAACCATTTCACGGCCCAACCATTTCACTATTCTGTGTTTTCAATGGCTAAACCATTTCATGATTTTGCGTTTTCACGGCTCAACCATCACGGCCTACCATTTCACGGGTCTGCCATTTCACAGCCCAACCATTTCACGGCCTACCATTTCATGGGTCAGCATTTTCACGACCCAACCATTTCACGGCCTAACCATTTCACGGGTCTGCGTTTTCAGGGCCCATCTGTTTCACGACCCAACCATTGCACGACCTAAGCATTTCATGGCCCAATCATTTCACACCCAACCATTTCACGGGTCTGCACTTTCACGGGTCAACCCTCTTTGCACCCTGCTAATTCACGCCATATGCTGATACTAACATATAATTACTTTTACACTAACAAACTTTTTTTAAAAAAAAGAAAAAGGAAAAGATGGTATCAAGCCCCACTAGTCATGAGACTGATACCTTGTGACTGTACACAGATGTCAGCCTCGGAGTTCGAAGCACACGAAACTCCGGCCACATCACAATCTACAAGTGCTATGGGATCCTCGCCTAGCGGGAGAAAAAGGACAATATATAAACCAAAGCTGAATTTCTTGGGTCCCTATTCCCAAGCCTTCCAGGGGCCCAACGAAATGCATACGCCCCATGGAAAAGTAGCTCTCCACCACTACCACAGCCCCGAGTGTCTGAAGATACTGGAGGAAGCTAAAGTTCAAGCAAAGTTGGAAAAAAACAGACTAAGTGCAATGGCCCAAATTCTTCCCTGAGAACAATCGACACAGAATTAAGTGCAGAGCACCTGCTAAAAACCTACAACAAGGGAACCAAGAGAGGGAGAATCACAAAGGCTGATGGCACCACTCAAGAACTCCTCATCACCGAGGACTTGATAAGGAAGGCTCTACACCTTCCAGTTGGTAACTAGACACCAAACACAGCATTGACAAGATGCCAATGGAGGACATTGTCAAGAAGATAGCATACAATTTGAATGGTGTTGAGTATGAAATTATTAAAGATGATGCAATAGAAAAAGCTTGCAAAGCAATATCTTTGATGCTACAAATAAAGCCAGTAGACAGATACAATAGGGTGAGCCTCCATAGAATTGCCAAGGTACATAAAGAGAAAGAGGAAGATTGGGCATATTACCTCCACAAGGAGATGGAAAACTATTTAAAAGCTCACCAGTCGAAGCTAAGTAACCCATACCTCCTCACACAAGTCCTCAACCATGTAACGAAAAGGCCTCTCAAAGAGCCCAAACAGAAGAACGATTGTAGTTAGCACTACTACAGGACCAACCCAAGGTAACAAAACTGAAGAAGAAGGACAAGCCATTTTGATGGAGACCCAGGACATCTTAAACCAGAGCAAGAAAGACCGCAAAAAGAAGACAAATAAAAAGATGCGGGGGTCCTCACCAATGTTGCAGCAGAATCACAAAGAATAGAGGAGGAAGTCGCAACCAAGATTTGAACTTACCAGGAGAGGCAATATAGGAAACCATCTTCACTTAGATAACACAAGAGTCCCAGCAACACCTTACTTCCCCAGCACCTTATCTCCTCTCAAGGATTCTACACTGCAGAGCAGACACACTAATTGAAACAGCTCCAGAACCAGCCATACTCATGCAAGCTAAAGAAATAAGAAGTGAAGAAGTATCCATGGCCCAAACACCAGTTGAGGGACGTATAGAAGCAAGCAAATGCAAAATATCTCCAGAGCTGTCAAGTCCAAGCAAGTGAAGATGATTGGAAAATGAAGAAGGGCTACCATAGCTTGCATCCTTGCACAACAACCAACAATTCGTATAAGAGGCTGTTCGTGGAACTGGATGAGCTCCTCAACCACTAATTGGGCTGGAAATAGAATCGGGGACCGATACACTTAGGGGACAGGAGCAAAATGTTTGGCGATGCCATCTCCTCACCACCCATATGCTCCATGACCATAACAGTGCACTCTAGAAACAAGTCAAGAACACATCAACACAAGTGCAAAAGTTACAGGAAAACCTCAAAGAAGCAGAGTCAACACACAGGGAGGTTATTATGAGAAGTTTGAAGGCTGCAGAAGAGCAGGAAAAGAAGTACACATCCGTGGAAAATAATAACCTTGTGTTAAGCCAAACCATAGTCCAAAAGATAAAAGAGAATGCTGATCTCAATGCCAAGCTGGAACAAGCAAAGGAACAACTCCAGAAAGAGGTAAACCACACAAAAGAAATCATAGCATTACATGAACAACAAACACAAGTCTTCCAGAAAAATGCCAGGGCCAAGGAAGAGGTGCTACAAAAACCAAATTATGCAGCTAACAGCACAACTCAAAGCAGAGGAGGAAAGAGCAAATCGACTACAGCAAGAATGGGAACTAACCAATAATGCTCATGCAAAGAAAATTTGAGTCCTCAATGAAACCATAAGCACAAGCTAGGCAGAAGCACACACAAAAGAGCTAGCACACCAAGAAAAAGTGATGCTGCTCACTCAACATCTCCAAGATACTCATAACCTGGCAGCCCAAAGACTCCACAAGATTACCACAACTCAGGAAAGGGAAGCAAGCACCCGACGGGCCCAAGAAGTTGCCACAAGAAGATTTGAAGATTTAGATACTGCAAGGATGGTCCGAGAAATGGCCATTTCTAACCTCCTTAGCAACACGGAGTCCCACCTGCAAGAGCTCGAGCGTCAGCTAGCAATAAAAGAAAGAAGTCAAAGGCTAGAGCTGAGCGATGACCTTCGTCTCCTCATTGAGCATGCCTTTGAGTTGGGACAATTGCCAGTAACTCCTCGAGCCCCTCCTCAGACTCTTTCTATGTTTTTGTCTACACTAACCCTCTCTTTGCTTCAGTATGATATAAACCTCGCTACACCTGTGTTGAAGATATAGGCCTAGGTGAACTAACTTTAATCAAACAAAATACTAAAAGAGATGCTAACCCCACAATAATAATGGGTGTTTTGAGAGGTGACTTAGTCTTGACTAACCCTCAAGATATCTTTTTCTATCCCCTCCACCCCCTATCATATTAAACCTTCGTAGTTGGTGTCGCGTGCTCCAAAACTCAGAAATTCTAGACAACAGTGCTGAAAAATTAGATTTGTTTGTTTTCCAGATGACATCCCAGATACGACCACCAACTACGAAATCGTAACACAAAGTTACCAATGGGTCATAACTCATGGCTAGTTAGAGGTCTATAATACTCACCAACATCTAAACCTCTATGAGTCCACTCTATATCACCCTTATGGCATTCTAAAACTCTATAGTAATATTTACAAACATTTAGAAGCCATGATGACAACTGTACAATACAATTTTGACGCTACCAATATAGAGTATCCTACTATAAACGAAGAGGAAATTCTAGACATAAGGGAATTTATTAAGACTCATAAGCCTAGTCACCCGCCGCCTACTCTAGCATAGAACATGGTCAAGAAGAAACATCTTCATTTTTAAAATCCACTTACTCTGTCTACGCTAATGTTGCTAGTAAATTACTTAACCCCTATCCTACCTCGCAAGCTACTAACACCTCTCAGGTGCCGAATGTATCTTCTCATCTTTTTATCGTCTTGAGACTGATTTTCCCACTAACACCCTCACTCCTGAGGAGGTACAAGGAATTACCCCATCTCCAACACGACACACCCAAGAGGTATGGCATACTACACCAAAAGATAATATTTAGCCATTTACTGATGACACAATTTTGGATGATTTGACAGCTACAGAATACGAGGGACTCATATGAGCCGATAATCTGCTTTTGAAACCCAAACTGATGTTCAAAGCACTAATGCAGATTATTCCTTTTGAGCCTACCCAACGGATCATGCATGGGTGATTTGACTTTTAGAAGATCACGCTTCCCCTGTGGGATAGGACTAGGTCTTACCTATGAATCGTATCCTTGAATCTCTACATGGTCAAGGTGTCGATAAATAGGAAATTTTCTCCAAGTTAAGACTTAGTGGACTATCTTAAGTGTTTCTCCTATTTTAGAAGGGGGAACCTTACAATAGATGAGACAACAAGGTGATGGCCATGTCCTCTGATGATATATCCTTCCCAGCCTAAAGAGCCTCCTATTGAAGAGCCTAGAGTTTATTGATGTGCTCTCGCATCGTCGAAGACTTTGCAGGATTCATCACTCGCATTTGCACTTCCAAGGAAATTCTCTTCATCATGGGCAATACCCTATTCTACAAAGAAGCCAAGTGCTGCCAAATCCCTCAAACCAATGTCATGTGTTTAATGTGATTTATCACTTGGGGTGTGCAATTAAGGAAGATGAAAGAACGCACATGGGCATTGACACAATCCCACAACTATGCCTAAGCCTCTTGCTCTTTCCTAGTGGATAATGAAGGTTCCTCCTCTTGTAGTGGCGTGAGTCTCCATTTGATAGGCATGAAGATTGAACCGACTCATTTGTTGGGGGCTGAGCCTTTATATTCCCAATAGAACTCTGGAGGAATGAATAGGTATTCCTTATGCCATTCCGATTGGATGCCAAAATCCTCCAAGCGGGGGTTGTCTCCATCTATTTTGATTGCATAAAAACCACCCCGTGTGTGCTCTGGATGCTGACATCGCCATATGCAGAAATAGTAACTAATCATAAAAGTAACTACCCTGATCTCCAGCAGATCTGCGAGATGAAGGTTTGCTAGCTTTGTATGCTTTGCCACATTGTCCCACAATGTACCTTCTCCTCGTATTGGCAGCAATTCTTCCAGATCTGGTGCATTGGGGCTCTGAGAGGATAAGGGGCATTGTGCTGCTACCTCAAATGTATGTTGGAGTAAGCCTCGGGCATAATTCTTCATGTCGGATCAAAGGGAGTGATTTGCATCAACACTTGGAACATCAACTTGGGATTTAGTAGAGGATTCCCATCTTTGATCATGCTCTCATATTCAATAGCTAGAACTGTATACAAAACATTCTGATTAGTGAGAGGCGGTACATCATCAATGGGAATGGGAGTGCATACCTCATTGAGTGGTCGTTGGGGAGATAAGGTCGTTGCCAGTAACTCCTCGAGGTCTAGAGGGTTAGTGGGAAGATCCACCAAGGGTAAAGAGAAGCGTGAAAATATGCAATCAACCTTAGTTTTGTGAGAAGGAGTGACACTTGGATAAGGATTTAAGAGCTTAGTTCTACGGAGGGATGGAAAAACAGGATAAGTGATAGATTGGGATGATCTTGGGCTTCTTCTGGTGGTTGCCCTGAACTGGGTGGTGGGTGTGGAGGTTTAACTGTTTTCATAAATTCATGGAGTTCCTTGATTTCATCTATGGATATATTTGGATATTCAATGTGAGTGAGATCAAAATCATAAAGAACACTCGTTAACATGGCCTCCAGATGTCTATAGATGTTTCTATAAAGGTTTATGATACCTAAAGGGTGATACATTGTGGATTCTGAAAGTTTCAAGTGCTGATGTGTTTCATAAACTTTCACCCACCCTTGGCATACTATACATTGATAGCTATGGGCTGTAACCTCGTAGTTAACCGGTGTGGATGGTATTGCATCTGGCATGAACAGGTCAAGTTTATCAACACTGTCATCCAAGATAGCCGATTGTTGTAACACCCGACACCAACTACATAGGTTTAGCACGATAGGATGTAACTGAAAAAAGAAGATATCAGATGGGTTAGTAAGAACTATATCACCCCTTAGGATTCCCATGACGATTGTGGGGTCTGCATCCCTCTCCGTGTTTTGATATATTGGTGTAAGGTCTCCTAAACTAAGGTCTTCTAATAAGTTAATTTCATATTGAAGTAAAGACAAGGTTAGTGTAGACAAAAACAGAGTTAGTGTTTGAGGAGAGCCCGTGGAGTCACCGGCAAGGATCCTATCTCCGAAGCGTACTCGATGAGTTGTCATAACTCGTCAGTTTGCTCTTGCCGCGCTGAGGACATTCCTAGAGGGTGAGCATTCATTCCGATTCCTGGATTCTTTGATCCTTTTCATTGAGGAGGGAGGAGATTGCTGCTTCTCGTGCATCCCGAGCAATCACCAACTCTGTGTATCTTCTCTCGGCCTTTTCTTTTGCAATGCTATTAGCACTCTCTTGGGCTTGAGACTCTTCTAATTGCATCATTCATTCTTGTGCAAATGATTGGCTTGTGTTGAGTTGTTTGTGGACATGCTCTAATACCTGCTTCTGCTGCTGCTGGTGGCTCACCAGCATCTGCTGGCATTGACGGCCTCATTGAGGTCCTTGATCTTTTCTACATGTGCCTTGTTTAGTTGTTCTCACTCTGCTTGGAGGCTTGCCAACTTTTGTTCTAAGACAAAAATTATTTCCTTAAGCTTGTTAATTTGTCTTGTTAATTATTTCCTTGGCTTGAAAGGTGGCGTGTGCTTCTCTTAGCTATTGTGTGTGTTGCAACTCTTTTTCTTTGGTGTTCGCCACTTGAGCTCCTCATTTCCCTTGGTGGTTTGGACTATTGTCTTACTAATACGTTTATTATGCCCTTCCATCATTGTTATTCTTGCATCTTGCTCTTTGACAGCCCTTAAACTTTTAATTACCTTCTTATGTGTGGCATCAGTAGTAATACTGAATGTGCTACTTAGCATACTTTAAGTGCTACTTAGCATACTGAATGTGCTAGTTAGCATAATGAATGTGCTTGTTAGCATACTGTTTGTGCTAGTTTAGCACTGTTTGTGCTAGTTAGCACACTGAATGTACCAATTAGCTAACTGAATGTGCTACTTAGCATACTGAATGTACCAATTAGCCTATTGAATGTGTTAGTTAGCATACTGTCAGTGCTAGTTAGCATTCTGCAAGTGCTAGTTAGCATAGTGTGAGTGCTAGTTAACATACTGCACATGCATGGAAGCATATTGTAAGTGCTAGTTAGCATACTGTAAGTGCTGGTTACATACAGTATGCTTCCATGCATGGCCTGTATACTAATTAGCATAACTAGCATAATAACCACCTTCTAACTCTCATAATTGCAGGTTGAGCTCTTCTACAGATTCAAAGAAAAGCATCCAGATTGCAAAATAGGTATGAGAATGTTTGAGATGATGAAGCCATTTTTTATGCGGTCTCAATCATTCGGGCTACATGGAGCCCAATGCAGATGTACATGCAGCGTTTGCGTCAGAGGTGATGAAACTAGCAGGGGTTGCATGGCTTTATGTCAAACTTTCAAAGGTGTCACACATCGATGAGAGTCAGTTCTCTGCCCGAAGAGCAGATAGATGCTGGTTACCACAATAGTGAGTGTTTGATGGGCGAATGTAAGAAATGTGGTGTGAAAAAGCTAGAAACATGCTGCTTAGAGACACAAAGCCCAGGTAAGAATATCTTTGTAAAATTGTTTGCATATGTGGAGGCAACAGATAAGCACGGAGACAAAAAAAAGAGAAAAGATCTTGTGACTAAAGAAATGCAGTGTTGGGAGTTTCTTCAACTCTTTCAAACCAAGTTGAAGGTTTTTATCAAACATAACTATATCGCTCGATGGCAAGCACAACAGTTCAAGGATTGTATTCTTAGATTTCCTGACGATATGGTTGTTGTCGGTTGTAGACTTTGCAGAAAACTATGCATTCAAGGAGCAAAATGAGATTCAATCCATGCATTGGCACTCAAGTCAAGTAACTATTTTTGTGCACATAACATACTACCGCCAGGGAAGGGGAAGTAGTCAAGAAAATCCACTTCTTCATATCAGATGACAAAGTGCATGACACATTGTTTGTCCAACATTGTTTTATGTTGCATTGTGGCTGGTTACAGAGAGAAGGTGTCACTCCAAAACGTCACTGGGTTTGATCAGATGGTGCTGCCTCATAGTTTAAGGCTGCTAGGCCTTTCTATTTTGTTGCAAGGTATGCTGGAGTGACAGGAATGGAGATGAGCTGGTTCTTCTTTGGATCAGGACATGGCAAGGGAGAGCATGACGGTGCAGGCGTAGTTGTTAAAAGATCGTTGACACATGAACAGTTGAAGCCTAATGGGGCCACTTTAAAGTGTGCTGCAGATGTGGTTGCCTATTGCCAAGCCAACCTTCATCATATCCTCTAAAAGAAAGGGAATGTGCCCGTGTGTTTTGGGAGATCAAAGTAGGTGATGTAAACAGGGAGGTTAAATGGAATTGTGCCACGGTTGAGAAGTCTCGCACCTTGCATGCTTTTCGCGGTCACAACCGACAGGATGCAACTGCCATTGCCACAAGACCATTGGCATTCTTTTGTACTAACAAGCTTCTACAAAGTGTGTGCTAGTTAGCGTAAAGCGTATGCTAACTAGCATACAGTGTATCCTAACTAGCATATAAAGTATGCTAACTAGTATATAGTATAGGCTAACTAGCATATACTGTATGCTAACTCGCACAGTATATGTTAACTGTATACTAACTACCTAATTTATATTGTGTGCTTACTAGCATATAGCGTATGCTAACTAGCATACAGTATATGCCAACTAGCATATAGTGTATGCTAACTAGCATATAGTGTATGCTAACTAGCACAATATATGCTAACTGTATGCACACTAGCGTGTGCTTACTAGCATACAGTATATGCTAACTAGCATATAGTGTATACTAACTACCGCAGTATATGATAATTGTTTACTAACAAGCTTCTACATAGTGTGTGCTAGTAGCATAAAGCGTATGCTAACTAGCATACAGTATATGCTAGTTAGCATATACTATATGACAGTATATACTGACTAGCATATACAGTATATGCTGACTAACAAGCTTCTACAAAGTGTGTGCTAGCTAGCATAAAGCGTATGCTAACTAGCATATAGTGTATGCTAACTAGTATATAGTATAGGCTAACTATTGTATGCTAACTCGCACAGTACATGTTAACTGTATACTAACTACCTAATTTATATTGTGTGCTTACTAGCATATAGCGTATGCTAACTAGCATACAGTATATGCCAACTAGCATATAGTGTATGCTAACTAGCATATAGGGTATGCTAACTAGCACAGTATATGCTAACTGTATACTCACTAGCTACTATATAGCATGTGCTTACTAGCATACAGTATATACTAACTAGCATATATTGTATGCTAACTACCACAGTATATGATAATTGTTTACTAACAAGCTTCTACATAGTGTGTGCTAACTAGCATAAAGCGTATGCTAACTAGCATACAGTATATGCTAGTTAGCATATACTGTATGCTAACTAGCATAAAGCGCATGCTAACTAGCAAACAGTATATGCTGACTAGCATATACAGTATATGCTAACTAGCATATAGTGTATTCTAACAAGCACAATATATGCTAACTGTATACTAACTAGCTACTATATAGTGTGCTAACTAGCATACAGGATTATGCTAACTAGCATATAGTGTATGCTAACTACCACAATATATGCTAACTATATACTTGCTACTTTATAGTGCGTGCTACCTAACAAAAAACCCAATACATAATTCTGTAACACATAAAAATGGAATAGTAGAAGCAACTATTGTAAAGAATATCTCATCATTAACTTCCAGCATCAAATAACATTACATAGGGTTTAATTTTACAATCTCAAGTCACACCCGCCAAAAATCTTTAGGCCTCCTCAGAGGGCGTTTGTAGTGACCGGGCTTTTTTGCTCCCTCCTTTTTCTCAGCTTTCTCTTTTTCCTCTGCTTTTTCCTTTCTCTCTGCTTCTAGGTTGCCTCTCTGCTGTTCCTTTTCTTTTCTTTCTCTCTCTAGCCTAGCTTTCTCCTCTCTCTTTGCTTCTAGGTCATCTTCCTTTTGTTTGCAACAAAGTTCTACTTGTCTCTCAGCCTCTAGCAAACTGTTTGATGACTACATTAGAGAAGTTATCAGAGCCTGTATCAAAGAAATTGTCAGCCACATAAGCTGCCGGATCATCCGACTGCAGCCAAAGAAAAAGCCAGTCTTTCAAAGTTTCTATAAGAAATTGTTGTCTCTCCTCAGCACTCTGGTCCTCTAGCTTCGGAGTAACGAGCCAAGCTTATGCTGGGTTCTGAAACACTTTGTAGAGGCTATCATCAATCAGAAGCGTGTTTTGGGTGTTGTACGCCGAATTGTATTTCCAAAACAAGGCTAAATCTTTCATAAACATAGGTTTATTCAAGATCTGCCAGGGTTGCAGACTGCAGTGCTCTTGCACAAAAAAATAAGCAATCCTTGGCACCTGCAATTTAAAAACAGCCCTATAATATTCATGACTTTACGATGCATGCTTGTGCTCCAAATATACACACTGAAGAATTGAAGACACCAGTCCAAAAACATGTGGCTGTCCTTGCGACAGAACACCTGCTTATCCTCTACATTGTATTTTAACATCTCATCTGCATATGCAGGGGGCTTTTCGCCGAGTCTCTACCACCCTCAGCAAAATACCATTGAGATCTAGTAAAAGAGCCCTTTTTTCATCACACAGTCGCTTAGGCACCCATATTGGGTCTGGAAGAGGATACCATTCAGCATATATAACCTCCCCTGATGGGTGAACATAATTTAGGCGCTCAAAAATTCTACGGGCACGCTGTGAATATCGTTCGAGCCACTTTTCAATCTCCAATTTTTGTCTCCTTATCTGCCTGGCTTTGCGGACTCACCATTTTTGTAATTTCTGCCATTGCATGGCAGCATTTACATCAAGCAAGGCAATTAATGCCAGTTTCTCTTCCTCTGCAAAGAAACAGCGATACGAAGTGAAGAAGTTCATAGATTGGTAGAAAATTATAATGGACTACTGCTCAACATTATATTACACAAAGACATTTTCACCGGGAAAATAAAAAAAATTACATGACAGCCACAAGAGGCATTAGGTTTTCAAAATGGCATAGCCATAAGAGTGAAGGGCATAGAGTAAAGGCTAAACAACTGAACAGTGACAGTTGCCTGCTTACAGTACAGAATCTGGGCAAAACAGGAAAGGTCTTAACACAGTTTTTTGCAAGCTCTTGAGCGGGTGGCTTTCTTTTCACCTTTGGTGCTTTCAGCTTTGTCCTCCATCTTCTTTAGGGAACCATAGCCGTTGCTTGTAGTTTCTTCAGGTACCTCTCCTGGGCCCACTTTTCTCTTTGCCTTAGCCTTTCGCAAAAAACCCTCGAGAGGGCTGTTATCACCAACTTCCTGTGGGTCCTCTATGCTGTTAGTCTTCAATGTTTCCCCTGATGCACTGGCACTAGCCATTGTCTGCTGAGAAGTTTTTACTGTGTCAGTTGCAGCAAGCATGGCACGTGCATGAGGAACCGTGACAAAAAAATCATCTTCTTCTGATTTACTGCTCACGTCACCGCCTTCCTCTGTTGTTTTCATGCTTGCACTTTGCATTTGCTGGGATCTCGCATCTACTCCTTCATTCATTGTATCTAGCTCACCACCCTTCTCACTCGAAGGGTTCTCAGTTGTAGCCTTTCCCTTACCTTTGGTGTCATGCACACTGCCCACATCATGTAGGGGCTTTGAGAGGCCTGCAACAAAAAAATCTTTGATTACACCCTTTATAAGCATGTCATGTATGCTACATGGTATGTTTCATATGCTAACTATGTGTGCAGCTAGGCCAGTATGCTAATTAGCATTCCCGTGTATGCTAGCTAGCATAATCATATATGCTAACTAGAATATCAAGTATGCTAACAAGCATACCAGGTATGCTAACTAGTAAACCTTATAATCTCTAAGCAATTCAAGTGTACCCAAAAGCTTCTATGTGCTTACTAGAGCACAGTATATGCTAATTAGCATATCCAACATGCTTAATAGCATATCAAGTATGCTAATTAACATATCCAGTATGCTAGTTAGCATACAAGATATGCTAATTAGCATATCCAGTATACTAACCAGCATACTGGATATGCTAATTAGAATATCCTGTATGCTAACTATCATTCCAGCTAGCATATCCGGTATGCTAATAAGCATATCCAATATGCTAACTAGCATACCTAGTATGCTAACTAGTAGACCTTATAACCTCTAAGCTAATCCAATATGCTCCAAAATGCTTACTAGCATATAAAAATTGGTAATTAGCATATCCAACATGCTTAATAGCATATCAAGTATGCTAACTAGCATATTCAGTATGCTAATTAGCATAACCAGTATGCTAGTTAGCATACAAGATATGCTAATTAGTATATCCTGTATGCTAATTAGCATTTCAGATAGCAATCCAATATGCTAACTAGCATACTGGATATGCTAATTAGCATTCAATATGCTAACTCCGGTATGCTAATAAGCATACTCAATATACTTACTAGCATATTGGATATGCTAATTGGCATCCACTCATCCAACTAGCATATCCAATGTGCTAGTTAGCATACTGGTTACGCTAATTAGCGTATCTTGTATGCTAGTTAGCGTATCTAGTATCCTAACTAGCATATCCGTTGTGTTTATTAGCATTCTGGATACGCTTTTTAGCACATCCGGTATGCTAGTTAGCATGCTAGTTAACATATCCCGTATGCTGGTATGCTAGTTAGCATGCTAGTTAACATATTCCGTATGCCCGTATGCTAGTTAGCATACTGGATATGCTAGTAGGCCTACTTGATATGCTAATTAGCATATCCGGTATGCTTGTTAGCGTATTGGGTATGCTAACTAGCATATATGCTATGCTAGTTAGTATACAGGGTATGCTTACTAGGATGCTAGTTAGCATACAGAGTATGCTAACGAGGATGCTAGTTAGCATGCAGGGTATGCTAACTAGCATATACGGTATATGCTAGTTAGCATCCTACTAGCATATCTAGTATGCTAACTAGTATACCGGATATGTTGCATATTCATTATGCTAACTAGCACACCTTTTATTCCCAATATGATCAAGCTTGCAGACTGTATGTCCTGTATGCTAAGCATACATTCAAGTATGGTTTTTTACCAATCTCTGGTGTGGTTGGATGTCGTTGTGTTGCAAGGTTGCACAACCATGTGGTAGGTATGCTTTTTTTGCAGAAGGGAGCCCTACATACGGTCCCAAGGGAGCATGTAGTAGCAAAGCATAGAAGGTGATAATTATGCTCACAAGGGAGCTTGACCATTGCAAGGAATGGTTGGACCTCAAGGGGCAGACCACAGCCAGTACACAGGTTTGTTCCGATGATGCTGTCTTGCACCTCTCTATCCTTCATAAAACTAGCAAGGGCTAGATTAGTTAGGGCAATTTGGAGAAACAAGCCCAGCAGTTTGGACTGCATGTGCATCAGAAGTTCAAGTTGGCTTTCAGAGTTCTGCGCCTCGGATTTTGCAATTTCCACCTCAACCTACAAAACCAAGACAAAAAGAGCATGGTAAGTACATGAGTTACCTGAGCACATGTACCAAACATAAAGTGCAGAGATGAAACTTACGGACACTTACCAGTTTACAGGTTATGTCTATGTCACTATCTATGGGGTCATCTTCATGAAGAGGAAACCCCATAGCCTCTATGGTGTCTTTGGTTGTCTCTATTCCGACTTCAAGCTCCATCGTTCACCGGGCATCCACATCATTGCTTTGCAATAAAGCCTGCAACTCCATATCAGTTGCTTGCAACCTCTGTCTCATGGCCGTGACAATAGAAGTGACCTTCACATTTTTTGCATTCAAAGCCCTAGCAAGTTCCAGGCCCTCTTGCACTTTGTTTAGATTCTGTTTCTCATAATGTAGCTGTGTTTTCATTTGAAGGACAGCTGCCTTCATGCACTGCCATTCCTCCAACCCACAAAATGAAGAAGCTTCCATCTCCTGTCGACTATCTTGATGAGACTGAAGTGTGGCCTTGGTAGATTTGGCAGTACTCTTTCCTGCCAATGCCATGTTTTCCTCGCAGATGTCAGCAGACTCATCCTCAATTTTTGAAGCTGGAAGCTGAAGATTGCGTAGTCTCCACTTGTTAACATGGCTCTCATAATAGCCCTTCTCTCGAATATCCTGCAAGTACTGCACTGCAAACTCGGCCCAATTGAACCTAATGGCTGTCTCGCTTGCAATCACGGCAGGACTGAATTCTTTCATGAAACCCTTTGCAAATGCAGAGGAAATTTCCATGTTGGTTGGGGCCTTCTGGTATACATTGTAGTGCAGTTTCATCATCGACTCATACATTTCGGTGTAGATGGTGCTGCATTTGATGCGGTACTGGTGGTGGCTGGGATCCTTTGTTTATTTGAACACACTGAACCATTCAGCATCAGTGACCTGCTCCCACCTAACCATTTTGGGATACCCTCCATGGAAAGGCCATAAGCAGCATTGAACTCCACCAAAGTTGTACAGAATTTTTCTTGCATGGGGATCACGACCTTCGGAGCTTTCCATCGGCCTACACACATCAAAGGGAAATGTGCTCAACTGTAAAGGGAAATGTGCTCAACTATATTGCATGGAAATGTGCTCAACTATATTGCATGGAAATGTGCTCAACTGTATTGCATGGAGCTTCTTGTGGTACTGAAGCCGAAAGTAGAATAGAAAACACACAGAACCCGCACAAGAGAGAGAGAGAGAGAGAGAGAGAGAGAGAGAGAGAGTACCCGAGAGGGACATTGGGGAACCTTGAGATTGCTTTGCGCTTTTGCAGGGAGATGGAGAAGCAGAAGGGGCTCTGCATTTTCTGTGTATAGGAGAACGCGAATGCGCCGCCTTGCTTGCGAGCTCCATGGTGCTCTAGCCTTTGCACTTCATCACCCCACCACTCCACTGTAACGCCCGTGCTAACTAGCTTCAAAGACTAGCTCGTAATTTAATATACCACAACTTTCATTGATTATTCTTTTTTTTTGAAGTGCTCATTTGAGCTTTTTGTATCAGCCAGAAGTTTTAAATATGATTACTAATATAGTGACTTACATGCCTAAACTTACGCTAACTAGGAATGCTGGTTCATACATGTGAACTAGCATAAAAAGCGTAGCACGTTAACATGCTTCTACCCATCTCTGATTGAGGAGCTGTCTTCGTGGTGGGAGAGGAGCTATAGGGTAGGTATAATATCTTATTGGACAGATTTTTTTTAGCCACATTCATGTTTTGGGCACCTTTTACGGACCCGATTTTGTCACTGTAGTGTATTTTTAGCAGTCTCTGAAAGTTTTGGTAGAGAACTATTTTTGCTCAAAATCTGGTTATTGTAGTGCATCAGTGAATTTCGGAAGTGCAAATAGGGTTTGCACATGTATTGTTTATACTGGGTGTATGTACATGTACTCTGGTCATATTTGGTGACACACAGGTTGTACTGAAGTACTGCTGCTACAACAGTTACAAGAGATAATGCTGTATTACAGGTTGTATACTGAAGTAGATAATGTTGTATTACAAGTTGCATATAGAAGTTGTTTGTTTGCATGTTATTTGATTGCTATAGGAAAACATGTCTGACGAAATTAATCAGATTGTTAGTGAGAAGTTGGATAAGAATAACTTCCATGCCTAGAAGAAGTTCAGGAATGACCAATTTCCTAATGGGTAAAGGATTTTGGGATTATGTAGAAGGAGACAATGAGAAACCTCTAGAGTTATTTGAGGAGAATGCCACACTTGCAGATATAAAGGCATTCAAGGATTGGAATCAAGGTTCAAGAAAAGTCATGTAATGGCTTTCAATTAGTGTCACAGACACTATGATAGACACATACAGGATGCAAAAACTCCAGTAGTTGCATGGCAGAATTTGGTTCAAATGTTCTAGACTAACACAAAGGCAAGGAAGTTGCAGTTAAAGCAAGAGCTTCATACTGTGGAAAACAAAAGCATGTCCATCAATGAATATGCTTTAAAGATCAAGGGAATTGTTGAATCCCTTGGGTCTATCAATGTATCAGTGGAGGATGATGATTTGGTGAGTGTCTGTCTGAATGAGCTTGGCAAAGAGTACAAGCCATTCAAGACCTCCATTGCAGTTATGGAGAATATTCCCAACTTTCAAGACCTGTAAGATTTCTCCTCAGCCCTGAATAATGAATAAGATTTTACCTCAATCCCCTGTAATCATCCCCTATTTCAAAATGCAAGAAAATATTGTTTTCCTTGTTTTGGCCTAGAGAGAAGAAATATTCTACAGAGAGGTAACTCAATATTGAGATATTTTTGGAAATCAAAATTCTCCTAATATCTAAGATATATTTCCCTGAAAGAGAAGTTCAAAATAAATTCTCCAATGTGCATTAGGAATCAATTAAATATGTGTATTAAAGGTCTTAGCCTAAGGGTCCACATTTTAGAAATTTTTGGATTATGGTCTAATTAAGGTTTCAATGGGCCAATAGGATTAATCCAAGTGCTGGGATGAGATAAATCCAAAGAATAAAAGAAAATACCCAAAAATGAGTAAATGCTCACATAAGATGAAGAGTTGATTAAGTACAAGGTTTATTAGTTAAAAATTAAGGTATATTAGTTTTAAAAATGAGATATTTAGGAGAAATGATGAATTATTGACACCTTGGTAAGGAGGGGGAGCCCCATCAAGTAGGTGCCTTTTTATTCATCATTACTTGGATTTTTAATTCAAAAAAATGTGATATTTTTATCTCTTCTCTCTCTTGGAATAAACTGGATCAAAAAGGGAGCCAAATTGGTCCAAATCTTGTCCAAATTGAGTCAAACTGAAGCTACAAATCTCTAGAACCTAGTTGTACTTGGTTAGTGGCCTCCCTCACCTATAAATAGACCCTCAATCCTTTTTATTTTCATCTTTGAGCTATACCATGCCAGTATTATCCCAAAAATAAGCATATTTTTATTATCCCTTATTTTCCCTCTTCTCTTGGGAGCTTGGAGCTTCTCTACTCTCCAACAACTCTTGAAGATTTCTCCTCTCCTCTTGGTGGCCAAAGGATTGCTTGGGGGCTTCATCCTGCTAATTAAAGAATAAAGCTAAACTTAGAGGTAAGACTAATTTTTATGGTTTTTTTCTCAATGACTTTCTTCTCAAACCACTCTCAAGCTTGAGAAGCTTTCAAAGTAATGGTTTTTCTTCAAATCAAGCTTTCCCAAATATTCTTAATGTCGAATTAGAATTAAGTTAATCTTGATGCTTAATTATAATATTTTCTTTAAGAAAATCTCTCTTAAAAAGATTAATTATCTTTATGGCTAGATCCTTTAGTAAAAGGATGTTTCTCAATGATAATCTCTTGTTTCAAATCTAAACTCTGGGCTTAATGAGCTAGAGAATAAGAATTGATATTTTCATGATTTTAAGTTAGTAAAAATGGTTAATTCTTTTTAGATTGTTTATGAGTAGAAAAATTTACTTTAACTCATTCTAAATGGGATGTAAGGTCCCTCCCAAGTCATGTATGTATGTGTCTCTTTTAATATAGATTTCAATAAGAAAAGAGAGTGTAATTAGAAAGAGTGAGACAATAAGGCTAGAAACATTAGAAAAGTGTTAGAATAAAAATATTAGCTCCAAAAATCCTAAAAGAAATAAGAACATAAGAATAGTTCTATTAAGAGATAAGTATCCCCAAAAAATATTAGCTCCAAAAATCCTAAAAGAAATAAGAACATAAGAATAGTTCTATTAAGAGATAAGTATCCCCAAAAATAGAATTTCGAGTTTAAGTGATAAGAGGTCATATTTAGAGTACTTTTACACATTTAGAGTCCATGCATACTAAAAATGTGGAAAAACAATGCGTTTCTAAAGATGGTGCGTTTGTGGCTATATACAGACGTTTTTGCCTATTCTGCCCACGCAGGCTTGTAGACCAGATACCTTCCCGTTCTTTTGACTGGCTATATGACCATATTCTGAGTTTTTATCAGAGATTTATGGTCGAAACAATTTGTTGTTTCTGTCAGGGTCTCTACACAGAGAAAAGTGTGAGAAGGCAGCAAGTAGTCTCATTGGTAATCCTAGAGTTTGAGATGTATATATCCCTTCATTCTTATCTAATATCTTAGAAAATAAGCTTAGATTGCTATGGTCTTTCGAAGGAAGAGACCAAAACTCCATAGCTTTTCTTGTAGAGAAAGAATAGTAGACCGTAGTCCTGTAAGAGAAGGCTATTTTGCCATAGACCTTAGAAAGAGAGAAGAGTCACAGTATGAGTAAGAGAAGATAAAGCTTGGAGATTATTGGATGATTTCAATCAAAAGACAAGGTATTAGAAGACTCTATTCTCATATGTCAAGTTCTAAAGCTCTTGTTATACGAGCAAAGACAACGATAAACGACAAATTTCTATAAGGTATATACATATTTTGTTTTTCAATTATATATCATTCTTAGGGGTTGAGGTATGGCCCCGGCTTCTCTATTGATTGTTACAGTGATCTATTTGATTGATTTACCATTTAAAGTTTGTATTCTTTTAAACAACAGCATATGCCTTAATAAAGAATGTCTTATCACAATCTCAAGTTGAAATGCTAAAATCTGTGTGAGAAAAGGATTGTTTTCTTAAGAAGGTAACATGGATTCTAGTCCTATAGTTTAGTGAGTAAATGGATTGTTATCTTGGTTAAATTAAGGTACAGGTACAACTCTCCCTGCCTTGATGCTGCCCCGTTCTTGTGCTTGTATAGCGGGACGGCGGAGATGTTAGTAAGGCTCGGAGTTGGTCCATGGTATCCCTCATACCATTGGGAGAATGAGGTTTGCCGATTGAGGCGAGTGATTGTGATGCTGCCTAGTTCTGAGGGCCTAGGCTAGTGCGGTGAATTAGCCCACCCTAGTGCGCAGACATCCCTCTCAGGGGCGGGAGGATCGAGCGATGGAGCCTGAGAGGGCGACAGGCCGGCTTGAGTCCTCGCCAGCGGCCGACGATGAGGTGTATGGTCCCGTAGGGTTTTGCCCAGCATGTGGAGGCTGGAAGGCCGAATTCTAGATCATCGGCGGTATAAAGGAAAAGAATAAGAGAGCCAGTTTGGCTTGTATGAAATTGATTTATGTTTAAACTTTGTTTTTATAAATCTTGTCTTTGGCATTATTGTATTGTGGAAAAAGGCTGTTTTAATAAACCTTGTGAAAAGGACCTTAATTAAGGAACATGTTTATTTATGTCAAACAGTGTGGTAGGATTAATTAGAAAATAAATTGACGCGTGAGTAGGGTGGAAAGTGGGAGGATGGAATGCCCCGACGGCACCATCCTACGGACGGGTGGACCCGATTAGTCGGGTAGCTTTCCAACATATTAAGTGAAAGCCCTACGTTACTCAAGGGATTAAAATAAGTGATTGTTTATCATATGAGGACGAATCAATCATCTCTACTGGCCATAGAATTGATTTGAATATCCTCACATGTTGAGACAATCATCCTATGAAATTGTGCTCGTATCTTGGGGGTGCACACGCAAGATATTTGTACAATAAATTTGAGAAATAAGATTGGGAAGAAAACTTTTGTGAGAAAAAAACATAGGGTGATCAAATTAAGAAACTAGTGAGAGACTGGAAGGATAGACCGAAACTTGTTTAGAGAAATTTTCAGGATATATCTCATTAACTTGCATATTATAAATTATTAAGATTGTAACTCCATTAAGATTTGAATAGTTGACGTGTGAATGCCATCCATTCGATACTGTACACTAGGACGATCATCCAAGATCTTTAATCCATCTCAGACAAACATGGGTCTTGGATGTGTAATTCCTAGAGGATCATGCTCTTAAATGTGTTAGTCCCAAGATACCAGATGTGTAATTCTCAAAAAAAAAATGAATGAAGATCTCACATATATTAATCCAGAGTGCCTTTAGATGCGGCACTATGATAAGTATTTGATAGTTTTGAACTTTTAATGGATACAATGAAAGAAGCAAGCTCACCCTTGCTCGCGTCTAAAAATCGTAAGAAATGCCAAATTAGTTGGAAGCATTGTTGTCAATCTAACCATTGGAGCTAGAAAGTTAAAAGCATTGTTGTCAATCTAACCATTGGAGCTAGAAAGTTAAAAGCATTGTTGTCAATCTAACCACTAGAGCTAGAATCAGTTATGAGATGCCATGAAAGTACACCTTCGTGAGAGGTTTTGTTCTCCAGGATTTCGAGAGGATAAAATGAATGAATTTTTGGAGCTAACCCAAGAAAGAAAGACCCTAAAAGAATACCACAAAACTTTTGTTAAACTTCTCCAATTTGCTCAAGAGCTGGATGAGATAACTCTTCTCCATTGATTCATTTGGAAGCTTAATCTATCTTTGAATAACCTCATTAAGAATGTAAAACTATCCTCTATTTCAGAAGCCATAATTATAGCCAGAGACTGTGATAAAGTTTTTATATATATAGAAAGTGTCGAGAAGAACATGAGTCCTTCCATGTTAATCAAGAAGAGGCTTCCTAATTCAAGAGGAACATCAAGCCCACCCCTGGCTACAAGGAATCATGAGCTAGAGCAAAAATTAGGTCAAGAAATAGGGATAGCAGGGTTAAAGATAACCGAATTCAACAAGTATTTCTATGAGTAAATAGAAGAGGATTGGTGCAAGATTCATGTGAAGTAATGTGCAGGATGAATAGAGATATTCTACAAGACGATACTAAGATTATGAAATTGCTATCATAGGTTAGATTGTGTAAAGGATTGATTCCCTTATGTTTCTCCATGATAATTTATTAAGTACCATACTACATGGGGGTATAGAATAAGGAATTCGAAGGTTCATATCATATGAGAGGTATATGGATACATGAAATTAGGATAATAAGGCCAATTAACTTTAGAATAATAAAGATCTTTTGGAGGCACAATAAAACGAGCCAAGCACATGAAATAAAAGACTCTTTAAGAACAATGTTTAGATAAAAGAAGATTTTTACCTAGTGGTGGGGGACACCAATTTGAAAGAGATAGGAGGATTTACTTAGATACTACCCCAGCTCGCGAGATGAGGACATCTCGAATCTTTTAAGTGGGGGAGATTGTAAGGTCCCTCCCAAGCCATGTATGTATGTGTCTCTTTTAATATAGATTTCAATAAGAAAAGAGAGTGTAATTAGAAAGAGTGAGACAATAAGGCTAGAAACATTAGAAAAGTGTTAGAATAAAAATATTAGCTCCAAAAATCCTAAAAGAAATAAGAATAGTTCTATTAAGAGATAAGTATCCCCAAAAATAGAATTTCGATTTTAAGTGATAAGAGGTCATATTTAGAGTGCTTTTACACATTTAGAGTCCATGCATACTAAAAATGTGGAAAAACAACGCGTTTCTAAAGATGGTACGTTTGTGGCTATATACAGACGTTTTTGCCTATTTTGCCTGCGCGGGCTTGTAGAGCAGATGCCTTCCCGTTCTTTTGACTGGTTATATGACCATATTCTAAGTTTTTATCAGAGAGTTATGGTCGAAACAATTTGTTGTTTCTGTCAGGGTCTCTACACAGAGAAAACTGTGAGAAGGCAGCAAGTAGTCTCATTGGTAATCCTAGAGTTTGAGATGTATATATCCCTTCATTCTTATCTAATATCTTAGAAAATAAGCTTAGATTGCTATGGTCTTTCGAAGGAAGAGACCAAAACTCCATAGCTTTTCTTGTAGAGAAAGAATAGTAGACCGTAGTCCTGTAAGAGAAGGCTATTTTGCCATAGACCTTAGAAAGAGAGAAGAGTCACAGTATGAGTAAGAGAAGATAAAGCTTGGAGATTATTGGATGATTTCAATCAAAAGACAAGGTATTAGAAGACTCTATTCTCATATGTCAAGTTCTAAAGCTCTTGTTAATACGAGCAAAGACAACGATAAACGACAAATTTCTATAAGGTATATACATATTTTGTTTTTCAATTATATATCATTCTTAGGGGTTGAGGTATGGCCCCGGCTTCTCTATTGATTGTTACAGTGATCTATTTGATTGATTTACCATTTAAAGTTTGTATTCTTTTAAACAACAGCATATGCCTTAATAAAGAATGTCTTATCACAATCTCAAGTTGAAATGCTAAAATCTGTGTGAGAAAAGGATTGTTCTCTTAAGAAGGTAACATGGATTCTAGTCCTATGGTTTAGTGAGTAAATGGATTGTTATCTTGGTTAAATTAAGGTACAGGTACAACTCTCCCTGCCTTGATGTTGCCCCGTTCTTGTGCTTGTATAGCGGGACGGCGGAGATGTTAGTAAGGCTCGGAGTTGGTCCATGGTATCCCTCATACCATTGGGAGAATGAGGTTTGCCGATTGAGGCGAGTGATTGTGATGCTGCCTAGTTCTGAGGGCCCAGGCTAGTGCGGTGAATTAGCCCACCCTAGTGCGCAGACATCCCTCTGAGGGGCGGGAGGATCGAGCGATGGAGCCTGAGAGGGCGACAGGCCGGCTTGAGTCCTCGCCAGCGGCCGACGATGAGGTGTATGGTCCCGTAGGGTTTTGCCCAGCATGTGGAGGCTGGAAGGCCGAATTCTAGATCATCGGCGGTATAAAGGAAAAGAATAAGAGAGCCAGTTTGGCTTGTATGAAATTGATTTATGTTTAAACTTTGTTTTTATAAATCTTGTCTTTGGTATTATTGTATTGTGGAAAAAGGCTGTTTTAATAAACCTTGTGAAAAGGACCTTAATTAAGGAACATGTTTATTTATGTCAAACAGTGTGGTAGGATTAATTAGAAAATAAATTGACGGGTGAGTAGGGTGGAAAGTGGGAGGATGGAATGCCCCGAGGCGACGGCACCATCCTACGGGGACGGGTGGACCCGATTAGTCGGGTAGCTTTCCAACATATTAAGTGAAAGCCCTACGTTAGATAAATAGGTTCTCGGGCAACTCTATTCTAGAAGACTAGGCCAGCGGCTGTGCCTTGCATGGATGAGGAAAAAAGCGTTGCCTCTAGAAATCAAGTCTTGTAGTTGCCCAATTTATGTATCAATTACCCTATGGGTGATTTGATTTTAGAAGACCACGCTTCCCCTGCGGGATAGAACTAGGTCTTACCTATGAATCGTATCCTTAAATCTCTGTATGGTCAAGGTGTCGATGAGTAGGAAATTTTCTCTAAGATAAGACTTAGCAGACTATCTTAAGTGTTTCTCCTATTTGTGGAAGGGGGAAACCTTACAAGTGGTATCAGAGCCGATCTTAGTTCCTAGGATTTGTTTTTCAAAGGTTAACACTCAAGGGATTAAAATAAGTGATTGTTTATCATATGAGGACGAATCAATCATCTCTACTGGCCATAGAATTGATTTGAATATCCTCACATGTTGAGACAATCATCCTATGAAATTGTGCTCGTATCTTGGGGGTGCACACGCAAGATATTTATACAATAAATTTGAGAAATAAGATTGGGGAGAAAACTTTTGTGAGAAAAAAACATAGGGTGATCAAATTAAGAAACTAGTGAGAGACTGGAAGGATAGACCGAAACTTGTTTAGAGAAATTTTCAGGATATATCTCATTAACTTGCATATTATAAATTATTAAGATTGTAACTCCATTAAGATTTGAATAGTTGACGTGTGAATGCCATCCATTCGATACTGTACACTAGGACGATCATCCAAGATCTTTAATCCATCTCAGACAAACATGGGTCTTGGATGTGTAATTCCCAGAGGATCATGCTCTTAAATGTATTAGTCCCAAGATACCAGATGTGTAATTCTCAAAAAAAAAATGAATGAAGATCTCACATATATTAATCCAGAGTGCCTTTAGATGCGGCACTATGATAAGTATTTGATAGTTTTGAACTTTTAATGGATACAATGAAAGAAGCAAGCTCACCCTTGCTCGCGTCTAAAAATCGTAAGAAATGCCAAATTAGTTGGAAGCATTGTTGTCAATCTAACCATTGGAGCTAGAAAGTTAAAAGCATTGTTGTCAATCTAACCATTGGAGCTAGAAAGTTAAAAGCATTGTTGTCAATCTAACCGCTAGAGCTAGAATCAGTTATGAGATGCCATGAAAGTACACCTTCGTGAGAGGTTTTGTTCTCCAGGATTTCGAGAGGATAAAATGAATGAATTTTTGGAGCTAACCCAAGAAAGAAAGACCCTAAAAGAATACCACAAAACTTTTGTTAAACTTCTCCAATTTGCTCAAGAGCTGGATGAGATAACTCTTCTCCATCGATTCATTTGGAAGCTTAATCTATCTTTGAATAACCTCATCAAGAATGTAAAACTATCCTCTATTTCAGAAGCCATAATTATAGCCAGAGACTGTGATAAAGTTTTTATATATATAGAAAGTGTCGAGAAGAACATGAGTCCTTCCATGTTAATCAAGAAGAGGCTTCCTAATTCAAGAGGAACATCAAGCCCACCCCTGGCTACAAGGAATCATGAGCTAGAGCAAAAATTAGGTCAAGAAATAGGGATAGCAGGGTTAAAGATAACCGAATTCAACAAGTATTTCTATGAGTAAATAGAAGAGGATTGGTGCAAGATTCATGTGAAGTAATGTGCATGATGAATAGATGTACTCTACAAGACGATACTAAGATTATGAAATTGCTATCATAGGTTAGATTGTGTAAAGGATTGATTCCCTTATGTTTCTCCATGATAATTTATTAAGTACCATACTACATGGGGGTATAGAATAAGGAATTCGAAGGTTCATATCATATGAGAGGTATATGGATACATGAAATTAGGATAATAAGGCCAATTAACTTTAGAATAATAAAGATCTTTTGGAGGCACAATAAAACGAGCCAAGCACATGAAATAAAAGACTCTTTAAGAACAATGTTTAGATAAAAGAAGATTTTTACCTAGTGGTGGGGGACACCAATTTGAAAGAGATAGGAGGATTTACTTAGATACTACCCCAGCTCGCGAGATGAGGACATCTCGAATCTTTTAAGTGGGGAAGATTGTAAGGTCCCTCCCAAGCCATGTATGTATGTGTCTCTTTTAATATAGATTTCAATAAGAAAAGAGAGTGTAATTAGAAAGAGTGAGACAATAAGGCTAGAAACATTAGAAAAGTGTTAGAATAAAAATATTAGCTCCAAAAATCCTAAAAGAAATAAGAACATAAGAATAGTTCTATTAAGAGATAAGTATCCCCAAAAATAGAATTTCGAGTTTAAGTGATAAGAGGTCATATTTAGAGTACTTTTACACATTTAGAGTCCATGCATACTAAAAATGTGAAAAAACAATGCGTTTCTAAAGATGGTGCGTTTGTGGCTATATACAGACGTTTTTGCCTATTCTGCCCACGTAGGCTTGTAGACCAGATGCCTTCCCGTTCTTTTGACTGGCTATATGACCATATTCTGAGTTTTTATCAGAGAGTTATGGTCAAAACAATTTGTTGTTTCTGTCAGGGTCTCTACACAGAGAAAACTGTGAGAAGGCAGCAAGTAGTCTCATTGGTAATCCTAGAGTTTGAGATGTATATATCCCTTCATTCTTATCTAATATCTTAGAAAATAAGCTTAGATTGCTATGGTCTTTCGAAGGAAGAGACCAAAACTCCATAGCTTTTCTTGTAGAGAAAGAATAGTAGACCGTAGTCCTGTAAGAGAAGGCTATTTTGCCATAGACCTTAGAAAGAGAGAAGAGTCACAGTATGAGTAAGAGAAGATAAAGCTTGGAGATTATTGGATGATTTCAATCAAAAGACAAGGTATTAGAAGACTCTATTCTCATATGTCAAGTTCTAAAGCTCTTGTTAATACGAGCAAAGACAACGATAAACGACAAATTTCTATAAGGTATATACATATTTTGTTTTTCAATTATATATCATTCTTAGGGGTTGAGGTATGGCCCCGGCTTCTCTATTGATTGTTACAGTGATCTATTTGATTGATTTACCATTTAAAGTTTGTATTCTTTTAAATAACAGCATGTGCCTTAATAAAGAATGCCTTATGAAATGCTAAAATCTGTGCGAGAAAAGGATTGTTTTCTTAAGAAGGTAACATGGATTCTAGTCCTATGGTTTAGTGAGTAAATGGATTGTTATCTTGGTTAAATTAAGGTACAGGTACAACTCTCCCTGCCTTGATGCTGCCCCGTTCTTGTGCTTGTATAGCGGGACGGCGGAGATGTTAGTAAGGCTCGGAGTTGGTCCATGGTATCCCTCATACCATTGGGAGAATGAGGTTTGCCGATTGAGGCGAGTGATTGTGATGCTGCCTAGTTCTGAGGGCCCAGGCTAGTGCGGTGAATTAGCCCACCCTAGTGCGCAGACATCCCTCTGAGGGGCGGGAGGATCGAGCAATGGAGCCTGAGAGGGCGACAGGCCGGCTTGAGTCCTCGCCAGCGGCCAACGATGAGGTGTATGGTCCCGTAGGGTTTTGCCTAGCATGTGGAGGCTGGAAGGCCGAATTCTAGATCATCGGCGGTATAAAGGAAAAGAATAAGAGAGCCAGTTTTGCTTGTATGAAATTGATTTATGTTTAAACTTTGTTTTTATAAATCTTGTCTTTGGTATTATTGTATTGTGGAAAAAGGCTGTTTTAATAAACCTTGTGAAAAGGACCTTAATTAAGGAACATGTTTATTTATGTCAAACAGTGTGGTAGGATTAATTAGAAAATAAATTGACGCGTGAGTAGGAAGGAAAGTGGGAGGATGGAATGCCCCGACGGCACCATCCTACGGACGGGTGGACCCGATTAGTCGGGTAGCTTTTCAACATATTAAGTGAAAGCCCTACGTTAGATAAATAGGTTCTCGGGCAACTCTATTCTAGAAGACTAGGCCAGCGGCTGTGCCTTGCATGGATGAGGAAAAAAGCGTTGCCTCTAGAAATCAAGTCTTGTAGTTGCCCAATTTATGTATCAATTACCCTATGGGTGATTTGATTTTAGAAGACCACGCTCCCCCTGTGGGATAGAACTAGGTCTTACCTATGAATCGTATCCTTGAATCTCTGTATGGTCAAGGTGTCGATGAGTAGGAAATTTTCTCTAAGATAAGACTTAGCAGACTATCTTAAGTGTTTCTCCTATTTGTGGAAGGGGGGAACCTTACAAGTGGTATCAGAGCCGATCTTAGTTTCTAGGATTTGTTTTTCAAAGGTTAACACTCAAGGGATTAAAATAAGTGATTGTTTATCATATGAGGACGAATCAATCATCTCTACTGGCCATAGAATTGATTTGAATATTCTCACATGTTGAGACAATCATCCTATGAAATTGTGCTCGTATCTTGGGGGTGCACACGCAAGATATTTATACAATAAATTTGAGAAATAAGATTGGGGAGAAAACTTTTGTGAGAAAAAAACATAGGGTGATCAAATTAAGAAACTAGTGAGAGACTGGAAGGATAGACCGAAACTTGTTTAGAGAAATTTTCAGGATATATCTCATTAACTTGCATATTATAAATTATTAAGATTGTAACTCCATTAAGATTTGAATAGTTGACGTGTGAATGCCATCCATTCGATACTGTACACTAGGACGATCATCCAAGATCTTTAATCCATCTCAGACAAACATGGATCTTGGATGTGTAATTCCCAGAGGATCATGCTCTTAAATGTGTTAGTCCCAAGATACCAGATGTGTAATTCTCAAAAAAAAAATGAATGAAAATCTCACATATATTAATCCAGAGTGCCTTTAGATGCGGCACTATGATAAGTATTTGATAGTTTTGAACTTTTAATGGATACAACGAAAGAAGCAAGCTCACCCTTGCTCGCGTCTAAAAATCGTAAGAAATGCCAAATTAGTTGGAAGCATTGTTGTCAATCTAACCATTGGAGCTAGAAAGTTAAAAGCATTGTTGTCAATCTAACCATTGGAGCTAGAAAGTTAAAAGCATTGTTGTCAATCTAACCACTAGAGCTAGAATCAGTTATGAGATGCCATGAAAGTACACCTTCGTGAGAGGTTTTGTTCTCCAGGATTTCGAGAGGATAAAATGAATGAATTTTTGGAGCTAACCCAAGAAAGAAAGACCCTAAAAGAATACCACAAAACTTTTGTTAAACTTCTCCAATTTGCTCAAGAGCTGGATGAGATAACTCTTCTCCATCGATTCATTTGGAAGCTTAATCTATCTTTGAATAACCTCATCAAGAATGTAAAACTATCCTCTATTTCAGAAGCCATAATTATAGCCAGAGACTGTGATAAAGTTTTTATATATATAGAAAGTGTCGAGAAGAACATGAGTCCTTCCATGTTAATCAAGAAGAGGCTTCCTAATTCAAGAGGAACATCAAGCCCACCCCTGGCTACAAGGAATCATGAGCTGGAGCAAAAATTAGGTCAAGAAATAGGGATAGCAGGGTTAAAGATAACCGAATTCAACAAGTATTTCTATGAGTAAATAGAAGAGGATTGGTGCAAGATTCATGTGAAGTAATGTGCATGATGAATAGAGGTATTCTACAAGACGATACTAAGATTATGAAATTGCTATCATAGGTTAGATTGTGTCAAGGATTGATTCCCTTATGTTTCTCCATGATAATTTATTAAGTACCATACTACATGGGGGTATAGAATAAGGAATTCGAAGGTTCATATCATATGAGAGGTATATGGATACATGAAATTAGGATAATAAGGCCAATTAACTTTAGAATAATAAAGATCTTTTGGAGGCACAATAAAACGAGCCAAGCACATGAAATAAAAGACTCTTTAAGAACAATGTTTAGATAAAAGAAGATTTTTACCTAGTGGTGGGGGACACCAATTTGAAAGAGATAGGAGGATTTACTTAGATACTACCCCAGCTCGCGAGATGAGGACATCTCGAATCTTTTAAGTGGGGGAGATTGTAAGGTCTCTCCCAAGCCATGTATGTATGTGTCTCTTTTAATATAGATTTCAATAAGAAAAGAGAGTGTAATTAGAAAGAGTGAGACAATAAGGCTAGAAACATTAGAAAAGTGTTAGAATAAAAATATTAGCTCCAAAAATCCTAAAAGAAATAAGAATAGTTCTATTAAGAGATAAGTATCCCCAAAAATAGAATTTTGAGTTTAAGTGATAAGAGGTCATATTTAGAGTACTTTTACACATTTAGAGTCCATGCATACTAAAAATGTGGAAAAACAACGCGTTTCTAAATATGGTACGTTTGTGGCTATATACAGACGTTTTTGCCTATTCTGCCCGCGTGGGCTTGTAGAGCAGATGCCTTCCCGTTCTTTTGACTGGTTATATGACCATATTCTAAGTTTTCATCAGAGAGTTATGGTCGAAACAATTTGTTGTTTCTGTCAGGATCTCTACACAGAGAAAACTGTGAGAAGGCAGCAAGTAGTCTCATTGGTAATCCTAGAGTTTGAGATGTATATATCCCTTCATTCTTATCTAATATCTTAGAAAATAAGCTTAGATTGCTATGGTCTTTCGAAGGAAGAGACCAAAACTCCATAGCTTTTCTTGTAGAGAAAGAATAGTAGACCGTAGTCCTGTAAGAGAAGGCTATTTTGCCATAGACCTTAGAAAGAGAGAAGAGTCACAGTATGAGTAAGAGAAGATAAAGCTTGGAGATTATTGGATTATTTCAATCAAAAGACAAGGTATTAGAAGACTCTATTCTCATATGTCAAGTTCTAAAGCTCTTGTTAATACGAGCAAAGACAACGATAAACGACAAATTTCTATAAGATATATACATATTTTGTTTTTTAATTATATATCATTCTTAGGGGTTGAGGTATGGCCCCGGCTTCTCTATTGATTGTTACAATGATCTATTTGATTGATTTACCATTTAAAGTTTGTATTCTTTTAAACAACAGCATATGCCTTAATAAAGAATGTCTTATCACAATCTCAAGTTGAAATGCTAAAATCTATGTGAGAAAAGGATTGTTTTCTTAAGAAGGTAACATGGATTCTAGTCCTATGGTTTAGTGAGTAAATGGATTGTTATCTTGGTTAAATTAAGGTACAGGTACAACTCTCCCTGCCTTGATGCTGCCCCGTTCTTGTGCTTGTATAGCGGGACGACGGAGATGTTAGTAAGGCTCGGAGTTGGTCCATGGTATCCCTCATACCATTGGGAGAATGAGGTTTGCCGATTGAGGCGAGTGATTGTGATGCTGCCTAGTTCTGAGGGCCCAGGCTAGTGCGGTGAATTAGCCCACCCTAGTGCGCAGACATCCCTCTGAGGGGCGGGAGGATCGAGCGATGGAGCCTGAGAGGGCGACAGGCCGGCTTGAGTCCTCGCCAGCGGCCGACGATGAGGTGTATGGTCCCGTAGGGTTTTGCCCAGCATGTGGAGGCTGGAAGGCCGAATTCTAGATCATCGGCGGTATAAAGGAAAAGAATAAGAGAGCCAGTTTGGCTTGTATGAAATTGATTTATGTTTAAACTTTGTTTTTATAAATCTTATCTTTGGTATTATTGTATTGTGGAAAAAGGCTGTTTTAATAAACCTTGTGAAAAGGACCTTAATTAAGAAACATGTTTATTTATGTCAAACAGTGTGGTAGGATTAATTAGAAAATAAATTGACGCGTGAGTAGGAAGGAAAGTGGGAGGATGGAATGCCCTGACGGCACCATCCTACGGACGGGTGGACCCGATTAGTCGGGTAGCTTTCCAACATATTAAGTGAAAGCCCTACGTTAGATAAATAGGTTCTCGGGCAACTCTATTCTAGAAGACTAGGCCAGCGGCTGTGCCTTGCATGGATGAGGAAAAAAGCGTTGCCTCTAGAAATCAAGTCTTGTAGTTGCCCAATTTATGTATCAATTACCCTATGGGTGATTTGATTTTAGAAGACCACGCTCCCCCTGCGGGATAGAACTAGGTCTTACCTATGAATCGTATCCTTGAATCTCTGTATGGTCAAGGTGTCGATGAGTAGGAAATTTTCTCTAAGATAAGACTTAGCAGACTATCTTAAGTGTTTCTCCTATTTGTGGAAGGGGGGAACCTTACAAGTGGTATCAGAGCCGATCTTAGTTCCTAGGATTTGTTTTTCAAAGGTTAACACTCAAGGGATTAAAATAAGTGATTGTTTATCATATGAGGACGAATCAATCATCTCCACTGGCCATAGAATTGATTTGAATATCCTCACATGTTGAGACAATCATCCTATGAAATTGTGCTCGTATCTTGGGGGTGCACACGCAAGATATTTATACAATAAATTTGAGAAATAAGATTGGGGAGAAAACTTTTGTGAGAAAAAAAATAGGGTGATTAAATTAAGAAACTAGTGAGAGACTGGAAGGATAGATCGAAACTTGTTTAGAGAAATTTTCAGGATATATCTCATTAACTTGCATATTATAAATTATTAAGATTGTAACTCCATTAAGATTTGAATAGTTGACGTGTGAATGCCATCCATTCGATACTGTACACTAGGACGATCATCCAAGATCTTTAATCCATCTCAGACAAACATGGATCTTGGATGTGTAATTCCCAGAGGATCATGCTCTTAAATGTGTTAGTCCCAAGATACCAGATGTGTAATTCTCAAAAAAAAAAAGAATGAAAATCTCACATATATTAATCCAGAGTGCCTTTAGATGCGGCACTATGATAAGTATTTGATAGTTTTGAACTTTTAATGGATACAACGAAAGAAGCAAGCTCACCCTTGCTCGCGTCTAAAAATCGTAAGAAATGCCAAATTAGTTGGAAGCATTGTTGTCAATCTAACCATTGGAGCTAGAAAGTTAAAAGCATTGTTGTCAATCTAACCATTGGAGCTAGAAAGTTAAAAGCATTGTTGTCAATCTAACCACTAGAGCTAGAATCAGTTATGAGATGCCATGAAAGTACACCTTCGTGAGAGGTTTTGTTCTCCAGGATTTCGAGAGGATAAAATGAATGAATTTTTGGAGCTAACCCAAGAAAGAAAGACCCTAAAAGAATACCACAAAACTTTTGTTAAACTTCTCCAATTTGCTCAAGAGCTGGATGAGATAACTCTTCTCCATCGATTCATTTGGAAGCTTAATCTATCTTTGAATAACCTCATCAAGAATGTAAAACTATCCTCTATTTCAGAAGCCATAATTATAGCCAGAGACTGTGATAAAGTTTTTATATATATAGAAAGTGTCGAGAAGAACATGAGTCCTTCCATGTTAATCAAGAAGAGGCTTCCTAATTCAAGAGGAACATCAAGCCCACCCCTGGCTACAAGGAATCATGAGCTAGAGCAAAAATTAGGTCAAGAAATAGGGATAGCAGGGTTAAAGATAACCGAATTCAACAAGTATTTCTATGAGTAAATAGAAGAGGATTGGTGCAAGATTCATGTGAAGTAATGTGCATGATGAATAGAGGTATTCTACAAGACGATACTAAGATTATGAAATTGCTATCATAGGTTAGATTGTGTCAAGGATTGATTCCCTTATGTTTCTCCATGATAATTTATTAAGTACCATACTACATGGGGGTATAGAATAAGGAATTCGAAGGTTCATATCATATGAGAGGTATATGGATACATGAAATTAGGATAATAAGGCCAATTAACTTTAGAATAATAAAGATCTTTTGGAGGCACAATAAAACGAGCCAAGCACATGAAATAAAAGACTCTTTAAGAACAATGTTTAGATAAAAGAAGATTTTTACCTAGTGGTGGGGGACACCAATTTGAAAGAGATAGGAGGATTTACTTAGATACTACCCCAGCTCGCGAGATGAGGACATCTCGAATCTTTTAAGTGGGGGAGATTGTAAGGTCCCTCCCAAGCCATGTATGTATGTGTCTCTTTTAATATAGATTTCAATAAGAAAAGAGAGTGTAATTAGAAAGAGTGAGACAATAAGGCTAGAAACATTAGAAAAGTGTTAGAATAAAAATATTAGCTCCAAAAATCCTAAAAGAAATAAGAATAGTTCTATTAAGAGATAAGTATCCCCAAAAATAGAATTTTGAGTTTAAGTGATAAGAGGTCATATTTAGAGTACTTTTATACATTTAGAGTCCATGCATACTAAAAATGTGGAAAAACAACGCGTTTCTAAAGATGGTACGTTTGTGGCTATATACAGACGTTTTTAGCTATTCTGCCCGCGCGGGCTTGTAGAGCAGATGCCTTCCCGTTCTTTTGACTGGTTATATGACCATATTCTAAGTTTTTATCAGAGAGTTATGGTCGAAACAATTTGTTGTTTCTGTCAGGGTCTCTACACAGAGAAAGCTGTGAGAAGGCAGCAAGTAGTCTCATTGGTAATCCTAGAGTTTGAGATGTATATATCCCTTCATTCTTATCTAATATCTTAGAAAATAAGCTTAGATTGCTATGGTCTTTCGAAGGAAGAGACCAAAACTCCATAGCTTTTCTTGTAGAGAAAGAATAGTAGACCGTAGTCCTGTAAGAGAAGGCTATTTTGCCATAGACCTTAGAAAGAGAGAAGAGTCACAGTATGAGTAAGAGAAGATAAAGCTTGGAGATTATTGGATGATTTCAATCAAAAGACAAGGTATTAGAAGACTCTATTCTCATATGTCAAGTTCTAAAGCTCTTGTTAATACGAGCAAAGACAACGATAAACGATAAATTTCTATAAGGTATATACATATTTTGTTTTTCAATTATATATCATTCTTAGGGGTTGAGGTATGGCCCCGGCTTCTCTATTGATTGTTACAGTGATCTATTTGATTGATTTACCATTTAAAGTTTGTATTCTTTTAAACAACAGCATATGCCTTAATAAAGAATGTCTTATCACAATCTCAAGTTGAAATGCTAAAATCTATGTGAGAAAAGGATTGTTTTCTTAAGAAGGTAACATGGATTCTAGTCCTATGGTTTAGTGAGTAAATGGATTGTTATGTTGGTTAAATTAAGGTCCAGGTACAACTCTCCCTGCCTTGATGCTGCCCCGTTCTTATGCTTGTATAGCGGGACGGCGGAGATGTTAGTAAGGCTCGGAGTTGGTCCATGGTATCCCTCATACCATTGGGAGAATGAGGTTTGTCGATTGAGGCGAGTGATTGTGATGCTGCCTAGTTCTGAGGGCCCAGGCTAGTGCGGTGAATTAGCCCACCCTAGTGCGCAGACATCCCTCTGAGGGGCGGGAGGATCGAGCGATGGAGCCTGAGAGGGCGACAGGCCGGCTTGAGTCCTCGCCAGCGGCGGCCGACGATGTGGTGTATGGTCCCGTAGGGTTTTGCCCAGCATGTGGAGGCTGTAAGGCCGAGTTCTAGATCATCGGTGGTATAAAGGAAAAGAATAAGAGAGCCAGTTTGGCTTGTATGAAATTGATTTATGTTTAAACTTTGTTTTTATAAATCTTGTCTTTGGTATTATTGTATTGTGGAAAAAGGCTGTTTTAATAAACCTTGTGAAAAGGACCTTAATTAAGGAACATGTTTATTTATGTCAAACAGTGTGGTAGGATTAATTAGAAAATAAATTGACGCGTGAGTAGGAAGGAAAGTGGGAGGATGGAATGCCCCGACGGCACCATCCTACGGACGGGTGGACCCGATTAGTCGGGTAGCTTTCCAACTTATTAAGTGAAAGCCCTACGTTAGATAAATAGGTTCTCGGGCAACTCTATTCTAGAAGACTAGGCCAGCGGCTGTGCCTTGCATGGATGAGGAAAAAAGCGTTGCCTCTAGAAATCAAGTCTTGTAGTTGCCCAATTTATGTATCAATTACCCTATGGGTGATTTGATTTTAGAAGACCACGCTCCCCCTGCGGGATAGAACTAGGTCTTACCTATGAATCGTATCCTTGAATCTCTGTATGGTCAAGGTGTCGATAAGTAGGAAATTTTCTCTAAGATAAGACTTAGCAGACTATCTTAAGTGTTTCTCCTATTTGTGGAAGGGGGAACCTTACAAGTGGTATCAGAGCCGATCTTAGTTCCTAGGATTTGTTTTTCAAAGGTTAACACTCAAGGGATTAAAATAAGTGATTGTTTATCATATGAGGACGAATCAATCATCTCTACTGGCCATAGAATTGATTTGAATATCCTCACATGTTGAGACAATCATCCTATGAAATTGTGCTCGTATCTTGGGGGTGCACACGCAAGATATTTATACAATAAATTTGAGAAATAAGATTGGGGAGAAAACTTTTGTGAGAAAAAAACATAGGGTGATCAAATTAAGAAACTAGTGAGAGACTGGAAGGATAGACCGAAACTTGTTTAGAGAAATTTTCAGGATATATCTCATTAACTTGCATATTATAAATTATTAAGATTGTAACTCCATTAAGATTTGAATAGTTGACGTGTGAATGCCATCCATTCGATACTGTACACTAGGACGATCATCCAAGATCTTTAATCCATCTCAGACAAACATGGGTCTTGGATGTGTAATTCCCAGAGGATCATGCTCTAATATCCAATAAACACACATTTTTTAGCTTTTGGATCTAGCTTAGTTCTCAACTCATTTGGCACATGCACATATGCAATGCATCCAAAGACTTTCAGATATGAGACAAATGAGGTTTCCTACTAGTAAACCTCTCCTCTCGAGTTACATCTTGTATGGCTACAGTTGGAGTCCTGTTCATGATGTAAATTGCTGTATAGAAACAGCCTGAGTCCAATAGCTATGTGGCATATTCTTCTCTTCCATCAATGCTCGTGCAAACTCAGCAATGTGCCAGTTTTTTCGCTCAGTAACTCCATTTTGCTGCAGAGTGTATCTGCATGTAAACTGTCTCCGAATACCATTTTTCTTTAGAAATTTAGAGAACTCATTGGAGAAGTACTCTCCCCCTCCATCTGACCTTAGGCACTTTACATATTTCCCTGTTTGCTTTTCAACCATAACTCTAAAATTTTGAAAGTGAGTGAATACCTCACCCTTCTCCTTCATGAAGTATACCCACACTTTCCTTGTGTGGTCATCAATAAATGTCACATAATACCTATAGCCTCCCATAGACATGGTCTTCGTAGGACCTCATACATCTGAATGCACAACATCTAGTACATTTCTGCTCACATTTATATTACGTGGAAATACATGCTTTGTTTGCTTTCCAAATTGGCATGCTTCACATATTCTCTACATACCTTGAACTTTAAGTTTTGGGAACCCTGTCACAATTCCTTTAGTCTGCATAGACTTCATTCTCTGCACATTCACATGTCCAATTCTTTTATGCCAAATGTCTGTGTCTATTTCAATTCCTGAACCATTTGCAAACATCGCAGCACTCACTTCAGGCATGTTTACAATGTAAACATTGTGCCCACTGTGTTGTCTTTTGCAACCAACCTGCACTTGTCTTTAAAGTCCTCAACATAACAACCATCAAGGTTAAACTGAACCTGCAAACCCTGCTCAATCATCTGGCCAACTGAAATTGTTATGTTCGGAACATGAAGTACATCTGCAAGGTACTTCACTTTTCCATCCTGCATAGACAATGGCACATCTCTAACATGGATGAGTAGTGTCATCCCCTGTTTCCACAAAACCTAGTCTTTCAAGGTTTTTCATCTCCTTGAACCACTCCCCATGACTTGTCATGTGGTTCGAAGCACCTGAATCAACGTACCATACATCATCTTTATGTGCTGCTTCAACATTTTCAGACATGGCATTAACGACATGCTGCATAACAAACAACCTTTCATTATCCTCATTGTTTTTGCTCAAGGATGCATAGTTGTTTTGCTGCAATTTTCCATTTTGCATGTGAGCCTGCTTCTTATAACAATCTGCCTACACATGTCCAGGCTTACCGCAATAAAAGTATCCACGTGTATCATTATACTGCCTTTGCCAATTTCCACGACCTCTTTGACTCCCCCTACCTCTGATTTGGCCTCTTCCACCTGCGTGCTGTTGTTGTTGTGAATTCTGGGACTGTTGTTGTTGCTGTTGCTTGCTGGCCAAAATTCTGATTACCTGTTCGACCACCTCCTTGACCGCGTCCATGGCCTCCTCTACCTCGTCCTCTTCCTGAACTTGTGTATAAGGCCTGTTGCTCTAAACTATTTTTGTTTTGTGAAGACTGTTGTCCTTCACCCAAGCTTTTCTCTTCTATCATCAACATAGACACCAAATCTGTGAAATTGGGAATGTTTTTTCGAGTTTGAATAGACGTCTTGAACGCCTTGTATTGTGGCCCGAGACCACGTAGACAGACTTCCACCTTATCATCATCATCTACTGAAACACCAATAGATGCAAGGGATTCCACAATACCCTTTATCTTCAATGCATAGTCATTCACATACATACTCTTTTTCTCCATAGTATGAAGTTCATTCTTCAACTGTATCTTTTGTGCCTTGGTATTTGTTTCATGGAGTTTTACCAAGGTGTCCCATGCCTCCTTGGGGGACTTGGCATCCCGAATGTGCCCAATCATGGTGTCCTGTATACTAATAGAGAGCCAATACATAATTTTTCTGGGTCCTTGGCTCCAATCCTTGAACTCTTTCACATCTCCAGCAGTCGGATTGATCTCCGGTATCTCCGGTGCCTCTTCATGCTCACCTTCTATGTAGTCCCCCAATAACCGTTGCCCATCAAGAAATTCGTCGGATTGATCTCCGGTATCTCCGGTGCCTCTTCATGCTCACTTCTATGTAGTCCCCCAATAACCCTTTCCTAGCAGTCGGATTGATCTCCGGTATCTCCGGTGCCTCTTCATGCTCACCTTCTATGTAGTCCCCCAATAACCCTTTCCCATCAAGAAATTCGTCGACTTGAACCTCCAAGCATGGAAGTTGTTCTTATCAAGCTTCTCAGCAACAATCTGGTTTATGCCATCATTTGACATCTTGCCAGACACACAAATTTACCAAAAATAGCACTCTGGTTTGTCCTGCAAAAACTGCTATATTTTCTGCAGCAGTACTGTAGTACACTTAAATGTCACAACCAGTGACCTCAATGTGCATACATACACCCAATGGCAACTGTTGACCTCCTTACAGCACACAGAGTGTCTGCACAACTAATCTGTCTTCCTGCAGTTCTTAAAACAGAGTTCTGCAGAGAATCGATGACTTGCCCGTGCTCAAAATCCCCTGCTTTCTGAAAAACAGAGGTTGTAACGCGCCTGAAACGCGTTTTCGGCCCGAAAAATGAAGTCCAATAGGACAATCAGATAGGACAATATAGTTGCCCTATAGCTTTACTCCTGTGAAGAAAGCTCCTCAATCAGAGATCGTTTTCCAGTGCCTCCCGTAGAGCTCTAGACAAGGGTGTAGTCGCCAACACAAATAGGGAAGAGTAGTTGAAGCTCTTACCCTCGTACCACTTCCTATGCTTCTCTTGCTTGCAGCTCAGCCCTTAGCATGAACCAGGCTCTGATATCATGAAAAGATGCAGGGGAGAAGAGAGCTTGAGCTCTTGCAAGCACACACACACTCATAAAACCCTAAAAGAGAACACACAAGGTGAGAGGCTGAAAATATTCTTCTTCTTCACTCAACACTCAACACCCATATACAAAGATAAGAGTACACAGCTATGAAAAGGTACTCAACCAAATACATACTAAGGTTCTCTATAGTGTGAATCCAACTAAATGAGCTGGTGCTATAACTATGCCAGTCTCTAGAATGGCTGTCACACAGCCTGTCATCCTACTGGCCGCATATCACCCATGATCTCACCAACCATGCCAGTGGTGTAAGTGTGGGGCCTATCCCCCAGGCGGGTCATTAGTGTCCATCGCCTCACTAGATGAGCTCGATATCTCAACAAGATACAGTTGAAGAATGAACTTCATACTATGGAGAAAAAGAGTATGTCTGTTTGAAGATCAAGGAAATTGTGGAATCCCTTGCATCTATTGGTGTCTCAGTAGTAGATGATGATGATAAAGTGAAAGTCTGTCTACGTGGTCTCGAACCATAATACAAGGCATTCAAGACGTCTATTCAGACTCGGGAAAACATTCCCAATTTCACAGATTTGGTGTCTATGTTGATTATAGAAGAGAAGATCTTGGGTGAAGACCAATAGTCTTCACAAAACAAAAACAGTTCAGAGAGCAACATGCCTTCTACACAAGTTCAAGAAGAGGACGAGGTAGAGGAGGCCATGGATGTCACGTCGTGAACTACACTCTAGTGGTCATGCCGTGAAAGGGGGACAATCAGCAAAAAAAAAAAATATACTCTGGAAAACAATCCTATTTGGAGGCTTGTATCTCCTAAACCATGAATCCGATGAAGGCACTCGTGCTCATCGAAAAGCTGATATCTAGCTCTTCGAAATTGGTCTTGACCGTCCGAGGTCAAAATCGATGGTTTTGACCTCCGACCAGCAGCCTCAAAATTCGACCCAAAAATTGAGGTAAAAAATGGTCCTTAAAGCACTAAAAATCACCCAAAATAATGCAAAAATGATTTTCGATCATATTCTGGCTACTTTTTGAGGATCTAAACAACAAAATCATGAAAAGCTCAAAGAGACAAAGTTGTAGTACTCCAAAAATACTACAACTCTCTCATATAGAGTTGTTCCAAATTCCTTTTGAAACACCTTAAAAAATGGGCTATGAAACAGGGAAAAATTTCCCAAGAAAAAATTTCATCTTGAGACAATGATGGAAAATAGGTTTTAAGACCTCCTCTTTTATCTCGGAAGCTACTAGCATGCACCTTTTTTGGAAAAACATCTCTAAAAGGTCGTTCACGTGCATGTAGCGCCCAAGATAATTAGGGCAAACAGACACTCGTTTGACCCAATGAAGAGTACGCCGAGCTTCCCAAGACTGTAGTGGGATGTGAGAAAATATTTTAAAAAAAATGTGTGCTTGCTCGTTAAAGGAGAAATTAGTAATGTCAAGATATGGCAATAGTAGAGAGATTTCTAGGGCTCACACACGAACTGAACCCAATGGCTGACATCTTCGAGCCACTGACATCTTTGAACCCAATGTCTGACATCTTCCAATACCATTTGCCATGCCGACAACAAGCATGTCATTGGGTTTTACACTCCCTATCACTTAATTAATTCCCACCGAGCTTTGGTCCTTTACCTAACATTCTCACAAATCCTATAGGTACCAATACTTTGCAACCCCTAGATGCCCACACCTTGGATATATTGACTAATCTAAGAAGGGGGCTTGCCTAAGGACTAAGTGAGTCCCTATCCCACAAGAGCACTCACACATGGCTTTAGTGACTCATAAAAATACGGCCATAAATTCCCCAGCAAGGTACATGCGTTAAACCTATGCTTAGTGGGAAAGACTAATTCGATGGTTCATCACATTGATGCCAGCGCGATCAAGACAAACTTCAGAACCTTTGAAGTTAGCCTTTATTTGTGGCTTTTCAAAACAAGGTGATTGGTGGATTGCAATAAGGGAAATATATTCAATTGAGCATAAACTAAACGAAACCATTAGATACTTTATTCTTCAGATAAAACTCTTGGACTCACAATGTGACTCATGGGAAAAATTAAATGATTCTCAATTAAAGAGATGTTTCATGATGGGCTTAAAGAAAAATAGCTTACACAACTTTGTATCCAATCTAGAAACATTTGATCAATGTTGTAAAGAAGTAATACGTTTAGATGATGACATGATGGAAGATGATTATGTTACGAGATATTCCTCATCTAAACCAAGTGAGGCAATGGCAAAAGAACAATTGATCTCAGAATTGTCATTTCTTGAATTCTATGCAGCTTTTCTTAAAAGCTTTCAATCGATATCTCTAAGAGATGATGAGATCCTTCAAAACCAAACATCCTTCATGTCTAAATGCCTTGTGTTCAGTGCAATCACTACGACCATCCCAATCCCCATTGTGCATACACGCATACAAGGCACGTGTTTTTTTGTACTGCATATATTGCAAAACCTTTGGTCATGACACTACCCACCAATGTCCCAATTCATCTACAAATAACTCAAAACCTCCATCTCTCATGCACCAAGAAGAAAGAGTCCAAAGGGTAGAAATTGCTTAGGAAGAAGCAGTTAATCAAACACTTCATTGTTTCTATTATCGTGGACCACACAAGGTGGCTGATTGCACAGTTTGGAATACTTCCATGCCCAGAGTCATTGACACTTTATAACCCTTGTGTGAACGTTGTGGCATAGACCACATGTTCCAAGATTACCCAAGGCGAGTTGCTTCACTATAATCTGTCTCACAGAATACAACTCTAAACATCTTAAGTATATAAAATGGGCAATTGTCCATGGTGCCCTTGAATGTGCTTACGCAATTGCAAGCTAAGGCATGAGAAACTATAAAAAAGAACGCAAAAGATAACACTTTGAAATGGGTAGAAGAACATGCCTTAAAGTAGAAACAAAAAGAGAAAACAAAACCTGCTAAACCCAAGAAAAACAAGGGACAACAAACTATCAAAACCAAGGTTAAAAGAGAGGACAAGGAAAAGGAGCATGTGGAGGACAAGGAAAAGGAGCCTGTGGAGGACCTAACCCCAAAAGATCCTAAAGCTACACATGATGCAGAAGCATCCACCTCAAAGGCTACCACACAAACCATAACACCCATATGTGTGACACAGAATACAAAATCCCAAAAGAAATTTTGATCTCGTTGCATGGGAAAACATAATGAAAACCTGATGATCCAAGGAAAGTTAGAAGATGAAACAAGTTCTAGTACGTCACTTAGTGAGGATGAAACAAGTTCTGATTCATCAGTCAGTGCACTTAATAGACCAATCATGAAACTAGAACCCACCCAACCACCCCAAATTGAAAATCATGATCATATGACATATGCGGAATGCAAAAAGCAAGCTCAAGAGAGCATGCTTAGCATTCTTGAGTGTTATACAGGATCATCGGTTGTGATTGAACCTAATAATGCCAATCCTAAAAAAGCAACCAAAATACAAGAACCAGAGGAGTATCATTTCCCCTTTCAAGAGGAAGACATACTCTCTATAGAAGAGTCAATAGAGGCAGATTACATGAATTATGCGGTTGAAAAAGCACATGAGGAATTCGATGAATCCCTTACGAAATTAAAGCAGTCTCTCCAATCCTCATTTGGAGGAGTGCTCTTCTCTCATGGGGTGAAGCTAGCATAGTGTCACCACTTGCACCTTTAAACGCTAAACATGAGTTATACCAAGATATAAAGAGCTCCATAGAACAGGACTATGAGGATTCACAAGTTTCCAAATAGAACTCAATTAGAATTGTCAGAGGACCAAGTGTGCCATTGTACACATTGCGTACTCTTGAAAAACTTGAGGGCCAAAAGGAGTGAAAGATCCCTGTCCCCTCCGCGCAACGAATTCAGGGGTGCTAGCAGCAAAAGTAGCACTTCTTGCATGGGGCAGGGTCCCTCACTCAGGGCCTCGTGCAGCACGGATATGCAGAAAAAGGCCAAGGATGGATCCAACCATGAACCTTAATGGACATAAGGACATACCTATTAAACATGGTAGCAGAGATGGGCCGAGGAATGGTCAAGGAACTAGGCACTACTCTAGAATCCCGACCCTCGCAGATAAAACCACATATCATTTCCAAACTCATCCAAAAATTCTCTAGGGACGGAGATCCTATCCAACATGTAGAGATTTTTGAATCCACATGTGAAACTTGCAGGCCTGTCAGTGATGTAACAATGATTCATGCCTTCTCACTAACCTTGGAAGGAAAAGCTCATCAGTGGTTTTGAACCCTCAAGCCTCAGGATAAGGTTAACTTCACAAGACTCAAGAACGTTTTTGTGCCCATTTTTGCCCAAAGTGGTGATAGATGGAGCCCTGTGGCACATTTACCTAATATAAAACAAAAGGAAGTTGAGCCGATGAGAGACTATGTGTCTCATCTCTTAAGCACTTAAATTCAAGGTGCAAACTCTGGGAGAGGTTAACTGATGATCAATTATTGCCTTGCTTTCGGAGAGGGGTTAGAGACCACAAAATGCATGATTACCTATGGTACTAGCCCAACCTGCTACTCTTGATGCATGTTGCAAACTGGCAATTGAATATGAAGATAATATGTTGGAATTGCTGCAACCGGAAGATGTCAAAATTTCTTCAGCAACTACGACTTCGCGTGTCTCGAGTCACCAAGAAATTGGAACTCAAATCAAAAAAGTCAGAAACATGATGCTGGATGAGCTCAATAATGCCATATTAGAGAAATTGAAAGTAAAGGAGGGAAGAGAAACATTTGGGCATGGGCATAATCATCTTTACTCCCGCATGGAATTGGTGTGGTGCTCTATGTGTAGATTGAATCACACTACCACTGAGTGTCCACAATTAAGAGCAAGGCCATTACTCTATTGTGCCCAATGTGTAAAATTAGGAAATCATGACACTTGAATGTGCAGATTTCCAAGATTTCAAAATGTTGCACATAGCTACCAGCACGTAGAGCCCCATTGGCTTTACCTACGCCACCTCTACAGATCACCACTACTACTCGACAACCCAACTCTTTCTACTTACCTAGGGGGATGTTTTGTGTACAAGACGCTTCACCTCTGCCACCACCAGTTCTACCACCACGTACTACTAGGAATAGTCACGCCTGAGTATTACGTCCTACAGAATAATACGCCGATACCTATGTTTCAAACCATGATACAATGGAAGGGCAAGGACATGAACTCAAACCTGAGAAGAGGATAGCTACAATGTTTTGGCTAGTGGAGGACCACATCAAGTCACCAAGTGCCCAAACAAGAATATGGTTCATGCGCGCACTAACCCTAAACAAGTGACCGCTACACCCAATGACATGCCATTACTCACCTGTACTAAATGTGGGATTGATCATTTGATCAAGGATTTTCCATATCGCACAAGTGGTTTGACTTCTACTACCAATCAAGCCACCATTCGGACCATTAGTGTATAACCTAGAAATATCACACCACTCAACATCCTAACAAGAGTGTTAAATTTGCAGCAATGTGATGAGCTATGGTGGATCAAATGCAAAAGTCAACATAATAGCAAGTGATTAGATGATGATTGAGATGAGATTAGTGAATAATTAATCTAATAGCTTACTGTAGGCATGGATACTTAAAAACCAACAATTTCTCATTAGGCCAATGCCTCAATTTATAGGTTGTACATCCACAAGATGCCAAGCATCTAATCCCACTGATTTCTCCTTGATTTGTGCCACCTCCCCCACATCTAGGGGCACCTTTTTCTAGAATCTTTCCACACCCCTATATTCACTCATGCTACCCTTGATTCTCTCATCCTCACAATAGATACCTCTCACCTTTTCACTGCTACCCACTCAATTACAGACTCCCTTTTACAGTCTCTTGCTAAAGGCTTGTTCTCACACACACCCATTCACTTGCATATTTCAACACCTCCCCTCAAAAATGAATAACTCTAGCACACCTGGACCTATACCAAGTTTCTCTCTTACTTGGTAGCCCGCGACCAGTGCCTCGATTCCCTAACTTGTAAGTTTCCTCCTCAGCCCTAAAAGATGTATAAGCTCTCATCTCAGTTCCCTGTAATCATCCCTTATTTTTGAATGAAAGAAAATAATTTTTTTCTTTGTTTCTGACCTAGAGAGAGAGTATTCTAGAGAGAGGTAATTCAATTTTGAGATATTTCTGGATACAAAGTTCTCCTAATATCTAACATGAATTCCCCTAAAACAAAAGTTCAAAAAGAATTTTCCAATGTGCATTAGAAATTAACTGAATATGTGTATTAGAGACCTTAGCCTAAGGTTCCACATTTTCAAATTTTTTTGAGTAAGGTCCAAATAAGGTTCTAAAGAGCCAATAGGATTAATCCAAGTGTTGGGATGAGAAAAATACAAAGAATAAAAGAAAATACCCCAAAAATGAGTAAATTATCACATAAGATGAAGAGTGGACCAAGTACTGGGTTTATTAGTTAAAAATTGGAATATTTTAGTAAAACCATGATTTTTTGACACCTCAAGAATGGGGAAAAGGGCTCATGAATTAGGCACCTTTTTTTTCATCATTTTCTTGCATTTTTAATTCAAAAAATTTGAGATATTTCATCTCTCCTCTCTCCTCCTGTAAATTGGATCATAAAGCGAGCTGAACTAGTCCAAAACTTATCCAAAATGGATCAAACTGAAGCTGGAAGCCTCTAGATCCTAGATGGACTTGGTTGGTGGCCTCCCTCACCTATAAATAAACCCTCATTGTTTATTTTCATCTTTGAGTAATTACATGCCAGTAATATCTTCATTTTAGTGTAATTCTATTATCCCTCTATTTTGCCTTTGCTTCTGAAAGCTTTGGAGCTTCTCAATTCTCCATCCTCTCTTGGAGATTACCATCCCCAACTTGGTGGCCAAATCTTGCTTTGTGGGCTTCACTTCTTTCTTTAAAGAATCAAGCCAAAATAAAAGGTAAGCCTTAATCCGATGGTTTTTCTATCTTTCTCAATGGTTATCTCCTTCCCAATCCCTCTAATGCTTGGGAAGCTTTCAATTAAATGGTTTTTTCTTGAAATCAAGCTTTCTAATGATTCATAATGTTTAAATGGTTTAATATTAATCTTTATGCTTAATTATAGGGTTTTTATTAGTAAATCTCTCTTTTTGGAAAGATTAATCATCTTTACGGTTAGATCCTTGTTAGAAGGATGGTTCTTAATGATAAACTCATTATCTTAAACAAAACTCTAGGCTTGATAAGCTAGAGAAATAGATTAGGCATTTTTATGATTTTAATCTAGTTAAAAATGATGATTCATTTCTATAAGCTTGTTTATGATTAAGAAAAATCATATTAACTCAATTTAAGTTGAAACAGGGTTATGCTAACATTTTTGGAAACAAGGAATGGAAATTTAAGAATAATCAAAAGATTTAATCGTAATTATGCTTATAATTATGTTATGTATGCATAAAAAAATTAGTTTAAAAGAGTTCTTATCATATTTCAATTATGAATATTCCTTTAAAGTTAGAAATTTGAATATTCTCAGAAAGTGTAGTGAGAAGCTATGGCAAAATTTTCCAGAAAAAAGATAAATCTTATTTTTATGCATAAATTTAATAAAGCAAAAAGAGGAATTTCCATCATATTCTAGGCATAGATATTTTTATGCTAAAAGAATGATTTTTGTCATATTTATGGAAATACTTTTATAGTATTTAAGCATAATTGTTTAAATAGAGAAAAGAGGAATTTTTATTATATTTATTTTTACATGCATAAAAATTTAGATGCAAAAAGAGGAATTCCCATGATATTCTAGATACAAATATTTTAAATATTAAAAGAGGAATTTTTAGCATATTTGAAATATGGGCATTTTTATTTATTTAAAAGGGAAATTTTCATCGTTCTTTAATTAGAAAATGCATAAATTACTTTCGGTGTTAAAGAGAAGGTTTCACCATAATTTCAGGTAGAAAATTATGATATATTAATGTTGAGGATCAAAATGGAGAAAAGAATATTTTAAGATATTTCTAGATGTGAATAAATCAATAAAATGATGTAGGCATATTCACAAATGGATTATTGGAAAAAGAGTTATCTTTATAAAATTCCATTATTCTCAAATCGATTATTGGAAAAAGAGTTATCTTTATAAAATTCCATTATTCTCAAATAGAACTATTTATAATTCTATTATGACCAGGAAAGAATAAATTTTCATAATTTTGGATTTTTCCTTACAATTGGAAATCACCATTAATTTATCAGATAAATAGAAGAAAAATCCTGAAAGCTAGGATTAAATCTGAGCAATTTATGGTTAGACCACGACCACGTGAGAATGGTGGACTAGTAAGATGTTTGCCCATCTCTCGAATCAAAAATTAAGCAAAACCTTGTGACCATTCCCATTTCTTCAGTACGAAGAATGGATTAGCAGTGATTTAGAGAAGTTTTCCTTAGACCGAAATCATCGAGAAATAAGTCAAAAATTCATTGTAATTGATGGGTGGGTTACCAAGATACTAGAATTGTGATTTTCATTAAGAAAGTCTGGATACTGAGAAAAAGGGTCTTATGGGATCAAACTCAACAAGAAATTCTTACTTGCATAGAAACTCTATTTTTTCTAAAGGACTGTCTCATGCCAAAATGCTGGAGGAAGCATTTGGCTTATGGTTTAGTCTCTAAGGAGAATTGTTTTGTAACAGTTGGCGGAGAGTCATCGAAGGGCGTCTCCCGTGGCAAAGCCTACCAAGGTCTTGACCAGCCTCGGTATAGTTAAAATGGTATGCTTCTGGTATGATGGGCGAGGGCCAACGAGGTGGTACCTAAGTGAAGTGCTAGGACACCTAAGGAGGATCCTAGAGGGTTCTCACCAGGTGATGCATGGGCTCGGCGGCTGCTAGGACACCCATGCGTATGTCGAGGAAGATATGGATAGACTGACAACAAGGAATTATCTATGTGAATTAGAACTTGAATTTGGATCTCATTGGTTGACTAGCTGGTCTTCAACAGAGAGTCTGGATGATATTTTGATTGTAAAACAATGGATTGGATATTTTGGAGGATTATGATTTGAAATATTATGGCTTCATTTCAAGTCTGCTTTTTAAAGATAGTTGAATCTATAAAAGGTAATTTTTCACATTGGGTGCGTAAGTGGTGTGTCTAAATTATATTTTGCATGAGCGCCGGCTAGGGGGCCTAGGAACTCTTTTCCCTGGTACTCGGGACAAAACTCGACCAAATTTTTATACAAAGGGATCCCACCAATATAGTGGTTGGGCGGTTGGGCGGTTGGGCAGTTGGCTAATCCATGGGCTGGATCGGTGGATTCCTACAATACAGTTTAGATACCTTCAAGTTGCGTTGGTTACAATAAGTCCTAGGAAGATTCTTGTTCTGTGTGGTAAAGAATCAGTGGTTGTGTCTCACTTAAGGGGGGGAAAAGCGACGATTTCTATGAACCAAGTGCAAGTCTCTTCCTTGATCTAGCCATGTGACCTAAGGGTTTGGTCAGATTAGAAAGTAGAGTTAAGGCCTTGACTCATTAGATAATTTTTTCGTTAGATGAGTTTCCTGGTGGAATCGCCCATGCCTTCCAGGAGGTGAGGGATTTTTTTCGATCTCCATTTCGAAGGAACTGCCGGATTAGTCTCTTGTCCGGACATTCGTGGGCGAGGCCCCGAACGAGTGGGCATCCCTGCCCTGTGTGAGAAGCTGTTGCTTCCACTGCCAGCAACCCAGAGGAGGCTGTGCGAAGAGAGGGCAGGGGTCTCACAACTAGTATTAGAGCTTTGTTGAAAGCTTAAGAAGGAAAAATGAATTTTATCAGAAATTTATAATAAAAACTTAGAAAGATGCATTTTCATGTTGTATTCTCATTCCTTAAGCTTCATTAATAAATACTTTTAATCAATGAATTGGATTTTATAGATGGACATTCTGTGTTTATCTGGTATTCCCAATCTTACTCAATCTCAAGATATGACTGCTTTCGCTTTTGAGCATATCCTCTCCTCCGCTATGACTCAAACGAGTAGAGCAAGACTCGCAAATCATTTTGAGGAGTTATATTTTTCGAACCCGACTGAGAGACGATAGTATAAGTGGCATGCAGGGCAATATGTCCACACCTCTTGCAACTAGCACCTGATGGATGCTGAGGAAGAATATCTCTTTAGCCATGGTCCTGTTGTGAGGCTAAAGGTGGATCGCGGTGTTATCTGGTATCACGGTGTTATCCTGTATCACCCCACACCTCAAGATTTTAGGCTTTCTTGTCATATTTATAGACTTCTTAGATGTTTTATCCCAAGTAGTAAGATTGTAGCACCTTTAGCGATAAGGGAACAATTGTATCACGGCATGCTAGTAGCGCAGTATCGTCATCTCATGCTTATACCATGGAGGTTTTGATCTGGAGCCATGTTGCTCTATGTATATATTGTAAATCTTATGTAAATAAATAATGTTTTGTGAAAAAATTCTAGTTATCTAAGTGATTTGACTATCCGATATCGATTTTAAAGAAATAAGATTTGTTTCCTCGAATGTATGTCATAGATCTTTATAATAAGATCGATTATCTTGTTTAAAGTAATTATTTTCAAACTTCTTAAGTCTTAGGATCTTGATGAAGAAATTAAATAGAAATTTAACGATGTACTGTTTTGGCAGAATCATGAGACGTGCGAATTGTGGCGCGGTCGGGAGACAGCCAGATCCTCTCACAAATGAGGAAGAGCTTGACCCCAATGTTCGCAAAGCACTTCATAGATCTTAGCCAGGTCCCTTCAAGGGTAAATGGGGAAAACTTGGGCAAGGAGGCTGTGGAAAAGTGGATCGAAGCAATGGAAGAATACTTTGATGTCACTGGATACAATGAGAAAAGTAAAGTGGCTCTTGCAAAGGCTGAAGATAGTAGAAATAGCCAGAGTAGCATAGAGAAACCATTGTGAGACAAACCATCTGGATCGGAATACCCAGACATGGAATGATCTCAAGACATACCTAAGGAAGAGATTCTATCCTCCCGGCTTCTTGGAAACTAAGATAAATGAATTCTTGGAGTTAACCCAGGGGAGCAGATCTATTGAAGAGTATCACCAGGTGTTCGCTCTTCTCCTCAAGTACTCGCCACCGTTGGACGAAGAGAAACTCATGGCTAGGTTCATTCGAGGAATGAAAGAACCTGTGGTGGACACCCTGGTAAAGAATGCCAAGCCAGTTTCAATGGCTGAGTAGTACGGATGGCAAAGGACTTCACCAAGGCCTTTGTTGTTAAGGTCCCGCCAAAGCCAGCTCCCTCATCCTTCAAAAGGTTCCAAACACCGGGAAGTACTTCCAAACTTCCGCTTCCAAAATGACACCAAGGTCCTAATCAGAACCAGGAGATGGGAAGCTTTAGAACGGAAGGAAGGCCTTTTCCTCGAAGCTCTTTTTCAAGAACTCTGGCTCTTTCCAAAATGCAAAAGCAAGAGCTTCGAAGTGAAAACAGGTGTTTCGGCTATCAAGGTTTTGGGCACCAGCTCAAGGATTCCAACTCCTTCTATGTCAATGGGCCAAGGAAGCTAAGGTCCCAGAATTCAAAGACCGACTCCTTCATATCAGTCTAATCAAGGTCCCCCTCGCCAAAATCAGGGCAACCCAAAAGAGTGCTAGCTCAGCTTGCAGCCTCAATGCAAAGTAGTCTCAGAACTCCTTCCTAGAATTGGGGAAACCAAAGAGAGAGAGTTCCACATCAGACTTCAGCAACTTGAGCCACCACAATAGCTGGGGAAGTGGAGGAAGAAAGAGGATAGATTTATGCCACCATTGAGCATTAAGGGCACAATCATCAATTCTTAGTCCTCCAGACTCTAGCAGAGTACAAGGGTAAGCATTTCAAGCTTTTGATTGATTCAGGTAGTATACATTCTTTTATTTCCCTAGGATGTTTGCATAAGTTAGTCCTAAATCAAGAATCAGGGAAACCTATGCAAGTGGAATTGGCCAATGGAAAGATTCTTTTCACACCCCTGAGACAAACTGTATTCAGTTTAATCTAGATGAGAACATAACAGACTGCTAGTTTAGAGTCCTATCTTTGGGAATCTACGATGGAATCCTTGGAATGGATTGGCTCCATAAGAATCAGGCTGACATCATTCACTATCACAATGGAACCATTTCTTTCCTCGACCTGCATGGGAATCGAGTCCAAGGAACTGGAATTTTTGGATCCCCAGTTCTGCAATAAGTCAAAGTTCTAAATTACTAAAGGGACTCAGAAAGAGGCAGGCTGTCTATGTCATTAAAATGAATCCAGTACTAAGGAACCAGAGTGGTTAAGTCAATATGCCGATGTGTTCCTAGAAGAACTTACTGAGATGCCTCCGACTCGTGAAGTAGATCATGAGATAGAGCTAACCCCCGAAGCTTAGCCAGTAGCCCAGTGTGCATACAAAATTTCAGTTCCAGAAGCCATAGAACTTAAGGAGCAGTTAAGGAAACTACTAGAGCAAGGATTCGTAAGACCCACTGTTTCACCTTGGGATGCGCCCGTTCTCTTTCATTAAAAAAAAAAGATGGAACCAATGCCTCAATTTATACAAGTTTGTCCATGATATGCTCCTTGATTTATGCCACCTCCCCTACATCTGGGGGGGACACCTCATCCTTGATTCTCTCCACCTCTTTTGCTTGATTCTCTCCACCTCTTTTGCTTGATTCTCTCCACCTCTTCACTTTTCCCAGAATATCTCCACACATCCTAGATCTTCTCATGCTACCCTTTATTCTCTCCCAGTAGATACTTCTCACCTTTTCACTACTACCCACTCATTTATAGACTCTCTTTTACAGCCTCTTGCTAAGGGCTTGTTCCCGCACACACCCATTCACTTGTATATTTCAACATAGGTAAGGTCTGCTCTGATACCCATGCAATGTAGGGAATCTAGGATTGCACTCATTAGCATGGAGTACACACATGTGCTGCTCATGATAGAGAGTGGCCACCTAAACAACATGGAAAGACTGCCATCAATCAACCATAGAAGCATGAACTCCAAGAAATGACATAATAGTCAAAAGATCATAAAGGGTCATAAAAGGCTCATAAAAGGTACAATAGTCCTAAAGCTAGTGCTTTTATAGTCCCAAGGCCCCCCATGAAAGATGCAAGGTGGAAGATAGCTTGAGCTCTTGCAAGCACACACACACTCACAAAACCCTAAAAGAGAACACACAAGGTGAGAGGCTGAAAATCTTCTTCTTCTTCACTCAACACTCAACACACCATATACAAAGATAAGAGTACACACAATGAAAAGGTACTCAAATACATACTAGGGTTCTCTATAGTGTGAACCCAACTAAATGAGCTGGCGCTATAACTATGCCAATCTCTAGAATGGCTGTCACATAGCCTGTCATCCCACTGGCTGCATATCACCCATGATCTCACCAACCATGCCAGTGGTGTAAGTGTGGGGCCTATCCCCCAGGCACGGGTCATCAGTGTCCACTGCCTCACTAGATGAGCTCGATATCTCAACACTCTCCCTCGAGCTCAACTCCATCTCATGTACACCAAGCGAAGCCCTGAATCTGCGGAGCTTCTCTGTACCCAATGTTTTGGTGAAGATGTCAGCTACCTGATCCTATGTGCTAACATAAACAAGGTCAACATCTCCTGCCAAAACCTTCTCTTTGACAAAATCATAGTGGACCTCTATATGCTTCGTGCGAGCATGAAAAATTGGGTTGCTGGCCAATTGTATACTGCTAATGTTGTCACAGAAAATGACAACTTGTCTATCCACTGATGATAGACCCAAATCTGCAAGTAGCTTTCTCAACCAAGCTACCTCACATGCTGCCATAACAGCACCTCTGTACTCGGCCTCTGTACTAGATAGAGCAACCGTAGGCTACTTCGTGCTGCTCCAACTCACAACAGCACTCCCCAAAGAAAACATGAAGCCACTAGTAGATCTTCTATCTGAGATACTACCAGCCCAATCAACATCTGTGTACCCATGTACACATATCTCTGTCCCAGTTTCATAAAATAGTCCACAATGCAAAGTAGACCTCACATACCTTAGTATGTGTCTCAATGCATTCAAATGCGGCTTCCGAGGAACCTGCATAAACTGACTCACCAACCCAACAACATAGCTCAAATTTGGCCTGGTGATCATCATGTAGATCAAGCTTCCTACTATGTGCCTATACATAGTAGGATTCTCCAAAATCTCTCCTGAATCTGCACTCAACTTGCCATTCTGATCCAATGGCACTGAGATAGGCTTACAGCCTGTCATACCATACTTGGACAACATGTCCAAGCCATACTGTCTCTGCAGTAATCCAATACCATGTGGTGACCTAATTACCTCAATGCCCAAGAAATATCTGAGCTCCCCCAAATCCTTCATCTCAAACTTCTGTCTAAGCAAGATCTTTACATCAAAGATCTCTGCATCGTGGTCCCCCGTAATGATCAGGTCATCTACATAGATGACAACAAGCACAACCCCTCTATCAGTGTGTCTCACATACATCGAGAAATCTGCATTGGCTACATGAAAGCCAATAGATATTCAAAAATCTTGTCAGACCATGCTCTTGGAGCTTGTTTTAAGCATATAAGGCTTTCTTCAACCCAAACATGCTCGGGGTGACACATCCTCATAACCAGGTGGCTGCAACATATACACCTCTTCCTGCAAATCCCCATGCAAGAATGCATTCTTTACATCCATCTGATGTAAAGACCATTGCTTTGACACAGCCACTGCTATCACAACTCTCACTGTTGCCATCTTGGCAACTGGGCTGAAAGTTTTCTCATAATTAATGCCATATGTCTGCACATATCCTTTGGCTACCAATTTAGCCTTGTACCTGCTTATGCTTCCATCACTGTTATGTTTTACTATGTACACCCACTTGCATCCAATGGCTTTCGTGCCTTCAGGCAATTGCACTAAATCCCAAGTCTCATTTCCATATAGTGCATCCATCTCCTCATCCATAGCTTTCTCCCAACACACATTTCCAACAGCCTCATCAATGCATGTGGGCTCTACTCCTGTACAACTTTTGCTATGTATGCATAGTGATGTGCCACATAACCATCATAGGTAAACCTCTGCACAAGATTCTTCACTCTCCCAGATCTTCACAGCTTTGCATTCATGGCTTCCATAGCCTTCTTTACACCAAGTGTTCTCATAGCTGGTATCCCAAGATCCTCATCAAGGCTCATCTCTGAGCCACTAGACTCTCCACATCAACATGAGAATGCCCTGCAGAAATGTCAGGCATACTAAGAGGCTCAACCACTTTCTCTTTGCCTTTATGTGATGTACTAATCACATTTACAGGACTGGTATTATGATGTAGCATGCCACTCCATGGTCTATCAACTGAACCACTAGATGAGGACTCTTCTGGTCCACTCAAAGACTGTGATTGCTGACTTACATTCTGTGCAACAATATTTCCACTCACATCAGCCCCAACAGCTTCTTTTTCAGCAGCATACCAGCTGATCATCTCATAAAAAACAACATCCCTACTTACCCTCAACTCACATGTAGCAGGGTTATAACACCTATATCCCTTTTGCTCAAGGGAATACCCAATAAACACACATTTTTTAGCTTTTGGATCCAGCTTAGTTCTCAGCTCATCTGGCACATGAACATATGCAATGCATTCAAAGACTTTCAAATGAGACAAATCAAGTTTTCTGCCCCAGTAAACCTCTCCTCTGGAGTTACATCATCTATGGTTGCAGTTGGAGTCTTGTTTATGATGTAAACTGCTGTAGAAGCAGCCCTAATAGCTATGTGACATATTCTTCTCTTCCATCAATGCTCGCGCAATCTCAGCAATGTGCCTGTTTTTTTGCTCAGCAACTCCATTTTGCTGCGGAGTGTATCTGCATGTAAATTGTCTCTGAAAACCATTCTTTTGCAAAAATCCAGAGAAATCATTAGAGAAGTACTCTCCCCCTCCATTCGACCTTAGGCACTTTACATGTTTCCCTGTTTGCTTTTCAACCATAACTCTGAAATTCTATAAATGAGTGAACACCTCACTCTTCTCATTCATGAAGTATATCCACACTTTCCTTGTGTGGTCATCAATAAATGTCACATAATACTTGCAGCCTCCCATAGACATAGTCTTCGTAGGACCCCATACATCTAAATGCACAACATCTAGTGCATTTCTGCTCACATTTTTGTCACGTGGAAATACATGCTTTGTTTGCTTTCCAAATTGGCATGCTTCATATATTTTCTGCATACCTTTAACTTTAAACTTTGGTAGCCCTGTCACAATTCCTTTAGTCTACATAGACTTCATTATCTACACATTCACATGTCTAATTCTTTTATGCCAAATGTCTGTGTCTGCAACAATTCTTGAACCATTTGCAAACATTGCAGCACTCACTTCAGGCATGTTTACATTCAATGTAAAATTTTGCCCACTCTGTTGCCTTTTGCAACCAACCTACACTTGTCTTTAAAGTCTTCAACATAACAACCATTAGGGTTAAATCGAACCTGCAAACCCTGCTCAATCATCTGGCCAACTAAAACCAAATTCTTTGTTATGTTTGGAACATAAGTATATCTCCAAGGTACTTCACTTTGCCATCCTGCATAGACAATGGCACATCTCCAACATGGGCAATTGGATGAGCAGTGTCATCCCCTGTTTCCACAAAACCTGGTCTTTCAAGGTTTTACATCTCCTTGAACCACTCCCCATGACTTGTCATGTGGTTCGAAGCACCTGAATCAATGTACCATACATCAGCTTTATGTGCTGCTTCAACATTTTTAGACATGGCATTAACGACATGCTGCATACAAACAACCTTTCATTATCCTCATTGTTTCTGCTCGAGGATGCATAGTTGTTTTGCTGCAATTTTTCATTTTGCATGTCAACCTGCTTCTTATAACAATCTGCCTGCACATGTCCAGGCTTACCACAATAAAAGCATCCACGTGTATCATTATATTGCCTTTGCCAATTTCCATGACCTCTTTGACTCCCATTGCCTCTGAATGGGCCTCTTCCACCTGCTTGTTATTGTTGTTGTGAATTCTGGGACTGTTGTTGTTGCTGCTGCTGGCCATAATTCTGATTACCTGTTCGGCCACCTCCTTGGCCACGTCCACGGCCTCCTCAACCTCGTCCTCTTCATGAACTTGTGTAGAAGGCCTGTTGCTCTAAACTGTTTTTGTTTTGTGAAGACTGTTAGTCTTCGCCCAAGCTCTTCTCTTCTATAATCAACATAGACACCAAATCTATGAAATTGGAAATTTTTTCCTGAGTCTGAAATAGACGTCTTGAACGCCTTGTATTGTGGCCCGAGACCACGTAGAAAGACTTCCACCTTATCATCATCTACTAAAAACGCCAATAGATGCAAGGGATTCGACAATACCCTTGATCTTGAATGCATAGTAATTCATAGCCATACTCTTTTTCTCCACAGTATGAAGTTCATTCTTCAACTGTATCTTTCATGCCTTGGTATTCGTTTCATAGAGTTTTACCAAGGTGTCCCACGCCTCCTTGGGGGACTTGGCATCCTGTATGTGCCCAATCATGGTGTCCTGTACATTGATAGAGAGACAATACATAACTTTTCTGGCTCCTTGGTTCCAATCCTTGAACTCTTTCACATCTCTAGTAGTCAGATTGATCTCCGGTATCTCTGGTGCCACTACTACAAGACAATGCTGCCATACACGCGTTTCATACACGCGATAAATTACGAGCGCGTGTATGGTCGCGCATGTATTTGAATAGAATCGAGCGCGTGTATTTTGGCATTTAAATTCGCGTGTATATTTGCATTTATCAACGCGTGTATAAACGCGTTTATATACACGCAGTAATACACGCATCTATACACGCTGCCATACACGGATTAATACACGCATGGTAAAGAAAAACTGAAGAAAAACTGAATTCCTTTACAAAATTAAGAACTATTTTCTTTAAACAATCTCATAGTACATTACAGTATACATAATTACACAATCCCACTACATGCATTTACAACAATGAAATATATTCAAAAATAAATCATGCATATGAGATGATAGAAATGTCATCAAGTTAGAATGTACAGTGACGGATTGGTTAGGGTTCGATCTCATCTTCAATAAGATCCATCCTTGCCAAACGATCAACATCAATATCCATTTGATCAATTTGTAAGGCTACGATTAAATTTATTCCACTATCGATATTCTGTACTCCATTGATAATGGTATCGATGTCCTGATCATCCTCATCAACATCACCATCATCCTCAATGGTAGGATAATTCTCATGATCATGAGAAATGGCACGCTTATCCTCATTATCATGATCATCTCTTATTTCTTGATCATCGATCACAACATCTTCATTGGCATGTTCGACGTCATCTTCATTGCGGCTTGTTACATCCTCCATATGCTCCATATCAGTGAATGTATTATACATCACTTTGGAACGTGGTGCAATAGGGATGACGTACCACCATTTAATGTCATGCACCATTGGTAGATAGATAACCTACTCAAATACGCATAGTACAGTAATTAATTAGCATATCAAAAGTCAAGGGGTACGCGAGCTTAGATATATATGTACATGAAACACATTAGTAAAAAATGCATACCTGCTCACATTGTTGTGGCAATACGAGCCTATCTTTCTTTGTTTGCCAAAACTTTGTAGAGTCAATAGTTACATAGCCACTTGCATGGCGTTTTATCGTTGCATCAGGCCCTTTTTCCACCACGTTCATTTGCCATTTGACATCCAAAACATACACAAAGAAGCGACGAAAGTCAAGCCTAAATATGTCTTGGATTATGCCACAATAATCATCCATTTTTCCATTAGCTCCCTCAAAGCTACTAATGACACCGCAATCTTGTGTATTTCTCTTTTCATCAATTCTTTGTGTTCGAAAATGCTTGCCTTCACACCATATAGCATTGAACATAGTGCACTGGACCAAAATAGAAGCAATATTTGTGTAAGCAATGTGAATAAATATTAAAAGCAAATCACTTAAAACTAATGCAAAACATTAGTTCTATGTACCTTTAACATGCATCCTCATGCATACTCCCATTCTTCCGCCATGATATGCAGCCGTCGCTCTCTGCTCTCTCCATTTCCTCATGCAACCAATCAACATGGATATCATTCGAAAGTGTTGCTAGATGCTTAGGGTACGCCTTCTGAGAGCCATGTTGCCTCCAAAAGAGAGCTCTTTCTGCTTGCCTTTTTGTCTTTGCATCCTCATATCTTGTAACCCATCTGCTCATCACATCACTATTAAGGATACAAGTGAAATTGAGATCATCAATCAATGTTCTATCAATTACTTTACTCTGTCCTTTTCCTTGAGGCACAATAGAGGTCATCCTCAAGTCCTCTTCATTGCTCCATAGTCGTGGCAAAGAGCTGTCCACCTGACCAAGAAATTCTGAAATATATACAAGAGACTCTTGTATCAACCAACCCTCGGCCATGCTTCCTTCAGGCCTTGCACTTTTCCTCACAAAGTCTTTTAAGGTCTTCATGAAGCGCTCTAGGAAGAACATCCAACGTGCATGCACAGTACCACATAAAGCGATTTCGTCCACTAAATGCACAATGAGATGTAGTTGACTTGTGAGAATGGTTCGCGGAAAAGTCTCCTCTACCAAACAAACCACCTTCACTGCCATAACACGCGCATCATCCAACCCAACTCATCAATCAACGGTTCAAGATAAACATCCATATGCTTGACTTTATGTTTCCCTGGAATTAGAAGAGATAACATAAGATGTCCCTTCTTGATCGCCATTGATGGTGGAAGGTTGTAATTCACCAACACAACTGGCCACACGCTGTATGCGGTGCTTTTAAAACCAAATGGATTCACTCCATCCATACCTAGGCCAAGTCTCAAGTTTCTGGGCTCTGTTTTAAAGCTGGGCCACTCATCTTCAATATGCTTCCAAGCAGGAGTGTCTGCGGGAATTCTCCACATGCCATCATCCGATCGATGTGAGGAATGCCATGACATGAGCTCTGCTATGGATTTGCACTTGAACATGTGTTTGATGCGAGGAATTTTAGGAAAGTGTCGCAAGACTTTACGAGGTACATCAAAACTCTTCATATCTGTTCTATACCTTGCTTCACCACAAGTGGGACAATGTCGAGCCTCCTTATGCGTCCCACGAAAGAGAATGCAATCATTGACGCATGCATGTATGCGATCATAATCCAATCCTCCAAGAGATGTCACATAGCGCCTCGCTATGTCTCTTGAGGTGGGTAGTCTATTTCCCTTTGGAAGCATGTTTGATAATAGCCTGCATTCAATATTATCAATTATAATTAGTCTTAAATCCTAAACCTTAAACCACTAATTTAAATTTGTAAGTTAGAATGCTTACTTCAATAATGCGTCAAGACTTGCATTGCTCCATCCATAAATTGTTTGTATATTGAGTAGTTCAAGTGATAATGAAAATCACAATTCTAGTATCTTGGTAACCCACCCATCAATTACAAAATGAATTTCTGACTTCTCGATGATTCCGGTCTAAGGAAAACTTCTCTAAATCACCGCTAATCCATTCTTTGTACTGAAGAAATGGGAATGGTCACAAGGTTTTGCTTAATTTCTGATTCGAGAGATGGGCAAGCATCTTACTGGCCCATTCTCACGTGGTCGTGGTTTAACCATAAATTACTCGGATTTAATCCTAGCTTTGATTCGTAAGGAATTTTTCTTCTATTTATTTGATAAATTAATGGTGATTTCCAATCGTAAGGAAAAATCCAAAATTATGAAAATTTTTTCTTTTCTGGTCACAACTCTTTCTGAGTCCCTTTAGTAATTTAGAAGCTTTGACTTATTGCAGAACTGGGGATCCAAAAATTCCAGTTCCTTGGACTCGATTCCCATGCAGGTCGAGGAAAGAAATGGTTCCATTGTGATAGTGAATGATGTCAGCCTGATTCTTATGGATCCAATCCATTCCAAGGATTCCATCATAGATTCCCAAAGATAGGACTCTAAACTAGCAGTCTATTATGTTCTCATCTAGATTAAACTGAATACGGTTTGTCTCAAGGTGTGTGAAAAGAATCTTTCCATTGGCCAATTCCACTTGCATAGGTTTCCCTGATTCTTGATTTAGGACTAACTTATGCAAACATCCTAGGGAAATAAAAGAATGTATACTACCTGAATCAATCAAAAGCTTGAAATGCTTACCCTTGTACTCTGCTAGAGTCTGGAGGACTAAGAATTGACGATTGTGTCCTTAATGCTCAATGGCGGCATAAATCTTTCCTCTTTCTTCCTCCACTTCTCCAGCTATTGTGGTGGCTGAAGTTGCTGAAGTCTGATGTGGAAATATCTCTCTTTGGTTTCCCCAATTCTAGGAAGGAGTTCTGAGACTACTTTGCATTGAGGCTGCAAGCTGAGCTAGCACTCTTTTGGGTTGCCCTGATTTTGGTGAGGGGGACCTTGATTAGACTGATACGAAGGAGTCGGTCTTTGAATTCTGGGACCTTGGCTTCCTTGGCCCATTGACATAGAAGGAGTTGGGCAATCCTTGAGCTAGTGCCCAAAACCTTGACAGCTGAAACACCTGTTTTCACTTCGAAGCTCTTCCTTTTGCATTTTGGATAGAGCCAGAGTTCCTGAAAAAGAGCTTCGAGGAAAAGGCCTTCCTTCCATTCTAAAGCTTCTCGTCTCCTGGTTCCGATTAGGACCTTGGTGTCATTTTGGAAGCAGAAGGTTGGAAGTACTTCTCGTTGTTTGGAAACTTTTGAAGGATGAGGGAGCTAGCTTTGGCGGGACCTTAACAACAAAGGCCTTGGTGAAGTCCTTTGCCATCTGTACTACTCAGCCACATTGAAGCTGGCTTGGCATTCTTTACCAGGGTGTCCACAGGTTCTAGTTTTTCTTCATCCAGTGGTGGAGGACTTGAGCCTTTGCAAGAGCCACTTTACTTTTCTCATTGTATCCAGTGACATCGAAGTATTCTTCCATTGATTCGATCCACTTTTCCACAGCCTCCTTGCCCAAGTTTTCCCCATTTACCCTTGAAGGGACCTCGCTAAGATCTATGAAGCGCTTTGCCAACATCGGGGTCAAGCTCTTCCTCATCTGTGAGAGGATCTGGCTATCTACTGCCACGGTTTGCATGTCTAATGATTCTGCCAAAACGATACATCATTAAATTTCTATTTGATTTCTTCATCAAGATCCTACGACTTAAGAAGTTTGAAAATAATTACTTTAAACAAGATAATCGATCTTATTAAAGATCTACGACATACATCTGAGGAAACAAATCTTATTTCTTTAAAATCGATATATCTAATAGTCAAATCACTTAGATAACTAGATTTTTTTCACAAAACATTATTTATTTACATAAGGTTTACAATATATACATAGAGCAACATGGCTCCAGAAAATCAAAACCTCCGTGGTATAAGCATGAGACGACGATACTGGGCTACTAGCATGTCGTGATACAATTGTTCCCTTACCTGCTAAAGGTGCTACAATCTTACTAATTGGGATAAAACATCTAAGAAGCCTATAAATATGACAAGAAAGCCTAAAATCTCGAGGTGTGGGGAATTAATCTTTCCAAAAAGAGAGATTTACTAATAACAACAATATAATCAAGCATAAATATTAGTATTAAACCATTTAAACATTATGAATCATTAGAAAGCTTGATTTCAAGAAAAAATCATTTAATTGAAAGCTTCCCAAGCATTAGAGGGGTTGGGAAGGAGATAACCATTGAGAAAGATAGAAAAACCATCGGATTAAGGCTTACCTTTTATTTTGGCTTGATTCTTTAAAGAAAGAAGTGAAGCCCACAAAGCGAGATTTGGCCACCAAGTTGGGGAGGGTAATCTCCAAGAGAGGACGGAGAATTGAGAAGCTCCAAAGCTTCCAAAAGTAAAGGCAAAATAGAGGGATAATAGAATTACACTAAAATGAAGATATTACTGGCATGTAATTACTCAAACATGAAAATAACAATAGGGTCTATTTATAGGTAAAGGAGGCCACCAACCAAGTCCAACTAAGATCTAGAGGCTTCCAGCTTTAGTTTGATCCATTTTGGATAAGTTTTGGTTCAGCTCGCTTTATGATCCAATTTACAAGAGGAGAGAGGAGAGATGAAATATCTCAAATTTTTTGAATTAAAAATGCAAGGAAATGATGAAAAAAGGTGTCTACTTCATGAGCCCTTTTTCCCATTCTTGAGGTGTCAAAAAATCATGATTTTACTAAAATATCCTAATTTTTAACTAATAAACCCAGTACTTGGTCCACTCTTCATCTTATGGTAGAATTTACTCATTTTTGGGGTATTTTCTTTTATTCTTTGTATTTTTCTCATCCAAACACTTGGATTAATCCTATTGGCCCTTTAGAACCTTAGTTGGACCTTACTCAAAAATTTTTGAAAATGTGGAACCTTAGGCTAAGGTCTCTAATACACATATTCAGTTAATTTCTAATGCACATTGGAAAATTCTTTTTGAACTTTTGTTTTAGGGAAATTCATCTTAGATATTAGGAGAACTTTGTATCTAGAAATATCTCAAAATTGAATTACCTCTCTCTAGAACATTCTCTCTCTCTCTAGGCTAGAAGCAAGGAAAAAAAAATATTTTCTTTTATTCAAAAATAAGGGATGATTAAAGGGGACTGAGATGAGAGCTTATACATCTTTTAGGGCTGAGGAGGAAACTTACAAGTTAGGAAATTGAGGCACTGGTCGCGGGTTACCAAGTAAGAGAGAAACTTGGTATAGGTCCAGGTGTGCTAGAGTTATTCATTTGAGGGGAGGTGTTGAAATATGCAAGTGAATGGGTGTGTGCGGGAACACGCCCTTAGCAAGAGACTGTAAAAGGGAGTCTATAATTGAGTGGGTAGCAGTGAAAAGGTGAGAGGTTTCTACTATGATGAGAGAATCAAGGGTAGCATGAGAGAGAGAGAGAGAGAGAATGCACACTCAACACTCAATTCTATTGCATATCACAATGAACCATACAATGATATAGGCTTTCTAGCCTTATCCCACTTTACACATCATCATCCATGTGGCACTCCCTTTTCCACTCTTTTGGTCAACACTCACACACCATACAATATTACATGTGGCATTCCTATCTCACCACAATATCTTGCACCTCTAGGATGCTTTCCCACATGCACATAACACCACGATTACATCTCTCAACACTTTTGCAGTTTCCTTATGTACTTCACATGGGGAGGAGAGTATGGTCATTGAAGACATTGAGCAAAGTTGGGACGAGCACTGGAGGGCTATCAATGTAGAGTTTGAAAATGACATAGCTCAAAGTGACATGTATATGTGCTATATTGTTGTACATGTTGGTGCAAGCTATATTGTCATAAGGCTAGCTTTTCCCAACAATCTCCCTCTTGATATGTGTCGGAGTGAAATGTGGGTGGGGGTAAAAGTGATGATATTAGCATAAATCCCCCCTTCTTGCTTCCTGTCATACCTTGACTTTGCAGAAGGTATTATAGGTTTTATGTAGCCATCCTTTCCAACTTTGCTGCATTAGTGTTGGTTGGTTAGAAGTGCTATTTGTTGGTTGCTGCATTAGTGTTGGTTGGTTGGTTGTTGCATTAGTGTTGGTTGGTTAGAAGTGCTATTTGTTGGTTGCTGCATTAGTGTTGGTTGGTTGCTGCATTAGTGTTGGTTGGTTGGTTGCTGCATTAGTGTTGGTTGGTTTTAGAAGTGCTGTTTGTTGGTTGCTACATTAGTGTTGGTTTGTTGGTTGCTGCATTAGTGTTGGTTTGTTGGTTGCTGCATTAGTGTTGGTTAGTTGCTGCATTAGTGTTGGTTGGCTAGAAGTGCTGTTTGGTTGTTTGTGTTGCAGTACATTGATCCCTAGCTTTAAGGGTTGTCAGGGGTTTTCATTAGACCAGATGGAGCTTATGGGTTCTTTCTTATAGATGAGCATTGAAGATAACACTTGTGGCAAGGAGGTTTCTATTTATGTAGTGGGTTTCTCTACAGAAACTAATGGGGTTTGGGATTGGATAACCAACAAGGGTTTTGTAACATCTTGTGAAGTAGAAACTTCCCCAGGAATCAACCTACCTCTTGAGATAGGGTTTTTCTTAGCGATCCAGACTTATTTGGGTGATGGTGGTGAAGGTTCATCTACAATAGTCTTCCCTTTGTTTTTAATTTGAGCCTATGAAGCTTTTATTTACCACACTGAGGAGACTTGGGAATTAGCAAGCAGCCAATAGTGAGGGGGAAATCTTGGGAACCCATTTCAAGATAGATTTGGGTTGCCACTTTTTAGTTCATTGTACGGTTGGTCCTTTTGACATGGAGGTGTTAGCCATGTGGAGGGAAAGAATCAAGAGTCCTTTGAATAATAAACGATGAGGTGGAGGGGGTTTCTTTAGATTTGGTTAATTTTGATGTTTCCTTCTTGTTTGAAACTTCCGACAAGAGTGAGAGGTGGCAAGGGGTTATGAGTAGAATGTTCAGCCATGGGGGTTAAGGCTTACCCACAGAGATGCCCCGTTGATGTATGATTGACCAATCAATCATATATCGTGTAGCCTTCATTTATGTGCAACCAAGTATTGCTGGTTCAAGTAATGTTCTTGTAAGCATTACTAGGAAGTCTTCCTCTAGGTGCTTGTTATTACAATATGTTTTATCTTTTAGTAGCCCAAGAACCTTGGTGTTCCTACCATTGATACCTCACACCTTTAAAGAGGTGTCGTATGAGTTAAGGTGTTTCCAACTGGTTCCATGCATTAAAAGAAATTAACTTTTGACTAGCCCTCGTGTCAAGCAATGCATACTAGAGAACTTTAACATAAGGACTAGGCAATTGAATGGATGTTCGAGAGGAGCTACTATGTGCTCATATGTGTCTCCTTCAACTTCTCCAACAAAGGCTTTTGCAGATCTAAGGATAGCTTCTCGTTTTCTGCTATCATATTTTCCTTTCTTCTTTAGCTTCTTGTCGAGCTTTACATTTCTTTAATTCGTCTTTTTCCTTGGCTACCTTCTTATCACATGTAGGTTGAAAGGCTTTCTCGATAAGAGGACCATAATACTTCTTGAATTTACTGCCCATTAAGGAATCCTACATTTCAACCACATTAGGGTTTCAACATGCATGGTACCTTGATGTGTTATTTCACAGACTTGAAATGGTACTTCTCTGGTATACTTGAGTTTATTTTTTTGGCTAACAAACTCCGTACATAAGTACAAGGTCTCTCCCTCATTGATTTCATTATCCTTGATATTGTTATCAAACCTCTTTTTTCAGTGATCCTTTTCTATCAACATGTTTTTCACATCAATTTGCCTTTCTTCCTCTAGTTGTTCAAGAATGAACAATAGGCCAGCCAACATGTTACCCTCAAGTCTTTCAGGGCATTATCCCCTCAACCCCATGTACCATCTTAAATGGTGTGCAACTAATTACAACTTTGTAAGAGGTTTGGTAAGCCCATAAAGTTATTGTGAGCTTGAATTCCCAATCATTGCATTGAGCCTCAACACTTTTTGTATTAATATAAAAATGAGGCCTTTGTTGGTTCTCTTGGCTTGAACATTTACTTGAGGAGGTAGGATGGAGTGGACTTCTGGTGTGAGAAGGAAAACCAAAGAGGGTAATGATATTCTCATAAAGAAACTTAGTTATAGCCACATCGTTCTCTTTTATTGAAGCTCTTGCTTTGGACCATTTTGTGACATAATCCGTATAGCTATTAAAATGTACCTTGCTTGGGTGCTACGTGTAGTCGGATTGATGGATCCCACCAAATCCCAATCAATGCCCCATTTCATAAAGGGTTATAGAACTTTAATAGGGTGCAAGGGTATAATGTCCTTCTTTTGTCCCTTAACACATCGTTGGCACTCATCACATCCTCTGACAAATAGTGCACAATCTTCAAAGACTAAGGGCCACCACCAATACCCTAATTGTTTAGTATTTTTCTTATTATAACATCTCCTGCAAAGTGTCCACTAGCTACCTCTTAGTGTGCTTGTTTGATGATGTATAAGTATTCATCCTCCTTGGGGTAGTAGCTCAATATGTTGTCCTTACCTCTTCTATAAAGAATTCCAGCAACAATCAATAAGGTTTTGCTTCTTTAAGCAACCTCCTTATTACTAGATCTCATGTTAGCTTCTTTTCGTCTGAAAAACCATAAGCCAAAAAGTTAACGATTTTCTTACTCCACTCTGGTAGCCTTAACTTTAAATAATATAAATCATCATCTATTCTGATTTTTGCTTCACCATTAGGCATATGAGATAGATGATTAGGCATGACATGTTCATTACCAGATCTTACAACCACTATGAAATCAAATTCAAGAGGAATCAACAACCACCTAGTTATTCTCCTTGTGGCACAAGGTTTATTAACAAAGTATGGTAAGGCTTGATGATCAATGTACAAAATAAGTATATAAGCTAATAAGTAATGTCAGAATTTATTCACGCCATACACAATTGCTAACCTTTCATGCTGGGTGGTGGTATAATTCATTTCAACCTCATCCAATCGTCTGACTAGTCTAGTTTAGCTCCCTTTGTTACAAAACATCCCCTCCTACAATGATTTTATCCTCGACATTGAAGGGTGGTCATGTACAAAAAACAAGTACAAAAGTCTATACATAGAAGCCAAAAATCAAGAGTCTAGAACTAAATGTCAATGTTTTCATCAAGGCATATGACCCCTCCTAGGATCAAATGGATAGGAATGTAGTGCAATGTTGATGATGAGGCTAACAATCCATTTCTTTGAGTCAAATGTGAAGCTAAGGAGTCATATAACCCATAGGGTCAAATGGAAAGGATAACATGCTTACATCAATGATAAAGCCAATATGTAATTGCCAGGATCAAAAGGAAATCTAAACCATCCCCTCCAACCACCTGGGTCGAATGGTAAATAAGGGAGACCAATGTTGATGCGAGGCTAGCCCCAAATCCTCTTGGGTCAAAGGAAAGACTAAAAACTAGCCCATCCTCACACTCGTAATGTGAATTTGGCATTGAAGGTATCCACACAACAAAATGTTGAACCATCCTAGCACAAAGTAACCATTGTGCAAGCAAAACATAGGGATATGTTAACGATCATAGGAATCAAATGCACATAGCTCGTAGTCAGCCTCATTCAAAGTCAGATGAGAATCGACAACATGGCTTGAACATGGCTTGATGTAGCACAACTTGAAACATTCGAGGCATGATCCACTATATCTATGTGTGTATGGACGTGATCTAAATTATGCACCAAATCCTTGTGTGTAAATCACTCTATGTGTGTCTAATCCTCTAGGTTAAAAATATGATCAAAAGGATCCTCATAAGCATCCTCATTCACTGAAGATTAACAATATATCCACACATGAGAGATAAGTGGAATAATCATCCAGAAAGTCACTGACCTTGGAATCTCAAAGGTCATTGATGTAATCCTCATAGGTTGTTAAATTTGCAGCAATGTGATGAGCTATGGTGGATCAAATGCAAGAATCAACATCATTAGCAAGTGATTAGATAATGATTAATATAAGATTAGTGATTAACTAATAGCTTAATGTAGGCATGGATACTCAAAAACCGGCAAAAACTCATTAGGCCAATGCCTCAATTTAAACAAGTTTGTCCATGATCTACTCCTTGATTTGTGCCACCTCCCCTACATCTAGGGGGCACCTCATCCTTGATTCTCTCCAGCTCTTTTACTTGATTCTCTCCACCTCTTCACTTTTCCCAAAATATCTCCACACATCCTAGATCTTCTCATGCTACCCTTTATTCTCTCCCAGTAGATACTTCTCACCTTTTCACTGCTACCCACTCATTTATAAACTCTCTTTTATAGCCTCTTGCTAATAAGGGCTTGTTCCTGCACATACCCATTCAGTTGTATATTTCAACACCTCCCCTCAAGGGAATAATCCTAGCACACCTGGACCCTATACCAAGTTTCCCTCTTGCTCGGTAGCCCGTGTGACCAGCACCTCAAGTCCCTAACTAATAGTCCTTCACACACACACACACACTCTCTCTCTCTCTCTGTGTCTAAGGGTTACTGTAAGTGCCCGTGACCTTGACTAAAGTGCTCACACACATACATCTACCACATGTCCTACATCATCGGTGGCTCAGAGGTGGTTTTACTCTGTTGGGGTAGGTTACATTGGGTTGTGGGGTTTCTCTCTCATTCTCTCTCAGAAAAGATGATCTGACTCCACTTCCTTAGGAGTTTCCATGAAGTTTGCCGATGCCGATCCTTCTTCACTGGGTTTGCTGCAGTCTCTTGCCATGTGTCTTGGCTTCCCATAGTTGTGGCAAGTGAAGGTCCTTCCTCCTCCCTTGCCTCTTCCTCTTCCTCGTCCTCGTGAGAATCCTCCTTGGGTGTAGAATGCTTTTTCCTCTTCAATTATAGGGTCCACCCCTTTCTTCTCTTTGACCTTGGTCTCTTGCTCTAGTAGATCTCCTTCTATCTCACATGTAGCTTCAATTCTGGTACATTCTTTAAGGTTGCCACAATGTTTTTATATTCTCCTTTGTCCACACTCTTTAGAAGTGCCTCATCATCCTCTACCTTCTTACCAATGGCTGCCAGTTGTTGCTTACTGCTTTTGTATTTGTTCAAGTGTGTGGTTAGAGGTTCACTTTCCTTCATATCAAGTTTATAGAATTGCATCAGCAGATTTATCTTTGAATTTTTTTCTTGAGTGCCAAATAATTTATTGAGTTCATCCCATGCATCTGTAGCCCGTTGTATCCCTGTGATGTAGTGAATGATTTCATCATTTAAACTGAGTGCAATGAGTCCTAATGCTTTCTCATTCTCGATCTTCCACTCATTCTCCCCAATCACCTCTGGGCGTTCATCTCTTCCCTCAACTAGCCCCCACATATTTTTTCTCATGAGCAAATACATGGTCTTTGTTTGCCATGTATGAAACTGCTCCCCATTAAATTTAGCTATTTCTTGTGCCGTGCTCATGATGATGTGAAGGGGGTCTTACCTCTTGATCCAATTCAAGAATCAAGGGTAGTGTTTATCCTTTTACAACTCAAATCTGGTGTTAATTGATGATTACAATAGATTTATCAGCACAAATTTACCAAAAATTACATAAAGCCAAATGTAGCTGATCTCTATACTGAATGGTTGGAGTATCAAACCATCTCTGAATTGCAATATGAAGTGACAAGGATCTATATAGATACCCAATGGTAATTTTGAACCCTCAATTGCACCAAAATACATTGATTAATGTTGATTAATCATTGATTAGTGAAATAATCCCCTGTTTTATGTGTAAAAAACAGTGTGCGGGGAGGCCAGACTTGGGGCCTTAGAGTTAAAATGAGCTCAAATCCTTCCAAGAGCATCAATAACAGTTAGTCTAGTAAAGGATCAAGCCAAGAACCAAAGGATTTGATTAGACATTGAATGCTTAATCTTAAGATTACCAAAACTACTTTTTATGAGTAATATGGAGCTGAAATCGGTTGATGGCAATGTTTTTTCATAATTCTGACCACCACATAGGCATGTTTACAGCATCAAAAAACCCTTTAGGCTAGCTCTTTTGCTCCCAATTACAAGTAGTGAAGCCAATTTTGCAGATTTATTGTCAAAAAAAGGCACCGACGATTTCACGGATTTTTGCTGCTCCCAACGATAGTTGGCATGCTTTCTTGATGAGCTGAAGCTTGTGGGTTGTGGCTAGCTATGGCTAAAAGATCTTGAGCCAATTTTGAGGCTGGAGGGAGAGAGAGCTCCTCCACCAGCTGGGGGTGCAGAAAATAGTTGAAAAGAGGTTAAAAAGGTGATTATCTCCTAAGATTAATAGGGTGATTGGCAAGATAAATAGGCCCAAAAATTGGTTAGCTCCTAAGCTAGGCTCTGATACCATGTTAAATTTGCAGTAATGTGATGAGCTATGGTGGATCAAATGCAAGAATCAACATCATTAGCAAGTGATTAGATAATGATTAATACGAGATTAGTGAGCAATTAACTGATAGCTTAATGTAGGCATGGATACTCAAAAACTAGCAAAAACTCATTAGGCCAATGCCTCAATTTATACAAGTTTGTCCATGATATGCTCCTTGATTTATGCCACCTCCCCTACATCTGGGGGGGACACCTCATCCTTGATTCTCTCCACCTCTTTTGCTTGATTCTCTCCACCTCTTCACTTTTCCCAGAATATCTCCACACATCCTAGATCTTCTCATGCTACCCTTTATTCTCTCCCAGTAGATACTTCTCACCTTTTCACTGCTACCCACTCATTTATAGACTCTCTTTTACAGCCTCTTGCTAAGGGCTTGTTCCCACACACACCCATTCACTTGTATATTTCAACATAGGTAAGGTCTGCTCTGATACCCATGCAATGTAGGGAATCTAGGATTGCACTCATTAGCATGGAGTACACACATGTGCTGCTCATCATAGAGAGTGGCCACCTAAACATGGAAAGACTGCCATCAATCAACCATAGAAGCATGAACTCCAAGAAATGACATAATAGTCAAAAGATCATAAAGGGTCATAAAAGGCTCATAAAAGATACAATAGTCCTAAAGCTAGTGAACACCATATTAGATAATTTGGGAAAAATCCCATTCCCATTTGAAAAATGGGAGCATGGTGAACTTGTCCAAAAGTTTGTCAAAACCCTCTCATGTGACATATCATCGGAAAGATCTTGAAGAGTAGAATCTAAATCTATGATCTCCGACAAATTTGGAGTTAGTATGTTTAAGATATGTCCAAAACTATATGGAGTAATTGATTCCCAAAATGTGAGATTTTTCCCAAATTACCTAATATTGACTTAGTGCTTTTATAGTCCCAAGGCCCCCATGAAAGATGCAGGGTGGAAGATAGCTTGAGCTCTTGCAAAAAAGCACACACACACTCACAAAACCCTAAAAGAGAACACACAAGGTGAGAGGCTGAAAATCTTCTTCTTCTTAACTCAACACTCAACACACCGTATACAAAGATAAGAGTACACACAATGATGAAAAAGGTACTCAACCAATTACATACTAGGGTTCTCTATAGTGTGAACCCAACTAAATGAGCTGGCGCTATAACTATGCCAATCTCTAGAATGGTTGTCACACAGCCTGTCATCCCACTGGCCGCATATCACCCATGATCTCACCAACCATGCCAGTGGTGTAAGTGTGGGGCCTATCCCCCAGGCGGGTCATCAGTGTCCACTGCCTCACTAGATGAGCTCGATATCTCAACACTCCCCCTCGAGCTCAACTCCATCTCATGTACACCAAGCGAAGCCCTGAATCTGTGGAGCTTCTCTATACCCAATGCTTTGGTGAAGATGTCAGCTACCTGATCTGTGTGCTAACATAAACAAGGTCAACGTCTCCTGCCAAAACCTTCTCTCTGACAAAATGGTAGTGGACCTCTATATGCTTCCTGCGACGAGCATGAAAAATTAGATTCCTGGCCAACTGTATACTACTAATGTTGTCACAAAAAATGACAACTTGTCTATCCACTAATGATAGACCCAAATCTGCAAGTAGCTTTCTCACCCAAGCTACCTCACATGCTGCCATAGCAGCACCTCTGTACTCGGCCTCTATAGTACTGGATCGAGCAACCGTAGGCTACTTCTTGCTGCTCCAAGTCACAGCAGCACTCCCCAAATAAAACATGAAGCCACTAGTAGATCTTCTATCTGAGATACTACCAGCCCAATCAGCATCTATGTACCCATGTACACATATCTCTGTCCCAGTTTCATAAAATAGTCCACAATGCAAAGTAGACCTCACATACCTCAGTATGTGTCTCAATGCATCCAAATGCGGCTTTCGAGGAACCTGCATAAACTGACTCACCAAAACAACAGCATAGCTCAAATCTAGCCTAGTGATCGTCATGTAGATCAAGCTTCCTACTATGCACCTATACATAGTAGGATCCTCCAAAATCTCTCCTGAATCTGCACTTAACTTGCCATTTTGATCCAATGGCACTGAGATAGGCTTACAGCCTGTCATACCATACTTGGACAACATGTCCAAGCCATACTGTCTTTGCAGTAATCACCTCAATGCCCAAGAAATATCTGAGCTCCCCCAAATCCTTCATCTCAAACTTCTGTCTAAGCAAGATCTTTACATCAAAGATCTCTGCATCATGGTCCCCCGTAATGATCAGGTCATCTACATAGATGACAACAAGCACAACCCCTCTATCACTGTGTCTCACATACAGGGAGAAATCTGCATTGGCTACATGAAAGCCAATAGTGACAAGATATGCAAAAATCTTGTCAGACCATGCTCTTGGTGCTTGTTTTAAGCCATACAAGGCTTTAAGCCATACAAGGCTTTCTTCAACCTGCAAACATGCTCGGGGTGACTCACATCCTCATAACCAGGTGCCTGCAACATATACATCTCTTCCTGCAAATCCCCATGCAAGAATGCATTCTTTACATCCATCTGATGTAAAGACCATTGCTTTGACGCAGCCACTGCTATCACAACTCTCACTGTTGCCATCTTGGCGAGCGACTGGGCTGAAAGTTTCCTCATAATTAATGCCATATGTCTGCACACATATCCTTTGGCCACCAATCTAGCCTTGTACCTGCTTATGCTTCCATCACTGTTATGTTTTATTTTGTACACCCACTTGCATCCAATGGCTTTCTTGCCTTCAGGCGATTGCACTAAATCCCAAGTCTTGTTTCCATATAGTGCATCCATCTCCTCATCCATAGCTTTCTCCCAACACACATTTCCAATAGCCTCATCAATGCATGTGGGCTCTACAACCTGTACAACTTTTGCCATGTATGCATTGTGATGTGCCACATAACCATCATAGGTAAACCTCTACACATGATTCTTCACTCTCCCAGATCTTCGCAACTTTGCATTAATGGCTTCCATAGCCTTCCTTACACTAGGTGTTCTCATAGCTAGTATCCCAAGATCCTCATCAAGGCTCATCTCTGAGCCACTAGACTCTCCACATCAACATGAGAATGCCCTGCAGAAATGTCAGGTATACTAAGGGGCTCAACCACTTTCTCTTTACCTTTATGTGATGTACTAATCACATTTGCAGGACTGGTATTATGATGTAGCCTGCCACTCCATGGTCTATCCAACTGAACCACTAGATGAGGACTCTTCTGGTCCACTCAAAGACTCTGATTGCTGACTTACATTTTGTGCAACCACATTTCCACTCACATCAGTCCCAATAGCTTTTTTTTCAGCAGTATACCAGCTGATCATCTCATCAAAAATAACATCCCTGCTTACCCTCAACTCACATGTAGCAGGGTTATAACACCTGTATCTAATTTGCTCAAGGGAATACCCAATAAACACACATTTTTCAGCTTTTGGATCCAGCTTAGTTCTCAGCTCATTTGGCACATGCACATATGCAATGCATCCAAAGACTTTCAGATGAGACAAATCAGGTTTTCTGCAGTAAACCTCTCCTCTGGAGTTATATCATGTATGGTTGCAGTTGGAGTCTTGTTTATGATGTAAACTACTGTAGAAGCAGCCTCAACCCAATAGCTATGTGGCATATTCTTCTCTCTCAATGCTCGTGCAATCTCAGCAATGTGCCTGTTTTCTTACTCAGCAATGTGCCTGTTTTCTTACTCAGCAACTCCATTTTGCTGCGGAGTGTATCTGCATGTAAACTGTCTCTGAATACCATTCTTTTGCAAAAATCCAGAGAACTCATTGGAGAAGTACTCTCCCCCTCCATCTGACCTTAGGTACTTGACATGTTTCCCTGTTTGCTTTTCAACCATAACTCTGAAATTCTGAAAATGAGTGAACACCTCACTCTTCTCCTTCATGAAGTATACCCACACTTTCCTTGTGTGGACATCAATAAATGTCTCATAATACCTGCAGCCTCCCATAGACATGGTCTTCATAGGACCCCATACATCTGAATGCAGAACATCTAGTGCATTTTTGCTCACATTTTTGTCACGTGGAAATACATGCTTTGTTTGCTTTCCAAATTGGCATGCTTCACATATTTTCTGCATACCTTCAACTTTAAACTTTGGCAGCCCTATCACAATTCCTTTAGTCTACATAGACTTCATTCTCTACACATTCACATGTCTAATTCTTTTATGCCAAATGTCTGTGTCTGCAACAATTCTTGAACCATTTGCAAACATCGCAGCACTCACTTCAGGCATGTTTACATTCAATGTAAACATTTTGCCCACTCTGTTATCTTTTGTAACCAACCTGCACTTGTCTTTAAAGTCTTCAACATAACAACCATCAGGGTTAAACCGAACCTGCAAACCCTGCTCAATCATTTGGCCAACTGAAACCAGATTCTTTGTTATGTTTAGAACATGAAGTACATCTCCGAGGTACTTCACTTTGCCATCCTGCATAGACAATGGCACATCTCCAACATGGGCAATTGGATGAGCAGTGTCATCCCCTTGTTTCCACAAAACCTAGTCTTTCAAGGTATTTCATCTCCTTGAACCACTCCCCATGACTTGTCATGTGGTTTGAAGCACCTGAATCAATGTACCATACATCATCTTTATGTGCTGCTTCAACATTTTCAGACATGGCATTAACGTCATGCTGCATAACAAACAACCTTTCATTATCCTCATTGTTTCTGCTCGAGGATGCATAGTTGTTTTGCTGCAATTTTCCATTTTGCATGTCAACCTGCTTCTTATAACAATCTGCATGCACATGTCCAGGCTTACCACAATAAAAGCATCCATGTGTATCATTATATTGCCTTTGCCAATTTCCCCGACCTCTTTGACTCCCATTGCCTCTGAATTGGCCTCTTCCACTTGCATGTTGTTGTTGTTGTGAATTCTGGGATTGTTGTTGTTGCTGTTGTTGCTGGCCATAATTCTGATTACCTATTCGGCCACCTCCTTGGCCGTGTCCACGGCCTCCTCTACCTCGTCCTCTTCATGAACTTGTGTAGAAGGCCTGTTGCTCTAAACTATTTTTGTTTTGTGAAGACTGTTAGTCTTCGCCCAAGCTCTTCTCTTCTATAATCAACATAGACACCAAATTGTGAAATTGAGAATGTTTTCCTGAGTCTAAATAGACGTCTTGAATGCCTCCCGCTTGATGCCATGCTCTGTACAAAACCGCACAAAAGCACTAGAAGAAAACTCCCCTCCTTTGTTAGCCCGAACAGTCTTCCCCTCCTTTCTAGACTTCTTTTCCACCATAACGTCCAATCCTTGAACCGAGAAAAGGCTTGGTCCTTTTGTGAAAGAAAATACACCCATGTGAACCAGATACAATCATCCACAAGAAACATGAAATATAAAGAACCTACGGGGCCCGCATAGGTCCACAGAAGTCAATGTGTACCAACTCCAGTGGTTTTGAAGCTCGCCTAGCAGCCTACTTTGGAAAAGACTCCCTATGCTGCTTCCCACAAATGCAAGAACTACAATGTCCCTGCTTTGTGCCAACATCTCACAAGCCATCCACCATGTGGTCCCAGAAATCCTGCTAGCACATACACATTTAAGTGGCCAAAACAAAAATACCACAAATCATCGAGCTGCATACCTATAAGAGAAGAGAGTGCTGAGAGTCTGTAAATCCCATTCTCCACTCCGCCTTCCCAAACAATCTGGCCTATTGCTTTGTCGCATTGCTGCATTGCAACACGGGTACTCATCCCTCCTCTCACCTCACAGCACTCACACACACTCACTAGCATGCATTAGAGAGAGAGATTAGCAAGAGAAAGACTCAATTGCACAATGGAAGAGTCCCTTGTATTATGAGAGAAATTTGCTTATATACATGGCCATAAATGTTCACACTCACTTAAACCATGGCCGATCGAGAACTTTAGACTCATACGAGGCCTAATGCTATTATAATGACTACTCTCATAATATATCCATGAAGTACATCACTTAGTACTTCATCCTAACTTGCTACCACAGGTTCTTGAAGCAGGAATCGCCATAAATACTTTGTCACACCATTATGGGTGCCTATCCAAGCTATAGCTTTGGACACCATTGCTTCATATCTTGAATGTATGACCCTTTGGTGTATCTACCTTGACTCCTTAATGTAATATAATGGTGGTAGTTCTTGTTAACCCTATGAATGGGTTAACGTTTGCCCCCTTCCTGATACCGATTGTGCCCTCGTGGATCATGTTGAAGACCTTTGTGTGGGGAGAATGGACAAGCTTTGTCGATGGCTTTGATGTTGAGTGACATTCAATGGTCCTTGTTCCTCCAAAAGGAATAAGAAAAGCTAATTAGTAAATGAAAAGGGTAGTAGTTTATTGGGAATTCCTAACGAGTTCAGGGGGATGGGATTTTTTGCGAATGATTGCATTTTTATATTTGTGAGAGCTTTTTTTTGGGATTTTTGCTCACTTTGTTTTTGGCAATCATAAGCAAGGTTACATGCGATTTGTGTTAGTGGGGATGCTAAGAGATAGCTTAACAAGATATAATGGCTATTGAAGATCCTTGGTAGTTGCCATATGCATGACTCCCTTGTTTTTTTTTTTACCAGCACAATAGGTTCTTGTGGCTACTCTCCTTTTTTGAGAGAATAGGTTCTTATGTTTGTCGCATAGCTTCTGCACCTGCGCTTCACAGAGGGGTGAAAAGAACATTCTGAGTTTGTCTTTGATGCACTCATAAGTCTCCGTTTGTAGACGTGGGAATTGATTCTTGAATTTTTGGCTCAAATCTTGTCGACGCGGTAGGTAAGATTCCTTGTTCGTTACCATTGGGGTTGCTTGAACACACAAGCTCTTGTGTAGGGTTTGAATGCAGGAGAGTGTTTGAGTGACTTGTTTAGTGTTGCTTGGGCCTCCATTCGTGTCAAACTTTAGGTGAAGTTGTTGGGGTTAAAGTCAATAACGAGGCTTTCTTCACATTGTTCAATTTTAGAAACCATATGATGGGATAACCATCATAGTATCCTTGTTGTTGAAGCACGTGCACAGGCACCCATCTTTGATGAACATTATAATGTGGTGGCTGATGCTTATGGTGCTGAGGTTTCTTTTTTTGTGTAGGCTTAGGAGACTTGTTAATGCACTTGGGAATCCAAGCGTTGGTATTTCCTTAGTAGTATCGTTTTGCTAGGATGTGCTTGCAGTAATCTTTTGGGTACCCACACTTGCTGAGATGTTAAAGTTCACTGAGAAACTTGCATAGGCTTTTGTGGACGGTGTTGTGGAGTACTTTTATTTTTCCTTGGCCCATGAGTGCTGCGTTGAGGAAGAGGCTTTGACTGTCGAGGCACCCAAATTTGATTGGCACCTTCATAGTAGCCTTGAGCAACAAGTAGCTACTTCTCCACCCACATTTTGATACCATTAAGATATTTTGATTTTTGCTATCTTGGTGGAGTTTTCTTTTTGGTGGAAGTAGAAGGTTTTGGGACCTCCTTCACATTGGTTAGCACTGAGGATGCAGGTTTGAGACACATGGGTATTTTTTATGATGATGAGGCTAGAGTCTCTTGTGGAGTGGCTCTGATGATGAGTCCTTCAAGCATGCGGTTGTCTCCTATGGTGAGGTTTGTCAATGAAGAGGCTCCGGGGCTTTTCCTTTGAGTTCTTTGTTAGAGATAGATGGTGCAAGGATGGGGTTGAAAGAGTAGATGCTTTATCAGAGTCAATCGTTGATGCAGATGTTTGGTCATTATGTAGAGGGGCTTCTATGGAAAAGGCTTGTAACCTTTTGCATTCAGTATCATAGAAATCAATTAAAGTTGGATCCTCTTCCTTGCGATATGGTATTATCTCAACTTTTTTTAATTGACCATCATGATCGCTAGCAAAGCACAGTGGTGCTTGGGAAGCAATAGTCCATTTATGCCCCAAGATCAAATCTACTTCCAATACATACTCAACCACAAAAAACTTGCAAGTAAGGGGGCTAGTTTCAATATACATTGTATGTTCAAAGTACCCCAAACATGGCATGCTCAAGTCTTGTGTAAAGGAAATTCTTTCAGAAGAATGAGCCGTGAGTGGTTGACCTAACAAATCCCATAACTCGAGGGTCATGAGATTGTGTTCTCGTGTTGGATAAAGTTGTGCTTGAGTTGTGGTGATTTTATTGGAAAGTTCCAATCCAACCAGAATCCTAGGGATCTTTTCAATAAGATATGTTGGAAGTTCCACCTCCTCCAATGTCTCTTCCTCCCTTAATAGCAATTATACAATGCTTGCAAGAGCGTTCAAGGTGACTGTTTGCATGGATTCATCTATTGAATACAACGAGTCACATATCCAAGTTCCACCAAGGACGACATCATACTCGAGGGAATCTAGGGTAACATGGAATGTAAATTCCACATCTCCACCGATTGTTTGAGTAGCATAGCTAAAGTAACTTTTGGAACCTCAATGTTTTGTCCATTGTCTCGTCTTGCAAGACCATTGTCTGTATGGATGAGTTTAGGTTGTCACAATGACACCCAAGTGTCTATTATCATGGACTAGCTCAAGGGCTAATCAATGCACATTTGCACTTGACATCATTGCCTATAGGAAAATCTAATTATACCATGATAGAATCTTCAAAGATGAACCATGGATGCTTTAGTTTTTGTTTCAGCTTCAGATCTCATTTCAATTTTATATTCCCATTCACTTTCGTCCACTTTTTGGTTCTCAACTTTTTCAAGAGTACCCAATGTGTACAATGTTGAAATATACAAGTGAATGGGTGTGTGCGAGAACAAGCCCTTAGCAAGAGGCTGTAAAAGAGAGTCTATAAATGAGTGGGTAGTAGTGAAAAGGTGAGTGGAATCTACTGGGAGAGAATAAAGGGTAGCATGAGAAGATCTAGGATGTGTGGAGATATTCTGGGAAAAGTGAAGAGGTGGAGAGAATCAAGTAAAAGGTGTCTCCCCAGATGTAAGGGAGGTGGCACAAATCAAGGAGAGATTAGTGGGATTAAATGCTTGGCATCTTGTGGATGTAAACACTATAAATTAAGGCATTGGCCTAATGAGTATTTGCTGGTTTTTTAGTATCCATGCCTACATTAAGTTGTCAATTAATTGCTCACTAATCTCATTAATCATCATCTAATCACTTACTAATGATGTTGATTCTTGCATTTGATCCACCATAGCTCATCACTTTGCTTGCATTTTAACTTACAATGGCACACTTGGTTCTTTGACAATTCTAAATGAGGTCTATTTGGAAACTTGTGAATCCTCACGGTCTCATCCTATGGAGCTCTTTATGTCTTGGTATAACTCATGTTGAGCCCTTAAAGGTGCAAGTTCTGATGCTATGCTGGCCTCACAATGAGAGAAGAGAATTCCTCCAAATGAGGTTTTGAGAGACTGCTTTAATTTTGTAAGGGAATTATCGAATCCCTCACGTGCTTTCTCAACCGCATAATTCTTACAATCTGTCTCTAATGACTCTTCTATAGAGAGTATGTCTTCCTCTTGAAAGGGAAAGCAATACTCCTTTGGATTTTGTATTTTGGTTGCTTTTTTGAGATTGGCATTATTAGGTTCAATCATAACTGGTGATCCTGTAAGACACTCAACCAAGCTAAGCATGCTCTCCTAAGATTTCATTTTGGGTTTCGCATGTCATATAATCATGATTTTCAATTTGGGGTGGTTGGGTGGGTTCTAGTTTTTGGATTGGTCTATTAAGTGCACTGAGTGATGAATTAGAACTTGTTTCATCTTCTAACTTTCTTTGGATCATCAGGTTTTCTTTATGTTTGCCCATGCGACCAGATCAAATTCTCTTTTGGGCTTTTGTATCCTACGTTGCACATATGGGTTTTGTGGTTTGTGCAGTGGCCTTTGAGGTGGATGCTTCTACATCATATGTAGCTTTTGGCTCTTTTGGGTTTATGTCCTCCACAAGCTCCTTTTCCCTATCCTTTAATTCAACCTTGGTTTGGATAGTTTGATGCCTCTTATTTTTCTTGGGTTTAGAAGAGAAGGTTTTGTTTTTTATTTTGGTTCCTGCTTTAAAGCATGTTCTTCTACCCATTTCGAAGTGTTATCTTTTGTTTTTTATTTACTATCTCTTTTGCCTTAGCTTTAAGCATAGTCAAGGGTACCGTGGACAATTTCCCATTTTGTACACTTAAGATATTAAGAGTTGTATTTTGTGATACAAGTTGCATTGAAGCAACTCGTCTTGGGCAATCTTGGAACATGTGATCAATGCCACATCGTTCACACATGGGTTGCAAAGTGTTAGTGACTATGGACATGGAAGTATTCCAAACTGTGCAATCAGCCATCTTGTGCGGTGCCCGATAATAGAAACACGGAAGTATCCGATTAACTGCTTCTTGAGTGGTTTCTACTCTTTCGACTATTTGTCTTTGGTGCACAGGAGATGAAGGTTTTAAGTCAATTGTTGATAAATTGGGACACTTTGTAGTGTCATGTCAAGAGGCCTAGCATACTCTTCGTTGGGTCAAACGAGTGTCCATTTACCCTAATTAGCTTAGACGCTACACGCACATGAACAACCTCTTAAAGATATTTTTTCAAAAAAAGTGCATGCTAGTAGTAACTTTCCAGATAGAAGAGGGGGTCCTAAAACCTATTTTCCATCACTGTCTCAAGATTTTAAAAAAAATCGAGAAATTTTTTCCTATTTTGCAACACGTTTTTGAGGGTGTTTAAAAAGGAATCCGAAAAAATTCTGTATGAGAGAGTTGTAGTATTTTTTGAGTATAACTTTGCTCTCTGAATCATTCATGATTTTGTCATTTAGACTCTCAAAAAGTAGTCCGAATATGGTTTGAAGTCATTTTTGTGCTGTTATTTACCATTTTTAGTACTTTTCGAGCTGTTTTTTGCCTCAATTTTTGGGTTGAATTTTGAGGCTACTGGTTGGAGGCCAAAACGATCGATTTTGACTTCGGACGGCCAAGACCAAATTTGAAGAGCTCGATGTCGGCTTTACAATGAGAACTAGGGCAACTTCATTGGATTTATAGTTTAGGAGATACGAGCCTCCAAACATGGGTGTTTTCCAAAGCCCCTTTTTTTATCGATGGACCCCTTTTCATGGCGTGTAAACTAGCAGGGTGCAGTTCACCGGCATGAAATAAACTTCATGGATTCTATCAAATTTGATTTTTTTTATTTTGCGCGAACTGTTTCACACCGTGAGACGCGGGCTATTTCACGCCGTGAGATGCTTAGTGTTTCACGCCATGAAATGCTTAGGGTTTCACGTCGTAAACCAAACTTCACTAAAAAATTAAATTTGATTTTTTTTTGCGCATGCTATTTCACACCGTGAGATGCTGTGTTTCACGCCATAAACTCCAAACTTCATGAAAATTTTAAATTTGATTTTTTTGGGTACAGACCCCTAGGACGTGAACCCTTAAGGCATGAGAGTGCAGAAATGGTTCACGCGTGAACCGATTTTTGATTTGTTTTTGGGCACGAATCCCTAGGACATGAACCCTTAAGGCGTGAGTGCAGAAATGGTTCACACGTGAACCGATTTTCGAAACACATCCAACAAGAGAATACCTGGTGAACCGCAACTATCATGAGGATCTTTCCAATGGCCGAGCTCATGACCTTGAGGTCTCAAAGCTCCACAACTCCTTGTTGAGAACCAATTCCACCATGCCTCCCGCAAGCGTTGTCACACCGCCGCGTTGCACTATGGGTACTCATCCCTCCTCTCACCTCATATCACCTACACACACTCACTAGCATGCATTAAAGAGAGAGATTAGCAAGAGGAATAGAAAGAGCAAGACTCAATTGCACAATGGGAGAGTCCCTTGTATTATGAGAGAAATTCACTTATATACATGTCCATAAGTGTTCACACACTTAAACTATGGCCAGCCAGGCACTTTAGGCTCATAAGAGGCCTAATGATATTACAATAACTACTCTCATAATATATCCATGAAGTACATCACTTAGAACTTCATCCTAACTTGCTACCACACACTCTTGAAGTGGGAATCACCATAAATACTTTATCACACCATTACGGGAACTCATCCAAGTTGTAGCTTTGGACACCATTGCTTCATATCTTGAATGTATGACCCTTTAGTGTATCTACCTTGACTCCTTGATATAATATAATGTTGGTAGTTCTTGTTAACCCTAGGAATGAGTTAACATGGACTTGTCACCAATAAGGATGTCACATGTTTGCCTTTCGAATATCTTGTAACAACTCTCGGGAAGGATTCATGTGCCTAGAGGAGAATCCACTTGCACAAAAGCTGGAATCGTCACGTTTGTAAATGAGGAATCAACACCTTCCTCAGTGCTCCACGCTGAGGACATTTCCTCCAGTAGTAGTGACCCTTCTGGCTGCAATGGTTATAGGTTCACTCGGCCTTCAGGCGCATAACGATCCGAGTCAAGCTGCTGCTCAGAAGACTACACTTGTGAAGACTTCCCTTTGTCCTTGTTATTAGCTGCTTTCGCTGTCTACTACCGGCGGGAATTCGGTGCACGAAGGGGATAGAGGGATCTCACATTTTATGCCAAATGTCTCTGGTCTGTAACAATTTCTGAACCATTTGCAAACATTGCAAGACTCACTTCAAGCATGTTTACATTCAATGTAATCATTCTGTCCACTCGATTGCCTTTTGTAACCAACCTGCACTTGTCTTTAAAGTCTTCAACATAACAACCATCAGGGTTAAACCGAACCTACAAACCCTGCTCAATCATCTAGCCAAGTGAAACCAGATTCTTTGTTATGTTTGAAACATGGAGTGCATCTGCAAGATACTTCACTTTGCCATCCTGCACATAGACAATGGCACATCTCCAACATGGGCAATTGGATGAGCAGTGTCATCCCCTATTTCCACAAAACCTGGTCTTTCAAGGTTTTTCATCTCCTTGAACTACTCCCCATGACTTGTCATGTGGTTCGAAGCACCTGAATCAACGTGTACCATACATCATCTTTATGTGCTGCTTCAACATTTTCAGACATGGAATTAACAACATGCTGCATAACAAACAACCTTTCATTAATCTCATTGTTTCTACTTGAGGATGCATAGTTGTTTTGCTGCAATTTCCCATTTTGCATGTTAGCTTGCTTCTTATAACAATCTGCCTGCACATGTCCAAGATTACCCACAATAAAATCATCCATGTGTATCATTATACTGCCTTTACCAATTTCCAGGACCTCTTTGACTCCCCCTACCTCTGAATTGGCCTCTTCCACCTATGTGTTGTTGTTGTTGTTGTGAATTCTGGGACTGTTGTCGTTGTTACTCTACTGGCCATAATTTTGATTACTTGTTCGGCCACCTCCTTGGCCGCGTCCACGGCCTCCTCTACCTCACCCTCTTCCTGAACTTGTGTAGAAGGCCTGTTGCTCTGAACTGTTTTTATTTTGTGAAGGCTGTTGGTCTTCACCCAAGCTCTTCTCTTCTATAATCAACATAGACACCAAATCTGTAAAATTGGGAATGTTTTCTCGAGTCTGAATAGACGTCTTGAACGCCTTGTATTGTGGCCCGAGACCACGTAGACAGACTTACACCTTATCATCATCATCTACTGAAACCCCAATAGATGCAAGGGATTCCACAATACCCTTTATCTTCAATGCATAGTCATTCACAGACATACTCTTTTTCTCCATAGTATGAAGTTCATTCTTCAACTGTATCTTTCATGCCTTGGTATTTGTTTCATAGAGTTTTACCAAGGTGTCCCATGCCTCCTTGGGGGACTTGGCATCCTAAATGTGCCCAATCATGGTGTCCTGTATACTGATAGTAGAGAGCCAATACATAACTTTTTTGGTTCCTTGGTTCCAATCCTTGAACTCTTTCACATCTGTAGTAGTCGGATTGATCTCTGGTATCTCTGGTGCCTCTTCATGCTCACCTTCTATGTAGTCCCAATAACCCTTTCCCATTAAGAAATTCGTCAACCTGAACCTCCAAGCATGGAAGTTGTTCTTATCAAGCTTCTCAGCAACAATCTGGTTTATGCCATCATTTGATATCTTGCTAGACACACAAATTTACCAGAAACAGCACTCTAGTTTGTCCTGCACAAATTGCTGTATTTTTTACAGCGATACTGTACTACACTCAAATGTCACAACCCGTGACCTCAATGTGGATACATACACCCAATGGCAACTGTTGACCTCCCTCCTTGCAGCACACATAGTGTCTACATAGCCAATCTGTCTTCTTGCAATTCTTTAAATAGAGTTCTGCAGAGAATCGATGAATTACCCACAGTGCTCGAAATCGCTTGCATTCTGAAAATGGAGGTCGTAACCTGCCTGAAACGCGTTTTCGACCCTAAAAATGTTTTTCACACTTCACTCAACACACCATATACAAAGATAAGAGTACACAATATGAAAAGGTACTCAACCAAATACATACTAGGGTTCTCTATAGTGTGAACCCAACTAAATGAGTTGGCACTATAACTATGCCAGCCTCTAGAATGGCTGTCACCCCACACAGCCTGTCATCCCACTGGCCGCATATCACCTATGATCTCACCAACAATGCCAGTGGTGTAAGTGTGGGGCCTATCCCCCAGGCGGGTCATCAGTGTCGACCACCTCACTAGATGAGCTCGATATCTCAATAGTTGAGTGGTTTAGAGATATTCAAAAAATAGAGAAACCAGGTTATGTTGAAACAGGTGATGATACTGCGTATCCCATTGCGCATGTTGGTAAAGTGCCATATTCTATGCAAGATGGAAAAATGTACTTGGTTGATGTACTTCATGTTTCGAATATTACGAAGAACCTAGTTTCTGTTGGACAGATAGTTGAGCAAAGTGAGGTTTAATCCTCAAGGATGTTTTGTGGAAGACTTTAAAAATAAGTGTCGCTTGGTTGCAAAGCGTAACAGAAATGGCACGATGTTTACTTTGGATGTGAACACGCCTGAGATAAAGGCAGCCATGTTTGCACATGGAACAGGTGTCATTGCAGATATTGACATATGGCACAAGCGCATTGGTCATGTGAATGTACAGCGAGTGAAGTCTATGTAGGCCTAAAATATTGTTGTAGGTTTGCCAAAGTTTAAGGTTGATGGTATGCATAAGGTATGTGAAGCATGCCAACTTGGTAAGCAGACCAAACATGCTTTCCCACATGAAAAGCATGTCAATGCAAGGCCATTGGATGTCATACATTCAGATGTATGGGAACCGACCAAGACTGTAACAATTGTAGGTTGTAGGTACTATGTTACATTCATTAATGACCACACTAGGAAAGTGTGGGTTTATTTCATGAAGGAGAAAAGTGAGGTGTTTGCTCACTTTCAAATATTTAAAGCCTTGGTTGAGAAGGAAAAAGGTATGCAAATAAAATGCCTAAGATCAGATGGTGGGGGAGAATATTTCTCCAATGAGTTCAACGGATTTCCTGAGAAAGCAGGGAATCAAGAGGCAGTTTATGTGCAGGTACACTGCAACAAAATGGTGTTGCGCGCAGAAAGGAAAAATGGGCACATTACAGAAGTGGCACATGCCTGGCTGAAAAGAATATGCCACATTAATTTTGGGCAGAAACAGTAGCAACTGCTTTGTACATTATGAACATGACACCCACTGTAGCCGTTCATGGTATGACTCTTGAAGTGAAGTTTACAGGCATAAGACTAGATGTGTCTCACTTGAAAGTGTTTGGGTGTATTGCATATGTACATGTTCCTAATGAAGTGAGAACAAAGTTGCATCCAAAGGCAAAGAAATGCATCTTCATTGGTTATTATATGGAGAAAAAAGGTTATAGATGCTATAACCCTACCATTCGTGAGATGCGAGTAAGCATAGATGTCTTCGATGAGATGAGTAGCTGGTATGTACCAGTAGTGAAGGCAATAGAAGATGCAGATGTAAGAAGTGCTAATGTTGCACCACATGTAGAGCAGTAATCACGGGTGCTCAGTGGACTTGGGGAGTCCTCGAGTAGTGGATCCAATGTTAGCCCATGGTTAGGCAGGTTGAGGAATGATGCAAGTACACATGTATCATGGAAAGGGAAGGAAAAGGTAGATCAACCTTTTGTGCCTGATCTCTCAGCAGGTCACTCATATGTGGATGGTGACTCTAGTGGCTCTGAGCAGAGCCTTGATGAAGAGCTTGGCATTCTCTCTTTGGTTACTCCTGGTGTAAGGAGAACCAGGGCTATTTTGAGGACACCTGGCAGTGATCTAGGTGTACGCAGGTCTACGAGGGTTAGATACCCTATTAATAGGTTGAGATATGATGGATATCCAGTCCATCATTATGCTTACATGGTAAAAGCAATACAGGAGGTTGAATTGGAAATAAGAAATGGGAAGATGCCATGGATGAGGAGATGGCAACATTGGATGCAAATGCAACATGGGAGTTAGTGCCTTTGCCTAAGGAAAAGAAGGCAATTGGATGTAAGTGGGCGTATGAAGTCAAGCACAATGCTAATGGTTCAGTCAGCATGTATAAGGCAAGATTGGTTGCCCAGGGCTACACGCAGACTTATGGCATATACTATGAGGAGACATTCAATCCGGTTGCAAGAACGGCAACCGTGAGAGCTGTCATTGCTATGGTTGTATAGCAAAGGGTTGGTCTTTACATCAAATGGATGTGAAGAATGCTTTCTTGCATGGTAATTTGCAAGAAGAAGTGTACATGATGCAGCCACCAGGTTATGAGAGTGATGCACATCCAGATTTTGTGTGCAGGTTACGCAAAGCCTTGTATGGCTTGAAGCAAGCACCCAGAGCATGGTCAAACAAGATCGGGGAGCATCTTGTTACCATTGGATTTTAGATATCCAATGTAGATTTTTTACTATATGTGAAAAAGACAGATAGAGGGATCATGCTATTAGTCATCTATGTGGATGACTTGATTATCATTGGTGATAGTGATGCAGACATACATGATGTCACGATGCTTTTGAAGCAGAAGTTTGAGATGAAGGATTTGGGTGAGCTATGGTATTTCTTGGGCATAGAGGTGGTGAGATCACCTCATGGCATTTTGCTATTGCAGAGGAAGTATGGCTTCGACATGTTGTCCAAGTATGGTATGATAGGCTCTAAGCCTATTTCAGTGCCATTGGAACAGAACACAAAGCTTTCCACAAATACAAGTGAGCTTTTGGAGGACCCCACTACATACAGGCGCATAGTGGGTAGTTTGATCTACATGACCATTACGAGGCCAGACTAAAGCTATGTTGTTGGACTTGTGAGTCAGTTTATGCAGGCCCCTAGCAAGCCACACTTGGATGTGGCTAGACTAATCCTCAGGTACATAAAGTCCACAGTTGATTATGGACTTTTCTATGAGGCTTTTCCTATGAGGCTAGTACAGAGATACAACTGAAAAGATGTAGAGGAGAAGAGTGCTTGAGCACTTGCAAAGCACACACACACTCACAAAACCCTAAAAGAGAACACACAAAGTGAGAGGCTGAAAATCTTCACACAACACTCAACACACCATATACAAAGATAAGAGTACACACCATATACAAAGATAAGGCTGAAAATCTTCTTCTTCTTCACACAACACTCAACACACCATATACAAAGATAAGAGTACACACCATATGAAAAGGTACTCAACCAAATACATACTAGGGTTCTCTATAGTGTGAACCCAACTAAATGAGCTGGCGCTATAACTATGCTAGTCTCTAGAATGACTGTCACACAGCCTGTCATCCCACTAGCCGCATATCACACATAATCTCACCAACCATGCCAGTGGTGTAAGTGTGGGGCCTATCCCCCAGGCGGGTCACTAGTTTGCACCGCCTCACTAGATGAGCTTGATATCTCAACACTCCCCCTCGAGATCAACTCCATCTCATGTACACCAAGGGAAGCCCTGAATCTGCGGAGCATCTCTGTACCCAATGTTTTGGTGAAGATGTCAGCTACCTGATCCTATGTGCTAACATAAACAAGGTCAACATCTCCTACCAAAACCTTCTCTTTGACAAAATGGTAGTGGAACTCTATATGCTTCATGCGAGCATGAAAAACTGGGTTCCTGGCCAACTGTATACTGCTAATGTTGTCACAGAAAATGACAACTTGTCTATCCACTGATAGACCCAAATCTGAAGTAGCTTTCTCAACCAAGCTACCTCACATGCAACCATAGTAGCACCTCTGTACTCGGCCTCTGTACTAGATAGAGCAATCGTAGGCTGCTTCTTGCTGCTCCAAGTCACAACAGCACTCCCCAAAGAAAAATAAGAAGCCACTAGTAGATCTTCTATCTGAGATACTACCAGCCCAATCAGCATCTGTGTACCCATGTACACATATCTCTGTCCCATGTACACATGTACACATATCTCTGTCCCAGTTTCATAAAATAGTCCACATATGCAAAGTAGACCTCACATACCTCAGTATGCGTCTCAATGCATCCAAATGCGGCTTTCGAGGAACCTGCATAAACTGACTCACCAACCCAATAGCATAGCTCAAATCTGGCCTGGTGATCGTCATGTAGATCAAGCTTCCTACTATGCGCCTATACATAGTAGGATCTTCCAAAATCTCTCCTGAATCTACAATCAACTTGCCATTCTGATCCAATGGCACTGAGATAGGCTTACAGCCTGTCATACCATACTTGGACAACATGTCCAAGCCATACTGTCTTTGCACTAATACAATATGTAAGATTCCTCCCCAACCTCTCAGGATGTCCAAAATCTTCCCCTGTAATCAATCCCCTCTTCAGAAATATAAAAGATCTTGTTTCTGCATGTTTTGGCCTAGAGAGAGAAAATATTCTAGAGAGAGGTTATTTTGATTTTGAATATTTTTGGATAGAAAAATTTCTCACCTTATTAAAATAAGTTCCCTTGAAACAGAAGTTCAAAAAGATTTTTAGAAGGTGCATTCGAAATTAAGTATAATCTGTTCAAGAGGCATTATCCTAGGGGTCAAGATTTTTTTCAAAATTTTAAATTAAGATTCCTATGGACCAATAAGATTCATCCAAATGTGTGGAGGAGATAAATGGAAGAAATAAAGAAAACCCCCCCAAAAAAGAGTAAATACTCACATAAGATGAAGAGTTGACTAAGGACAAGGTTCATAGTTAAAAAAGAGAGATATTTGGAAGAAATGATACATTTTTGACACCTCAGTATGGGGGAATTCCCCTCATGAAGGACGCACCTATTTCACATTCTTTAATTATTTTTAAACTCCTAAATAATGAGATATTTTATCTCTCCTCTCTCCTGTTTCAACTAGATCCAAAAAGTGAGCAAAACTGACCTAAAAATGGTCAAAAAGTGACCAAATTGATCCAAAAAATTCTAGAATCAGTTTGCTTGGTTAAGAGCTCACTTTTTCCTACAAATAGAAGCCTCCCCCTTTGTTGAAGCTTAATAGTGTTTTTTTGCACTGTTACCCTGCTTCTCCCAAGAGCCAAAAACTGTGAATTTACTCATAATTCATTAGTTTTTGACCTTCCCTCTTCTAAAGATTGGTGGCCACTCTTGTTTCAAACAAGAGTAGATCCCTCAAACCATCAAGCCAAAGGAAAACTCTCAAATTCTCCTTGTAAGTTGGAGATTCTCCTCTTTTCTATTTCATTTTATGGTTTTTATGATTTTTGTCTTCTCTAAAATGATTTTGATGTTATGCCTCATTGAAAAAAGGCATTCCCCTCTCTTCTTTAGTAAATCCAACCATTTTTATCCTAGATGAATGATTAATGGATAAAATCAAGTTTTTCATAATGTTTCTCTTTGATAAAGTAGAAAATGTTTACGTTAGAATGATTGAAAAACTCTTGGCGAACTTCTAATTAATTGTAAAGAGTTAAAAATTAAAAAATGGTCAACTATATAAGGGAGGTTATGGCAAAATTTTTCTAAAATTGTGAAAAATAAGTTTTACTTTTTATTCAAAAAGAGTAATTCCCATCGCATATGTATTCTTAAAAATGTTACTTTTCATTCTAGGTATAGAAAAATGCTTACTAAAAATATTTTATAAAAAGAAAGTGTTACTTTCTTTAGAAGTAAATTCTATGTTTAGAAGTAAGCTTATTGAAGGAAGAAATTTTGATCATAAAAGAACGATTTTCATCATAAATAATTTTTATGCATAAATAGATGCATAAAAGAAATTCTTTTATATTAAAAGAGTGATTTTCATCATAAATGATTTGTATGCATAAACATATGCATAAAAGATATATTTTTTATATTAAAGGTGTGGTTTTCATCATAAATGATTTTTATGCATAAATTAGATGCATAGAAGAAATACTTTTATATTAAAAGAGTGATTTTTATCATAAATAATTTGTATGCATAAAAGATATTGTTTTATATTAAAAAAGTGTGATTTTCATCATAAACGATTTCTATGCATAAATGCATAAAAGAAATACTTTTATATTAAAAGAGTGATTTTCATCATAAATGATTTGTATGCATAAACATATGCATAAAAGATATTTTTTATAATTAAAAGTGTGATTTTCATCATAATATGCAAATTAGATGCATAAAATAAATACTTTTATATTAAAAGTATGATTTTATCATAAATGATTTTATGCATAAATTAGATGCATAAAAGAAATTCTTTTATATTAAAAGAGTGATTTTCATCATAAATGATTTGTATGCATAAACATATGCATAAAAGATATTTTTTTATATTAAAAGTGTGATTTTCATCATGAATGATTTTATGCATAAATTAGATGCATGAAAGAAATTCTTTTATATTAAAAGAGTGATTTTCATCATAAATGATTTGTATGCATAAACATATGCATGAAAGATATTTTTTATATTAAAAGTGTGATTTTCATCATAAATAATTTTATGCATAAAAAAAATTCTTTTATATTAAAAGAGTGATTTTCATCATAAATGATTTGTATGCATAAACATATGCATAAAAGATATTTTTTAATATTAAAAGTGTGATTTTTATCATAAATATTTTATTCATAAAGTAGATGCATAAAAGAAATTCTTTTATATTAAAAGAGTGATTTTCATCATAAATGATTTGTATGCATAAACATATGCATAAAAGATATTTTTTATATTAAAAGTGTGATTTTCATCATAAATGATTTTGATGCATAAATAGATGCATAAAGAATTTATTTTAATCCAAAAGTGTTATTCTCATCAATTTTAATTTTATGCATAGAAGATGCATAAAAGATTGATTTTTAATTCAAAAGTATCATTCTCATTTAAAATGAATTTATGCATAGGAAGATGCATAAAAGATTGATTTTTATTTCGAAAGTGTTATTCTCCTTAAAATGAAATTTATGCATAAATAAATGCATAAAGAAATCTTATATCAAAAATAAGAATTCTCTTGTATTCTATAAATAGATATGAGGATGTGAAACAAATCAGATAGATGAAAATGTACGAGGAATGGATGAAGATGTATGTACGTGAAATAATGGATGTAGTTATATGTATGTGAAAGAATGTGGATATGGATGTATGAATGTGAATGTGGATGTGTGGATGTGTGAATGTGGAATGTGGATAAGGATATGGATGTGGATGTGGATATAGATATAAAAATGTGGATGTATGTAAATGTGAATGTGGATGTGTGAATGTATGATATAGATGTATGGATGTGGACGTATGATATAGATGTATGGATGTGGATGTATGAATGTATGATATAGATGTATGGATGTGGATGTATGAATGTGAACGCGGATGTGAATGTATGATATAGATATATGGATGTATGGATGTGGATGTATGAATGTGAACGCGGATGTGAATGTATGATATAGATATATGGATGTGGATGTATGGATGTAGATGTGAATGTGGATGTATGAATGTGAATGTGGATGAGAAAATGGATGTATGGAAGTAGATGTAGATGTGGATGTGGATGTATAAATGTGGATGTGGATGTGGATGTATAAATGTGGATGTGGATGTATGAATGTGGATGTGGATGTGGATGTGGATGTGGATGTGGATGTATGAATGTGGATATAGATTTGTATGTATGAATGCGGATGTGGAATTAGATGTATGATGTGGATGTACGAATGTGGATGTGTATGTAGAATAATGAACGCGAATGTGTATGTGAAATGATGTGTTGTCGATATGAGTGAATGGATGAGATGTAATGACATGTGAATTGGAATGTCAATATATGATATGTGATGTGAATGAATCTGAGGTGATGAGATGGAAAATGATGTGATTGGATGAGAATGAGTACATATATGAATGGAATGTGGAATAAGTAATGTGGACTGATGAGAGATAATGTGGAAAGACGAGAGTTCAATATAGAAACTGTAATTGTGACCTATTTGTAAATGATTGTTTTATGTCAAGAATGCTGGGGAAGCATTTTGACCGTCTTGTGATTAAGGCCATGGAGACCTAACTGATAAAGTTGCAACTGTTGACGGAGAGTCAACGGAGGACGTCTCGTATAGCAAGGTCGGCTAAGGTCTTGACTAGCCTCGGTTCGATTTAAATGTTGAGCTTTTGTATGGTGGATGAGGGACCAAGGAAGCGGCCTATGAGTGAAGCGCTAGGTGACCTGTGAAGGATCCTAGAGGGTGCTGACCATACAGTGCTCGGGCTCTGGGTCGTCGAAGATACCCACACGTGCATCGTGGAAGATATTGGAACAAGGAGTAAGAGTTGTTTTTTGAAATCGGGCATGGATCTGGTTGATTGACCTTACTGGTCCTCAACGGATGAATCCATGGCTCTTTTATATGGATCTGTTGGTTGATCTTGCTTCGGAGATTCCATCTTGATTTTTATAAGTGATTATATTGCCGGCGGTTACTATGAGCTAGGAACTATCGAAAAGGCCCCTGTGTGAACAGGTGGTGAGCGTTCTGGTTTCCAATGATGCCATAAGTACACCGATGAAGGAATGATTGGAAACAAGGATTCAACTAGAGACTTTGAGGATTGTGATAAGTGACACAATGGTTTCATTAAAGGATTGTTTTAAAGATAGCTGATGCTGAGAAAAAGGTAATTTCATATTGGGTGTGTAAGTGGTGTGACTAGTTTTATATTTGCATGAACATCCGGCTAGGGGGCCTGGGAATTCTTTTCCCTGGTACCTGGGACAAAACCTAACCAAATTCCTAATTGGATCCCATCACTACAGTGGTTGGGCAGTTGGCTATGGGCGGTTGGCTAACCCATGGGACTGGATGGGGTTAGGCTAGACTGATGGATCCGTAAATCGAGACTCAATTTCTGTTTAGTTCGATAGATGAATTAAATTCTAGACGAAAATTGTTCTATGGAAAAGAATCAATGGCTGTGCCTCTGAATGAGGAAAAAAGCGTTGGTCTCTATGTTCCAAGTACAATCTTTTTCCCTGATTTGACTGTGGGACTTACGGGTTGGGTCAGATGATCTCAGTTAGTTAAGGCTTTTGACTACGTTAGAGAAAAGTTATCCTGGTGGAATCGCCCGTGCTTTCCGGGCAAAGGAAGTTTTTCTGGTTCGGTTTTGGAAAAATCGATGGATTAGTCTCTTGTCCGGACGAGGCCTCGAGTGTGGGACCCTACCCCGCGCAAGAAGTGCTACTTCCACTGCTAGCACCCCTGAATTGTTACGCGGTGGGGACAGGGATCCTACAGGTGGTATCAGAGCTATTTGGCTAATGAGGATCAATTGAGAAGCCAAATATGTCAAAAATTTATCAGAAAGCACTAAAAGGTTGTAATTGTGTGATAAAATTCATACAATTTGATACTCAAACTGAAATTCGTAAATTGGTAATTGGGTCTTCAGATGGAAGTACCGTAATTGTATGGAATCCTTGACTTGCTTGAGGCCTAGACATGATGGTATTTACTTATAGTTCCAAGAACCATGACTACCCGTATATACCGAGGGTATAACTGCAGCTCTTTACTCTGGCAGTATATATGAGTAAATCTAAGACTTGAAATTATAAGTATTAATACTATCTAGATGATGAATTTGAATGTGGTTGATATGATTTTTAAATTTTGGTTGAGAACTGATGAGTTGATTTGGATTTTGATTGAAAAATGATGATCCCTAAAATTTGGAGCGAAACCGCAATGAGGATGAATGGGACGAGTCCCTGTGATGATGTTCTTAACTGGAATGACATTAATGACTTCAGCCAATCACTATGAAACTAGTGGATTATGCTAGCAGATTGCTACTGTTAACTTTTATCTAGTGGATCAAGTTAAGGGATGATAAATAAAAAATCTGAATAATTGAAATTCCCTCAAATGGAAAAAAATTAGTGTGACGGACCATTATTGTGTTAAAGATATGAATGAGATAATTCTGAATGCATTATTAACTGATAATGTGAGTATCTTTATCCCTTGACTCTGTGGGGAGCTGACCTATTTAAAGAACCCCAGAATCAATTGAATCAGAAATCAGATTGAATCATAAATAAAGAAACTTAACGTATTGATAGGAACATGGATCGAGGTCATCGTGGTAGAAATGTGAACCCCCAACTCGATGAAGAAGAGCTCGACTTGGATGTTCGTAAAACTCTTCATAGTTCACAGCCTGGTCCCTTCAAGGGTGAAGGGGAACAGTTAGGTGAAGTTGTAGAAAAATGGATTGAGGCCATGGAGGAATATTTTGATGTAACTGGCTACAATGAGAGAAGCAAGATGGCTCTCACCAAGTTAAAGATTGTGGAAACGGCCAAGGTTGCATGGAGGAATCACTGCGAGACAAACCGTCTCGAGCGAAATACCCAAACCTGGACCGATCTCAAGGCTTACCTCAAAAAAAGGTTTTGTCCCCCAGGCTTTCTTGAAACTAAGATGAATGAGTTCTTGGAACTAAAGCAAGAAAATCGGACAATTGAAGAGTACCATCAGGCTTTTGATCTTCTTAAATATTCCCCTCAATTGGATGAAGAGCACCTGATGGCCAGGTTCATTCGGGGAATGAACGAGCCATTGGATACTTTAGTCAAGAATGCCACCTATTTCCATGGCGGAAGCAGTTCGGATGGCGAGGGATTTTGCCAAAGCCTTTGATGTCAAAGTCCCGCCAAAGTCAGCATCACCTTTCAAAAGGTTTTTATTCCCCCAGAAGATAAGAAATGTCCTTTTCCCGAAACTCAATCCCCTGGAATTCAACTTCAAAAGTTCCACCCTTGAACAAGAGAGTGAAATGATGTCCTTTTCCCGAAACTCAATCCCCTGGAATTCAACTTCAAAAGTTCCACCCTTGAACAAGAGAGTGAAATGAACAAGAGAGTGAAATGATATAACTATCAAGGACTTGGACGTCGCAGTATGGATTGCCCAACTCCTTTTGGATCAAGGTTTTCAGGGCGGCAGGGAAATCACGGATCAAGATTCCAGACCCCAGCCCCTTCCTTCCAGAGTAATCAGGGTTCAATCCGCCAAAATTAGGGAAATCCCACAGGTAGACCCTCTATCCAACCTGCAGTTTCAATCCAACTCCTTTTGGATCAAGGTTTTCAGGGCATGGAAATCAGGGATCAAGATTCCAGACTCCAGCCCCTTCCTTCCAGAGTAATCAAGGTTCTATTCGCCAAAATCAGGGAAATCCCAGAGGTAGACTCTCTATCCAACCTGCAATTTCAATCCAAAGTAATGCAAGACCTCCACCTCAGAATAGGGGAAGCCAAAGAGAGTTTTTCCCAAATCGACTGTACACTTCCAAGGCAGTAACGCTGGAAGTGATCGAAGAAGAAGAAGAAGATGAAAGAGATCATACTCCACCTGTGAGATGAGGACATCTCGCGTTTTTTAAGTGGGATAGAATGTAAGATTCCTCCCCAGCCTGTCAGGATGTCCAGAATCTTCCCCTGTAATCAATCCCCTCTTCAAAAATATTAAAGATCTTGTTTGTGCCTGTTTTAGCCTAGAGAGAGAAAATATTCTAGAGAGAGGTTATTCTGATTTTGAATATTTTTTGATAGAAAAATTTCTCATCTTATTAAAATAAGTTCCCCTGAAACAGAAGTTCAAAAAGATTTTTAGAAGGTGCATTAGAAATTAAGTATAATCTGTTCAAGAGGCATTATCTTAGGGGTCAAGATTTTTTCGAAATTTCAAATTGAGGTTCCTATGGACCAATAAGATTCATCCAAATGTGTGGAGGTAAATGGAAGAAATAAAGAAAATACCCCCCAAAAATGAGTAAATACTCACATAAGATGAAGAGTTGACTAAGGACAAGGTTAATAGTAAAAAAAGAGACATATTTGGAAGAAATGATGCATTTTTGACACCTCAGTATGGGGGAATTCCCCTCATGAAGGAGGCACCTATTTCACATGCTTTAATGAGTTTTAAACTCCCAAATAATGAAATATTTTTATCTCTTCTCTCTCCTGTTTCAACTAGATCCAAAAAGTGAGCAAAATTGACCTAAAAATGGTCAAAATTGACCAAACTCATCAGAAAACTCTAGAATCAATTTGCTTGGTTAAGAGCTCACTTTTTCCTACAAATAGAAGCCTCCCCCTTTGTTGAAGCTTAATAGTGTTTTTTGCATTGTTACCCTTGCTTCTCCCAAGAGCCAAAAACTATGAATTTACTCATAATTCATTAGTTTTTGACCTTCCCTCTTCTAAAGATTGGTGGCCACTCATGTTTCAAACAAGAGTAGATCCCTCAAACCATCAAGCCAAAGGAAAGCTCTCAAATTCTCCTTGTAAGTTGGAGATTCTCCTCATTTCTGTTTCATTTTATGGTTTTTATGATTTTTGTCTTCTCTAAAATGATTGTGATGTTATGCCTCATTGAAAATAGGCATTCCCCTCTCTTCTTTAGTAAATCCAACCATTCTTATCCTAGATGAATGATTAATGGATAAAATCAAGTTTTTCATAATGTTTCTCTTTGATAAAGTAGAAAATATTTACATTAGAATGATTTAAATACTCTTGGTGAACTTCTAATTAATTGTAAAGAGTTAAAAATTAAAAAATGGTCAGCCATACAAAGGAGGCTATGGCAAAATTTTTTTAAAATTGTGAAAAATAAGTTTTCCTTTTTATTCAAAAAGAGTAATTTCCATCGCATATGTTTTCTTAAAAGTGTTACTTTTCATCCTAGGTATAGAAAAATGCTTACTAAAAATATTTTATAAAAAGAAAGTGTTACTTTCTTTAGAAGTAAATTCTATGTATAGAAGGAAGCTTATTGAGGGAAGAAATTTTGATCATAAAAGAATGATTTTCATCATAAATGATTTTTATGCATAAATATATGCATAAAAGAAATTCTTTTATATTAAAAGAGTGATTTTCATCATAAATTATTTGTATGCAAAAACATATGCATAAAAGATATTTTTTTATTTTAAAAGTGTGATTTTTATCATAAATGATTTTTAAGCATAAATTAGATGCATAAAAGAAATACTTTTATATTAAAAGACTGATTTTCATCGTAAATGATTTGTATCCATAAATATATGCATAAAAGATATTTTTTATAATAAAAGTGTGATTTTCATCATAAATAATTTTTATGCATAAATTAGATACATAAAAGAAATAATTTAATATTAAAAGAGTGATTTTTATCATAAATGATTTGTATGCATAAACATATGCATAAAAGATATTTTTTATAATTAAAAGTGTGATTTTCATCATAAATGATTTCTATGCGTAAATTAGATGCATAAAAGAAATACTTTTATATTGAAAGTGTGATTTTCATCATAAATGATTTTATGCATAAATTAGATGCATAAAAGAAATTCTTTTATATTAAAAGAGTGATTTTCATCATAAATGATTTGTATGCATAAACATATGCATAAAAGATATTTTTTTATATTAAAAGTGTGATTTTCATCTAAATGATTTTATGCATAAATTAGATGCATGAAAGAAATTCTTTTATATAAAAAGAGTGATTTTCATCATAAATGATTTGTATGCATAAACATATGCATAAAAGATATTTTTTATATTGAAAGTGTGATTTTCATCATAAATGATTTTATGCATAAATTAGATGCATAAAAGAAATTCTTCTATATTAAAAGAGTGATTTTCATCATAAATGCTTTGTATGCATAAAAGATATTTTTAACATTAAAAGTGTGATTTTCATCATAAATGATTTTATGCATAAAAGAAATTCTTTTATATTAAAAGAGTGATTTTCATCATAAATGATTTGTATGCATAAAAGATATTTTTTTATATTAAAAGTGTGATTTTCATCATAAATGATTTTTATGCATAAATAGATGCATGAAGACTCTATTTTAATCCAAAAGTGTTATTCTCATCAATTTTAATTTTATGCATAGAAAGATGCATAAAAGATTGAATTTTAATTCAAAAGTGTCAAAATGAATTTATGCATAGGAAGATGCATAAAAGAATGATTTTTATTTCGAAAGTGTTATTCTCCTTGAAATGGAATTTATGCATAAATAGATGCGTAAAGAAATCGTATATCAAAAATAAGAATTCTCTTGTATTCTATAAAAAGATATGAGGATGTGAAACGAATCAAATAGATGAAAATGAACGAGGAATGGATGTAGATGTATGTATGTGAAAGAATGGATGTAGTTATATGTATGTGAAAGAATGTGGATATGGATGTATGAATGTGAATGTGGATGTGTGGATGTATGAATGTGGAATGTGGATAAGGATATGGATGTGGATGTGGATATGGATGTAAGTATGTGGATGTATGTGAATGTGAATGTGGATGTGTGAATGTGGATATGGATGTGGATATGGATGTATGGATGTGGATGTATGAATGTGAACACGGATGTGAATGTATGATATAGATGTATGGATGTAGATGTGAATGTGGATGTATGAATGTGAATGTGGATGAGAAAATGGATGTATGGATGTAGATGTGGATGTGGATGTGGATGTATAAATGTGGATGTGGATGTGGATGTATGAATGTGGATGTGGATGTGGATGTGGATGTATGAATGTGGATATAGATGTGTATGTATGAATGCGGATGTGGAGTCACATGTATGATGTGGATGTACGAATGTGGATGTGTATATAGAATAATGAATGTGAATGTGTATGTGAAATGATGTGTCGTCGATATGAGTGAATGGATGAGATGTGATGACATGTGAATTGGGATGTGAATATATGATATGTGATGTGAATGAATCTGAGGTGATGAGATGGAAAATGATGTAATTGGATGAGAATAAGTACATATATGAATGGAATGTGGAATAAGTAATGTGGACTGAATGAATCTGAGGTGATGAGATGGAAAATGATGTAATTGGATGAGAATAAGTACATATATGAATGGAATGTGGAATAAGTAATGTGGACTGATGAGAGATAATGTGGAAAGATGAGAGTTCAATATAGAAACTGTAATTGTGACCTGTTTGTAAATGACTGTTTTATATCAAGAATGCTGGGGAAGCATTTTGACCGTCTTGTGATTAAGGCCGTGGAGACCTAACTGATAAAGTTGCAACTGCTGATGGAGAGTCAATGGAGGACGTCTCGCGTAGCAAGGTTGGTCGACCAGCCTCGGTTCGATTTAAATGGTGAGCTTCCGATATGGTGGATGAGGGACCAAGGAAGTGGCCTGTGAGTGAAGCGCTAGATGACCTGCGAAGGATCCTAGAGGGTGCTGACCATACAGTGCTCAGGCTCTAGGTCACCAAAGATACCCACACGTGCGTCGTGGAAGATATTGGAACAAGGAGTAAGAGTTGTTTTCTAAAACTGGGCATGGATCTGGTTGATTGACCTTGCTGGTCCTCAACGGATGAATCCATGTCTCTTTTATATGGATCTGTTGGTTGATCTTCGTGATCTTCAATGGAGATTCCATCTTGATTTTTATAAGTGATTATATTGCCGATTACTATGAGCTAGGAACTATTGAAAAGGCCCCTATTTGAACAGGTGGTGAGCGTTCTGGTTACCAATGATGCCATAAGTACACCGATGAAGAAATGATTGGAAACAAGGATTCAACCTGAGATTTTGAGGACTGTGATAAGTGACACAATGGTTTCATTAAAGGATTGTTTTAAAGATAGCTGATGCTGAGAAAAAGACAATTTCATATTGGGTGTGTGAGTGGTGTGACTAGTTTTATATTTGCATGAACATCTGGCTAGGGGGCCTAGGAACTCTTTTCCCTAGTACCCGGGACAAAACCTAACCAAATTCCTACTTGGATCCCATCACTATAGTGGTTGGGCGGTTGGCTAACCCATGGGACTAGATGGGGTTAGGCTGGACTGATGGATCCGTAAATCGAGACTCAATTTCTGTTTAGTTTGATAGATGAATTAAATTCGGGAAAATAATTGTTCTATGGAAAAGAATCAACGGCTCTGCCTCTCAATGAGGAAAAGAGCATTGGTCTCTATGATCCAAGTACAATCTTTTTCCCTGATCTGACTGTGGGACTTACAGGTTCGGTCAGATGAGCTCAATTAGTTAAGGCTTTTGACTACGTTAGAGAAAAGTTATCCTGGTGGAATCGCCCGTGCTTTCTAGGTAAAGGAAGTTTTTTCGGGTTCGATTTTGGAAAAACCGATGGATTAGTCTCTTGTCCGGATGAGGCCCCGAGTGTGGGACCCTGCCCTGTGCAAGAAGTGCTACTTCCACTACTAGCACCCCTGAATTGTTACGCGGTGGGGACAGGGATCCTACAGTTTGGTATCAGAGCTATTTGGCTAATGAGGATCAACCAAGAAGCCAAATATGTCAAAAATTTATCAGAAAGCACTAAAAGGTTGTAATTGTGTGATAAAATTCATACAATTTGATATTCAAACTGAAATTCGTGAATTGGTAATTGGGTCTTCAGATGGAAATACCGTAATTGTATGGAATCCCCGACTTGCTTGAGGCCTAGACATGATGGTATTTACCTTATAGTTCCAAGAACCATGACTACCCGTATATACCGAGGGTACTGCAGCTCTTTACTGGCAGTATATACGAGTAAATCTAAGACTTGAAATTATAAGCATTAATACTATCTAGATGATGAATTTGAATGTGGTTGATATGATTTTTAAATTCTGGTTGAGAACTGATGAGTTTATTTGGATTCTGATTGAAAAATGATGATCCCTAAAATTTGGTTGAAATGTAATAAGCTGAGCGAAACCGCAATGAGGATGAATGGGACGAGTCCCTGTGCTGATGTTCTTAACTGGAATGCCATTAATGACTTCAGCCAATCACTATGAGATTACTGGATTGTGCTGGTAGATTGCTACTGTTAACTTTTGTCTAGTGGATCAAGTTAAGGGATGATAAATTAAAAATCTGTAAAATTGAAATCCCCTCAGATGGAAAAAAATTAGTCTGACGGACCATTATTGTGTTAAAGATATGAATGAGATAATTATGAATGAATTGTTAACTGATAATGCGAGTATCTTTATCCCTTGACTCTGTAAGATCCCTGTTCCCACCGAGCAACGGATTCGGGGTACTGGCAGCGGAAGTAGCGCTTCTCGCGCGGGACAGGGGTCCCACACTCGGGGCCTCGCCCACGGATATCCGGATAAGAGACTAATCCGTCGGTTGTTCCAAAACCGAACCCAGAAAAACTTCCTTTACCGGAAAGCACGGGCGATTCCACCAGGATAACTTTTTACTCTAACGTAGTCAAGATCATTTCTGATCGAGATGATCCGATTACATCTATAAGATACTTAGTCAGTTCAAGGAAGAAACTTGCACTTGGATCATTGGGATCAACGCTTTTTTCCCCATTCAAGAGGCACAGCCGTTGATTCCTATCCATAGAACATTTTCTGTCCGGGATTTATATTTTTTTTTTCTATCGTAAAAACAAAAGTTTGAGTCTCGATTTACGGATCCATCAGTCCAGCCTAACCCCATCCAATCCCATGGGTTAGCCAACCGCCCAACCACTGTAGTGATGGGATCCAATTAAAAATTTGGTTAGGTTTTGTCCCGGGTACCAAGGAAAAGAGTCCCAAGGCCCCCTAGCCGGATGTTCATGCAAAATAAAACTAGTCACACCACTCACACACCCAATATGAAATTGCCTTTTTCAACCAGATTCAACCAGTTTAAAACAATCCTTTAATAAAACCATAGTATCATTGATCACCATCTTCCAATTTATCCAATTGATTCTTAATTTCCCATCATTCCTTCATCAGAGTATCTATGGCATCATTGGCAACTAGAACGCTCAGGAGCCGTTTCGATAGTTCCTAGCCCATAATACTTGGCAATATAATCACTTAACAAGATGGACTCTCGTTGAAGATCAGCAAGATCAACCAACAGATCCATATAAGGAGCCATGGACTCATCCATTGAAGACCAGCAAGGTCAATCAACCAGATCCATGCTCGATTTCAGAAAACAACTCCAACTCTATTCCAATATCTTCCTCGACGCACGCGTGGGTATCCTAGGCAACCCAGAGCCCGAGCACCGTATGGTCAGCACCCTCTAGGATCCTTCGCAGGTAACCTAGCGCTTCACGCATAGGCCGCTTCCTTGGCCCCTCATCCACCGTACCGGAAGCTCACCATTTTAATCGCACCGAGGCTGGTCAAGACCTCGGCCGACCTTGCTACGCGAGACGTCCTTCATTGACTCCCCGTCAGCAGTTGCAACTTTACCATCACGACTTTAATCACAAGACGGTCAAAATGCTCCCCCCAGCATTCTTGACATAAAACAATCATTTACAGACAGCATTTACAAACAGCATTTACAAACAGTTTACAATACAATTTCTATTTTAACTTTCATTTTTCCACATTATCCCTCCTCAATCTACATTACTTATTCCATATTCCATTTATATGTATACTCATCCCATCACATCATTTCCATCTCATCACTTCAGATTCCCTCACATCACAATCGTATATTCACATCCATACATCCACAACTATATGCGTACATTCACATCTACATGCATACATCTACATTCCTATGCATACATCCACATCCACATTCACATTCACCTCCATACATCTACATCTACATGCATACATCCTCTCCACATTCACCTCCATATTCTATACATCTACATCTACATGCATACATCCACCTCTACATCCACATCTACGTCTATACACCTACATCTACATGCATACATCCACCTCTACATCCACATCCACATCTACATCTATACATCTACATCTACATGCATACATCCACCTCTACATCCACATCTACGTCTATACACCTACATCTACATGCATACATCCACCTCTACATCCACATCTACGTCTATACACCTACATCTACATGCATACATCCCCATCCACATCCACATCTACATCTATACATCTACATCTACATGCATACATCCACATCCACATCTATACATCTACATCTACATGCATACATCCACATCTCCATTCACATCTACATCTATACATCTACATCTACATGCATCCATCCACCTCCACATCCACATCTACATCTATACATCTACATCTACATGCAAACATCCACATCTCCATGCATAATAAAATTCTTTTAATTAATCTAGGATGATAGTTCCTAGAATATGGTAGGAAGTCCTCTTTTTATGCTTTGAATGAATTTATTTTATGCGTAATTTCTATAAAAATTTTGCCATAGCTCCGCTACTATGACTGATAAATCTCAAATTTTTTTCTAAGGGATAAAGCTCATTATTAACGAAATAATTAGAATGGTCTCTAATTGGATCATCAATCCATAATGGTCTCTAATTGGATCATTAAGAAAACAATTAGAATGGTCTCTAATTGGATCATCAATCCATAATGGTCTCTAATTGGATCATTAAGAAAACAATTAGAATGGTCTCTAATTGGATCATCAATCCATAATGGTCTCTAATTGGATCATTAAGAAAACAATTAGAATGGTCTCTAATTGGGTCATCAATCCATAATGGATTGAATCATCAATGTGCATAAACTAAAAGCATAGCAAAAAGCCATTAATTTGGCCTCAAGCATAGCTTAATCTTGGATTAAGGAAAAGCTTTATGAAAAGCTTCATTTGGATTGAGAATGGGTCATGAGTATGACCATTTCTTGAGTGAGAGAGAGAAATTATAAAAACCATTAGAATTTAAATATAAGTGGAAATTAACTTCTATAGCATTTATTAAATTATGTAACTCTTCACTACTATTCACCAATTAACTTCAATAGCATTTAAAAAAAAAACCATACCAATTAAACTTCTCAAGCTTGAGAGGGGTTGAGAAGAGAGAATCATTGAGAAATCATAGAAAAGATCAAAATTCAATATACTTACCTTATGATTTGCTTGATTCTTTATTCACGGTAGAGGCCCCCAACCAATCAATTGGTTTAGTATGTTGATGGAGCCACCAATGGGGATTGAAGAAAGAGGGAAGTATCAAAAACTAGTGAAATATTAAAGAATTCACAGTTCTTGGCTTAGGTAGAGTAGAGTAACAAGGCATAAGACACTATATATTTTAGCTTAGGTGGAGTAGAGTAACAAAGCATAAGACTCTATCTAATTTGGCTTAGGTGGAGTAGAGTAACAAGCATAAGAGACTATATATTTTGGCTTAGGTGGAGTAGAGTAACAAAGCATAAGAGACTATATTTTGGCTTAGGTGGAGTAGAGTAACAATGCATAAGACATTATATTTTTTTCAACAAGGGGAGGCTTCTATTTATAGGAAAATTTGAGCTCCTAACCAAACAAATTGATTCTAGAATTTTCCAAGTCAGTTTGGTTGAATTTGGACTAGATTTGGACCTAGTTTGGTTACTTTTTGATTCGGTTTGGTTCCATTTTGATTTGGTTTGGTTCAAGAGAGATGAGAGATAAAAATATCACATTATTTTTGAGTTTAAAACTCATTCAAGCATGTGAAATATGCACCTCCTTTAAAGAATTCCCCTTCCTTACATATGTGTCAAAATTTTATTGCTCATAGTTTTTTTACTAATAAACCTTGTACATTTTCAACTCTTCATCTTATGTGAAATGTGCACCTCCTTTAAAGAACTCCTCTTCCTTACATATGTGTCATAGTTTTTTTTTACTAATAAACCTTGTACATTTTCAACTCTTCATCTTATGTGAAATATGCACCTCCTTTAAAGAACTCCTCTTCCTTACATATGTGTCATAGTTTTTTTTACTAATAAGCCTTGTACATTTTCAACTCTTCATCTTATGTGAAATATGCACCTCCTTTAAAGAACTCCCCTTCCTTACATATGTGTTTATTTACTAATAAACCTTGTACATTTTCAACTCTTCATCTTATGTGAAATATGCACCTCCTTTAAAGAACTCCCCTTCCTTACATATGTGTTTATTTACTAATAAACCTTGTACATTTTCAACTCTTCATCTTATGTGAGCATTTACTCATTTTTAGGTATCTTCTTTTACAATTTGGATTTATCTCCTCCCTACACATGGATTGATGCTATTGGCCCATAGAAACCTTAATTGGACCATAGTCTAAAGATTTCTGAAAATCTAGGCCCTTAGACTAAGGTTCTTTATACCTATTTCCAATTAAATTCCAATTGCACATTGGAAAATTCTTTTTGAATTTCTGTTTCAGGGGAACTTATTTTAATAAGATGAGTTATTTTCCTATCCAAAAATATTCATAATCTGAATATTCTCTCTCTAGAATATTTTCTCTCTCTAGGTTAAAACAGTTAGAAACAAGGTCTTTATATTTCTGAAGAGGGATTGATTACGGGGGAAGATACTAGACATCAAAAAGGGGGTTGGGGGAGGAATCTTACATTCTACCCCACTTAAAAAACGCGAGATGTCCTCATCTCGCAACTTGGGATAATTTCGCAAGATGCACGAATATAAGACTTAGAGAAAATTTTTAATCAAGATTAACCACCAAGAAAAGTCTTAAAGAGAGCAAGATTCAAAATAAGAACAAGATTTAAACTTTATTCATTCACGGGACTAATACAGTAAAGATAGAAGAACTCTTTACACTTCCATAAGCCCATCCATCATATGGTCACAAAAGCAGTCCTCACAAGCTGCACAAGTATAGGGTAACTCATCTATGGGAATGATTCTGCTGGTTATTGCCACACCTATCTCAGTGGTATGAGGTGATCTAACAAAAGGACCTCTGAGAGGCAAGCCAAAAACGGGGTAAAGGCATATCTTCTCATGAGGAAGAAAACATGCCAGTAAGAAGACCCGCTCAGAAAACCCAAGATGCCTTGATCTCATGACACAGTAGTATCGGGGACCCAAACCCAAAGCTTCAATAACCATGGCCAAGCGGACATTGTTACGAAAGTGCTGCTGACCCCAGGGTGTTACCCTAGTTATGTTTTGATAGGTCCGCCATTTGGTCTGCGCTACAGAAGTTCCTAGGTGAGGAAAAGTGAGCGCTCATACTGTTCTATAAAGTCTTTCTTCACAGACTCTCTTGCGTCTTGAAGGTGAGAAATCATCAGGGATAAAACTAATTCCTGTTGCCAAGCCATGAAGGAGATTAAGAAAGAAAGGAGATTGATGGGAGTAAGATTACTGTGAGCGACAAGTAAAAGTTACGACTTATATAAAGGAAGGAGCTAGCGTAACCTAGAAGCCAACGGTAACTTGCCACTGAAGTTTTACCGTCTTTCCATGATTTGTGTTTGACACATTTTTCTATAGAAGGCATTAAGAATTTTGAGATGAGGAGATAAAAGAAACTTGTAGGCTAAGTCACCTACTTTCATTGAATTCAGATATAAGGATCACAATATCTGGGGGATAACTTCTTATACTCCCCAAGAGATTTTTTTTGGGCCATACTCGAATGAAAACCAAAACCTTGGTATCCAAAACACCGATTCTCACTTCTAAACTCATTGTTCTAAATCCTTAAAATAGGCGTGACTCCTGAGAAGTATTTTAGGAAAAGGGTATTCCTTTTTTAAACAGAAACTTTCTTTTATTTTAGAGAGGGAATAATTATAAGATCCGAAAGGGAGATTCTTACTCCTATATACCTCGAAAGCTGGGGAGGAATCTTACATCCTACCCCACTTAAAAAGTGCGAGATGTCCTCATCTCGCAAGGTAGAGGACAGTTCTTATTCTTAAGATCCAATTTTTATTCTGGTGTTGCTTATATTCTGGTCAACCCAACAGAACACTGGGATAAATATCCCTTATATAGAACTCATTATTAAATAACAATTCATTTAGATCGTATCATTCATATCTTTAACTTGATAATGGTCCATTAGACCGAAAAGTTTCCTTCGAAACATTCCTCCATGGAAATTTCAGTCAAGCAAGTTCTCAATTTGACATCCCTTAACTTGATCTACCGGTCAAATATTAACAGTAGCAATCTAACAGCACACCCATTAACCTCATAGTGATTTGCTGAATTCATTATCATCATTCTAGTTATGAATATCATTACAGGGATTCGTCCCATTCCCCCTCATTGTGGTTTCATTATATTTCAACTAATTTTTTAAAAATCAACATTTTTCAATCAGCATTTTCAATCAGCATTTTCAATCAGAATCCAAATCAATTCATCCATTCTCAAACAGAATTAAAAATCATATCAATCACATGCAAAATCATCATCTGGATAGCATTAACGCTTATAATTTCAAGTCTTAGATTTACTCGTATATACTGTCAGTAAAGAGCTGCAGTATACTCTCGGTATATACGGGTAGTCACGGCCCTTGGAATTATAAGGTAAATACTATCATGTCTAGGCCTCAAGCAAGTCGGGGATTCTATATAATTGCGGTACTTCCATCTGAAGACCCAATTACCAAATTGCGAGTTTCAGTTTGAATATCAAATTGTATGAATTATATCACACAATTATAACCTTTTTGTGTTTCTTGATAAATTTTTGACATATTTGTCTTCTCAGTTGATCTTTATTAACCAAATGCTCTGATACCAACTGTAAGATCCCTGTTCCCACCGAGCAACGGATTCGGGGTACTGGCAGCGGAAGTAGCGCTTCTCGCGCGGGACAGGGGTCCCACACTCGGGGCCTCGCCCACGGATATCCGGATAAGAGACTAATCCGTCGGTTGTTCCAAAACCGAACCCAGAAAAACTTCCTTTACCGGAAAGCACGGGCGATTCCACCAGGATAACTTTTTACTCTAACGTAGTCAAGATCATTTCTGATCGAGATGATCCGATTACATCTATAAGATACTTAGTCAGTTCAAGGAAGAAACTTGCACTTGGATCATTGGGATCAACGCTTTTTTCCCCATTCAAGAGGCACAGCCGTTGATTCCTATCCATAGAACATTTTCTGTCCGGGATTTATATTTTTTTTTTCTATCGTAAAAACAAAAGTTTGAGTCTCGATTTACGGATCCATCAGTCCAGCCTAACCCCATCCAATCCCATGGGTTAGCCAACCGCCCAACCACTGTAGTGATGGGATCCAATTAAAAATTTGGTTAGGTTTTGTCCCGGGTACCAAGGAAAAGAGTCCCAAGGCCCCCTAGCCGGATGTTCATGCAAAATAAAACTAGTCACACCACTCACACACCCAATATGAAATTGCCTTTTTCAACCAGATTCAACCAGTTTAAAACAATCCTTTAATAAAACCATAGTATCATTGATCACCATCTTCCAATTTATCCAATTGATTCTTAATTTCCCATCATTCCTTCATCAGAGTATCTATGGCATCATTGGCAACTAGAACGCTCAGGAGCCGTTTCGATAGTTCCTAGCCCATAATACTTGGCAATATAATCACTTAACAAGATGGACTCTCGTTGAAGATCAGCAAGATCAACCAACAGATCCATATAAGGAGCCATGGACTCATCCATTGAAGACCAGCAAGGTCAATCAACCAGATCCATGCTCGATTTCAGAAAACAACTCCAACTCTATTCCAATATCTTCCTCGACGCACGCGTGGGTATCCTAGGCAACCCAGAGCCCGAGCACCGTATGGTCAGCACCCTCTAGGATCCTTCGCAGGTAACCTAGCGCTTCACGCATAGGCCGCTTCCTTGGCCCCTCATCCACCGTACCGGAAGCTCACCATTTTAATCGCACCGAGGCTGGTCAAGACCTCGGCCGACCTTGCTACGCGAGACGTCCTTCATTGACTCCCCGTCAGCAGTTGCAACTTTACCATCACGACTTTAATCACAAGACGGTCAAAATGCTCCCCCCAGCATTCTTGACATAAAACAATCATTTACAGACAGCATTTACAAACAGCATTTACAAACAGTTTACAATACAATTTCTATTTTAACTTTCATTTTTCCACATTATCCCTCCTCAATCTACATTACTTATTCCATATTCCATTTATATGTATACTCATCCCATCACATCATTTCCATCTCATCACTTCAGATTCCCTCACATCACAATCGTATATTCACATCCATACATCCACAACTATATGCGTACATTCACATCTACATGCATACATCTACATTCCTATGCATACATCCACATCCACATTCACATTCACCTCCATACATCTACATCTACATGCATACATCCTCTCCACATTCACCTCCATATTCTATACATCTACATCTACATGCATACATCCACCTCTACATCCACATCTACGTCTATACACCTACATCTACATGCATACATCCACCTCTACATCCACATCCACATCTACATCTATACATCTACATCTACATGCATACATCCACCTCTACATCCACATCTACGTCTATACACCTACATCTACATGCATACATCCACCTCTACATCCACATCTACGTCTATACACCTACATCTACATGCATACATCCCCATCCACATCCACATCTACATCTATACATCTACATCTACATGCATACATCCACATCCACATCTATACATCTACATCTACATGCATACATCCACATCTCCATTCACATCTACATCTATACATCTACATCTACATGCATCCATCCACCTCCACATCCACATCTACATCTATACATCTACATCTACATGCAAACATCCACATCTCCATGCATAATAAAATTCTTTTAATTAATCTAGGATGATAGTTCCTAGAATATGGTAGGAAGTCCTCTTTTTATGCTTTGAATGAATTTATTTTATGCGTAATTTCTATAAAAATTTTGCCATAGCTCCGCTACTATGACTGATAAATCTCAAATTTTTTTCTAAGGGATAAAGCTCATTATTAACGAAATAATTAGAATGGTCTCTAATTGGATCATCAATCCATAATGGTCTCTAATTGGATCATTAAGAAAACAATTAGAATGGTCTCTAATTGGATCATCAATCCATAATGGTCTCTAATTGGATCATTAAGAAAACAATTAGAATGGTCTCTAATTGGATCATCAATCCATAATGGTCTCTAATTGGATCATTAAGAAAACAATTAGAATGGTCTCTAATTGGGTCATCAATCCATAATGGATTGAATCATCAATGTGCATAAACTAAAAGCATAGCAAAAAGCCATTAATTTGGCCTCAAGCATAGCTTAATCTTGGATTAAGGAAAAGCTTTATGAAAAGCTTCATTTGGATTGAGAATGGGTCATGAGTATGACCATTTCTTGAGTGAGAGAGAGAAATTATAAAAACCATTAGAATTTAAATATAAGTGGAAATTAACTTCTATAGCATTTATTAAATTATGTAACTCTTCACTACTATTCACCAATTAACTTCAATAGCATTTAAAAAAAAAACCATACCAATTAAACTTCTCAAGCTTGAGAGGGGTTGAGAAGAGAGAATCATTGAGAAATCATAGAAAAGATCAAAATTCAATATACTTACCTTATGATTTGCTTGATTCTTTATTCACGGTAGAGGCCCCCAACCAATCAATTGGTTTAGTATGTTGATGGAGCCACCAATGGGGATTGAAGAAAGAGGGAAGTATCAAAAACTAGTGAAATATTAAAGAATTCACAGTTCTTGGCTTAGGTAGAGTAGAGTAACAAGGCATAAGACACTATATATTTTAGCTTAGGTGGAGTAGAGTAACAAAGCATAAGACTCTATCTAATTTGGCTTAGGTGGAGTAGAGTAACAAGCATAAGAGACTATATATTTTGGCTTAGGTGGAGTAGAGTAACAAAGCATAAGAGACTATATTTTGGCTTAGGTGGAGTAGAGTAACAATGCATAAGACATTATATTTTTTTCAACAAGGGGAGGCTTCTATTTATAGGAAAATTTGAGCTCCTAACCAAACAAATTGATTCTAGAATTTTCCAAGTCAGTTTGGTTGAATTTGGACTAGATTTGGACCTAGTTTGGTTACTTTTTGATTCGGTTTGGTTCCATTTTGATTTGGTTTGGTTCAAGAGAGATGAGAGATAAAAATATCACATTATTTTTGAGTTTAAAACTCATTCAAGCATGTGAAATATGCACCTCCTTTAAAGAATTCCCCTTCCTTACATATGTGTCAAAATTTTATTGCTCATAGTTTTTTTACTAATAAACCTTGTACATTTTCAACTCTTCATCTTATGTGAAATGTGCACCTCCTTTAAAGAACTCCTCTTCCTTACATATGTGTCATAGTTTTTTTTTACTAATAAACCTTGTACATTTTCAAATCTTCATCTTATGTGAAATATGCACCTCCTTTAAAGAACTCCTCTTCCTTACATATGTGTCATAGTTTTTTTTACTAATAAGCCTTGTACATTTTCAACTCTTCATCTTATGTGAAATATGCACCTCCTTTAAAGAACTCCCCTTCCTTACATATGTGTTTATTTACTAATAAACCTTGTACATTTTCAACTCTTCATCTTATGTGAAATATGCACCTCCTTTAAAGAACTCCCCTTCCTTACATATGTGTTTATTTACTAATAAACCTTGTACATTTTCAACTCTTCATCTTATGTGAGCATTTACTCATTTTTAGGTATCTTCTTTTACAATTTGGATTTATCTCCTCCCTACACATGGATTGATGCTATTGGCCCATAGAAACCTTAATTGGACCATAGTCTAAAGATTTCTGAAAATCTAGGCCCTTAGACTAAGGTTCTTTATACCTATTTCCAATTAAATTCCAATTGCACATTGGAAAATTCTTTTTGAATTTCTGTTTCAGGGGAACTTATTTTAATAAGATGAGTTATTTTCCTATCCAAAAATATTCATAATCTGAATATTCTCTCTCTAGAATATTTTCTCTCTCTAGGTTAAAACAGTTAGAAACAAGGTCTTTATATTTCTGAAGAGGGATTGATTACGGGGGAAGATACTAGACATCAAAAAGGGGGTTGGGGGAGGAATCTTACAGACTCTGTGGGGAGCTAACCTATTTAAAGAACCCCAGAATCAGTTGAATCAAAAATCAGATTGAATCATAAATAAAGAAACTTAACGTATTGATAGGAACATGGATCGAGGTCATCGTGGTAGAAATGTTAACCCCCAACTCGATGAAGAAGAGCTCGACCTAGATGGTAAAACTCTTCATAGTTCACAGCCTGGTCCCTTCAAGGGTGAAGGGGAACAGTTAGGTGAAGTTGTAGAAAAATGGATTGAGGCCATGGAGGAATATTTTGATGTAACTGGCTACAATGAGAGAAGCAAGATGGCTCTCACCAAGTTAAAGATTGTGGAAATGGCCAAGGTTGCGTGGAGGAATCACTGCGAGACAAACCGTCTCGAGCGAAATACCCAAACCTGGACCGATCTCAAGGCTTACCTCAAAAAAAGGTTTTGTCCCCCAGGCTTTCTTGAAACTAAGATGAATGAGTTCTTCAAACTAAAGCAAGAAAATCGAACAATTGAAGAGTACCATCAGGCTTTTGCCCTTCTTAAATATTCCCCTCAATTGGATGAAGAGCAGTTGATGGCCAGGTTCATTTGAGATGAACAAGCCGTTGGATACTTTAGTCAAGAATGCCAAACCTATTTCCATGGCCGAAGCAGTTCGGATGGTGAGGGATTTCGCCAAAGCCTTTGATGTCAAAGTCTCGCCAAAGCCAGCACCATCACCTTTCAAAAGGTCTTTTTTCCCAGAAGATGATTCCAACCTTCCTCTTCCTACTAAGAGATATCAGGGTCAAACCCACGATATGGGAAGTTCCAAAATGGAAGAAATGTCCTTTTCTCGAAACTCAATCCCCTGGAATTCAACTTCAGAAGTTCCACCCTTGAACAAGAGAGTGAAATGCTATAACTGTCAAGGATTTGGACGTCGCAATATGGATTGCCCAACTCCTTTTGGATCAAGGTTTTCAGGGCAGGGAAATCAGGGATCAAGATTCCAGACTCCAACCCCTTCCTTCCAGAGTAATCAGGGTTCTATCCGCCAAAATCAGGAAAATCCCAGAGGTAGACCCTCTATCCAACCTGCAGTTTCAATCCAAAGTAATGCAAGACCTCCACCTTAGAATAGGGGAAGCCAAAAAAAGATGTTCCCAAATCAACCGTACACTTCCAAGGCAGTAACGTTGGAAGTGATTAAAGAAGAAGAAGAAGATGAAAGAGATCATACTCCACCTGCGAGATGAGGACATCTCGCATTTTTTAAGTGGGGTAGAATGTAAGATTTCTCCCCAGCCTCTCAAGATGTCCACAATCTTCCCCTCTAATTAATCCCCTCTTCAGAAATATAAAAGATCTTGTTTCTACCTGTTTTGGCCTAGAGAGAGAAAATATTCTAGAGAGAGATTATTCAGATTTTGAATATTTTTGGATAGAAAAATTTCTCACCTTATTAAAATAAGTTCCCCTGAAACAGAAGTTCAAAAAGATTTTCAGAAGGTGCATTAGAAATTAAGTATAATCTATTCAAGAGGCATTATCCTGGGGATCAAGATTTTTTTCAAAATTTTAAATTAACGTTCCTATGGACCAATAAGATTCATCCAAATGTGTGGAGGAGATAAATGGAAAAAATAAAGAAAATCCCCACAAAAAATGAGTAACTACTCACATAAGATGAAGAGTTGACTAAGGACAAGGTTAATAGTTAATAAAGAGAGATATTTAGAAGAAATGATGCATTTTTGACACCTCAGTATGGGGGAATTCCCCTCATGAAGGAGGCGCCTATTTCACATGCTTGCATGAGTTTTAAACTCCCAAATAATGAGATATTTTTATCTCTCCTCTCTCCTATTTCAACTAGATCCAAAAAGTGAGCAAAACTAACCTAAAAATGGTCAAAAATTGACCAAACTGATCTAGAAAATTCTAGAATCATTTTGCTTGATTAAGAGCTCACTTTTTCCTACAAATAGAAGCCTCCCCCTTTGTTGAAGCTTAATAGTGTTTTTTGCACTGTTACCCTCCTTCTCCCAAGAGCGAAGAACTGTGAATTTACTCATGATTCATTAGTTTTTGACATTCCCTCTTCTAAAGATTGGTGACCACTCTTGTTTCAAACAAGAGTAGATCCCTCAAACCATCAAGCCAAAGGAAAGCTCTCAAATTCTCCTTGTAAGTTGGAGATTCTCCTCATTTCTATTTCATTTTATGGTTTTTATGATTTTTATCTTCTCTAAAATGATTGTGATGTTATGCCTCATTGAAAAAAGGAATTCCCCTCTCTTCTTTAGTAAATCCAACCATTCTTATCCTAGATGAATGATTAATGGATAAAATCAAGTTTTTCATAATGTTTCTCTTTGATAAAGTAGAAAATGTTTACATTAGAATGATTTAAATACTCTTGGTGAACTTCTAACTAATTGTAAAGAGTTAAAAATTTAAAAATGGTCAGCCATACAAAGGAGGTTATGGCAAAATTTTTCTAAAATTGTGAAAAATAAGTTTTACTTTTTATTAAAAAAGAGTAATTCCCATCGCATATGTATTCTTAAAAGTGTTACTTTTCATCCTAGGTATAGAAAAATGCTTACTAAAAATATTTTATAAAAATAAAGTGTTACTTTCTTTAGAAATAAATTCTATGTATAGAAGAAAGCTTATTGAAATTTTATTTTGATCATAAAAGAATGATTTTCATCATAAATAATTTTTATGCATAAATAGTTGCATAAAAGAAATTCTTTTATATTAAAAGAGTGATTTTCATCATAAATGATTTGTATGCATAAACATATGCATAAAAGATATATTTTTTATATTAAAAGTGTGATTATGATTTTTATGCATAAATTAGATGCATATATAAGAAATACTTTTATATTGAAAGAGTGATTTTCATCATAAATGATTTGTATGCATGAATATATGCATAAAAGATTTTTTTTTATATTAAAAATATTATTTTCATCATAAACGATTTTTATGCATAAATTAGATGCATCAAAGAAATACTTTTATATTAAAAGAGTGATTTTCATCATAAATGATTTGTATGCATAAACATATGCATAAAAGATATTTTTTTATATTAAAAGTATGATTTTAATCATAAATGATTTTTATGCATAAATTAGATGCATAAAAGAAATACTTTTATATTAAAAGTGTGATTTTCATCATAAATGATTTGTATGCATAAACATATGTATAAAAGATATTTTTTTATATTAAAAGTGTGAATTTCATCATAAATGATTTTTATGCATAAATTAGATGCATAAAAGAAATACTTTTATATTAAAAGTGTGATTTTCATCATAAATGATTTTATGCATAAATTAGATGCATAAAAGAAATTCTTTTATATTAAAAGAGTGATTGTCATCATAAATGATTTGTATGCATAAAAGATATTTTTTATATTAAAAGTGTAATTTTTATCATAAATGATTTTATGCATAAATTAGATGCATGACAGAAATTCTTTTATATTAAAAGAGTGATTTTCATCATAAATGATTTGTAAACATATGCATAAAAGATATTTTTTATATTAAAAGTGTGATTTTCATCATAAATGCTTTTATGCATAAATTAGATGCATAAAAGAAATTCTTTTATATTAAAAGAGTGATTTTCATCATAAATGATTTGTATGAATAAACATATGCATAAAAGATATATTTTTTATATTAAAAGTTTGATTTTCATCATAAATGATTTTTATGCATAAATTAGATGCATAAAAAAATACTTTTATATTAAAAGAGTGATTTTTATCATAAATGATTTGTATGCATAAATATATATGCATAAAAGATATTTTTTATATTAAAAGTGTGATAATCATAAACAATTTTTATGCATAAATTAAATACATCAAAGAAATACTTTTATATTCAAAGAGTGATTTTCATCATAAATGATTTGTATGCATAAACATATGCATAAAAGATATTTTTATATTAAAAGTGTGATTTTCATCATAAATGATTTTTATGCATAAATTAGATGCATAAAAGAAATACTTTTATATTAAAAGTGCGATTTTCATCATAAATGATTTTATGCATAAATTAAATGCATAAAAGAAATTCTTTTATATTCAAAGAGTGATTTTCATCATAAATGATTTGTATGCATAAACATATGCATAAAAGATATTTTTTTATATTAAAAGTGTGATTTTCATCATAAATAATTTTATGCATAAATTAGATGCATGAAAGAAATTCTTTTATATTAAAAGAGTGATTTTCATCAAATAATTTGTATGCATAAACATATGCATAAAAGATAATTCTTTTTATATTAAAAGTGTGATTTTCATCATAAATAATTTTATGCATAAATTAGATGCATAAAAGAAATTCTTTTATATTAAAAGAGTGATTTTCATCATAAATGATTTGTATGCATAAACATATGCATAAAAGATACTTTTTAATATTAAAAGTATGATTTTCATCCTAAATGATTTTATGCATAAATTAGATGCATAAAAGAAATTCTTTTATATTAAAAGAGTGATTTTCATCATAATGATTTGTATGCATAAACATATGCATAAAAGATATTTTTTTATATTAAAAGTGTGATTTTCATCATAAATGATTTTTATGCATAAATAGATGCATAAAGAATTTATTTTAATCCAAAAGTGTTATTCTCATCAATTTTAATTTTATGCATAGAAAGATGCATAAAAGATTGAATTTTAATTCAAAAGTGTCATTCTCATTTAAAATGAATTTATGCATAGGAAGATGCATAAAAGAATGATTTTTATTTCGAAAGTGTTATTCTCCTTAAAATGGAATTTATGCATAAATAGATGCGTAAAGAAATCTTATATCAAAAATAAGAATTCTCTTGTATTCTATAATAGATATGAGGATGTGAAACGAATCACATAGATGAAAATGAACGAGGAATGGATGTAGATGTATAAATGTGAAAGAATGGATGTAGTTATATGTATGTGAAAGAATGTGGATATGGATGTATGAATGTGAATGTAGATGTGTGGATGTATGAATGTGGAATGTCGATAAGGATATGGATGTGGATGTGGATATGGATGTAAGAATGTGGATGTATGTGAATGTGAATGTGGATGTGTGAATGTGGATATGGATGTGGATATGGATGTATGGATGTGGATGTATGAATGTGAACGCGGATGTGAATGTATGATATAGATGTATGGATGTGGATGTATGGATGTAGTTGTGAATGCGGATGTATGAATGTGAATGTGGATGAGAAAATGGATGTATGGATGTAGATGTGGATGTGGATGTATGAATGTGGATATAGATGTGTATGCATAAATGCGGATGTGGAATTGGATGTATGATGTGGATGTACGAATGTGGATGTGTATGTAGAATAATGAATGCGAATGTGTATGTGAAATGATGTGTCGTCGATATGAGTGAATGGATGAGATGTGCTGACATGTGAATTGGGATGTGAATATATGATATGTGATGTGAATGAATTTGAGGTGATGAGATGGAAAATGATGTGATTGGATGAGAATGAGTACATATATGAATGGAATGTGGAATAAGTAATGTGGACTGATGAGAGATAATGTGGAAAGATGAAACTTCAATATAGAAACTGTAATTGTGACCTGTTTGTAAATGACTATTTTATGTCAAGAATGCTGGGGAAGCATTTTGACCCTCTTGTGATTAAGGTCGTGGAGACCTAACTGATAAAGTTGCAACTGCTGTGACGGAGAGTCAATGGAGGACATCTCGCGTAGCAAGGTTGGCCGAGGTCTTGACTAGCCTCGATTCGATTTAAATGGTGAGCTTCCGGTATGGTGGATTAGGGACCAAGGAAGCGCCCTATGAGTGAAGCGCTAGGTGACCTGCGAAGGATCCTAGAGAGTACTGACCATATGGTGCTTGGGCTCTGGGTCGCCAAAGATACCCATACGTGTGTGCAGTGGAAGATATTGGAACAAGGAGTAAGAGTTGTTTTCTGAAACCGGGCACGGATCTGGTTGATTGGCCTTGCTAGTCCTCAATGGATGAATCCATGGCTCTTTTATATGGATCTGTTGGTTGATCTTGCTGATCTTCAACGGAGATTCCATCTTGATTTTTATAAGTGATTATATTGCCGATTACTATGAGCTAGGAACTATCAAAAAGGCCCTTGTGTGAACAGGTGGTGAGCGTTCTGGTTGCCAATGATGCCATAAGTACACCGATGAAGGAATGATTGGAAACAAGGATTCAACCAGAGATTTTGAGGATTGTGAGAAGTGACACAATGGTTTCATTAAAGGATTGTTTTAAAGATAGCTGATGCTAAGAAAACGACAATTTCATTTTGGGTGTGTAAGTGGTGTGACTAGTTTTATATTTGCATGAACATCCGACTAGGGGGCCTGGGAACTCTTTTCCCTGGTACCCGGCACAAAACCTAACCAAATTCCTAATTGGATCCCATCACTACAGTGGTTGGTGGGCGGTTGGCTAACCCATGGGACTAGATGGGGTTAGGCTAGACTGATGGATCCGTAAATCGAGACTCAATTTCTGTTTAGTTTGATAGATGAATTAAATTCCGGACAAAAATTGTTCTGTGGAAAAGAATCAACGGCTGTGCCTCTCAATAAGGAGAAAAGCATTGGTCTCTATGATCCAAGTACAATCTTTTTCCCTAATCTGACTATGGGACTTACGGGTTTGGTCAGATGAGCTCAGTTAGTTAAGGCTTTTGACTACGTTAGAGAAACGTTATCCTAGTGGAATCGCTCGTGCTTTCCGGGAAAAGGAAGTTTTTTCGGGTTTGGTTTTGGAAAAACCGATGGATTAGTCTCTTGTTTGGATATCCGTGGGGTGGATGAGGCCTGGAGTGTGGGACCCTGCCTCGTGCAAGAAGTGCTACTTCCACTGCTAGCACCCCTGAATTGTTACGTGGTGGGGACAGGGATCCTACACAATACGATGTGGTGACCTAATAACCTCAATGCCCAAGAAATATCTGAGCTCCCCCAAATCCTTCATCTCAAACTTTTGTCCAAGCAAGATCTTTATATCAAAGATCTCTGCATCATGGTCTCCCGTAATGATCAGGTCATCTATATAGATGACAACAAGAACAACCCCTCTATCACTATGTCTTACATACAGCGAGAAATTGGCATTGGCTACATGAAAGCCAATAGTGACAAGATATTTAGAATTCTTGTTACACCATGCTCTTGGTGCTTGTTTTAAGCCATACAAGGCTTTCTTTAACCTGCAAACATGCTCGAAGTGAATCACATCCTCATAACCAAGTGGCTGCAACATATACACCTCTTCCTGCAAATCCCCATGCAAGAATGCATTCTTTACATCCATTTAATGTAAAGACCATTGCTTTGACGCAACCACTGCTATCACAACTCTCACTGTTGCCATCTTGGCAATTGGGCTGAACATTTCCTCATAATCAATGCCATATGTGTGTGCATATCCTTTGGCTACCAATCTAGCCTTGTACATGCTTATGCTTCTATCACTGTTATGTTTTACTTTTACACCCACTTGCATCCAATGGCTTTCTTGCCTTTAGGCAATTGCCCTGAATCCTAAGTCTCATTTCCATATAGTGCATCCATCTCCTCATCCATAGCTTTCTCCCAACACACATTTCCAATAGCCTCATCAATGCATGTGGGCTCTATAACCTGTACAACTTTTGCCATGTATGCATAGTGATGTGTCACATAACCATCATAGGTAAACCTCTGCAAAGGATTCTTCACTCTCCCAGATCTTCACAGCTTTGCATTCATGGCTTCCATAGCCTTCTTTATACCAAGTGTACTCATAGCTAGTATCCCAAGATCCTCATCAAGGCTTATCTCTGAGCCACTAGACTCTCCATCACCATGAGAATGCCCTGCAGAAATGTCAGGCATACTAAGGGGCTCTTTGTTATGTTCGGAACATGAAGTACATCTGCAAGGTACTTCACTTTGCCATCTTGCATAGACAATGGCAAATCTCCAGCATGGGCAAGTGGATGAACAGTGTCATCCCTTGTTTCCACAAAACTTGGTCTTTCAAGGTTTTTCATCTCCTTCAACCACTCCCCATGACTTGTCATGTGGTTTGAAGCACCTGAATCAACATACCATACATCATCTTTATGTGCTGCTTCAACATTTTCAGCCCTGGCATTAACGACATGTTGCATAACAAACAACCTTTCATTATCTTCATTGTTTCTGCTTGAGGATGCATAGTTGTTTTGCTGCAATTTCCCATTTTGCATGTCAGCCTGCTTCTTATAACAATCTTCCTGCACATGTCCAGGCTCACCACAATAAAAGCATCCACGTGGCACATTGCTGAGATTGCGCGAGAATTGATGGGAGAGAAGAATATGCTGCATAGCTATTGGGCTGAGGCTGTTTCTACAGCAGCTTACATCATGAACAGGACTCCAACTGCAGCCATACATGATGTAACTCCAGAGGAGAGGTTTACTGGCAGAAAACCTGATTTGTCTCATTTGAAAGTCTTTGGATGCATTGCATATGTGCATGTGCTAGATGAGCTGAGAACTGAGCTGGATCCAAAAGCTGAAAAATGTGTGTTTATTGGGTATTCCCTTGAGCAAAAGGGATACAGGTGTTATAACCCTGCTACATGTGAGTTGAGGGTAAGTAGGGATGTTGTTTTTGATGAGATGAGCAGCTGGTATGCTGCTGAAAAAGAGGCTGTTGGGGTTGATGTGAGTGGGAATGTGGCTGCACAGAATGCAAGTCAGCAAATCACAGTCTTTGAGTGGACCAAGAGAGTCCTCATCTAGTGGTTCAGTTGATAGACCATGGAGTAGTAGGCTAGATCATAATACCAGTCTTGCAAATGTGATTAGTAAATCACATAAAGGCAAAGAGAAAGTGGTTGAGCCCCTTAGTATGCCTGACATTTCTGCAGGGTGTTCTCATGTTGATGGAGAGTTAGTCTAATGGCTTAGAGATGAGCCTTGATGAGGATCTTCGGATGTTGAAAGAACAGTAGAGGGGGAGGAGACACACACACAGGAGCAAACCCTAATGTATATTGCAAACCCTAACCATAGAGGGAAGCCATCTCCACTCTCACACAAAGCATAATGCCATAATCCATAATACACACAACACTATGAGTTCTGTCCACACACATCTAACCCTAGCTAATGTCCACACACTATGACCAGCTGGACACGCGGTCATTTATGTCTCACACATGTTCCTACCTAACATGCCAGCACATAGCATAGCTGGCTCACACTGACATCGAGCTTGAATCTCAACAGCCCCTCTCAAGCTCATGATGTACTGCCGATGAAGATGTAGATGAGCTTGGGATATCAAGGCTCTCAACACTCCCCCTCAAGCTCATCCCATGTACTCCCAACATAGTCCGGAAGTACTCTAACTTCTCCCTGCTAAGTGGCTTTGTAAAGATATCAGCCACCTGCTCTTCAGTCTTCACATACTGAAGATCAACTGTACCATCCAGCACCTTTTCTCTGACAAAGTGATAATGGACCTCTATGTGTTTGGTCCTCGCATGAAACACTGGATTCTTGGCCAACTGTATACTGCTCATGTTGTCACAATGAATGACAACTTTGCCATCAATAGGCTCACCCAAATCTGCCAAGAGATTCCTTAATCATACTGCCTCACAAGTAGCAATGACTGCACCCCTGTATTCAGCCTCTGTACTAGATAAAGCAACTGTAGGTTGCTTCTTGCTACTCCAACTCACCACGGCACTTCCAAGTGTAAAAGCATATCCACTAGTAGACCTCCTATCATATGAGCTACCTGCCCAATCAGCATCTGTGTAGCCATGTATATCCAAGCTTTTACCACTCTCATAAAGTAGACCATAATGTGCAGTGGTCTTCACATATCTCATGATGCGTCTCACTGCATCCAAATGTGGTTTTCTGGAGCTCTGCATAAACTGGCTTACTAGCCCCACAACATAACTCAAATCCGGGCGTGTGATAGTCATGTAAATGAGACTACCAAAACCATCTTCTTGTACATAGATGGATCATCCAATTCATCACCATAATCAGCCCGCAACTTCACGTTCTGCTCCAAAGGTGTACTCATAGGCTTACACCCTGTCATGCCATACTTTGCCAACATATCCAATGCATATTGGCGATGTACTAACCATGTACCTGCATGATCTTTGACCACTTCAATTCCAAGAAAGTATCTCAACTCACCAAGGTCTTTCATGTCAAATTGCCCACTCAAAGCTTTCTTGACATGCATCACATCTGCACCATGATCACCTGTGATAATCAAATCATCCACATAGATGACGAGTAAAACAATCCCATGCTCTGTCTTCTTCACATAGAGTGAAGAATGTGCTGTAGAAATCTGAAAACCAAGTGAGATAAGATATCTGCTCATCTTATCACTCCAAGCACGAGGTGCTTGCTTCAAACCATATAATGCCTTTTTCAATTTGCATACATGAGTGGGATATCTTGGGTGTACATACCCTTCTGGCTGTGCCATATACACTTCCTCTTGTAAATCTCCATTTAGAAATGCATTTTTGACATCCATTTGATGCATTTCCTAGCCATTAGCTGCAGCCATAGCAATGACTGCTCTCACTGTGCCCATCTTAGCCACTGGACTAAAGGTTTCATCATAATCCAAACCTTGGGTTTGTGCATAACCCTTTGCTACCAATCTTGCTTTATGTCTCTCAATAGAACCATCAGATTTGCACTTCACTTTGTAAACCCATTTACAGCCAATAACATTCTTGTCCTTTGGTAATGCAACCAAATCCCATGTATCATTATGGACCAATGCGTCCATCTCAACATCCATTGTTTTCTCCCATACATGCTCTCCAATAGCTTTTGTATAGCATGTAGGTTCCACATGCTTCACCATAGATGTCATATATGCATAGTGCATAGCAAAATCTCGATATGTCAATCTGTCAACTGGATATCTGACTCTTTGGGATCTCCGCAATGCATGCGGGTCACTTTGTATACCTGTAACTCTAGCATGTGGTGGCACATATCTATCTTGCCTAGCACCAAGTGTGCGTAAAACAGGTATGCCAAGCTCCTCATCCAAACTCTCTGAACTAGATGACTCATAACCTGTAATTCCAATTCCTTCAACCTTCTTCTTTCCTTTATCCATAGCACTACTCCTAGTGCTCACACTCTTATGCCTCAAATGTCCTGACCATGGATGTACAGTACTACTCTCAGCCTCTGCTGCTGGCCCAGACATAGAAGTAGAACTAGAACTTGCTTGTGGCAAGTTCACAGGCACATCAGCCTCAAGTGACTCAATGACACCCTCATCTTTTGCTTTGTACCAACTAGCAAGCTCATCAAACACCACATCTCGTGAGATGACCACTTGTCTAGTTTGTGGGTTGTAACATTTGTATGCCTTTCGATCCTGTGCATATCCAACAAATACACATTTCTCTGCCTTAGGATCCAACTTCCTTCTTCTTTCATCAGGCACATGTACATAAGCTATGCATCCAAAAACTTTGAGGTGTCCAATGTCTAGCCTATAACCTGTAAGCCGCATCTCTGGTGTGCTTCCATGAATGGCTGTTGTAGGTGTTTTGTTCAGTATATACAATGCAGTAGCACAAGCTTCTACCCAATAATAATCTGGCATGCTCTTTTCATTAAGCATTGCCCTAGCCACTTCACATATGACTCTATTCTTTCTCTCAGTCACACCATTCTGCTGAGGTGTATACCTGCAAGTCAATTGTCTTCTTATTCCATGCTTCCTCAAGAAATGCTCAAAAGCTTTTGAGGTGTACTCACCACCTCCATCTGTCCTCAAACATTTAATCCAACAACCATATTGCTTTTCTGCAAAAGCTTTGAAATCCATGAACTTTTCCAACACTTCACTCTTCTCTCTGAGAAATATATCCATGTCATCCTACTGAAATCATCTATGAATGTCACATAGTATAAACTACCTTTGATAGATGGGTTTTGTGCAGGACCCCATACATCACTATGTACTATCTCAAGTGGCCTGCTACTCATATTTCCTTCTCTAGGAAACCTCAACCTTGCCTGCTTCCCAAACTGACAGGCTTCACAAACATGCATATTCCCATCATATTTAAATCTAGGCAATCCACTGACAATGCCTCTTGTCTGCATGTTCTTTAACCTTTGTATATTGACATGTCCAATCCTCTTATGCCACATATCAATGTCTTGTATCACATTCCTGCTTTTAGAGAACATGGCTGATTTTAACTCAGGAATTCTAGCATCCAGCTTAAACAATCTACCTTCTTTCTTGCCTTTAGCAATGACTCTACATCCATGTTTAAAATCCTCAACGAAGCAACCATGCTCGTTGAAACAAACCTATAATCCCTGTTCCACCATTTGACCAACTGAGGCCAAGCTCTTTGTGATAGAAGGCACGTACAATACATCTGCCCCATAGACTTTGTTTGACCATTGTGCATAACCAATGGTACACTACCAACATGTGTAATGGCATGCTGAGTATCATCTCTTGTTTCCACATAGCCTTTCACATCCATAGGCTTCATATGCTCAAACCATTCACCATGACATGTCATATGGTTTGATGCTCCAGAGTCCATATACCATGTATCATCATTCTCAGCATTTGTCATCATAGATCCCACAACATGTTTCATGGCAAACAAATGATTTGCAGTGCCATCATTACTGCTTGATGCATAATTTCCACCACCATGTTGTGCATAATTTCCACCATAATGACCACCACGTTGTGCTCTACCCCCTCTCAAATCATTCTGTTTGTGAAAACAATCTCTCGCCATATGACCATATTTGCCATAGTAATGGCATTCCACATCTTGCATAGAATTTTGTTGGCCTTGCCAATGTCCTCTACCACGGGGGTTACCTCTGCCTCGCTGAGGTGCATATCCATGACCACCTCGAGCACCATATGAAGGCTGAAAATTTTGTTGTGGTGACCTGTCCTGCCATCCACGACCATTACCACCAGGTCCACGTGATGCGAATCTCCCCCTGCCTCTAAAACCTCTCTGAGAATAGAAAGCCTGATTTCTGCCATTATCATCATGGCTAGTAGATGCATCCAGAAATGAATCACTGAGTTTGATTTCCTCAACAAGTAAGAGTTAAACCAACTCATCAAAGTCTGGTAAACCTGTACTCCTCACACTGAGATAGATGTATCAAAAGATTTATATTCCTTGCCAAGACCACGCAAGGTAATATCCACCAAATCATCATCAGGCATGGGGGCATTAATTGTGGCCAATGCATCTGCAAACTTCTTTATTTCTTGCACATAATCATGGATGCTCCTTTTGTTCCTTTTCACATTATGTATCTGCTGTCGCAAAACTGAGACTTGCGAGCACTCGTGTCTGTATCAAACATCTTTACCAAAGTATCCCATGCATCTTTGGGATTCTCAGCATCCTGTATGTGTATGAGCATAGCATCAGAAATACATATAGACAGATAATGCAGCACTTTGAATACTCTTTCTGACCATTGCTTATGAGCGATAACCTGCCTGCTGTGTAGGTTGTCAGGGTAGCTCAGGCTCTGACTCAGCACCTCTAATGAGATTCCAAAAAACCTTTTCCTTTCAAGAAACTTTTTATCCTGTACTTCCATGCCTGGAAGTTCTTCCTATCCAGCTTTTCACCAACAATGTGTACTGGATTATCCGACATGTTTGCTCAATGCATACACCTTTTGCACACTTCAAATCTGTAAATGAGCCTTCCTCAACTCAACCACACTCCAATGTATGTTCCAGATACTCCAAAATAGCCAACAATCTTCAAATTTGATGTAGAAAATCAACCTGTATGCATTCAAAATGAACTGGCTCACGCAGTCCGAGATACCTTGTTTTGATGCGCTTCCACGGCTCCAAATCACAATGTAGTGGTGCAATCAAGTATGGACAACTTGCATTGACACCCAAACAACCTCAATGTAGAGTATCAACACCATCTGACATGTGTACATATCAATTTTTGAAAACCCCTTTCTCTGTTTTGGGAAAAACCAGAAAAACCAGTAGTAAAATGGCTCTAATTTCTTCAATATTTGTCCAAATTGAGCAACCAGGCATTCATTAGCCTAGAAATAGTGTCCATCAACTCCATGTAAGAGGAATTTGTCCAATTGTTTAAGACCAAAGATTAATTGCTCAATTAAAAATGCTCTGTTTCTCTGCAACCAGTGGTGGGTGGACAGCCTATTTAATTAGCTCATTCCCAGCTCAATTAGGCATAATTGATCAAACCAACCATGTAGTCCTCTTCTCCAATATATGCAGCAACCAATTGCTAAAGCAATTGTGAAATATATCAAGCAACCAATTAGTAATTGATCTCCTCGCTTCAAAATGTGCACTTTTCTGCCCTGTTTCTCTGTTGGAGCTACGCCGCCTGCTGTAGGGGACTTTGGGAGTGATTGAGTTGCTAATTGATGAGTTCTACAAGTGTCCACACACTTAAGTATGTGTGCAACCAGTCAATGGTTTGATTTTAGCCATAAAAATGCTCTAAATGCATCAAATCTTCACCTCCTTTTCTCTGTTTTGTGAGAGCTCAAAAACCAAAATTTTTCACACATTTAAATGCATTCAAATTGCTCCAAAATCACAGTAGGGCTTGCATAGGAGTTGCCAATACATCTCTCATTGTCAAATATATGTTTGTTTTGCCAGATTTGCATGTATTTCCACCATACATCAATGCTTTCAAGCTTTAATGGAAAGCTTCCAAAAACCAAAAATTTGCTTTGCTTTGAGTTGCACTAAATTGCTTTGTTTTTGCCTGTATCACCTGCTGCAATCCGCTCAAGGATGTTTAGAAGACCTTACCCGATAGGCCAAGCTCTCAGATCTGATAGTAGTTGGTGTGCTCCAAGCTTCACAGCTTCGATGGCAAGCTTCACAGCTTCTTCTCCCTCTTCTCTCACTCACTCATAAACCCTAATAAACAGCACAAGGCTCTGATACCATGTTGAAAGAATGGTAGACGGGGAGGAGACACACACACAGGAGCAAACCCTAATGTATATTGCAAACCCTAACCATAGAGGGAAGCCATCTCCACTCTCACACAAAGCATAATGCCATAATCCATAATACACACAACACTATGAGTTCTGTCCACACACATCTAACCCTAGCTAATGTTCACACACTATGACCAGCTGGACACGCGGTCATTTATGTCTCACACATGTTCCTACCTAACATGCCAGCACATAGCATAGCTGGCTCTCACACTGACATCGAGCTTGAATCTCAACATGGGATACCAGCTATGAGAACACCTCATGTTAAGAATGCTATGGAATCCATGAATGTAAAGCTGCAAAGATCTGGGAGAGTGAAGACTCCTGTGCAGAGGTTTACCTATGATGGTTATGTGGCACATCACTATGCATACATGGCAAAAGTTGTGCAAGTTGTAGAGCTCACATGCATTGATGAGGCTGTTGGAAATGTGTGTTGGGAGAAAGCTATGGATAAGGAGATGGATGCACTATATGAAAATGAGACTTGGGATTTAGTGCAATTGCCTGAAGGCAAGAAAGCCATTGGATGCAAGTGGGTGTACAAAGTAAAACATAACAGTGATGGAAGCATAAGCATGTACAAGGCTAGATTGGTAGCCAAAGGATATGCGCAGACATATGGCATTGATTATGAGGAAACTTTCAGCCCAATTGCCAAGATAGCAACAGTGAGAGTTGTGATAGCAGTGGCTGCATCAAAGCAATGGTCTTTACATGAGATGGATGTAAAGAATGCATTCTTGCATGGGGATTTGTAGGAAGAGGTGTATATATTGCAGCCACTTGGTTATGAGGATGTGAGTCACCCCGAGCATGTTTGCAGAGGTTGAAGAAAGCCATGTATGGCTTAAAACAAGCACCAATAGCATGGTCTAACAAGAATTCTGAATATCTTGTCACTATTGGCTTTCATGTAGCCAATGCAAATTTCTCACTGTATGTGAGACATAGTGATAGAGGGGTTGTGCTTGTTGTCATCTATGTAGATGACCTGATCATTACGGGGGACCATGATGCAGAGTTCTTTGATGCAAAGCTCTTGCTTAGATAGAAGTTTGAGATGAAGGATCTAGGGGAGCTTAGATATTTCTTGGGCATTGAGGTGATTAGGTCACCACATGATATTGGATTACTACAGAGATAGTATGGCTTGGACATGTTGTCCAAGTATGGTATGATAGGCTGTAACCCTATCTCAGTGTCATTTTTTCTCCCAACACACATTTCCAATAGCCTCATCAATGCATGTGGGCTCTACATCCTGCACAACTTTTTCCATGTATGCATAGTGATGTGCCACATAACCATCATAGGTAAACCTCTGCACAGGATTCTTCACTCTCCCAGATATTCGTAGCTTTGCATTCATGGCTTCCACAGCCTTCTTGACACCAGGTGTTCTCATTAGCTGGTATCCCAAGATCCTCATCAAGGCTCATCTCTGAGCCACTAGACTCTCCATCAACATGAGAATGCCCTGCAGAAATGTCAAGCATACTAAGGGGCTCAACCACTTTCTCTTTACCTTTATGTGATGTACTAATCACATTTGCAAGACTGGTATTATGACGTAGCCTACCACTCCATGGTCTATCAAGATGAGGACTCTCCTGGTCCACTCAAAGACTATGATTGCTGACTTGCATTCTGTGCAACCACATTCCCACTCACATCAACCCCAACAACTTCTTTTTCAGCAGCATACCAGCTGCTCATCTCATCAAAAACAACATCCCTGCTTACCCTCAACTCACATGTAGTAGGATTATAACACCTGTATCCCTTCTGCTCAAGGAAATATCCAATAAACACACATTTTTCAGCTTTTGGATCCAGCTTAGTTCTCAGCTCATTTGGCACATGCACATATGCAATGCATCCAAAGACTTTCAAGTGAGACAAATTAGGTTTTCTACCAGTAAACCTCTCCTCTGGAGTTACATCATGTATGGTTGCAGTTGGGGAGTCTGTAATCGCATTTACTTCATGCCAGATAGTAAGCGATTACGGGACTGGTTACCTTCTTACACAGCATACTTATCTTACAGAAAGATAAACGATTAAATTACAGCATCACAGATTGAAGACAAGTATGGAAAATTACGCAAAACATTGCAACAAATTTCATTGATGATTGAAAAACTCTATTGATTCATACATACAGTTACATCCATATATAGGAATAGTATCTGTGATCCGAATAGATACATCCGCTAATGACATCCTTTAGAATCCCTACTGACTATTGCGCATAATAGTTTATCCGGGGTGCGGTTACAAGAATGTGGTTACGATGTGTGGTAAATGCCGCAACACTTGGCACACACGGTGGACTTGCGCGAACCCAAAGAATTACCCTTGATAGAAGTCAAGTGCCTTAACCATCCAACCGCATCAGCATCCGTCTTAAGCTTCATCATTAAAATCCAAAGTTTCTACTGGTTCTGCTGCATTCTCCCCAGCAACTGCAGCATGCTCTCTCATAGACTATGGAACTCTGGCTCTATGTAATTCATCAATTTCCCGCACCAGGTCCGTGTATCTTTCTGTGCTTATTGGCCTGGTTTGCAGGCCACTGTATGCGAGGAATCCATTGTTGCACATAGTCATTCTGGCCTGCCCTTTGTTCTTCAGGTGCTGAGAATGACCCTTTCAGTAGGAGGGGCTTGAAGCTAAGCAAATAAGGAAGAGTAATGAAGCTCTTACCCTCGTACTGCTTCTTGTGCTTCTCTTGCTTGCAGCTTAGCCCTTAGCATGAACCAGGATCTGATATCATGAAACGATGCAGGGGAGAAGAGAGCTTGAGCTCTTGCAAGCACACACACACTCACAAAACCCTAAAAGAGAACACACAAGGTGAGAGGCTAAAAATCTTCCTATTCTTCACACAACACTCAACACACCATATACAAAGATAAGAGTACACACAATATGAAAAGGTACTCAACCAAATACATACTAGGGTTCTCTATAGTGTAAACCCAACTAAATGAGCTAGTGCTATAACTATGCCAGTCTCTAGGATGGTTATCACATAGCCTATCATCCCACTCACCACATGTCACCCATGATCTCACCAACTATGCCAGTGGTGTAAGTGTGGGGCCTATTCCTCAGGCGGGTCATCAGTGTCCACCACCTCACTAGATGAGCTTGATATCTCAACACGCGAAAGGTCATGGTAATGAGAGTGGTTAACATACCCCCCTCTTGATTTTTGGTCTGTCCTCGAAATGGGTCGAAAAAAAGCTATCTGTAGTAGATAGAGTATGTGCGGACGAAGTCCCATCTCGAAGTAGGGGCTGGAGGGGCTCGATAAAAGACATGGTAGCTCATCCAGAACATTGTTTCCATCATGTCTTCAAAATTCTGGAGCCGCCATGCAGGCATGCACATGATGCACTCATAGTAGCCGAACAGCTGCTTGAGTGTGGGCCCTTTGTTGATGAGATGTTAAATGCAAGGCCCTGGGCTCCCTTGAAGTAGTGGTACCATGTCGGGAAGGTATCCACCAACAAAGTGATGATAAGGTTGAAGAAGCGGATGGTTGCAATCACTATTGGGTCTAGGACCTGGTCGTAATGGTGTGAAGTCGTAGAAGTGCTTGACCATGGTGTCTTCTATACATAGGTTCTATGTGGTGATAGGGGCATGAACCAAGGAAAGTGGAATTGCAACTTCGGGTTCTTTTGCTATTTGGCATGGAAAGTTTTCTAGGCCCACCGTCTGTGGATGGAGAGGTAATCCACGCGGATCCTCAATGCGTGGGGTGTATTGCAATAAACCTCCCAAATAAGTGATCATGCCTCCATGTCATGTGCTTGGTGTCCAGGTACAGGTGGAGGACATGGAGATCGAGGTGGTCGATGATGCAGGTGATGGGGTGATCATGGAGCTCGACTGAGAAGGATGGCGATTGCCTACTGAAACTCTGTGTGGTCTAGGAACACCATATTAGTGAATTTGGGAATTTCCCAATTCCCATTTTTGAATACTTAAAAAAGGGGACATGGATAACATGTTTGTAAGTTTCTCAAAACCCTATCATATGACCTATTGTTGGAAAGCGCTTGAAAAATGGAATCTAAAGAGCTATAAAGCGCTCATTTTGGATTAGTGGTGTTCACGTTATGGTTAATCCAAACTTTTGACCACGTGTCCCAAACTTGTGGGAAATTCCCATATTCCCCAATATGGTGTTTAGGGAATCGTGCCAATTCAAGGGGTTTGGTGGAGGGTCAACTTCCTCACGCGCTCAGATGGTAGTGGTGGGGCGGGATCTACCCTTCTTTCAGTGGGTGGAGGGGGTGTCGATGTGACGGAGGTTGGGTGGTGAGGCTCGTGTCGAGGAATGGTGGCGGTCTAGTAGAGGAGGAGGAAATATCCATGAATGCTGAGTGCAAACCTAAGTGAAGGGATAGTAAAGGTGGCGAGGGGGGTGTGGGTGATGGGGGTGGAGTGGGAAAGTGAAGGGGGGGAGAGAAAGTTGAGGAACCAAAAAATGGAAGTGTGGAGGTGCTCGAGGGGGGTGGTGGGGGTGGAGACCATAGCCTAACCCTCAAGATAACATAGCTTTTCCTCCAAGCCCCTAAGCCTCCCTTGAGTGTTCCCCATGCCCCTATTATATAGGAAGGTCGTCAAGTGACTCTTGACTCTCCATGGATGCGTGATCCTAACCTTAACCCTTAAGGTTAGTCCTAACCCATGCTCCACTAGAGCTTGTTCCCATGCTCCCATGCTCAAAAGCCTAATGTGGGTTAGCCTCCTAGTACATGCACACATAATGTGCATATAACATACTTCCCCTCTCTCAAAACATTCCACTCTTGCAATGAAAAAAAAGGAGAACTGCGTTGAACAATCTCAACTGACTCCCAAGTCGAATCCTCTATTTCCCTATTTTTCCACCTAGTTTTAACCTCAAGGATTAGTCAACTAGAAAGTTTCGTTTCCCTGAATTCAAGTATCTTATTAGGTTCATGTGGAACATAGGATAATTCTTCGACTTCAAAACGAGTTCTTGAGGAGTAACTATGTTATCCCCACCTCCTAGTTTCCTTTTCAATCTATTGATATGAAAGACTGGATGAACTCTAACATGTGGAGATAGTTTAAATTCATACGCAACCGTGCCAATCCGATGTATAAATCAAAATCGACCACAATATCTAGGAGATAAATTCGAGTATTTTCCTTTTGACAAAGTCTGTGAATCTTTAGGAACTTTTAAATAAACCAATGCTCCTGGTTCAAAAAACCAAGTTGATCATCCTCTATCAGCATAGAACCGTGCCCAATCTTGAGCACTCTTGATAGAATCCTGAGCTTCAGTCAGCATCTGGTAAAATTGTGTGTTTGGCAAGATGTCTAGTGATGGCATAACACAGATTGTGGCTGAGAAGCTGGATAAGAATAACTTCCATGCTTGGAGGTTCAGGTTGACGAATTTCCTGATGGGAAAAGGCTATGGGGACTACATAGAAGGTGAACATGAAGAGGCACCGGAGATACCGGATATAAATCCGACTGCTGCAGATGTGAAAGAGTTTAAAGACTGGAACCAAGGAGCCAGGAAGGTTATGTATTGGCTCTCCATTAGTATACAGGACACCATGATTGGGCACATTCAGGATGCCAAGTCCCCCAAGGAGGCGTGGGACACCTTGGTAAAGCTCTATGAAACAAATACCAAGGCACGTAAGATACAGTTGAAGAATGAACTTCATACTGTGGAGAAAAAGAGCATGTCTGTGAATGACTATGCGCTGAAAATAAAGGGTATTGTGGAATCCCTTGCATCTATTAGTGTGTCAGTAGATGATGATGACAAGGTGGAAGTCTGTCTACGTGGTCTCGGGCCACAATACAAGGCGTTCAAGACGTCCATTCAGACTCGGAAAACCACTAGAAATAGCTGTCTAGCGAGCGCCTCTCTTCACCTACACAAGCCAAGGTCTATCTTCTATGTGTGTCTATGCTGATTATCGAAGAGAAGAGCTTGGGTGAAGACCAACAGTCTTCACAAAGCAAAAATAGTTCAGAGCAACAGGCCTTCTACACGAGTTCAGGAAGAGGACGAGGTAGAGGAGGCCGTGGACGCGGTCAAGGAGGTGGCCGAACAGGTAATCAGAATTATGGCCAGCAGCAGCAGCAACTACAGCAGTCCCCGAATCAACAACAACAACAACAACACGCAGGTGGAAGAGGCAAATTCAGAGGCAGGGGGAGTCAAAGAGGTGTGGAAATTGGCAAAGGCAGTATAATGATGCACGTGAATGCTATTATTGTGGTAAGCCTGGACATGTGCAGGCAGAATGTTATAAGAAGCAGGCTGACATGCAAAATGGGAAAGTGCAGCAAAACAACTATGCATCCTCAAGCAGAAATAATGAGGATAATGAAAGGTTGTTTGTTATGCAGCATGTCATGAACGCCATGTCTGAAAATGTTGATGCAGCACAAAAAGATAATGTATGGTATGTGGATGCTTCGAACCACATGACAAGTCATGGAGAGTGGTTCAAGGAGATGAAAAACCCAAAAAGACCAGGTTTTGTGGAAACAGGGGATGACACTGCTCATCCAATTGCCCATGTTGGAGATGTGCCATTGTCTATGCAGGATGGCAAAGTGAAGTACCTTGCAGATGTACTTCACGTTTCAAACATAACAAAGAATCTGGTTTCAGTTGGCCAGATGATTGAGCAGGGTTTGCAGGTTTAACCCTGATGGATGTTATGTTAAAGATTTTAAAGAAAAGTGCAGGTTGGTTGCAAAAGGCAACAGAGTGGGCAGAATGTTTACATTAAATGTAGACATGCTTGAAATGAGTGCTGTGATGTTTGCAAATGGTTCAGGAATTGTTGCAGACATAGACATTTGGCATAAAAGGATTGGACATGTGAATGTGCAGAGATTGAAGTCTATGCAGACTAAAGGAATTGTGACAGGGCTGCCAAAATTTAAAGTGGAAGGTATGCAGAAAATATGTGAAGCATGCCAATTTGGGAAGCAAACAAAGCATGTGTTTCCACGTAACAGATATGTGAGCAGAAATGCACTGGATGTTGTGCATTCAGATGTATGAGGTCCTACGAAGACCATATCTATGGGAGGCTGTAGGTATTATGTGACTTTCATTGATGACCACACAAAGAAAGTGTGGGTATATTTCATGAAGGAGAAGAGTGAGGTGTTCACTCACTTTCAGAATTTCAGAGTTTTGGTTGAAAAGCAAACAGGGAAATATGTAAAACGCCTAAGGTCAGATGGAGGGGGAGAGTACTTCTCCAATGAGTTCTCTGAATTTTTGAAGAAGAATGGTATTCGGAGACAGTTCACATGCAAATACACTCTGCAGCAAAATGGAGTTGCTGAGCGGAAAAACAGGCACATTGCAGAGATTGCACGAGCATTGATGGAAGAGAAGAATATGCCGCATTGTTATTGGGCTGAGGCTGTTTCTACAGCAGTATACATCATGAACAGGACTCCAACTGCAGCCATACATGATGTAACTCCAGAGGAGAGGTTTACTGGCACAAAACCAGATTTGTCTCATCTGAAAGTCTTTGGATGCATTGCATATGTGCCTGTGCCAGATGAGCTGAGAACTAAGCTGGATCCAAAAGCTGAAAAATGTGTGTTTATTGGATACTCCCTAGAGCAAAAGGGATACAGGTGTTATAATCCTGCTACACGTGAGTTGAGGGTAAGCAGTGATGTTGTCTTTGATGAGATGAGCAGCTGGTATGCTGCTGAAAAAGAAGCTGTTGTTGGGGCTGATGTGAGTGGAAGTGTGGTTGCAAAGAATGCAGGTCAGCAATCACAGTCTTTGAGTGGACCAGGAGAGTCCTCATCTAGTGGGTCTGTTGATAGACCATGGAGTGGTAGGCTGCATCATAATACCAGCCCTGCAAATGTGATTAGTACATCACGTAAAGGAAAAGAGAAAGTGGTTGAGCCCCTTGGTATGCCTGACATTTCTGCAGGGCATTCTCATGTTGATGGAGAGTCTAGTGGCTCAGATATGAGCCTTGATGAGGAGCTTGGGATCCCAGCTATGAGAACACCTGGTGTAAAGAAGGCTATGGAAGCCATGAATGAAAAGCTGCGAAGATCTGGGAGAGTGAAGAACCCTGTGCAGAGGTTTACTTATGATGGTTATGTGTGGCACATCACTATGCATATATGGAAAAGGTTGTGCAGGTTGTTGAGCCCACATGCATTGATGAGGCTATTGGAAATGTGTGTTGGGAGAAAGCTATGGAGGATGAGGAGATGGATGCACTATATGGAAATGAAACTTGGGATTTAGTGCAATTGCCTGAAGGCAACAAAGCCATTGGATGCAAGTGGGTGTACAAAGTTAAACATAACAGTGATGGAAGCATAAACAGGTACAAGGCTAGATTGGTAGCCAAAGGATATGCGCAGACATATGGGATTGATTATGAGGAAACTTTTAGCCCAGTTGCCAAGATGGCAATGGTGAGAGTTGTGATAGCAGTGGCTACGTCAAAGCAATGGTCTTTACATCAGATGGATGTAAAGAATGCATTCTTGCATGGGGATTCGCAAGAAGAGGTGTATATGTTGCAGCCACCTGGATATGAGGATGTGGGTCACCCCGAGCATGTTTGCAGGTTGAAGAAAGCCTTGTATGGCTTAAAACAAGCACCAAGAGCATGGTCTGACAAGATTTTTGAATATCTTGTCACTATTGGCTTTCATGTAGCCAATGCAGATTTCTCGCTGTATGTGAGACATGGTGATAGAGTTGTGCTTGTTGTCATCTATGTAGATGACTTGATCATTACGGGGGACCATGATGCAGAGATCTTTGATGTAAAGATCCTGCTTAGACAGAAGTTCGAGATGAAGGATTTGGGGGAGCTCAGATATTTCTTGGGCATTGAGGTGATTAGGTCACCACATGGTATTGGATTACTGCAGAGACAGTATGGCTTGGACATGTCCACGTATAGTATGACATGCTGTAAGCCTATTTCTGTGCCATTGGATCAGAATGGCAAGTTGAGTGCAGATTCAGGAGAGATCTTGGAGGATCCTACTATGTACAGGAGCATAGTAGGAAGTTTGATATACATGACGATCACCAGACCAGATTTGAGCTATGCTGTTGGGTTGGTGAGTCAGTTTATGCAGGTTCCACGAAAACCGCATTTGGATGCAGTGAGACGCATACTGAGGTATGTGAAGTCTACTTTGCATTGTGGACTATTCTATGAGACTGGGACACAGATATGTGTACATGGGTACACAGATGCTGATTGGGCTGGTAGTATCTCAGATAGAAGATCTACCAGTGGATTCATGTTTTCTTTGGGGAGTGCTGCTGTGACTTGGAGCAGCAAGAAGCAGCCTACGGTTGCTCTATCGAGTACAGAGGCCGAGTACAGAGGAGCTGCTATGGCAGCATGTGAGGTAGCTTGGTTGAGAAAGCTACTTGCAAATTTGGGTCTATCAGTGGATAGACAAGTTGTCATTTTCTGTGACAACATTAGCAGTATACAGTTGGCTAGGAACCCAGTCTTTCATGCTCGTACGAAGCACATAGAGGTCCACTACCACTTTGTCAGAGAGAAGGTCTTGGCAGGAGATCTTGACCTTGTTTATGTCAGCACACAGAGGATCAGGTAGCTGACATCTTCACCAAAGCATTGGGTACAGAGAAGCTCCGCAGATTCAGGGCTTCGCTTGGTGTACATGAGATGGAGTTGAGCTCGAGGGGAAGTGTTGAGATATCGAGCTCATCTAGTGAGGCGGTGGACACTGATAGACCCCACACTTACACCACTGGCATGGTTGGTGAGATCTTGGGTGATATGCGGCCAGTGGGATGACAGGCTGTGTGACAGCCATTCTAGAGACTGGCATAGTTATAGCGCCAGCTCATTTAGTCGAGTTCACACTATAGAGAACCCGTGTATGTATTGGTTGAGTACCTTTCATATTATGAGTACTCTTATCTTGTATATGGAGTGTTGAGTGTTGAGTAGAGAAGAAGAAGATTTTCAGCCTCTCACCTTGTGTGTTCTCTATTAGGGTTTTGTGAGTGTGTGTGTGTGTGCTTGCAAGAGCTCAAGCTCTCTTCCCCCTGCATCTTTTCATCAGAGACAGGCTTGGAGTACATGAGATGGATATGGTAAGCTTGAGGGGGAGTGTTGAGAATGTAAGCTCATCGGGATCTGGTGGATAGCGGTAGTGTGTGGACACCGGTCTCATAGTGCATCTAGATGGCGAAGTGTGTGGACATTAGACTTAGGTTATTTCAGTGTAAACTTATCACTAGGTTGTGTTTTGTGGGGTGTGTAATGAAAGAAAGCTATGGATCTTCTCTATCATGTATGCATTGATGTTTTGAGATATTGAGAACTAATTAGGGTTTTCCTCTCTACCTTGGTGTCTATCTCCTCTCTCTTTTCAGAAGAAACTAACGTGATGTTCAATTTCATCTTGCTAAGATCCTCCCCCACAAGTCATATTCCTTACTGCTTTTCTCCTCATCAGCTCTAGCGTGCCTTGACTTCTATACATCCTTATTTCTTTCTCCTTTTCTTCTCTTTCCTATCCCTAACTTCCTCTTGTCTCAGTATTCATGTCTAGATTCCCTCTTGATTTCCTTCTTTTTCTTCTTCTGTGTATGGATGCTTTTGCTGCTCTGGGTTATACTTGGCTTCTTCCTTGCACTAATCTCTTCCTTTTTCTTGATTAAGTTTTTTTTGCCCGGATTTCCCACAAGATACTCTCCAAAGGAAGGGCTTTCTTGCATAGACCTCCCCATTCCTTGTGCGCTTTGCACTAACTTGGTGATCTGTTTTCCCAGACCTTTTGTTGCCCTACCTGCTGTTCTGGTTTCCTTTCCAGTTTTCGCTCGGCATTTTTTCATGTTTACATTTTGACAAGTCCTTGATGTAAGATTCCTCCCTCTAGCTTTTGAGGTGTAAAGGAGTAAGAACCTCCCCTTGTGTTGTTGTAATTATTCCCCTCTCTAAAATAGAAGAAAGATCCTGTTTTACTCTATTTTGGCCTAGAGAGAGAAAATGTCTAGAGAGAGATAATCCAAAATTGAGATATTTTTTGATATAAAAATCCTCCTAGTGTCTAAAATGGCTTCCCCTGAAATAGAAATTCAAAAAGAACTTTCCAATGTGCATTTAGAATTAATTGAAAATGTGTATAAAGGACCTTAGCTTAAGGGTCAAGATTTTCTAAAAATTTTGGATTATGGTCCAATTAAGATTCCTATGAGAGCCAAAAAGATCAATCCAAGTGTTTGGATGAGATAAATCCAAAGAATGAAAGAAAATACCCAAAAATGAGTAAATGCTCACATAAGATGAAGAGTAAGGAAGGGGATACCTTTAAGTATGAGATATTACTAAAAAAATGAGATATTTTGGAGAAATGATGAATTTCTGACACCTTGGTAAGGAAGGGGATACCTTTAAGGTAGGTGCATATTTCACACATGTGGATGAGTTTTTAATTCAAAAAAATTGTGATATTTTTATCTCTCCTCTCTCTTGGATCAAACCAAATAAAAAAGGGAGCTAAACTGGTCCAAATCTTGTCCAAATTCAACCAAATTGAAGTTGGAAAATTCTAGAACTTAGTTGGACTCAGTTAGTGGCCTCCCTCACTTATAAATAGACCCCCATTCTTTTGTATTCTCATCTTTGAGCTATACCATACTAGTATTACATTACAATACTCATATTTTCTTTTATCCCTAAAAAATCCTCTACTTTTGGAGAGAGTGGAGCTTCTCTCTCTTTTCAACCATCCTTGGAGCGTTCCTCTCAACACACTAACCAATTGATTGGTTGGGGGATTCTTCTAAGATAGAGAAGCAAGCAAAATAAAGAGGTAAGGAGTAATTTCATGGTTTTTCTCTACTATTCTCAATGTTTTCACTTCTCAACCCCTCTCAAGCTTGAGAAGTTTCTAAACTAAGTGCTTGTAATGCAAATCAAGGTTTTCTTAAGAGTTGTAATGAATAATTAAGAAAAGTTTACATTTATGCTTAATTAGGATGCTTTTTATGTTTATCTCTCTCCCCCCCAAAATAATGCTCATTTCAAATGATGCTTCTCATTGATAAATTCTCAATTCACAAAATCAGACTCTAGGCTTGTGAAGCTAGAGGTTAAGAAAGTGGCTTTTTATACTTTTATGCTTTTAAAATTATGATAATCTTATGATTTAAATCCATAAATTGGATTTAAGTTTAGAAGATAGCTATACTATCATAATTATATTACTAAGTTTATTCTGTTCAAAAATATTAAAAATTATCAGTAATAGCAGCGGAGCTATGGTGAAATTTTTAAGAAATTGATACATAATTCATTCTTATGCATAACATGAAAAGAGGACTTCCTACCATATTCTAGGATTGGTCATCCTATGCTAAAAGAATGATTTTCATCACATTCAATAATGGAAAACTAATTTTTAAGGTTTATGCATAATTAAATATTTAAGAAAAGAGAAAATTATGGTAATTTTATTTAAATGATAAAAGAGAAATTTCCATGACATTTGGAATTCAATCATTTAAATGGAAAAAGTGAAATTCTTAGCATATTGAATTAATGGATATTTTTATTAAAATTCAAAAGAGAAATTTTAGATAAATTTATTTTCTTAATGAGCAATACAAGAGTGCTCTTGCCTTATCTCCTTGGTTTCCTTCTCCTGCGTGTGTGAGAGAGAGAGAGAGTGAGTGAGAGAGCGATCGAGCACTGTGTAGCGGCACGGCGGCGGAGAGGCGGTAGAGCGGCGACGGTGGCTCCTTCTTCACTGCTGCGACGCGGAAATCCTTCAAGGCGGTAGTTGAGCGGTGAGTGACACACCCTTTGCATTCTGTTTGAACTTCCTTCCCTGGTTGTATGCTTGCAGCCATTCGTGGCTCGCATACGGTGTCCGGCAAGTCCCCAGCTACGACCTGTGCGGCAAAAGCGCACATTTTTGGCGCCGCTGCTGGGGAGTTGCCCTGCACCAAGCTCCAATTTGTAGCTCGGGCTGCTGTGTGAAGTTTAATTTACACTGTAGGAAAGGCGTCTATGCTGCTATTGAGGTGTTTCTGTGGTTTTCAATCTCTGTTTCTGCAATTTGTCTTCTGTATTTCTGTTTCTTTTGTTATTTTTCCGCTCTGCGTATGGGCGTGCATTCTGTTATCTGGTTTTCTACGTGTGAGGGAGGATTTCTGAATCCCAGACCTGTGCTGTGTGCGAACTGCACCGCGGCCAAGGCTGAACCCTAGATAGAAACCCTAGAAAACTTATCCCAAACAAAAAAAAAAAGAAAAAAGGAAAAATTAATTTTGAAAAAAAATTTAAAAAAATAAAAATAAGAAATTAACTTTTTTTTAAAAGAAAAAAACCAAACGTGTGGAGAGGAAAGATTTTTCATTTGGAGAAATTTTTTTTGAAAAGAAAGAACCCCAATTGACCCACGCCCCATGCCCCGGCCCCGGCCGCGCGGTCTCGGTCTCGGTCTTTTGATATATATATATATATATAGGAGAGTGAGCCTCCATAGCTTTCTTTCAAGTGAGAGCTTCTGGGAAGTTGTTCCCTATATGTAGCCCACTCCCCAAGGAGTAAAGTGAGCATGTGGGATAAAGCCCTCACCCTTTCCTCCACAAGCAAATAGGCTTTCGCCCCTTCCCCCCAAAGGAAACGGACTGTTTTGAGGACTACAGGAGCTCTAGATAGGCAAACACGGTGCTGTAAAGCACACTAGGACCCTTTAAACGATACGCTCGTTTCGAGCTATCACACGCCCTAGTCCAAGTTCGACCGTAAGTAAGGTGGTCAAAAACAAGTTAAAAACAATCTAAGATAATATTAGATAATTTGGGAAAAATTTTATACTTTGGGAATTACCTTTTCAACATAGTTTTGGCCATATCTTGAGCATATTAACTCAAAACATTATAGATTTAGATCCTACTCTTCAAGATCTTTCCAATGATATGTCACATGATGGGGTTTTGACAAAAGCTTGGATAGGTTCACCATGATCCCATTTTTCAAATGGGAATGGGATTTTTCCCAAATTATCTAATATGGTGTTATCTAAAAACAAGTAAAAACAGGGTGCGAAACACCTAAGAAACCACTTGTGTGAGTTTCAAGGGTAGTTACCAACGCACGTAGGGTACCCACGTCACATGCATCTACGTTCTGGTCGGGTGCTAGAGCCTGAACCACTAGAAAGTGTTTCAGTTTACGCAGGCTCACACCATCCCTCCACGTTAGCATCTTGGCCTTCGGCTGGAACCCAAGGGAGTGCAACCCAAGATCCACGAATAGTGGATAGTGACTCGTCCTCTGACTCAGAAGCCATGGAAGGGCACCCTACCAAGAACCCTGAGGAGACAAGCCAAAACATGCCAGGTTGGGCCCCACAACCCGGATCTAGCATGTTTAGTCGTCTAATAGAGACCTTTAGTAGAGCTACACGCTCTGAACATGCGACAAGCGAAGTAAATGAAGAAGGTGGGGTAGTGGATTTGCCATTCACATCTCATGTGGACCCTACCCTCCCAAAGAGTGTCCATGTGGATATTCTACCCACTTCGTTTAATGAGGGCCCTACTGAGCTACCACATTCCGATGCTCTTCCTAAAGTAGAGGTCCCTAGAAGCCAATCCATAAGAAGTGACATTGCGTCCACTTCAAGAGAACCGTTTGGCACACCAAGTCTGGATGGGATATTTCTCAATGAAAATTGGGAATATGATCTACACACAGAGACTCTAACAGACCTATACACGGGTTACATGTACCATGTGGGTTGGTTAGAAGTCCTACGATCTACATCTAGCGCCACTAATCTAGAAGAGCAACAACAAATGATATGTGAGGTCATTCATAGAATTATCCAATTTGAGAGGCAAAATAGGGGAGTGAACCTAGTTTCCACTGGCCCTATGAGATTTTTGGATACGGGCAAGGCCAAACAATCAACCCTATCACAATTGGTCGGTGAGTCCTAGAGACCCTTCGTATGTTGTTTCGCCTAGAGTCTCAATGCAGGTTGAGCCCACGAGTAGTAACTTTAGCTTTCCAACCTTGGCTCAACTTTCCATTCAGGAATCCACAATGCCTACCCCAATGATGAGCGGCATAGCGGAAAATGCACCTGTTACCGCTGTAGTCAGTACGACACCGCTACCTAGTGGAACAGTACCTACAACAGTGCGTGCCAATGCCTATCAACCATATGTACCTATCGCTACTCATGCTCATGTAGCTCCTACGCCTCTTAGTATGCCAATGGCGTATGCTCCACGACCACCTTATCATAACCATTATCCAAGGGGAGCTAGGCCTAGTCACATATCATATCCTATGTCGTTTGCCAATATACTCAGACCAACGCCAACTCCTATCAGCCAAGCTATCCCAGAAGTGCCTCCACCAGCTATGCCTGCTCACCTAGGTGATCTCGCAGCGTTTGCTCAGACGATCAGACGATCTATTGCGGAAAACATGCGGGGTATGCCTGAGAGAGAACCTAGAAGCAAGGCAGTACAAGTGGCTAAGCTCACTCAAAACTTCAGTGGTAACGAGGATGTTAGGAAGCACATTGAAGTTTTTGAACACGTGTGTGATTCCTTGGAAGAGCACAATGAGCTGCATAAGTGTAAAGCTTTAGGCTTAACCTTGAGTGGGAAGGCCGGAGATTGGTATCGAACCTTAAGGGTTGAAGAGCGCACTCACTACCCCACTCTCAAGAGATTGTTCTTGAAAGAATACATACGTGAGGGTGTGCTTTGGGGAGTAGCATCTCAACTCCAAAAAGCTGAACGCGAGGAAGGGGAGTCAGTGAGAGACTTTATAAGTCGATTGAAGCATCTAAATTCTCGCTACACTCCCGATGAATGCTTCAATAACAACCAACCCCTTGATAGATTCATCCGAGGATTGCGCCACGAGGACATTTACAATGGCCTAGTCATTAGAGGTCTTACAACGTGGGAAGCAGTCACTGCCAATGTAATCCAGTTAGAAGACAACTTGATGATTGCAGGAAAAAGGGTGTCTTCAGAAACAAAATCCGTTAGTTCGCAAGTATCTGGGCACGAGCCAATGACGGTAAAACCTATTGCCAAGGAGCCCAAGATATCTGAAATGTCTGTGACCGACCTTACTAAGGCTCTCCAAGAATACTGTAGGGGTCATCGAGCTCCTCAGAATAGCCATATGTACCCAAGAAGAGAGTAACAATGGTGTTCGGTGTGCTTAGGACCACATAGCACGAGTGAATGTCCCACATTCAGAGTCAAATTCAATGGGAATTGCAATGCATGTGGTAAGTACGGCCATCAATCTAAGGATTGCCTAGTACTTAAGCGAATGTTGGCAAATCAGACACCACTAGCTTGGTCAAACACACCTCAAGTACCCGCGCTGATGCCTACACAACCTGTCGAGCAACCGTCACAGCACATAGTTCCAAGGAATCCGAATGTAGTCCAGTCTGTGCCGTTACCACTGCCAGTGCTAGGACCACAACCTCCACATCCAAGGATTACCCCAATAAACCAGATGGGTTGTGAGTCACATAGTGCGTGTGGGGATTATGAAGAGGAGATAGACCCCACTGCTCCATATGGGATTGATACGTTTGAAATGATTCCCCAGTACTACATGGAGGATCATTATGGGCAAGTTAAGCCTATATATCAAGCGGCTGCTCTCGCCACAAGAGGGCAAAACCTTAATACCTTGGCGAGGAGACCACCTCTTCAATGCTACGAGTGTGGTGGACCGCATCGTGTAGCAGAGTGCCCTAATAGGCTACAGAAGATCGCTACTCAAATGCAACCAAATCAAGGGAGCACATCGGGAATGCCGGTACTTACATGTAATCGTTGTGGCATAGATCATTTGATCGCTCAATGTCCACATAATCCTAATGCACCCAAGATTACGCCATTGAATTTGGTTGAGGTCACCAACCAAGCATGAGGAACCACACCCGTTGTACCCGTGAATGTAGCTACACGGTCAATGCTTCAAAATCAAAACTACATTCTTGAAGAGAGGGACACCGCATCAATCGCTCAGGCAAAGAAAAAGAAAACACGGCAGAAGAGATCGCTTAATGCCACGAGCTCCAAGCCTAGTTCAAAGACTAACATAGGAACGGGAGACGACCCCGTGTATATGAATGATCCTGAGGATGATTCTGATTCAATAGAAACCATGGGGACCAAAGCCACTACCTTAAGGGAGGAACCCACTCGGGAGCTCAATGAAGGAGAATCAAGCGAGTACATAAATAAGGGGAAACAGAAGGAAACTTCCTCGGCCCCACAACCAAGTCAGTTAATGCCCTCTCGACCACCCAAACTGACTGAGACTCCCCAAGACAAGCCACGTGGGCCAAAAACCCTCAAGAAAAAGATTGGAACTTACCCAAACCCAGTTGAGGAGATTGAACAAGTGCAACACTTAAGGGGTTTGGTGGAAGAAACACAAAGAGAACTGGAGCCAAACCCGAGAAAAATCAAAATTCCAGACACAGTGTTTCCTATGCAAGTTCAGCCTCACCGGAACCATAAACCGTTAGCTATACCGAGTATCATTCGGGAAGAAAGTGAGGATAGGACATCCGGAAGTGGGCAAACACCCTTCTTGCTGGAAAGAGTGTTTAGTGAGGGAATGCCTGACCCCATCGAAGAGGAAGTGATTCCATCTTCACCAGTCCCTAGTCAAGGGGCGACGTCTCGAAAAGTACCGTTGAATGTGTCCAAGCTAATGGATTTCATGTCCTCTGAGATCAGAACCACGATCATATCCAAATTATACGGAGATCCTGAGCTATTCTTAGCTCTTCGGGCATTTCTCAATGGAGAACTAAAGGCGGGGTTACCACAATTTGCAAATATGGATAGACCTGACACGCTTCAAGATGAGGAACATTGGGATCTACAACCCAACCTAGATGAAGACTCGGTCGTTGAAATACCTGTGAACAAGTTGGGACAGTACTTTGAAGGGGACGAATCTAATGCAACCCTCCCCATTACTACCAAGGGGTTAACTCTAAAGGGAATCCTTGATGGTGGTGCTGGCGTGAGCATTGTGACTAAAAACTGTTGGGAATCTATGGGAAGACCTCACCTCGAAGTCACAAACATAGTGGTTAAGATGGCAAACGGAACCATAGCTAAACCTATTGGAATGTTAAGGGACCTTAAGATCAAGGTCCTGGGATACAAGGTAAAACATACCTTCATTGTAATGGATTTCTCCAAGCATCCTATGTCATATCAAATGATCTTAGGACGTCCTTTCATGAGGGAAGCACAAATGGTGCATGACTGGTCGAAAAACCATGTCTACCTACAATTCCAGGACTCTGTCATTCGAGTTGATCTTGAGAATGGTCGTGCACATCCTTTAGGAAGCAAGGTTATCATTGATAATCGATCGGATACCACTATTCACTCCGCCCCATTAAGGTATTGCTATACATGCAAAAAAGAGACTAATGATGGGAAAGATTCTCCTTATATGGATGTCCTACCGGGTATGACTGAGTCAGATAACGTGGATTGGGTACACCTAGCGGCAACCATAGACACATGGGGGAATAGAGGCACAAGCTGGGTAACACCTGAGAGGCAAGATATGCCACCGTTAGTGCCAATAAACATGATAGGTGTTATGCACTTGACTCCTGATGGGGAGAAAGTGGCAAACTCCACTGGCACCGAAAGTAGCGAAGACTCTGACCAATGCAACTCTGAGTATGAATCTCAAGAAGAAACTAACTCTGAGCCTGATGGGAGGGATGAATCAAATATTCACCCAAATGTGGAAGTAGGGTGCTCAAGGCCTAGGACAGTGACCTCCTGCAGTTCATCCGAAAGTGAAGATCGACCAAGTGAGTCCGAATCTGATAGAAACAAAAATCAAAAACTTGGTAAGAAGAAAACGAGGCATAAGCGCCAACGCTATCGAGCTAATGTACGAACTGCAATAAACAAGGAAAGATCCACTGCAGAATGGCTTAGTTATGTAGGAGCCATTGATGCTCATCGGAAGATAGCGGATAATTGGGGACAATACCTCCAAAGTGTCATGTGGTGTATTCCGCAACCTCATGACGTCACCCAATTAGAAATTGATGAGAAGCCAAAACTAAGTCGTACTGCAAGGAGGCGGCAAAACCAAGAGTTGGCTCAACAATAAAAGGAAGCGGAATTGAAAGAAAAAAGCCTAGCACAACAAGAACCAGTAGACTTACACCCCGCACCCGAGCATTTCAAATCATTCACCACACAGGGGAACGTAAAGTGGTCTACACAAAAGCCCAACGAACGCCTACCAATGGGAGTAGCGGTGTCTACGATGGCCCTGCAGTAGTTAAGGAGATAGACTTAGCAGATCCGGGTGAGGAGTCTAAACCAGTTTTTATTGCTCAAGACCTCACCAAGGCGGAAGAAGCTGCACTTACGAAGCTTCTTAAAGAATTCAAGGACATATTTGCTTGGACATAATTGATATGAAGGGTGTTCCACCCTCGGTGGTGCAACACACGATTCCAATGATTAGCACTGCTAAACCAATCCAGCAACGTCCCTACCCAATGAATCCTAAGTACGCAAAGATTGTACAAGAGGAAATTGAAAAGCTGGTAAAATGTGGATTCGTATACCCAATTGAGCACTCAGAATGGGTTTCTCCGATAGTCATCGTGCCAAAGAAGAATGGGAAACTCAAAGTGTGCGTTGATCTCAAAAAGGTTAATGCAGCCACCAGAAGGGATCATTACCCCTTGCCATATTCTGAACATGTGCTTGAAAGAGTGGCAGGCAAGGAGGCATATAGCTTTTTAGATGGGTACTCGGGTTACAATCAGATCACAATTGCAGTCGAGGACCAAGCTAAAACAGCATTTATCACGGAGTTTGGAGTGTTTGCCTTCCGCGTCATGGCCTTTGGCTTGACCAATGCACCTGCAACATTCCAACGATTGATAAACACGGCCTTTAAGGAATATCTAAGGGACTTCTGTGAAGCTTTCTTAGATGATCTTTGTGTTCATTCCTCTTGGGACGAGCACTTGATGTGTTTACGAAAAATATTTGAAAGGTGTAGATTATATCGCATCTCATTGAATCCTTTCAAATGCCAATTCTGGGTTAAACACGGAGTTATCCAGGGCATATAGTGTCCAAAAATGGGATTTCCACTGACGAGAGTAAAATCAAGGTCATTCTAGAATTGCCACCACCCACCAACTACAAGGGAGTCCAACGGTTTATGGGCCATGTTGGTTATTATCGAAGGTTTATTCTATTCTTCGCTGAGATAGCTCGACCATTGTATAAGCTTCTCATCGAGTTTATTTGGACCGAAGAATGTGACCGTGCCTATGAGCTATTAAAGAAGGCCTTGGCGAGTGCTCCAATCTTGAGAATGCCTAACTGGGATTTACTCTTCCATGTGCATATTGATGCATCAAACTTTGCTATTGGGTGTGTGTTAACTCAACCCGGAGAACACAAGCTAGACTACCCCATTAGCTTTGCCAGTCGCCAGTTGAACGATGCTGAGATGAACTACACCACTACGGAGCGAGAAGGGTTGGCAATGATATATGCAGTAAGGAAATTTCGTTATTACCTCCTTGCCACCAAGTTTGTTTCCTATGTAGATCATCAAGCATTTTTGTATCTGGTAAACAAACCATGCTCCACAGGAAGAATCACACGATGGCTATTGATTCTTCTTGAGTTTGATTTCACTGTTGTTGTGAGACCTGGCAAAAAATGATAAAAAACAGGAGCAGGATGTAACACACACAAGAGAAGCAAACCCTAATCCATAATCATCAACCATCAAGAAGGAGAGAAGCCATAGTCACCATCTCTCTCACACACACAAAGGAGAACACAACATAGTGTTATGTCCACACTACAAAGTAAACCTAATGTAATGTCCACACACACTATGACCAGCTGGACACGCGGTCATTTATGTCTCACACATGTTCCTACCTAATCTGCCAGCACATAGCATAGCTGGCTCACACTGACATCGAGCTTGAATCTCAACAGCCCCTCTCAAGCTCATGATGTACTGCCGATGAAGATGTAGATGAGCTTGGGATATCAACACTCTCAACACTCCCCCTCAAGCTCATCCCATGTACTCCCAACATAGTCCGGAAGTACTCAAACTTCTCCCTGCTAAGTGGCTTCGTGAAGATATCAGCCACCTGCTCATCAGTCTTCACATAGTGAAGATCAACTGTACCATCCAGCACCTTTTCTCTGACAAAGTGATAATGGACCTCTATGTGTTTGGTCCTCGCATGAAATACTGGATTCTTTGCCAACTGCATACTGCTCATGTTGTCACAATGTATGACAACTTTGCCATCAAGAGGCTCACATAAATCTGTCAAGAGACTCTTTAACCATATAGCCTCACAAGTAGCAATGGCTGCACCTCTGTACTCAGCCTCTGTACTGGATAAAGCAACTGTAGGTTGCTTTTTGCTACTCCAACTCACCACAGCACTGCCAAGTGTAAAAGCATATCCACTAGTAGACCTCCTGTCATATGCGCTACCTGCCCAATCAGCATCTGTGTAGCCATGTATGTCCAAGCTTTTACCACTCTCATAGAATAAACCATAATGTGCTGTGGTTTTCACATATCTCATGATGCGTCTCACTGCATCCAAATGTGGTTTCCTGGGGCTCTGCATAAACTGGCTAACTAGCCCCACTGCATAACTCAAATCCGGGCGTGTGATAGTCATGTATATGAGACTACCAACCATCTTCCTGTACATGGAAGGATCATCCAATTCCTCGCCATAATCAGCCCGCAATTTCACATTTTGCTCCAATGGTGTACTCATAGGCTTACACCCTGTCATGCCATACTTTGCCAACATATCCAAGGCATATTGGCGCTGTACTAACCAAGTACCTCCATGATCTTTCACCACTTCAATGCCAAGGAAGTATCTCAATTCACCAAGATCTTTCATGTCAAATTTCCCACTTAAAGCTTTCTTGACATGCATCACATCTGCACTATGATCACCTGTAATAATCAAGTCATCCACATAGATGACTAGTAAAACAATCCCATGCTGTGTCTTCTTCACATACAGTGAAGAATCTGCTGTAGAAGTCTGAAAACCAAGTGAGATAAGATATCTGCTCATCTTATCACTCCAAGCACGTGGTGCTTGCTTCAGACCATACAATGCCTTTTTCAACCTGCATACGTGAGTGGGATATCTAGGGTGTACATACCCTTCTGGCTGTGCCATGTATACTTCCTCTTGTAGATCTCCATTCAGAAATGCATTCTTGACATCCATCTGATGCATTTCCCAGCCATTAGCTGCAGCCATAGCAATGACTGCTCTCACTGTGCCCATCTTAGCCACTGGGCTAAACGTCTCATCATAATCCAATCCATGGGTCTGTGCATATCCCTTTGCTACCAATCTTGCTTTATGTCTTTCAATAGAACCATCAGATTTGCACTTCACTTTGTAGACCCATTTACATCCAATAACATTCTTGTCCTTTGGTAGGGCAACCAAATCCCATGTATCATTATGGACCAATGCGTCCATCTCCACATCCATTGCTTTTTCCCATACATGCTCTCCAACAGCCTCTGTATAGCATGTAGGTTCCACATGCTTCACCATAGATGTCATGTATGCATAGTGCATAGCAAAATCTCTGTATGTCAACCTGTCAACAGGATATCTGACCCTCTGGGATCTCCGCAATGCATGCGGGTCACTCTGTACACCTGTGACTCTAGCATGTGGTGGCACATATCTGTCCTGTCTAGCACCAGGTGTGCGTAATACAGGTATGCCAAGCTCCTCATCCAAACTTTCAGAACTGGATGACTCATATCCTGTGATTCCAATTCCTTCGACTTTCTTTTTGCCTTTATCCATAGCACTACTGCCAGTGCTTACACTCTCATGCCTCAAACGTCCTGACCATGGACGTACACTGCTACTACTCTCAGCTTCTGCTGCTGGCCCAGACATAGTAGTAGAACTAGAACTTGCTTGTGATGGCAAGTTCACAGGCACATTCGCCTCAAGTGTGTCAATGACTCCCTCATCTTTGGCTTTATACCAACTAGCAAGCTCATCGAATACAACATCTCGTGAGATGACTACTTGTCTAGTTTGAGGGTTATAGCATTTGTAAGCTTTGCGATCCTGTGCATATCCAACAAATACACATTTCTCTGCCTTAGGATCCAATTTCCGTCTTCTTTCATCAGGCACATGAACATAAGCTACACATCCAAAGACTTTAAGATGTCCAATGTCTGGCCTATAACCTGTGAGCCGCATCTCTGGCGTGCTTCCATGAATGGCTGCTGTAGGTGTTTTGTTCAATATATAAACTGCAGTAGCACATGCTTCTGCCCAATAGTAATCTGGCATGCTCTTTTCATTAAGCATCGCCCTTGCCACTTCACATATAACTCTATTCTTCCTCTCAGCCACACCATTCTGCTGAGGTGTATACCTGCATGTCAATTGTCTCCTTATTCCATGCTTCCTCAAGAAATGCTCAAAGGCCTTTGAGGTGTATTCACCACCTCCATCTGTCCTCAGACATTTAATCCAACAGCCATACTGCTTTTCTGCAAAAGCTTTGAAATCCATGAATTTTTCCAATACTTCACTCTTCTCTTTGAGAAAATATATCCATGTCATCCTGCTAAAGTCATCAATGAATGTAACATAGTATAGACTGCCTTTGATAGATGGATTTTGTGCTGGGCCCCATACATCACTGTGCACTATCTCAAGTGGTCTATTACTTATATTTCCTTCTCTAGGAAATCTCAATCTTGCCTGCTTCCCAAACTGACAGGCTTCACAAACATGCATATGTCCATCATATTTGAACCTAGGCAATCCATTGACTATGCCTCTTGTTTGCATGTTCTTTAATCTCTGTATATTTACATGGCCAATCCTCTTGTGCCACATATCAATATCCTGTACCACATTCCTGCTCTTTGAGAACATGGCTGATTTTAGCTCAGGAATTCCAGCATCCAGCTTAAACAGTCTTCCTTCTTTCTTGCCTTTAGCAATCACTCTACATCCATGTTTAAAGTCTTCAACGAAGCATCCATGCTCATTGAATCTAACCTGTAATCCCTGTTCTACCATTTGACCAACTGAGGCCAAGCTTTTAGTGATCGAAGGCACATACAGCACATCTGACATAGACTTTGTCTGACCATTATGCATGACCAATGGTACACTTCCAACATGTGTAATGACATGCTGGGTATCATCACCTGTTTCCACATAGCCCTTCACATCCATTGGCTTCATGTGCTCAAACCATTCTCCATGACATGTCATATGGTTTGATGCTCCTGAGTCCATGTACCATGTATCATCATTCTCAGCATTTGTTGTCATAGAACCCACAACATGCTTCATGGCAAACAAATGATTTGCAGTTCCATCATTGCTACTTGATGCATAGTTGCCACCATGTTGTGCATAGTTTCCACCATAATGACCACCACGTTGTGCTCTTCCCCCTCTCAAATCATTCTGTTTGCGAAAGCAATCTCTCGCCATATGACCATATTTGCCACAATAATGGCATTCCACATCTTGCATAGAATTTTGTTGGCCTTGCCAACGTCCTCGTCCACGGGGGTTACCTCTGCCTCGCTGAGGTGCATAACCACGACCACCTCGAGCACCATATGAAGGCTGAAAATTCTGCTGTGGAGGCCTATCCTGCCATCCACGACCATTACCACCACGTCCACGTGATGCGAATCTCCCCCTGCCTCGAAAGCCTCTAGATGAGTAAAAAGCTTGATTTCTTGCATGTTCATCATTGCTTGACGAGGATGCACCACCTGTAACACTCATACCACCAAGGCCAAGCTTCAATTCTTCCACAATGAGCAATGACACAAGCTCATTAAAGTCTGGCATTCCTCCCAACCTTACTGAGATGGAAGTGTCAAAAGATTTGTATTCTTTGCCTAAACCACGCAACGTGAGTGCAACCAAATCATCATCATCCATTGGGGCATGGATTGATGACAAGGAATCAGCATAACCCTTGATTTCCTGAACATACTCATGTATACTCCGATTCCTTCGTGTTACACTGTGAATCTGTTGCTTTAGTTGTATCTTCCTGGCACCAGTGTCTGTCTCATACATTCTGCACAAGATACCCCATGCTTCTTTCGGTGTATCTGCATCTTGGATGTGAATAAGCAAGGCATCTGTTACACATATTGAAAAATAATGCAACACCTTCGAGGACCGCTCTACCCATTGCTTGTGAGCCAGTAACTGAGCATTATTTGGTTGAGGAGGTAGGTATGGCTCCGGGTCTTCCTCCGAGACAAGACTCCACAACCCTTTGCCTTTCAAAAAACTCTTCATTCGAAACTTCCATACTTGAAAGTTAGTGCGATCAAGCTTCTCTCCAACAATCTGTATCGGACCATCTCCCATTGTTGCAAAAAAATAGAGTAGATGTACCCTTTCGATCACACTGTACGAAGTACCTGTAATGCTCCAAATCTCTTCAAATCACATCAAATGCTTGCAAATTGTGTGCATTAACATCCCACAATGGTTCACCAACAATGTACACTCGATTAAAGTTGAAATCAAATGAAACTCCTTCACAAAAAATTTTCTGGTTTTTTCTCGCCAGTAAATTCTCGCCAGTAACCAGTCAAGATTATGCTCTAAATCCTTCAAATCTTGTCCAAATGCAATGATTCAACTTGCATTAGCTTCCCAACACATTGCTCCAACATATCCTAGAAGGGTTTGATCCAATTCTTCAAGGGGAATGAGAACCACCAAGTTTTGTAACCTCTGGTTTGAATTTTTCTGCACCTGTCAGGTACCACCTCTCACTAAAATTGCTCTATCTCCTTCAAATCTTCTCCAAATCCAAAACTTTTTGATTCAAAAGTTTAGCAACTCATAGGACTCTACTTGTACCAGAGGAATTTGGCCAATTTGATATAGGCAAAGATTAATGCCTTGATTAAAAATGCTCTGTTTCTGGACAGAATTTCTGCAAACCTGCACACCTCTGATAAATCACTTCAATGAGCTCCAAATACATGAAATGAGCTGCAACCAAGCATCACAAGGCCTTAGCAATGTATTTGCTAAACTCTCCAAGCTTTAAAGCATTCAATTTGGTGTCCAAATGAGTGAATTAGGATGAAATCTTTGAAAACTGTCCAGAATTCTGCATCTTCATGCACCGCCTGCTCCAGAGGGCTGTAGAGAGAGGGGAAATCACAATTGAATAGATAGGCCTCTTAGCAATGACCTAATCTACCTTGGGTATGAAGGGTTTAGCTCAATTTTGCCTCTAGCTCCTGCAATTGATCCTCCACGGGGGGTATGTTTTCTGTTTTTGTGAAAAACCAGAAATTTTTGCATAAACTCACTTTCACTTGATTTTGCTCAAATCTGTATGCATCAATCTGCTTCAAGATCCTGTATGTTGTTTGTGTCCACTTTGTTAATACATTTGCAAGCCCGAATACATGTTCCTTTGTGTATACATTTGCCAAGAGTATACATTCACTTCAAGCTTTCCATGAAAGCTTAGAGAAAAAACCAGAATTTTTCCTTTGCTTTATGCCCTTCAATCTTCACTTAACTTGCTCTTTGGTACCTGCAATCCGCAGAGGGGGTCTTGCTACACTCACCAATGGTCCTTAGCTCTCAGATCTGATGCCGGTGTGTGCTCCACAGCTTTTCCTTTGCTCCAAGCTCCAATGGCTTCCTTCACAGCTTTTTCTTCTTCTTCTCTCTTCTCTCACTCACTCTCACAACACAGCTAATGAGCTCTTGGCTCTGATACCATGATAAAAAACAGGAGCAGGATGTAACACACACAAGAGAAGCAAACCCTAATCCATAATCATCAACCATCAAGAAGGAGAGAAGCCATAGTCACCATCTCTCTCACACACACAAAGGAGAACACAACATAGTGTTATGTCCACACTACAAAGTAAACCTAATGTAATGTCCACACACACTATGACCAGCTGGACACGCGGTCATTTATGTCTCACACATGTTCCTACCTAATCTGCCAGCACATAGCATAGCTGGCTCACACTGACATCGAGCTTGAATCTCAACAAAAAACATGTTATGGCTAATCATTTGTCTCACATACCTAATGGTGAGGCTCCTACGGGGGTTGATGATGACTTACCGGACACTTCCCTGTTCATGGTGGAGACAATGCCTGAATGGAGTGAGAAGATTGTTAACTTTTTGGTTAATGGCTTTCCACCCAAGGAGCTTCGTAAAGATCTAGCTCGAAAGCTAATCAAAGAATGCGAACCCTATTGCCTGATAGCCGGGACTCTTTATAAAAGAGGAAAGGATGACATTCTTAGGCGTTGTGCCCAAGAGGATGAGTATCTATACATTTTGCAAGAGGCACATATGGGCGTAGCCGGTGGTCACTTCTCAGGAGACTTAACTGCGCAAAAGATCTTACAATCAGGGTATTGGTGGCCCACTATGTTCCAAGATGCATCACTCTTTGTGAAGGGTTGCGATGAATGCCAACGATACAAGAAACCCCAACGGAAAAATCAGATGCCCCTACATCCAATCAAAGTAAACCAACCATTTGAAAAGTGGGGTTTAGACTTTGTAGGTCCAATTAGCCTAGCGGCCCGAAACACACAATCTCGCTATATTATTGTGGCCACTGACTATATGACCAAATGGGATGAAGCGAAAGCAACACGTAAGGCAGATGCAAGGACAACAGCCAAGTTCCTCTTTGAAAATATAATCACACGATTCGATTGTCCTTTTGAACTTGTGAGCGACAATGGGACGCATTTTATAAATGAAGTGATTAAGGAGCTCACAACAAATTTCATGATATCCCATCATAAATCTACTCCTTACTATCCGCAAGCGAATGGCCAAGCTGAGAGTACCAACAAGACCTTAATCTCTGTTTTGACAAAGACAGTTGAAGCTCATTGCACGGATTGGGATCTAAAGCTTACGACAGCTTTATGGGCCTATCGTACTGCGTACAAAGTGGCTATTAATTGCACACCATTCAAAATGGTATATGGCCAAGAAGCAGTCATGCCGTGGAAATTTGTCATTCCTAGTCTTCGTGTTGCTACTCAAGAGGGTTGGGATGGTAATCCCTTAGCAGAGCGTCTATATATCCTTGAGCGGCTAAACGAAGAAAGACAATTGGTTGTATACAATGCCCTTGTGGAGAAGGATAGAAGGAAAAAATGGTTTGATCGCCATCTAAAGGACAAGGACATCAAGGTTGGGAATAAAGTCCTAATGTATGGAGTGCGAAACAAAAAGAAGAAGCTCAAATACGCTGGTAAGGAACCGTATAGAGTATGTGAAATTACCCCGCAAGGTACCATCAGAGTGGAGACTCTCGACGGAGTTGAAACCATTGGATTCCTTAATGGGAGTAAATTCAAAAGATACTATGGCCCCCTGAGCCAGGAGGAGTTACATGCAATCCATCAAAAGAAGGCAGCTAAAGAACAAGCTGAGCTTAAAAAGATACAAGCGAGAGTCGAAGCCAAAGAACGTCAACAGCGTGCTAGGCGACAACGAGAAGCCAACTTGGGAATTACGCAAGTATTTTTCGAGGAAGCAGATGAGGATTCACTGGAATCTGACCCACCTCTAAGATACGCAATTGAGTTACAGAGTCCTTACGGCGGCGGAGAGGTGCTGTATAATGCATTATTGGATATAGGAGCTCAACACAATTTACTATCATATGGCGTGTGGTGTCAACTGGGAAAACCACCTTTATCCAAGAGTGCTATCCAAGTTCAAGGTATCAAGAAGAAAACCCCTGTCTCAGAAATTCTACACACTCCGGTTGCTTATGACAAGGGGACCATAATTCAAAGCTTTTTGGTTATGCCTGCTGGTACCATGGAAGGGACTATAAACTTAGGGCGCAAATGGATGATGGCCACCAAGTGCAATATCGATTGGGCAACCAGACGAGTCACAACGCAAGAACCAACACTAGGTCTGACCGCTCAAAATCCCGCACCTAAGTCATCCACTCAAATGTTAGATAATGAAAAATCACAAAGTCCAGTGGCACATGCAGGGTGGTCTCTAAAGCTCCGCTTACTATGCCAAAGAATATATACAAATGGGTCCCAAAAGCTTCGTTAACAGCTACTTCCCCTGCTCAAGAAGCCTCGTAGGAAGAAAACAGCTACCCACCCGAGAAAGGGCAATGTAACATCACGATGGATCCCTAAAAAATTATTAGTAGCCCAAGGGTACTACGAGGGGAATGACCAGATTTGGGTCCCTAAACATAAGTTGAATCCCTCTACATCACCTGTAAAACCTTGCAAACCAATTGTTGCCATCCCAATGACAATTCAAGACCGTGGTAAGGGAAAGGTAATAGAGTGCTCCGCACCACTTCTTCCAGAGGTTAGTTTGGATTCCCAAATGATATCGATCATTACCACCTAGCTCAGGAAGGGGGGAGCCACATGAAGCTTCTAGCTCCTCATGCTAGGCACACACTCATATAGAAGTTTCTACATGCTCTACACCTACTCTTGTCAACACCCAACAAAAAACCGATGAGTCTACGTCTCCCCTTGTAATAGTATCGTCGAAAACCATTTCCTCCATTCGTCAATGGGAACGTACACTACCATCTCTGCAATTGGATGTGGCCACAAGAGTCATAAAAAGCTATCTGCCCACATCACAACCTATGACCCGCTGGACAAATTGGTTCCAAGAGGCTGCAACATCATTGCAAATAATATGATCTACCCAAGGAAAGGGGGAGCATGTACTCACGCCGCTCGACATTCTAATGCTTCCTCCTTAACCTTCTCCCCTGACCATGTAATTGCCAAATTCAAGGGGATGTATATATATAGCTTCATACATTTAAAAAAAAACAAAGAAAAGAAAAATAAAAAATAGTAAAAAGAGCAAGAGCACAAAAACAAGAGAAATATCCGTATACAATCAAGAACTAGATTGACCTGTCATAAACCTACTAATGCTATATCTGTGTTTGCAGATATGGCAGATGCCCGATCATCATACACTTCATCCACTCCTACCTTTGGTGAGAGGTATCATCTGTACCTTTCTCAGATATTCCACATGTGCTATCCTGTAATTGAAACTGAATGGGATCATATAGATGTACTAGCTAGAGAGGAAAATGTTGAGGAATTAGAATGGCTAATTCGCCTATTGACCATGACTGACCCCTACTCCGTAGAGGACATATCCCCGATAGCCCAATGCTTTCCTTTTCCACAAGATGACTATCCTCGCATGGTTACATTTTTGATGAGTTTATGTGGATGGGAAAATAAAAAGGAAATATCTGACAATGATGAATGGACGGATGAAACTCATGGCACTACTGAGGTTGACTTTATTTATTTGGATGATGCGGATAGAGGCTTAGCCTTAGGGCTAGAGCCAGGACTCTACAACATCCTCTTACCGTATCCTCAGTAGTAGTGTGGTGACTGGTAGGTAGGTTAGTGTTTTCAAGTTTTTTCTAGTTTAGATTCCTTAAACAAGTCTTGAAATTTTCACATTGATGTGCCTCTCGAGGTATAGTGCTTGTTAGTTGATTGTACAGGTTAAAAAGTTTGAGGTGGGTTCGCTTTCAAGTCCTGAGACTGCCGCAACGTTTATCAAAATATATCTACATCAAATTGCAAGCTGTCTCGTCAAATCAAGGAGATCTCCAATTACAGGTGTAATTCTTCCATACCCACTCTCTTTCGTTTTTACTGTTCAATTAAATGCATAAACTATGATGCATGACCACATGGAAATTGTCAATGTACTACTTAGTTTTTGAAGTTGCTTGCATGCTAGTGTAAATCATTAATGAGCTTAACTTTATTGGAAATATTCCTAGGCAGCATGACGTCTTTAGTTAACCTTGGAATACGATTGTCTTAGGTCTAGGGTCAAACCATCTTAATGTTTGACACCTGGCCATGTGTGTGTTGACCTCTAGGACATAGCTATTACCCCTTTGTCGAAAGGATGCAAGACAAATTATAGTTCAGGAGTAAAGATCAAAAGAAATAGATTTTAAAAAAAAAGCCTACAATAAATGGCAATACAAGTCTATGATGTGCTTTAATGTTGGTCTATCGCCTTATTGATACTTGGTAGGCGAGGAGTATTCTACTCCAGACCGATGCCTTGGTTGGTAGGGGGTAGCCTTGCCTAAAGTGAGCTAATAGATTCCTGGATAATGCCTTGTGTTAAACATGGTACCAGGATCGATGTTAGTTTTGCCTTAGGAAGGTCGCCATTGTGTGTAAAAATTGTCACGTGCATTAAAAAAAAATAAAGGCAAAAAGCTCCTGTAACTCTGATGTTTCTTGTGTCCCTAGGCTTGTGGTATTAACTTGTTCTTAGAGTAGACATAGTGTGGTCATCTGTTTATTTATTAAGCTTGGTTATTTTCCTTGACTTAGGCCAGTTATAAACCTTGATTAACCTTTGACACCTTGCTTACTCTTGATTTACTTTCAATAATTTTAAACTCCTGTTAATTTGCTACACTAGCTCATTCATGTGACCCTTAAACTAAGTTCTCATAGCAACATCCATTGTGGTCTAACATGCTTGAATTTATACACTTTATATCTTTTGAATTCCAGCATACTTTCACTCTACTTCCCTATTTTGCATACGATCAACAACAACCCTCTCGAGCTTACCATACCATAGCTTCCGAGGACGGAATCTACATCAGGAAGGGGGGCATGTTAACCTATGAGACGGACATTGAGACGTACTATGTTTTACGTCATTAATTTAAATATTCTGAGTCATGGGCCGGGCTTGTCGGCACCATATGTTAAGGATGAAGGGTTTGGGTGATCGTCGATGAGAGGCGCACCTTGAATATTAGTAGGATAAGGGTTAGGATCAGCCGGCTATGTATGGGCGCCCAAGTGTGAACGGCCAAGTCACCTATAAGAGTCAAATGTAACCCTAAAATCTTCATTCTCATGTGTTGTGAATACAAGAGTGCTCTTGCCTTATCTCCTTGGTTTCCTTCTCTTGCGTGTGTGTGAGAGAGAGAGAGAGAGTGAGTGAGAGAGCGATCGAGCACTGTGTAGCGGCACGGCGGTGGAGAGGCGGTAGAGCGGCGACGGTGGCTCCTTCTTCACTGCTGCGACGTGGGAATCCTTCAAGGCGGCAGTTGAGCGGTGAGTGACACACCCTTTGCATTCTGTTTGAGCTTCCTTCCCTGGTTGTATGCTTGCAGCCATTCGTGGCTCGCATACGGTGTCCGGCAAGTCCCCAGCTACGACCTGTGCAGCAAAAGCGCACATGGTACGATAGATGAAGTAAATCCCGGATAGTTCTTGTTCTATGGAAAAGAATCAACGGTTGTGTCTTTCAATGAGGAAAAAAGCATTGGCATCTATGATCCAAGTGCAAGTCTTTTCCTTGATCTGATCATGTGACTTACGGGTTCGGTCAGATCACTTCTGTTAGTTAAGGCTCTTGACTACGTTAGAATAAAAATATCCTGGAGGAATCACCGGTGCTTTCTGGGCGAGGGGAATTTTTTTCGGGTTTGGTTTGGAAGAACCAAGGGATTAGTCTCTTGTCCGAATATCCGTGGGCGAGGCCCCGAGTGAGAGGCCCTGCCCTGCGTAAGAAGTGCTACTTCCATTGCTAGTAGTTCCGAATTCGTTGCGCAGAGGGGGCAGGGATCTTTTAGCTGGTATCAGAGCGAATTGGTTAAAGTGGGACAACCGAGAAGCTAGAAATGTCAAAAATTTATGAAGTACCAATAAAAGATTGAAATTGTGTGATGAAATTCATACAAATTGATATTTAGAATGAAGATTCATAAATAGGTAATTTTGTCTTCAGATGGAAGTACCGCAATTGTATGGAATCCTTGACTTGCTTGAGGCCTAGACATGATGGTATTTACCTTATAACTCCAAGGATCGTGACTACCTGTATATACCGAGGATCATGACTACCCGTATATACCGAGGATCGTGACTACCCATATATACCGAGGGTATAATTGCAGCACTTTATTGGCAGTATATACGAGTAAATCTAAAACCTTGAAATTATAAGCAAAAATGCTATCCAGATGATGAATTTGAATGCTGGTTCATATGATTTTAAAATTCTGGTTGAGAATTGATGAGTTGATTTGGATTCTGATTGAAAGATGATGATTCCCGAATTCTAGTTGAAAGAAGATAAGTTGAACAAAACCACAATGAGGATGAATGGGACGAATCCCAGTAAATGATGTTAATAACTGGAATGGTGATAAGGACTTCAGGAAATCACTATGAGATTAGTGGATTGTGCTGACAGATTGCTGCTTAACACTTGACCCAGTGGATCAAGTTAAGGGATGAAAAATAAAAAACATGCATAACTGAAATTTCCATTGTGGAATGTTCAGATGGAATTTTTGGTCTGATGGACCATTATTGTGTTAAGGATATGAATGATATATTTTGAATGAATTGTTATTTGATAATGAGTTCTATATGTTCTTCTTGTAGAAGGGATCTTTATCCCCCAGGATTCTGTTGGGTTGACCAGACTATAAGGAACCCCATAATCAGTTGGATCTTAAGGGAAAGAGTTATCCTCCAGCTGCTGCTGCTGTGCGAGATGAGGACATCTCGCGTTTTTTAAGTAGGGTAAGATGTAAGATTTCTCCTCTCAGCTTTTGAGGTGTAAAGGAGTAAGAACCTCCCCTTCTGTTCTTGTAATTGTTCCCCTCTCTAAAATAGAAGAAAGATCCTATTTTACCCTATTTTGGCCTAGAGAGAGAAAATGTCTAAATAGAGGTAATCCAAAATTGAGATATTTTTGGATATAAAAATCCTCCTAGTGTCTAAAATGGTTTCCCTTGAAACAAAAATTCAAAAAGAACTTTCCAATGTGCATTTGGAATTAAGTGTATAAAGGGCCTTAGCCTAAGGGTCAAGATTTTTTTAAAATTTTGGAATATGGTCCAATTAAGGTTCCTATGAGCCAATAAGATTAATCCAAGTGTTTGGATGAGATAAATCTGAAGAATAAAAGAAAATACCCAAAAATGAGTAAATGCTCGCATAAGATTAAGAGTTGACTAAGTACAAGGTTTAATAGTTAAAAACTATGAGATATTACTAAAAAAATGAGATATTTTGGAGGAATGATGAATTTTTGACACCTTGGTAAGGAAGGGGAGACCTTTAAGGTAGGTGCATATTTCACACATGTGGATGAGTTTTTAATTCAAAAAAATTGTGATATTTTTATCTCTCCTCTCTCTTGGATCAAACCAAATAAACAAGGAAGCTAAACTGGTCCAAATCTTGTCCAAATTTAGCCAAACTGAAGTTGAAAAATTCTAGAACTTAGTTGGACTCAGTTAGTGGCCTTCCTCACTTATAAATAGACCCTCATTCTTTTGTATTCTCATCTTTGAGCTATGCCATGCTAGTATTACATTACAATACTCATATTTTCTTTTATCCCTAAAAAATCCTCTACTTTTGGAGAGAGTGGAGCTTCTCTCTCTCTTCAACCATCCTTGGAGCGTTCCTCTCAACACACTAACCAATTGATTGGTTGGGGGCTTCTTCTAAGATAGAGAAGCAAGCAAAATAAAGAGGTAAGGTGTAATTTCATGGTTTTTCTCTACTATTCTCAATGTTTTCACTTCTCAACCCCTCTCAAGCTTGAGAAGTTTCTAAATTAAGTGTTTATAATGCAAATCAAGGTTTTCTTAAGAGTTGTAATGAATAATTAAGAAAAGTTTACAATTATGCTTAATTAGGATGCTTTTTATGTTTATCTCTCCCCCCCCCAAAAGAATGGTCATTCCTATGACCAAATCTCTATTCAAATGATGCTTCTCATTGATAAATTCTCAATTCACAAAATCAGACTCTAGGCTTATGAAGCTAGAGGTTAAGAAAGTGGCTTTTTATACTTTTATGCTTCTAAAATTATGATAATCTTATGATTTAAATCCATAAATTGGATTTAAGTTTAGAAGATAGCTATACTATTATAATTGTATTACTAAGTTTATTCTTCTCAAAAATATTAAAAATTATCAATAATAGCAGCGGAGCTATGGTAAATTTTTAAGAAATTGATACATAATTCATTCTTATGCATAACATGAAAAGAGGACTTCCTACCATATTCTAGGATTGGTCATCCTATGCTAAAAGAATGATTTTCATCAAATTCAATGGAAAACTAATTTTTAAGGTTTATGCATAATTAAATAATTTAGAAAAGAGAAAATTATGGTAATTTTATTTAATTGATAAAAGAGAAATTCCCATGACATTTGGAATTCAATCATTTAAATGGGAAAAGTGAAATTCTTAGCATATTGAATTAATGGATATTTTTATTAAAATTTAAAAGAGAAATTTTAGATGAATTTATTTTATTTAGGAGAAATATTTAAATGATAAAAGAGAAAGTTCCATGACATTTGAAAATCAATCATTTAAATGGAAAAAGTGAAATTCTTAGCATATTGGAATTAATGGATATTTTATTTAAATTTAAAGAGATAAATTTATTTGATGATAAAAGAGGAATTCCTATGACATTTAAAATTCAATCAATTAAATGTAAAAAGAGGAATTCCCATGATAATTGAGATCCAAGAAATTAAATGGAAAAAAGAGAAATTTTTAGCATAATGAGTATTTATCAAATGTGGAATTTTGAGCATTATTGGGAAATATGGATAGATTTGATTTTTGTAAATCGCATGAATTCTTTTATTCAAAAGAAGAATATTGAATATAATTCACTCGAGAGATTGAGAAAGAATATGGAAATAGCCGTCAAGAAAAAGATCCTTTATCTGGGCCAAGCGATTGGCAAAAATTTAGAAAAAGTCCCATTATCGGTATCGAAGTAGGAAAAGCTACTAAATGGGAATAAGATGTGAATGGGATGTGATAGGATGAGAACGGATGTGATAAGATGTGAATGGGATGTGATAGGATGTGAATGGATGTGATAAGATGTAAATGGGATGCGATAGGATGTGAATGGAGGTGATAAGATGTAAATGGGATGTGATAGGATGTAAATGGGATGTGATAGGATGTGAATGGAGGTGATAAGATGTAAATGGGATGCGATAGGACGTGAATGGATGTGATAGGATGTGAATGTGATAAGATGTAAATGGGATGTGATAGGATGTGATAAGATGTAAATATGATGTGATAGGATATGAATGGAGGTGATAAGATGTAAATGGGATGCGATAGGATGTGAATGGATGTGATAAGATGTGAATGGGATGTGGTGTGATAAAAATGAATGTGGATGAGATGTGAAGTAAATGGATGTGGATGTGAATGATGAGATGAGAATGAGATGTGAGGTTATGTTAAAGGATATGTAAAGTAAATGGATATGGATGTGTATGTGAAAGAATGTGATGCAAATGGATGTGGATGTGGATGTGGATGTGGATGTGATGCAAATGGATGTGGATGTGGATGTGAGAAGATGTGATGTGATGTAAATGGATGTGGATGTGGATGTGGGTGTGATAGGATGTGATGTGATGTAAATGGATGTGGATGTGGATGTGATAGGATGTGATGTGGTGTAAATGGATGTGGATGTGGATGTGGATGTGATAAGCTGTGATGTGATGTAAATGGATGTAGATGTGGATGTGATAAGATGTGAAGTGAAGTGATGTAAGTGGATGTAGAGGTGGATGCGGTAAGATGTGATGTGATGTAAATAGATGTAGATGTGGATGCGATAAGATGTGATGTAATGTAAATGGATGTGGATGCGGATGTGGAATGAGATGTGATGATGTAAAGGAGATGTGGATGTGGATGTGATGTGATGTAAAGGGATGTGGGTGTGATGTGATGTAAAAGGATGTGGATGTGAATGCGATGAGATGTGAAGTGATACGTGTGAATGTGAATAAATGGATGGATGTGAATCGTGCATGTGAATGACTGGTGGATGGATGTGGATGAATGAGATGGGATGTGTATGAATGAGATATGATGTGGATAGATGTGGATGTGATGTAATATGGATAGAATGTATGCGATGGGATGGTGATGAGAATGAATATAATGTATATGATTGGATGTGATGTGATGGATGTGAATGGATGTGATATAAATGAATGTGATGAATGTGAACGGATATGAATGGATGTGATGTGATGGATGTGATATAAATGAATGTGATGAATGTGAATGGATGTGATATGATGGATGTGAATGGATGTGATGGATATGAATGGATGTGAATGGATGTGATGTGATGTGATGTGATGTGAATGGGGATAGATGTGAATGGAGGAGATCTGATGTGAAATGGATGTGATGTGATGTGATATAAATCGGGATAGATGTGAATGGATGATATGTGATGTGATGTGATGTGAATCGGGATAGATGTGAATGGATGTGATGTGATGGATGTGAATGGATGTGATGTGAATCGGGATAGATGTGAATGGAGGAGATATGATGTGAAATGGATGTGATGTGATGTGATGTGATGTGAATCGGGATACATGTGAATGGATGAGATGTGATGTGAATCGGGATACATGTGAATGGATGAGAAGTGATGTGAAATGGATGTGATGTGATGTGGATCGGGGTAGATATGAATGAATGAGATGTGAATTAATGTAATGTGATGAGATGTGGACATGGGTAGATGCGAATGGATGAGATGTGATAAGGATAAATGTGGATAGATATGATGAGATGGAATACGATGTGATTGGATGAGAATGGATGAAGGACTATGGGAATACATATGATTGGACGTGTATTAAGAAATGTAGATCGATGTGAAACAATGTGGAAAGACGAGAGTTCGTTATAGAAACTGTATTTATGACCTGCTTTTAAATGACTGTTTTATGTCAAGAATGCTGGGGAAGCATCTTGACCATCTTGTGAATGGGGTCGTGGAGACCAAAGTGATAAAGTTGCAACAGGTGACGGAGAGTCAATGGAGGACATCTCGCATAGCAAGGTCGGTCGAGGTCCTAACCAGCCTCGATTCGATTTAAATAGTGAACTTCCGATAGTGGATGAGGGACCAAGAAAACGGCCTTTGAGTGAAGCGCTAGGTGACCCTGTGAAGGATCCTAGAGGGTGCTGACCATATGGTGCTCGAGCTCTGGGTCACGGGCTTTGGGTCGCCGAAGATACCCACGTGTGCCTCGAGGAAGAAAATGGAACAAGGTGTTAGAGTTGTTTTCTGAACTCGGGCATGGATCTGGTTGATTGACCTTGGTGGTCCTCAACGGATGAGTCCATGGCTCTTTCATATGGATCTGTTGGTTTATCTTGCCGATCTTCAACGGAGAGTCTATCTCGATTTTCTTATGTGATTATATTGTCAGGTACTATGAGCTAGGAACTATTGAAAAGGCCCCTGATGAGTGAAGAGGTGGTGAGCGTTCTGGTTACCAATGATGCCATAAGTACACCAATGAAGGAATGATTGGAAATTAGAATTCAACCGGATATTTTGGAGGATTATTATCAGTGATACTATGGTTTCATTAAAAGATTGTTTTAAAGACAGCTGAATCTATGAAAAAGACAATTTCATAACATTAGGCTTACAAGAATGTTCATGGTGGTGTGGTTATCTAAGACTTACAACTATGTTTTTAGAGCCTTAGAGGCTAATACAATGATGCCATCTAAGTTTTTAGTTGATGCGATGAAGATGTACAACTATGTTTTTAGAGCCTTAGAGGCTAATACAATGATGCCATCTAAGTCTTTATTTGATGCGATGAAGATGTACACCTTAATGATGGTGCACCCCACTCTTTGTGCTTGCGTGACCTCTTGTAGTTGACATGCTTTGGACATACATGCCATTGCTTCCACATGCTTTCCACCTTGACCATTCTCACACAATGATCAAAACAAGGCTGCCACCCTTGCTTAAGTGGTTTGCACATAGATGCTCCTTCAACATGCTTGATGCTTTTCTGTATATCATACCTCCTCCATGGGCAATGAGGAAATTCCTTAGAGTAATGGTTATGAGGTAGATTTATATGGGAAAGGGAAAGGGAGGGTCTTACCACTTGCCTTATAGATTGGTCAAGGGCAGTGTCTACTCCTTGATTACAACAAAAGCTTTTGTGCATGTTGGTTACATGATACCCATTAGGGTTTTAAGGTACAAGCTTAATGAAAGTGAGTAAGTGGTTGAGGTAAATGCTCAAACCAATAAAGTACATCATTCTTGGCTCAAGAAGGTGAGGGCATGGCTCATAATGTTGCCTATGCCTCTTACAAAGACAATGCCAAGAGATGCTTAAAAACATGACAAACAACAAGGTAGAGCACTTAGTGATGCTATGCTCAACCTTACAACTTATCTTGGAAGATGAAAATGTTGAATATGCAGCGGAATAACATGCCTTGGGCCTGGGAAATGAGAGCATATGGCTTATGACATGCCTATGCCTCTTACAAACAAGAGCCTCAAGGGTGATACACAAAACCATTAAAGATGAGCACTTAGTTTACATGTGCCTAACTTTAAACCACTCAAGGAACTGAGTTTGATATACATTTTCTTAGATGAAAGCACGCCGAGTTCTTGCCCCACGAGTTGCTAGAGCTCCTCCACTGGGCAGGAGGTTCAGCTCCACAAAAGAAAAGGGATAAAGTTGACCTATTCTACACCACAAAAGTGACCTAATCTTGCCAAGCTCTCATACCATGTTAGAATTTTGTGGTGCCTATGAATGCTAGATCAAATATTTGGAGGAGAGAGACTCACAATATACAAGAAAATATCTTGCTTATTAAGTTGCTCAAAATACAACTAAGCCTCTTGCTTCATACAAATGCCTTTGGCATGTGCCTTTAAATAGACTTGCTAGTGGCCTAGGGTTAGGTGGCTCCCTTAGGACCATTCACACACCCACACACCTTCTACACCCTTGTTCACTAAGACTCCAAGGCCTATATCTTAATACGAATGTGCCTCTGGATGAGGAAAAAAGCGTTGGTCTCTATGATCCAAGTGCAAGTCTTTTCCTTGATCTAACCATGTGACTTACAGGTTTCGTCGAATCAGTTCGGTTAGTTAAGGCTCTTGACTATGTAAGAATAAAAATATCCTGGAGGAATTGCCCGTGCTTTTTGGATGGGGGAAGTTTTTTCGGGTTCGATTTTGGAAGAACCGAGGGATTAGTCTCTTGTTTGGATATTCGTGGGTGAGGCCCCGAGTGAGAGGCTCTGCCGTGCGCAAGAAGTGCTACTTTTGCTGCTAGCACCCCCGAATTCGTTGCGCAAAGAGGGCAGGGATCTTTCACTTGAGATCTTATCACAGCCATAATTTTGATGGCTCCTCCTATTCTTTCCTTGCCTCATTGTCCACTTTTACCATATTAATAGTTGCATCATTTCCTGTTGGGTTTGCCTCCCTTTGTGGCCTTGCCTCCTGCAGTTCCTACTAATGGCACTAAAATATGGTGCAATCCTTTGGTCTATGCCCTAGACCATTGCAATAGAAGCAGGCTCCCCCTGGAACAAATCTTCCACCTCCTCTTTCATACGGTCTATTGATTTGAGGTCCTATCGTGACCCGATTGACGGGGGGCTTGCTGCTGCTACTGCCTTTCCACCACCCTTAGGTTCCTATTTCGTGTGTTATAGTAACACGTGTGTGCATAGTGATTGTCCCTTCCACATATGGTGCACACTTGCTGTGTGTCTCTTAACTGGCACTCCTCTTTTGTGTGCCCTTGATTGTTGCACTGTGTGCAACAATCAAGGGCCCACTTGCTGTGTGTCTCTTAACTGGCATTTGTGTGCCCTTGATTGTTGCACCTTGTGCACCAAACACCTGGTTTGAGTCTGGATCATGTGTGTCCTCTAGCAATCGTGGCTAGGGTAGCCCTTAGTTCTTCCTAAAATTTCTCTAGCTGCTTCTTGCCTTTCTTTTTATGGGGCTTCCGCTCATTGACATCCGACTCCTGATTAGATTCTGACTCTAAGGTATCTTCTCTGAAATCAGATTCCTAGGTTTCTTCCTCTTATCCTTCTTCTTCTTCTTGGAGTCTTTGATTGTTTTTTTCAAGACTCCTTCAGCTCTGGCGGCTCCTGCCACACCACTTGTTCGAAGGTCAGGGCTTCCAGGTCATATGAGGCTGCTTCCAGGTCATATGAGGCTACTACCGTCTACTAGAGCTTTTCCCTCAGTACTCACACAAACCACTGGCTCAGCGTGGCTAGAGCAGGATGGTTGGGCTGGGCCAGGTGCATCAACATTGCTTTGAATTCGACTGTGTAGCCTTCTATTGGCATCTTTTTCTATGTCACCCTCTACAGCTTTTCAAGTACCTCTATTATGGTCTTGTCTTCTTGAATCTTTTTAGGAAAGCCTTTTTCAGCTCTTCAAAGGTTTGGAAGTTCTCTAGACCATACTGGGCATACTAGTTGGTGGCTTTTCCACCCAACGTTGTAGAAAAATACTCCATCTTTTGCCCCACCAGAGCTCTCTTTTTCTTGCAACATGGTTTCAAAGGTAAATATGTGGGAATCTAGATCCTCCTTACTTTTTCCTTTGAATTTTGGGTACTTGAGGGACATCCTACCCACAACTGCCAGTTCTTCCCCTTCCTGAGCTTCCTACCTCTTGTTTGGTGGTTCTTGGCGATCTTCTTCCCGATTCCTTAGTGGTTCCTAAATCAGTCTTTCCAATTACTGTGGAATGGTTCCGTTATGGAATCCGGTCTGGTTCCTTGTGATCTTCTTCCTAATTCCTTAATTGTTCCGAAATCTGTCTTTTCCACTGCTGTGTTTGCTAATCTTCTTGGATGATGCAGTGGATGGTGTAGTGGTTCTTTTGTTCTACAACTTTAGCCTGTCTACGGCAATACCACATTTCCCTATTTAAGCTTCCTTCATTCTCCATGCATGCTCCATTGTGTTCTTATGACTCTCTAGTTAGCATTCTCGACACTAGTTATCGTGTGCTTTCTTTTTGGGCTTCTTTTGACTAGTTTACTCTATTGATTGTGTAGGATGTAACCTATACTAGCCTCTATCTCTCTACTCCGCTACCTGGCGTACCATTTACCACCTAGTCAGCTTCGGAGGAGACACGACTAAAGCAATTGTGCCCAACATGATAAGCCAATGCTAGCGTGTTGCGTCGCTAATCTTCCTAATCTAAGGGAGTTAGTTGCAAATAACACAGAGGTTAGTTCCTACATTTGATAGGATTCCTGATGTGGCTCCTAATCCTGTTCTAGGTCGAGATATGAATGACACTAAACCCTGATTCCAATTAATAGAAGACGTATCCAAACAGAAAGCACTAACATAACTAGGAATCAAATAGATTTGCGCAGTACATAGAATGGAGAATTACACCAACAATCACTACATTATCAGAGTAAAGGCTAAGCCCCAAAAGTACAATGCAATCACCACATAGTTTACCTCTCCACTCTCTTCTCTCTCCCATATCTCTTGGATAGTTTCCCTTTTTCCTTTTACATTTGCCCGGGTACTACCTTTTACATTTGCCCAGGTACTACCTATTGGAAAGATTCAATTACAAGGTTGTTACAAGAAAGTAGATTCTTTGTTGCCCATTGGATATACTGGGTGGCAAAGCTGGCAGCAAGGCTAGGCGGGGGCCGAGACAATTGGGTGACCCCCAACACACAGATGATGATGAAGAGGTGTATAAGTTGTTGAAAAGTGAAGTAGATACATATGAAGCTCTAATCCATGAGCTTATGGACAGCTTATATGCCGGGTACATGGAAGAATTTAGAAAGATCATTGAGATGACATGTCGCCAGGATGAGCCCTCCATAACAACAAAATGATGATGAATACACCGCATGTGATTCCGGTGAGACGGAGGTGGACAAGCTGGACCTATTCAGCTTGTCCAGCTTGTCCACATGGAAGAATTTAGAAAGATCATTGAGATGACATGTCGCCAGGATGAGCCCTCCGATAACAACAAAACGATGATGAATACACCGCATGTGATTCCGGTGAGACGGAGGTGGACAAGCTGGTCCTATTCAGCAGTAGCTAGCAGAACAGAGCACACATATCGATTAGGGAAAGACATCTGATGATCCTAAAGGCAAGGGCATCGGGTCCATCTGAAGATCTAGCATTAACTCAACTACGAATGTAGTATATTCTAATCTAGGAGCAAGCTCGAGCATTTCATCACAATTGCGAGCAGTTTAAAAATGAAGTTGAAGCATTAAAACTGGCGCTGCTATAAGAAAAAGTTGGTTCCTCTACAGAGCTCAAAGATACAATAAAGAAGCTGGAAGCATATGAAGAAGAACTTCAAAGACTACAGAATGATCATAAAGAATATGTCAATGAAAGTGAAGACAAGATAGGCCAACTTAGAAATTCAGTATAATTTTTAGAGAGGGAGATGGAAGAACCATGCGTAGTTTGTATAATGGAAGCAGTGGAAACATTGCACTCCCACAATTCGCCCTTCCCCTCCAACTGGCATAGTGTGTAGAAAATTGTGGCACACTTCAGTAGGGATATGTCTCCACTAAACCAGCAACCTCTAGAGGATCGTCAACAAGCTACACCAAATTGACAACAAAGTACAGAGCACCCAACCATATATAAAGAACCTACACACAAAGGTCAATCTTCTAGGGGTTCAACTTAAGCATAAAGACGAGGTGTCATTTCTCTGACTATATGGTCAGAGAAACTAGCCAGAGCCATGGAACAAAATGAAGATCATCCAAAAGCCACCGCCAATCTAGAAATTCATTCTCATTATGTTACAGATTACTTACAATCTAAATTTTAGTCTTATATTCAAGCTCATCCATCCACCCATATTATAGATGTAGATTTTAGAAACCCATTAGATAGAATGAGATTGGGATTTGAGGTGAATTTCTTTCGAGTTACAGAATCCAATTTTATTTATACTTATCCTTGTCATCATCAAGTGGGTTCGTCTTTTGTCCCCGGGGGTGGGCGGACTACCCATCGGGTGTGCCAAGTATTAACCCATAGTTACCCTTAGATATAGTTATCCACCAAATAGTTATGCATTTATCTTTGATTATTATTATTCAACTGGCATAATGGAAGTGTGTGTTTCTTTGTATCACAACTATTAACATTTTACAGTGCAAAGTGCAAGAATATGCATGATTCAGAGCAGAAGAAGCAATATACACAAATACTGATGGTTTGTCGACTATCTGACTTTTGTTTAATTTTATTTTGTGATGTTATTCCTTTATGTTACTTGCCTGTAAAATGTTAACATGAATAACAGTACATGTTGGCTTTCCACGAATAAAGAAGAACTTGTGGCATCTTCTCAAGTTCATTGAGGATCAAATGGCATGGGCAGGAAAACTACGTGTAGATTTCAAATATAATTTTTCACAATAATTAGTGTTGTGAAAGGGAGGAATCGTGAAACCCAAAGCAACCAAATGAAAGTCTATCTCTGAAGCCATATGACGCACTAGCTAAGAATGGGATCGACTTTGATCCTATGTACATATTACTGATCAATGATACTCCTTTGAAGGTGGTCTTGAATCCACCAAACGCTTGTATATCTCCTTCCTCTTATAAAGGATACCTAGATGATAGAGAGGTGATTGATTTTTTGTTTCCATACTTGATGGCATTAGCAAACTTTAAAGGCACGGGGTCGAGTTTTGTTGAGATGCTCCCCTATGAGTGGCATGTGATTGAAATTGTTGCTTCAAGTTCTAGTATACTATGTAGCTTTGTACCAAATTTATTTTTTAAATGTTAGTTAGTCAATTTATGAGTGTTTCTGCATCTTTTGTAAATGTGAAGATCTAAAATTCTTGTTATTAGCACATTGTACTAAGGGACATCAACAAAAAATGTGTATGCTATGTTGGTAAATTTATATTTGGTGCTTCTTTACATTGGACCATTTAAGTCAATTAAAGGCGTTTGTTACTATGTTTATCGATGCCATGCTTATTTGATTAGAAATAGTAGTTGTAGACTTTCTTTGTGTACATCTTCAGTTGAATAGAACCATGAAGCTTGGAAGCATTGTAATATATTATTCAAAAGAAACATTCTGCAAAGTTACTAAAAAGGAACATTGCTTTAAAGTTTTTTAAATGTGAATAAGAGAAGTTATATTAATAAAAGTTAAAGATTGATGACTGGTAAGTCAAAATCAGCATAAAGTTTTGTCTTTCTTGATCATATTGGCAGCAATATTCAAAACCTTACTCTTTCTCCTTTCTTCAACTCTATGTAAACAATTGTTCTCTTGAGCATGGGATTGAATGGGGAAATGAAATTCCCTCCAAGATTCTCAACCACAAAACTTACAAGGAAATGCTTTGCAAAATCTTGTTGTGCACCTCGAGAAGGACACGGTACATAGTTTTGTAGCCCTTCACCTTGTATTTTACACATAGCATTGAAAATTTTATCTCTACAACTACCTCAACATGCACTACGAAAATCGGTGCATCCTTTGAAAGGGCATAAATTCTTGTGCTTGAAAGGAGTTTTTCATAATATACACCATATAGCACTTTATTACACCGATGCTGAACATATTACCCCAGCCATCTTTCACCTCCTTCCATGGGATTGTTTTTTATTTCTTATAGAGTACCACATAATAGTCTTCATTATCTACATTTGTGGGTCTAGTGATAATAGCAAAGTGGTCCCGCATCTCAACCATGTCAGCTACTACTAGTTACTCCTTATCTTGCATCATCATGTTCTCCTTTGCCATGGTCATAACCAAAGAAGTTCCACATCATCTGAAGTCCAGCAAAGGAGTAGCATCTAGCATTTCCCAAAAATTGGAGATTACCAATATAAGTATTGCTAAAATATAGACTGTCAAAAAAACATGTGCCCGAATGGATAAAATACAACAATTTAAATCGATAAAAAGCCATACCTTGAAACAAAGTAAATGGGTGTGCTCCCTTGAACTGAGATACTACTCCATCATACCAAACCTAATGGCATTTGAAATTGAAGCCTTGAGACTCCAACCATTGGTGGTGGAGAAAAAAATAGGGTTGCACAAGCAAGGTTTCATGTGTCTAGTCATTAGAGATGTAAAATATGGCTTACTTCTTTCTTTCTCCCATTTGCTTCTTCTAGTAGCATATATGAACCAAGATACTGCATTGGTCATTATGCGAACGCATTGTTTGGATTTCATTCTATACTTTAAATATATAATTTTCAACAAAGTCCACAATTGATACCATCACATCATCAGGAAAGTCATTGATGCACTCTTTGAATTGAGAGTGCTGCTGCCAGAAAGTGTAGAAATTATGGGCTATGAAAGTCGATGTACTTTAAGAATTATGGAATGATGACAAATGGATTTGTGTGCTACCAAAAAGTGTAGAAATTATGGGCCATGAAAGTCTTGATGTACTTTAAGAATTGTGGAATGATGACGAATGTATATGTCTCCTTGTATAAGAGTTTTATCCTCTTCTTTATGACACCCCTTTTGGTTTCCTCATTGACATACTCATTTGAGTCCCACTTGATTGATGCACCATTTGCATCATTCAGCTCCCTCGGATAGAAAAATAGCCTTGGAAATCGGGAGCATTTTCCCAGCGAGCAATCTAGGTTATGCCATTCAGCATTGGTTATCTTTTGACACGCTGTTCAAGTCCAAATATCTTTTTATGGATGGATATATGCTAGTTTAGGCAACACACTTTTCTTTCCCATCAAGTCTGCACACAATACAAACACAATCACATACATCTCCATGTAGGGATAGTCTCATGGAGTTTACAACTAGACAAAATCCATTCAAGCATGGTACACACAACAAGAAGTACTCCTTTCCTTTAATTTTTTGATGAAGTAAGAGTTGAGATATTGAAATGCACGGAAGACCATGACTATTATGGGATGTTATTCTTTGAAATTTATGTAGAATTCAGCCTACACAGTATGCCAAGAACAAGGGGTGATATACAAATATATATGTTGCTTTGAAGAATTCCATGATTGTGAAAGATCTTAACTTGTGCATTCTACTTTAACTAAACTCTTTAGCACTAATAGTGCTATACTTACATGCTAACATGCACTTTCACTATTCTGTACTAATATTACTATTAGCACTATAGCACTATGAGTATAATTAGTACTAATAATATTGTGAGTACTATTAGTACTCTTAGTGATATTAGTAATATCTTTACTGTAATTGCACTATTTAATACTAATATTACTATTAGGAATAATATCACTATGAGTAGTATTAGTACTAATAGTACTGTGAGAAGTAGTAGTACTAATAATGCTATTAGTACTATTAGTAATATTAGTGCTATTAGAATTATGTGTACTGTCCAAAATTACTATAGTATTATGTACTACTATCTCAAAGCATCAATATTGTCTAGTACTATGCAACACTATTTAGTACTAGTTGCATTATATAATGTAGTACTACATGTATTGTAATTACACTGTTTAGTACTAATATTACTGATAGTACTATTAAGACTATTAGTACTCTCAATGCTATTAGTACTATATGTACTGTAATTACACTATTTAGTACTAATACCACTATGAGAACTATTAAAACTAATAGTACTGTGAGGTAGTATTAATACTAATAGTATTGTGAGTACTATTACTACTTTCAGTGCTATTACTACTATCTTCACTATCCAGATTACTATAATGCAATTCAGAACATAATAGTAATATGTACTACTATGCAACACTATTTAGTACTAATTGCTACTTTCAGTGCTATTACTACTATCTTCACTATCCAGATTACTATAATGCAATTCAGAACATAATAGTAATATGTAATACTATGCAACACTATTTAGTACTAATTGCATAGTATAATGTAGCACTATTTAGTACTATGTAACAAGACAAGATTAAGTATTATGGTACTAGATAGTACTACACTATAGATAAAAGTGTTTAGTATATAATTCTATTCACTGTAGGGTGTTACTAATTGATATTGAATGACTTTATTAGTACTACTTAGCATTACTTTTAGTACTTGATAGTACTTAATGGATAACAAGTTTTAGTACTAAATGGCATGTAAGAACCTTTTAACAAGATAATTTGTAGTGTTATTTAGTACTGATGGAACAATTTATTACTAGTTAACTACTACTTGAGGGTACTATTTAGTATTGGATGGTACTATTAGTAATGGATGGTACTACTTTATACATAAAAGTGTTTAGTGGATGGTACAATTTAGAACAGGATGTTACTATTTACTATTGGATGGCATTTTTGTGATATTTAAAAGTAAATAGTACTTAATGGATGAGACTATTGAGTAAAAGTAAATAGTACTTAATGGATGAGACTATTGAGTAAAAGTAAATAGTACTTAATGGATGAGACTATTGAGTTCTTAAATGATACTAATTAATATATAGTTAAGTGTACATTATTCTGTAGAAGTGCTACATGTGAAGACATAAGAGGACATGTTTCTGTACTAATTAGTTATATTTAGTACTTTATAGTACTATTTACTCTAAGAAATGGGTAGGATGTACCTCTATGACTCTCATAAAATGGGTAGGATGTTCTTCATATTGCTTCTGGCCAATCCTCTTTTTGCAAATGTCTTTCTTTGATTGGAGACACCCTTGTATTGTTTATCCAAAAATCTATAGCACATAGACAACCTCAGGAGGACGACTCAAGCTGCCATTCATGTGCCTCCGACCACCAATATCCCATTTGAAATCTTGATCCTTTATGCTAACAAGATGTTCCTTAAAATTCCGTGGATGAATACAAAAAGCTTTTGAAACTTTGTTGTCACTGATTGGTAATGTGTTATTGCCTATTGGTAATCATGTGCAATGCAAATCTCTTCACTACCAACTTATCAGCACTATGTGCTCCTTTTACATGAGCCAGAGACCTCTTGCAGCAGTTATCCACAATTAGAATTGATACAATATGATTTGGGAGATCAGTTACGTCCAAAACCTCCTTAATTTTTGGATGTTACAACATCCTAGCCTAAATGTTAGCCTTCATGCTCAAGTCAAGGTCGCTTATCACTTTGTTAAAATGTCACACCATTAACAAAGAAAATGCTGGATCCGGACAACCACCAAGCCGGAACACCACTAGAACATCAGAGCCGTGGCCTAGTCCGGTGCATTTAGCACTATACTCTAGTCAGGTAATTAGGCCATTATGGATGTAAACTACCCATGCTCAGGGCACGATGCCATCTCTTGTACTGCTCCATAACTGTGCATTAAGCACTATAAAGATGTAATGGAAATATGTACATAGACTGTTGGGTGGTGATTAATTTTTTTTAAAAAATCATTCTATATATCCATCTGGTCTATCATTCTACATATCCGTCTTTTAAGTCTTCTTTTTGTTAATGTTTATGTTTTTGATTGGGTAATATATACGAGTAGATATATGTAATCGTTATGTTTTCGTATCTCTTTTAAGATGAATACAGTATTCTTTTGTGTCTTTTTGTGTATGTTTTTTGTATCACACTGGTGTATTGTTGCGCACATAACTAGACACTCAGTAGGTTGATCGAGTAGTAGTCACCTGACAACACTTTGGCGACCACGATGTTCTTGTTGCTTGTTTCACTTACTGTTTGTTATCTTCTATGTTTGCATCCATCATTCATGTCTGCACGTGAACTACACTACTTGATGATGTGGCTAAAAACTCAAGAACTTTAGTTTATTAACTCTGGCTCGAAATCATCTCTACCATAATAACCATTGTTCATACCACCACCCCCGCCCCCACCACCCCCTCCCCGATTTCTACAATACAACATGCTTCAACAGCGACCAACTATCATGGTGAAGTATCCAAAATTCTCTGGGAAATCCTCAGAGGATGCAGATGCCCACGTCCTTCTCTTTGACGATGACAGTGCCTAGCGGGTGAATGTCCCCAAGCCTGTTGTGACTAGAACCTCCTTTGTACCAGCTTTACAAAAAAGTGCGGCTCTCTGGGCTGCTCAAGATGAGTATGCACATTTCTTGACATATGATGCAATTTGGCCTTTCAAATATTTTGGGAACATAAAACATCTATGCATGTGCTTGTTGATAAGCTCAGTCAGATGAACCATAAGAACCTCACGGAGACTATGCTGCCAAGTTTCAAAAGCTTCTTTGACCGACTGGATGCAGCCAATCGACCGGCGAAAGAAATACTCAATTCCTCTTCCATGAAGGGATTAAGCAAGCAGTTGAAAAAAGGAAAATTGTTGGTGGTAATCTCACAACAATCACTCTAGAGCAGCTAGTTGAATCATCTCTCACGAAAGAGAGAGTGTTGGTAGGGCCTGTCAAAACTCAAGAGAAAAGGTAAGAGGAAGTCGAAAAGGTCCACTTTTGACTCTTCAGAGGAGGAGGAGGATGATTCTCATGACTCAACATCAAGTGAGGAGCAGGAGGAAGATCGCAAAATAAGGTCAAAGAGCAAGAAGGCAGGAACAGTCAAGGAGTTGGCTGCAGCCATGGCTTAGTTGACCAGTGAAGGAGCAAAGTCCCCTCCCAAAGTTCGGTCAGGTACTTGGTGCTCGAGGTGTCGGAATCACAGACATGGAACCAAAGAGTCCAGCTTAAATGAGCTTTGGTGTGCCATTTGCACGATAGCCACACACAGCACCAAGGCATGTAGATACAATGGGAGAAGAGTGCCTCAGCAACCTCTGCAATACAAGCCCCAGTGGTGGTGGCGGTAGTTCAACCCAGCCCATCGATGGCTCCGCATGATCCATACCAAAGGGGCCAACATTTAGCCCACGTGGAAATTTCCCTCCGAGGGATGTGGTCAGTGCTCAACGGCGTGCTTTCACATACTTCTATTGCCATGCCCCAGGTCATCGGAAATTCGATTGTTGCGATATATCTAGAGAAAGCATAGGGCCGAGGTGGAAGAAGCCCAAGCTTCAATATCATGCCCGCGAGTAGTGAATGCTGTGGAAATCCAAGCTTTAGACAAGCATGAAGAAATCAAGCCAACCACAGAGGTAGTGGAATCATTAGCCATGGTAGTGACCAGGTCCATGCAACCCGAGACTTTGAAGGTGGGGAAAGATCCAACCTCAGATAAGCAAGGGAATCAAAATGTGGTCACCTAGCAAGAGCAACACAAGGTTTGCATGGAGGTGTCCACCGATTGGGTGTAAAAGCAGGAAGATCAGGAAGTGCTGTGAAAGAAGGAGCCAAACAAGCCTCAACAGATCTATCGACAGGATGCAAAAGTCACCATACAGCCAATTAATCTAGTCCAACAAACCCTGGACCAAGGAGGATATATGTCCTCAACATGGGCAAAGGAAAACCCTTAGAAAGGTGCGGAGGCATCAGCAGGAGAAAGGGCCATCAGAGAGAGAGAGAGTTTAGCTAATAGTAGGCAATACCATCTGGAGACCTGTGTGAGAGATGCAGAGGGAGACTTGTCTGTGGCAGCTACACATGTAGACCTATTTGAGAGCTTAAGAGGGAGACCTCTATGTGTGTGTGTGTGTGTTTGTGAAAGAGAGAGAGTAATCTAAGGGACCACCTCGTGAGTTGAGCTAATGAAGGCAACGTGCTATCTGTGATGCGCTCCTTCATATTACTAGAGTGAAGCACTCATAGTAAACAAGAGAGAGAGAGAGAGAGAGAGAACGAGCTGGACTATGATATGCTTGAGATACGCTTGTAGGAGTTTTCTTTAGGTACTGCATCATTATGTTGATAATCTTGAGAGCCAACAAGCTCCGTGATGAGAAAGAGTGTAAGGTTGCCACACGAAAATCAAGGTTCTCCCCTCGGGGGGTTCACTATATGTAAACCCTCTATATCACATGTGTTCAAGGCCTACTTTAAAAATCCCTTATTTGTGAATTTTTCATGAATAAAACACACCCTTTTTATATTCATGATATGAATACTCCTTTTTAATGGTACCCTTATGTACATAAAAAATGTGTAAAAAGTCCCTTCTATTGAACCCACGTGCTACGCTTACATATTTATGAGTGACCCCCCCAAGCTCCCGAGTAGATCTATAGCTATGTAGCTGTGCTCCTTTCTTGGGAGAAGTACTTGAGAATTACAAGAGACACTAAAATACACTAAACCTCCAAGAAGCTACAAAGTTACAAACCAGTCCTATGCACGCACATCATGATTGTTTGGTACTATTTACATGCTATAATGGTTGATTGTTTGTGCCACGTTGATCCACATTAAGTAGGCAATGTAAAACTTCTACTAGCCTTGCAACTATAGCCCTCAAACTTTGACAATGGCACAGGTTTAATTAAATCTTCAATCTGTTGTAGCACTTCTATAATCAAGCTTTTGCAAGCTTAATTGACATATAATTTGCTATTAAATCCCCTACAAACTTGTGTTAATTATTGTAGTGCACCTTATTAAAATTCACTTGAATTAATACCAATCTTTGTGTTGCTAATTATCCTTTAGTCAAAGAAGTATCAAGATCTGTTGCACAACTGTGATGACTGCACCATTGTTCTACAGAACTACACTCAGCACTATAATCTACTCAAATATGCATCAGAACTATAAACTACATTGAAATCTATTTAGAATCTTCAATTAACACCAATTCTTGATAAGAATTGCACCAAAAATTGTACAGTAATCTTTAATATCCTCCAAAATTGTTGAGATTCCCTCCAGAAACTAGGCAAATATAGAAGGAAACTAAGGTTTATGAATAGATTTGATGAAAAGAAGCATTAGACTAATCAAGGAGATTTAGCAAGAAAAGTCCAAGAAAAGAACTCTGAAAATGGCTAAAAACATGAATTCAAAAATTAAGAAAATCAAGATTTTCTCAAATTTGTATAAAAATTAGATTTTTTGAAATTTGTAATTAGCATATACCAAAAAATTATTATCATTAATCCCATTGCTAATCCACTTAAAATAGAATCAACAAAAAATCTAAAAATTATGTAAAAGTACTAATCCAAAAATAGATTAAGCATTCACTCCCTAATCAAAATATTTAGATATAAGCCAAGAGCTCTGATACCAACAATGAAAGGAAGCTACACCTAGATTAGCCTGATTAGCCTGGATAAGAAAGTAACCTAAAGGTGAATAAGATACCCAAAGAGTCAAATGATATTCAAAAGATGTAAAAGGTTACAAATAGACCTAAGGCTAGTACATTTCATAGTCCTTGCAAGGCTGTCATGCCCCTAACACCACAAGTGTAAATGCCCCTAATGCCCCATGTGCCTAGGCCCATTCCCCATATGCATGTGTAAGCCTAAAATCTCTTTGTTATAAACCTAGATTAGCATGGGATTAGCATAGCTTAACCTAGATTAGCCTAGATTAGAAAGAAAGCTAAAGGTGAATAAGATATCCAAAGAGTCAAATGATATTCAAAAGATGTCAAAGGTTACAATAGACCTAGGGCTAGTGCCTTATATAGTCCCAAGCCCTCATACCCCTAACACCACAAGTGTAAATGTCCCTAGGCCCCATGGGCCTAGGCCCATTAAGCCTAAAATCCCTTTGTTCAGGTAAGTTCAAGTGCATTCGCAGAGAGTTGTGAAGGGTGATAAGGTATTATAGAAGTTTAGTTGAAATATCAACATGCATGCTAGAAAAAACCCCCTTCTCCATGTTTGCATATTCATAGCTATGGACTATGAAATATACGAAAATTGCATTATAAGACTTTTATCACAAGTAGATTGTGCAAATGTGAACGTAAATGTCATTTTAAGGTTTTTATGACAAGTAGATTGTGCAGATGTGAACGTACATCATTTTAAGGTTTTCATGACAAGTAGATTGTGCAGATGTGAATGTAAATGTCATTGTAAGGTGTGAATATGATCTGTGAACGTTAGGCTTTCATAACCCCAACTTCCAAATGTGATCTGGTGAATATTTGAGGCTCACCAAACGTGGGCCACACACATGTGTCGAGCCATAATTCCACATGACTTGCCCACACATCCTATTAGAATGATATATATTAAATTTCACCAGTAAAATTTTAACCTTTAGCCAGCCTTTAGCGTAAAGGCATCTGGAGTTGAACTTTGCTTATTTGTTGATGAGGCTTTTCTATAAGAACCATTTTGTAGGCATGAGGGAACTAAAAGCCTTACTGTTGGCACTAACTAAGTTTGGAGTGGATGGTTGTGGACTTGGCCTAATAACTTAGTGTAGTCACAGCCGCATGATGGTTGTGGGACTAGCCTAACAACGTTGATTCCTTATGCATGCTATAAAATAAAATATGCTAACTTGACCCCATGCCTCAACTTTCAAGCCTCTGAATGTGGGAGACCTTTGTTTTTGAACGGGAAAATGGTAGGTAGTAGGCGATGGACAAATTTACTCCTATTCACGCAAGTGGTGGAGACTAGCACCCTGCAAGGCATAGGAGGAGCCTTAAAGACCCCTCGTGCCTTCGTGTTTGTTGATGATTGATACTCACGACCAATAGTGAAAGAAACCGGTCAGCGGTCACACGTCTCGTGTCTTTTCGTTTGAGGCTTTGAGCTCTGACTGTGAGGTGTTACCTCGTCAAGTCAGGCTGCTCATCGCCCTCTCTCTACCTCCAACGAACACCGGAGGGAGCTGTTTGCATTTAGTGCCCTACTCACTGTGCACGGCTTTAACGAGGGGGCGGTTCACACGGGTGGCGGGCGAGCACCTCTCTCTCACATCTAGTGTAGCCTCTAAGCTTTTACAAGGGCGGCCTGCAGGCCGGCCCCACACTGCGCTTGTATGTAGTGGTATGTCCTTGTTTCCGGACTCTGGTGGCCACTGCCCACCAATGCCTTTACACTTCGCCAGAAGAAAATCTTCTCCTCAAGGCCCCCGAACATGCCAACGTTTGTATGAGTTTGTACTTGAAGCATGGACCATTGACTTTCGTGGCCACGTTGCTACTTTGCATGCATGTCCACAAAATAATGCACATGTATTCAATGTAGTATGTGTGTGTACTTTTTTTTAAAGATTTGGACCCTTGGATTGCTTTTTAGAGAGCCCAACCACAAGGCCCACACTTTTTATGCCCTTCAGAAAAAGTCTACCATTCACATTACCCTCAGTGTACTTTCAAGCAAGATGGATTGGAGCGTACGAGTGTTTAGGAAACATTTCTCAATGAACTTGGCATGAATCCTTCTCACCATGGGTTGAAGAGGATTTTTTTAAAAAAACAAGCGTTAAATTCTTCATAATTTTATCCAGTTAGCTCTATAATTTGCAAGAAAATTTTCCACCATAATTTCATTCAATTATTACTATTTTCTGAAAAATCGAAGGTAGCATTTTCCTCAAGATGAGGTAGATTTTTCAAAAGCTAAGCAGGCTCTAGGATGAAGCGAACCCATCTCTGGAGCATATGCACCCGATGGACTATGGGAGCCTATGCTATTGAGTTGACAAAGCTGAAAAGCTCGCAGAGAAATGACAAATAATTATTCTCTATAGGTAATGATGCTAGAAATTGCCATACTACAAGCTTGTAAGTTGACATATAAAATTTTAAAAAAAATCTTCTTGGCAAACAGCACCGATGCTCTTTTGGGCTCCCCCTTCGGCTAGGAGGGCTCACGGTGCTCCATGGAGTGTCACATGGAATGTGCTAATCTAGAAAGGCACCTAAACGTGCTCTTATTAAAAGCTAATACTTTCAACTTTCAAGAGATTCACCTAACACATAATTTCTATCCTATTGCAAAAATTAGGGAAGTTTAAGGATACTAATAAGAAAAAAATCGTTGAGCTTCTTTGTGGTTGTGAGGTGAACACATAGGATTTCGAGCTTCTTCATTGGTTATGAAAGGCTTTCAAGCCATTCAAATAGTAACCAGTTGTGAGGTGAACACATATGATTTCGAGCTTCTTCATTGGTTATGAAAGGCTTTCAGGCTATTCAAGTAGTAACCGGTTGCAGTGCCAATTTCACAAAACATGGAAATTGGCCCATAGTCAGCAAAAAATGTAGTTTGAAAAGTCACTTGAATCATGATATTCTAGGAAGTTCTCCCCCGCCCACCTCATGGGGACAGTCAGTCCCCTTGAAAAAATGTATGTATATTAGCATTACATGGAACATTATTAGCATTTGCATTCCATGTAGCGAATCACATTATTTCTCCCCCTAGAACCCTCCAACATACTCCCCATGCATGTTCATGCTATAATGTTACCATGTTCTTGTTATTATAGAATAGGATTATAGGATGTCGTAAGGATAAACTTTACACCCTACCTTAAATTTCAAGATTAAAGGTTTACACAAGTACCTTGACCTTCGAGCGGTGACACCCACCACACTGCTTTTAACAAAATTTACTTGGGATGTCCTCGTGTCAGTGTTTTCAAAGGCAAAAAAAATTTTAACAGGATTTTCAAGCCCAGTGACCTTTAAACTTTCAACACTAAGATGTGGTGCTTGCGGCCAGATAGTAGTTCATCCCCCATATACCCCCAGATAGATGTGGTGCTTGCAGCCAGATAGTAGTTCATCCCCCATATACCCCTAGATAGATGTGGTGCTTGTTGCGGCCAGATAGTAGTTCATCCCCCATATACCCTTCCATTTTACTTATATGCCACATTGGCTAACCCCATACACCCCACCAGCACAATCATGCCATGCTCGCTAGACGTGGTACTATGTTCTCGTTGTTCTAGGGGCCCATTTTCACCCATCTCTTGGTTTGGATTCACACAAGTCAAGTGGTTGGGAAACTAGCAATCAAACCCAGGGGCCCATTTCCACCCATCTCGTGGTTTCATTTGCACAAGTCAATTGGCTAGGCAACTAGCAATGAAACCTAGTTTGGCAACTCAACTCGCTAACTCAACAACACCTAGCTCAGAATTGTTGAGCACAACCAACTTGATCAAGCCTTCTTCTCATTTTTACCAAAAAAAAAAGTTACAACCATTGAACTAAAATAAGTAACCTTACCTTGGAGTTCAAAATTGCACCTACAATCTAGATTGGCCTTCAAGTGAAATTCGTAACTCAACAAAATGTACCTAGGTGACCTTTTTTTGAAACCCAATTTTCAAACTTTGGGTTTCTTTTGGAGGTTCAAATGGGCTTTACGTTCACATTGAACATTGGGTGATCATTTAAGTTACTTCACTTGATAGAGTCAAGTGGCATTTTTAATAAAGTGAGCTCAACACACCACCTAAATCATTTAACATAGTAGCTCCTAGCATGGTTGCCTATATCCAGACCCGATATGAACTAGTTTGAAATCTTGGGGCAAAATGAACCCTTGAGGAATAGATCCTTCGATAGGAAGATTGGATGTGGTGTTGGCTACCCAAGACGTTGTCGGATTTGATATGAACCTAGACTGTAATCAAATTGGATATAATGTAAACATGATTGGGTATAATGTAAACATTGATTGTAATTAAGTTATTGGTATTGGGCCAATCCTTGCTTCTGATTAACATACTTATTAATTACACACGATTAGCACAGAAACTTGAAAAGGAAGGGGGGGGAGGGGGGTCACTGAAAAATGATCGCACATGCATTCAATTGAAGAGGTTTTATTTTGCGATGGAGTTTAACTTATAAAAAATGTACGTATAGAGGGGTTTTTTAAACCAAACAATTGAAGGAATCTTTACAAAGTGTTACTTTTATCAAAATGAAGGGACTTGAATTGATTGTAATGATATAATGAATTGATCATAATACAATGTATCCAATATATTTTTGAGTGCTATAAGCAAGACTTATTGACTCGGGGGGTTCACTTAAAAATATGTGCGATCATTAGGAAAGGTTTTTAAAACCAAGATTCTGAGAAAAATTTACAGAAATCTATGGTTTCAAATGACATTATGAAAAAAAACCTGTAAGTTTAAAAAAGAAAAGGGGTCATTTTATTAAGTTAAAATTCACAAAAAACGATACTATTCTTTAATACCCTTTGAACGCACGTTGTATGTAGGCCTTCATAAAAGTACACCCCTCTAGCTTATTGATCACGAGACAAGCAACCCATCTTAGTTGACCAAGGTTTTGAGAACATTCTAGGGGTTAGTTTAATCGGATGGTGTATTTTGCCATTTCCACTAATTAATAAACAACACAAATTTTACAAAAAAACTACACTTGAAGATGCCCATTTTATAAGGTCCAAAAAAACATTACCCCTCACTGCAACTAGAAATTTAAAGGACAAACAATTCTAAACACATGCATGAAATAGCAAAGCTTTATTTGGCCATCTCGAGTTGCCAGTATAAACCATTCTAACTTCCATGTACAGTGAGATTGACAATGTTTCAGAGTGATCATTGTACAATATAGCCTTGGAACCTTTACATGGATAACAATGAAGCTCTTAAGCAGCTTTTTGGCTAACAGTTGTCAATGATCTAGAGTTGAAGAATTCATGACACTAGGGGCGAGGAGCACAAGTGGTATCAAACAGGAGTTCCCTTACCAGATTATTAATCTGGGCTGCATTTTGCTCACACAGCAAGGTGTCAAATTGATGAAAGTTAAGGTCTTCTGTCAAGCCCATTGCATCAAACGCTGTGGAGACAACCCCATGATGATGATGATGATCAGATAGCGCCCTTGATGATAACATGCCACCTTCCACCTCTTGATTCGTGGAGTCTCTCGTGCTATTATCATTATTACTGTTATTGTTATTGCAATTATCATAATAATCCAAATCATCGTCAATCAGCATATCATGGCCCCTGTGATTGTTCCCTAACATTGTAGCATCCTCCTGCACCTCGCTTAGGATGGGCTCATTCTTCTCGCTCCTCCATGTAGATACTAGATTAGAGGAACTATCATCCACTTCAAATAACAGATCGTGCAGGGTATCTGCTAATGACAGGCTAATCATGCTATCATCAATCTGATTAACCATAATATCCCCTCTTGCTGCAGGTTTCTGAGGATTCTCCACGTCGGCATCACGAGCTTTATCCATCTTACTATCACGTGATGATTTTGAAGTATATTGAAGAGAGTTTCGGACTAGATTATTACTCTCGAGCAGTGACAGCTCTTGTGTTTTCCAAGATAATCTCCCATTAAGACCAAGCTTAACAGCTGGGGTCATGCTCTCTTGACAAGATTTAGTTGATGATCCAACATCAACACTCTCACAGCTACTAGAAGCGGAGCCTGAACTAATATTATTGATATTAGCGGTTGAGGGGGTACTGCAATTTGCCAGTAGTATATGATGCTTCGTATGATCTTGCATCAAGTCCAGCTGTCTGTTAAAATCCAAACATGAGAGCCCAGATTGATTACGCTCCTTGAACTGGCTCTTAGAGGGGTGATTAGCTGATGAGTTAGTGCTTAAGTTGAAACCAGCTGGCCAATTAAGTGAGGATCTAGAACCTTTTTTGGACTCTTTAGCAAGCCTTGCCTCAGCTTCAAGCCTGGCATTCTCCCATTGAGCGAGGTGGCTACAGCTAGAGACCATGCTGCGGCTAGTAGGAGAACCTTTGGAGGAGCTTTCTGATGCTTTATGATGCAGCTGGTGTGTGGTGTCTGTGAATATTAAGCCCATCTTCTGTAACCTTTTCCTCAGCACAGTGTTCCAATAGTTCTTGATTTCATTATCAGTCCTCTTGGAAAGCTGAGACGCTATGAATGCCCACCTAATTGGAAAAATCATAAGGATTAACTAATCGAATTGAGTTTTAATTATCGATCGATTAAAAAAGTGGTTAATATCAATGGAAGTATGGAGAATAAGAACTTATTGATCAATGGAATGAGAATTAGAGAGTGGAGAATATAATTACTTGTTGCCCACTAGTGCATGCAGCTGGATTATCTTCTGTTCTTCGCTATGGGAGAAGCACCCTCGTTTGATATCAGGCCTAAGGTAGTTGGTCCAACGCAGTCTACAGCTTTTGCCACACCTTAGGAGACCTGGAAAAATAAAACAGCATAACAAAACCAGAATAGCGTGAAGCTCAAGCTCAAGCGCGCTCTCTGTGTGATCTCTCTCTCTCAGAGAGTCAATCAGTTCATTCACGTACACAATTGTGTTCTAAAGTAAGCCATGAAACATCACCACATTTCTTAGGTAAAGCTCTCCAATTCCCATGGCCATGCTGTTTGATGAAATCAATTAGCTTCTGATCTTCTTCGGGAGTCCATGGACCTTTTTTTAGCCCCTCTTTTTGGCAGCAAGGGGTGCGACCCATACTAGTAAAACAAACACACACACAAACAAACAAAAGAAGAGAGAGAGAGAGACACGCAGATGTGTGTGGGAGAGAGCAATGAGAGGGGACTAAATATAGAAGGGCGTTATAAAGAAGCTAGAACTCAAAGGAACCGATCGAACAATTGCTTCCCATCATTGCTCTCAGCCTTAGGCTTCAGGTCTAAGTACGGCCTCCTGGTGGTGGTTGTAGTTAACCCCACTGCCTTTGGGTGTTCACACTCACTCCCTTTCCAAGTTCCAATCTCTAACATGGTCAACTTTATGTGACTTTGCACGGTCATGATGATATACATACACACAACCTTGTTAGCCTTGCCAATAGTTTGCCTATCAAGTCACAAACCTAAAAGACATCTTCTAAGACTTTTTGAGTTGAATTTGAGCACTCAAGTGTCCAACAATTAAATGAACGAACAATTCTAGTTGTATTAATTAAACAGGTGCAAAGCAATTATTTAATTAGACCTTACATAAGGTCTTAGATTGTAGAAGGTGTCGAGCCTGGCCGCCCACCTTCACTCCCTTCAGTCTCAAGTTGCAATAGGCTCCCTTCAGTCTCAAGTTGCAATAGGCTGTAAGAGTGATATGGTGGTCTAGTTTTAGTGCTATGTGGCACAATTCACCTTCAAGAATCTCTAATGTTATTTTAAAATTTTAAACTACTTTAAATGCTTTAAAAATATTAAACTACTTTAAATGCTAGCTAAAGTAAATAAAGTGTTAAAATCAGTTTTCCCTTTTTCCTTTCATGCTCACTTAACTAATAGCATTAACAACACTTTGTTTGAGACAATGCTTATGCCCCATAGTTAGCTCTTCCACTCTCCCTCCTCCCCTCTCTAATCACGACCCGCTTCACCCACCCCCTCTTCGAAGCATCACAAGCCCGAGGTTTGCCTTGCCCAGCCTCTTCCACCAGTCACTTTTTGTCCATAACCTCATTCCCCCACTATATCCCACTCACGCCCCCTTCACAAACCCACCCCTATCCCTTTCACACATATTGGTCTTTGCAAACTACAATTTTACTTCATTGTGTTTCCAAACACACAAAAGGACATCATGCACACGAGATCTAAATAGCAACAAGTCAAAAAAGACATGTAGACATAGTCATAAAAAATCATTATTAAAAAGAAAAACATTTGGTGTGGGGTGGGTGTGTGTGCATGCGTGGTTGCTCTAATTGATGCAATGTAGAGAAAAAGAAAGTTTTCTTGTGAAGAGAACAAAGAAAAAGATAGAGTGCTCTTCTCCTTGTATGCTAAAAATAGGAGTTAAAATAAGCACTAGGAAAATAAAATATTAAACAAAGGAGTCTAAAGTAAACACTAGGAGAATAAAATATTCAACATGGCATATTCATAGTTGATTAAAAGCCACCAAAAAATGAACATGGGGAATGTCTAGTTGCGTTTTAACACTAGTTTGGTAACATGATATAGAAGTATCTTGGGATACATTTACATCTGTTAAGGGGCTATATTCAAAATGCTTTTTCGAGTTATCTATGATAAATTTTCGCATGCTACCTTTGCATTCTACTTCTTAGATCCATCTCCCATGCAAAGGAGAAAGGAAGAGGTTTGAAAGCTAGTTTAATTTAGTAGTGAGAGCTACTAGTAAATTTATATTTTTACATCTCTTTGTCTAGGCTTTTTACATATTCTCACACGTATGCGTTTATTGGTTTTCATCAACGAAAATGATTTTGAGTACCTCCAAGTCCACCAACTTTTGTTACCATAATAGTAATGACTTGAAAAAAAATTGAATGTAGTATATGTATTTTTTATGGGCACTAGGATGCTAGGTTTTCATAGAAAATACATGTGGATAAGTTTGTGGCATGGTAGCCCTTCATTTGTTGAGAGGAAAAGGAAATATGATGCCTTATTTAGCCTTCTTTTTTCTTCCAATTGTTTTCTAAACCTTTTAGCAATTTAGGTCACACATCTTGAAGGAAAAACGCATTAGTGAAATGATCACATAGGAAACAAATTGTAAAAACAAAAAAGAAATTTTACCAAAATAGGGGTAATGGCTCGCATTTCTCATGCCTCTATCAAGGTACTTTAAGATTCAAAAACTCCCCTATGGTAGTTTCTATTTTGTATTATTGGAACTATTAGCAATGCTATCATTTTCACTTCACAAAATGAAAACATAAAATTTTAAATGTGCCTTTCTTTTGACTTTTTTTAAAAAGTTGTGCTAAGTTTGACTCTATTTTAGGCAATGAACATACAAATTTAAACGGCCAATTTCTCTTTTCTACTAGATCTAGCACTACTTCCCTTCTTGAGAAGTAGAATGCCTAATTGTACACACTTTTTGCACCTCATTATTGATGATTTAAACATATACACATTCTCTAATTTTTCTTAAGAAAGACTTGATGGTGATTCTATTAGATCACTCATGCTTGAATCTTGTAACCTACCTTGAATAAAGCATGCAATCTTAACCTCGTTCCTAAATAACACTAGGGTGCCTCATCGAACTCCAATTTGTAACTCACATAGTGCTAACTAGCCAGCCTTGTGTGCAGTTTTAGTTCAACCAAATGCATTCAATATATAAGAAACCAAAATTATCACAATGGTCGTCACTAAAAAACCATGAGGGGTTCACTTAAAAAGATGTAAGTGTAACATGTGAGTTCACATCTGCGTTCCCTAGAAGGGGTTTAATTGACATTTTTTAGGTACATATAAAACAATGTAAAGGGCTCTTTTAATGGATTTTAAAAACAAATTGTAAGTTCATATATAAAAAGAAATTATTTTAAATACCCAAATTTATGGATAAGGGATTTCAAATTACCCTGATGTAGGTTTTCTATAGAGTGAACCCCCGAAGTAGTAAACTAATAATTAGCTTTCCCTAATTAATATTTTTGAACTCCAATTTCTCTAGGGTTTTATCTTTTTCATTCATATTCCAAGGTGTCATAATTCAATCTCTCATAGCAACTCTTTACCATGTTGTCCTATCGTCACCAACTCATTATATTCATGTATAACATCTCATATAATCATGCTCACTAATAAACAACATACATTTCATGTATAACATCTCACATAATCAATCTCACTAATAAACAACCTATAAGAATAGTGCCATGGACCATTAATTGCATCAATCATTGCATTGCCTCTGTAGTATATGAAGGTAAAAATCCATATTACTCATATCATTAATGTAACACTATTTAAAGGTTACTATTGAGAAGTTATGCATCATCAATGTCTAAAAAGAAGCCATCCTTTATCTCATGGTTGATGTTATGATCATGTGTTTTATTAACTTACTAACTTTGCTACTACTCTTCTACATGAAAGAAAATACAAGATACCATTATACTGAAACAATTCAAGGTCAATAAAATATCAATGCTCAATAATTTTATGGATATTACAAAAAGTGAGATTTCTTTTTCCCTATTGTTATTGAACTCACATCATGCATTTATGACGATAATAATGCCCTATCTTTCATCTCTTAGTTTTTTAAATTAACACGAGTACTATGATGATGACATTGCAACCTCACAATCGAGGCCCAAGACAAAGTCGTTCAAAAAGATAGCTACCAAAAAAAGAACCTTATATAGAAACAAAATGTCTTAAAGTTTTATAAAATCATACAAAATTACCTTAAGTGAAACTTTTGCTAAATGAAAATAATAAGATAGTGAAAAACTTACATTTAATATTTTTTTAAGCTATACGATTTTTAAATAAGCCTAGTGAGTTTTTAAGTATATTTTAAAAAAACGTAAAAGGTAGTTTAATATGTTAACAAGTTAAACATCACAAAAAGTCAAAATAACCCATTTCACATCATTGTAAAAACACTAAGCCAAGTTAAGATGTGAGAATCCAATTTAGAATGCAAGTCATGTATCCCCTTTTTGTTTCCAAAACTTGTTTGTGTGTGTGTTAAATGCAAGTTATTGATTTTTGCATCTAAGTCCCACATTTCATTATATATATATATATATTAGTCTTTTTGTATGCTTGTTTGCTAGTCAGAAAACAAAATATTTTTTAGTCTTTCTGTACGCTTGTTGCTAGATAGAACACAAAATAAGGCTAGTTTTTCTTTACAATGTAGATTATTTTATAAAACATCGTAGCAATTTAGAATGTGTTTCTACATATTAATTGTATAATTTACATTAAAAAATAAATTATAGCACTAACATTCTTTGCATAAGGCATGTTGCATATTCACACTACTTTGACGTACACGTTAAAGTAGCCTTGGCATGGACAATGATCTTGCATACCCACCACCAATGATGACCATTGTGAGGATGAGACTTTGGGGTGTGGGCCAAGGGAAAGGTGGTGGTGGTGGTGGTGGGGCGCTCGAGAGGGGGGGCGCTCGAGAGGGGGGGTAATTTGTTCTTGGGGGTAAAGATAGGAGTATGGTCTAGGCTTCTATAAATTTGGTTCATTAGGCTAAATGTCTAGGGGAAGTCAACAGAGGCTTTCGAAATGCTTGGCAAGGGGAGGTTGAATATTTTGAAAGGGAGAGAATCACTTAGCTATGTAGTTAGTTGAATATTTTGGAAGGGAGAGAATCATTAGAGAGGCTAGGCTGAATATTTTGGAAGGGAGTGAATGACTTGGATGAGGTTATTTGGCTAACAAGGAACAGTCTTTGTCAAAAGTGGTTATGGAGGTGAAGATGTTTTGGAATCATTTTCCCATGATTGGCATATGGTTAAATGGCTCTTCTTCACTCAATAGGACCATTTTCAATAATTTTAGAGTTGAAGAGTGATATATCTTAGGATTTGACACTTGATATGCCCCATCCATGGATCCTCTTCCTTTATGAGAAGTTCTTCTTGCATTATTTGTCAGAAATTATGAAACAACAGAAGCCAAGATCTTTGTAGACAAGAGAAACACAGAGATATGGAGAATCAAAAATTTTTGATTACTGTATGCAATTACAATAGATAGCTATGGCTTCCCAGCCGTGTGCTTCAGTGAAGAAGCTTTGATAGCTTACTAGAAGAAGTGAGAGCGAAGGCTGTATGCAAAAAGCATGGGTGAAGAGTGATTTTAGTGGAAAAGACTGTCTCGCTAAATAGAGCTTTGCGTGCATGATTTTTCATCATGCAATCATAAATGACCACCGAATCTATATTCCGATTGGCCCGCAAAGTCCGCATGGAGTTTAGCGCATAAACGGCCCTTCGGGCTGGGGGGAGTCATCCCCCCCCCCAACCCCCCTGCAGAGAGGGGCTCACGCCCCCCCTCCGCACCCTCCCCCAAGTAGGCTGGTGTGAAACTGCACGCCACAACAGACCCAAAATTTACAGTCCATATGTAGTAGGTGTATAATAACTCACTGCATATGCATGTAGCCTGGTTGGCAGTGTGCCAACCTTCTCTAGAATCGTCTCATGCTATCTGGCCACAATCGACCACCATTCGCTGTTTAAACCGGGACCTACCAGGCGACCCGTGCTACTCATAAATGCCTTCTCCTCATATAGAGGGGGCTCACAAAGTAGAGTTAGCCGGTGTATGCATAGTTACCTAAGGGTGGAGCAGATATCCAACATTATTTATACTCAACAAATATAAAATTTCCCTTCAATGAGGTAATTTCCAATGTGAAACATAATTTTTGAAACCTTAATGCTAATAACAGTGTGTGAATGAGTAAAATTTATGGAGGTGTTTATGGAAATTAACCTTGTTCAATAGATTTATTGATTTTTTTTTGTGATTCACGATACATTTCATGGGACATCAAATTGTGACTTTCTTCTATGTCAATGCATAATACATTTCATGGGGCATAAAATTGTGACTTTCTTCTATGTCAAAAGGAGCCAATTTATGGTCCAATATCTTTTTTGTTTTGGTATGCTATTCCGAAGTTGTGTTGGCTTGACTTTTCACTTTTCTTCCTAGAGGTCCATGATTGTAGCCATGTTTACTTGGATTTTGTTTTGATTCTTTTTATCTCTCCTTTGAGTTTATCTTTTGATATATTCTTTTATCTATTTTTCTTCTCTTTGGAGGTGCATTTGATAGATAGAATAATAGGGGTCCTTATAGTATCAAAGTTTGATAGCATATGCAACCACAAGAGATTTACCATAGTATTGACATTTTCCCGAGATTTAAAAGGCTAGTTGTTTTTCGCATGTTATCTTATGGGCTTGGTATTGGTGTTGGTATTTTCATCACAATTTACTAATGCATTTTATCAAAAATATTACTTACTTGTTGAGAATACATTTGACTTGAGAATATAAAAGAAATTTAATGAATAAGGTCCATGGCTCCAAAGAGGTCAATTTGTAATATCTTCAAATATGATATTAAAAGGAAATGCATTACTATCCACCACAGAAGGATTTGAGGATGTACTATCAGTAAATTCAGTAGATGATGTTCTATCAATTGATTCTATAGAATAATTGATTCTCAATGACATCATCATCCATAACATTTACATTATGAGCATCTCGTCACACAATTACCATCCAAAGCATTAGGGAAATTATCACCTTCTTCCATTTCTTTCCTCAACATCTTTATCTTCAAATATGTGTTTTCTTTTCAAGGTGCAGCTTGTATTACATACCACCCGAGGAAGCTAGTTGGAAGATAATTGCTCCATATTATAAGATTTATTGTGTTTTTTCCATTCTATAATAACAAAAAGCTAATATATAGAAGAAAAATAACATGCATTTTCTTAAAAATTATTACTCCTCACAATGTTGTGGTAGTATAAATGTATCACGACTATCTATCCATTACTTTTGTTAACCACTCTGGTTAACATGACCTTTCACAGGACTACCACATTACTCTTGCAATAATCCATCTTTTTTTTGTCACACCGCCCTAAGCGCCAATTGTAAATGAGACAAGGGATGTCCGAGCTTACGATTTGTGTAATGCCGGTCATAAGGAATTAATGTACATACAGCTAGTTAAACTAGGAAGAGTAGTTTTGGGCCCCCATTTGTGTAATTGGGCAGTCGACCATTGTAAAAAGTGAGCTCATGTATATAAAATATTTTATAGAATATGAAAATGGGAAAATCCCATTTTTCTCAATTGATTTTTGCTTTGTCTCTCTCACTCTCTCTTGAGTTTATGGTAATTTGCTTTACTGCTTGTGATTGTTGGTGTATGTGAATAGGAATAGTGTTCCTCTCCCTTCTCTCCTTCACTCCCTTCTCATTGCTCATCTTATTCGCATACGATTAGCATGAGGTAGAGGTTGAGCTCTCCATATCTCCTTCCTTCTTACTCCTACCTAGCTTGCTTGGATTTCTCTTTGGGTGACACAAAGAGAGTGTAGATTGAGCCCCTAGCGGCCTCACATCGAGGAGTTAACCCTAATAGGGTTGGCCAAGTGTAAGTCACCGGATTCAACCCTTGCAAAGCACTCTCTTCTTCTTTTCTCTTATGTTTGTGAGGTAGCATGTTAAACCGTTAACATCTTTGGCAATGTTGATGGGGATTAGCATTTGGCTTAGGGTCCTCTACTTGATTCATTAGCAGAGCTAGAGCTTGATTTTGCTCGGTTGGGATGCAAACCCACTGGTTGGTTGATTAACATTGTTCATTTTCTATTTTGTCAGAGATTACCCAGAGATTTGATCGTTAGTTGAGCATAGGAGCATTCAAGTCTTCACTGAGAGTGGGGAAGAAGTAAGTAAGTGCCCCTATTTGCCCTCAATATTCAAGCAATTTTTAATTTTTATGTTTTTCATCATGTTTAAACTTTTGTTTGATCATTCAATTAATCTCTATCCATTAGCTTCAACCATGCATTATAGCTATCAATAAGTAGCTAGAGATTAGATCTAGCTCCTTGTAAAAACAAAAACATCAAAAGACCCTGGGAAGGTGCCCAAATCAGTTGTTGATTGGAGAGCTTTTTAGGTGAAATTCTAGTTTGCCAAGCATCTCTGAGAGTCGAACGTTCGTGGCAACTTCAGGGAATGCTTGTTCCTTCCGCCTGCAACCCAAATCTGTTAGATTTTTTGCCTAAATTTGCCAGGAGCATTAAAATTAGTTTAACTGTATTTAATTAGGCCTAATGTGCATTAAAGTGTATTTAATGCACATTAGGCCTAACTGTATTTAATTAGGCCTAATGTGCATTAAAAATTAGTTTAACTATATTTAATTAGGCCTAATGTGCATTAAAGTGCAATTAAATAAGGAGAATTTTGTACTGTCAAACTGGCTATCAGACTTGTAATAAATAAGCCAATCAAATTAGAAAAAATCTCTGCCAGATAGTGCCATGGCCATTCGCCCACAAGCACACGTATGTTCCAACTCTCGCACACCCGTTCCTTCCTAGAGCCGGAAGCGAACGCCCGTTCCAACCTTAAAGTGAACGCCCACCACACCACCATGCCACGCCCGTTTCAATCAATCTCATCGCTCGTGAATGCCTGTTCCTTCAGAAGCGAACACCCATTCGAGTTTCCTTTTGCACCTTGCCACGCTCGTTCTAACCGGCTCATAAACTCATGCGCATGCTCCTTCGCGAACCTGAAGCGCAAACGCCCATGCCAACCTTTAAAGGAATGCCCGCATAGCTTGCCAGTAGAGAAGCGAACGGCTGTTCCTTCTCTCATTGAGGAGTGTATGCCAGTTCGCTCACAAGCGTACGACCGTTCCTTCACACACACACACACAAAAACATCTTTTCTTTTGGGGGTTCAGAGTAGTGAACCTATATTCCCATGTACCTACGCTCGGGTAGGTTGGTGAAGAAGTAAGCTCTTTAGATGCCCCTTCACAAATCAGATTGGACCCATCAATAAATACCGCGTGGAGTCGAATGGTGCTTGTCTTTGATAGTACCAGCAGCAGCGAGCATGAGGACCTCCCTATAGTGGACGAGGGACCCTAGACCCAGAGGCGAGAGAGCTTGAACCACAGTGCATGGACAGACCATCTGTCCAAGAACTTGCTCTTATCTCTCCAACTCATTCTCAGCAGCAAAGCCTTACGTCAAGGCTTTGCAATTTTATCCTAGGAAGCACACATTGTAGAAAGGCGACCCAAGGTGAGAAATATGGATCAACCTCAAGAAAATGCGGCCACTCCACCTCTAAACCCTAGAGTGGAAGTCACCCAAGGCAGGAGCCATCAAACCCAAATCCAACTACTAGAATGGAGACACCCATACCCATCTCAGGGGTAGTAGACTCGTTCTGAGCCCTTGAAACCTTGCCAAACCAAGAATCATGTCCATCTTTCGAGAGGCTTGAGTCATCACACCAGAGATAATGAGTCTACCCAGGCCCATCACCACAATAGGGCCCGCCATCCTATCAATAGTACCCACCTCAAGAGGTACACCCATTGTACCACAAGCAGGACCCCGTGGACCACAACCATGTTCTCCCAGAGGACAAAGACCCCCACTTGCCTACTATCCACCCAATACCGCTCTTCTACAACCTATTCCCCAACCTAAACCACCTGCACTATCCATGATAGTGTTGACACTTGAAATGTTAAGAATTGCCATGGAAATAGGGAGGGGGGTAGCTGCTGAGCATTAACCCCCCTGCACCAGTTCAACCTAGGCAAGAACGAACCAAACCAGCAAACATCTCAAAGTTGACCACCTCGAAGTTTTATGGAACAAGTGATCCCATTGCTCACCTGGAGATGTTTAATCAAATCTGCGAAGCATTTGGCCATATAGACGATCAGACCAAGATAAGTGCCTTTGGCCTCACCTTGGATAGAGAAGTGGGCCAATGGTTTAGATCCCTGAAAGCAGAAGATAAAGCTTCCTTCGAGGCTCTAAAAGAAGCTTTCAAGGTAGGGTACTCTCGTCAAGGTACTCGATGGAGCCCTATTGAACAGCTCAATAATGTCAAGGTAGGGTCCTCGTCAAGGTAGGGTACTCTCGTCAAGGTACTTGATGGAGCCCTATTGAATAGCTCAATAATGTCAAACAGAATGAGGGTGAAACCATCAGAGATTACATAAACAAAGTTAGATATGTCCACTCGCACTGTAATACCACAGACAAGTTCTCTGATGAGAGATTAATTAGGAGATTTCTGGAAGGACTCAAAGATATTCACCTAAACAACTCCTTATTTTCTTTGGGTCACACCTCTTTTGAACAATGCTGCAGAAGTGCTCTGAAGTTTGAGGATAACTTCAAGGGAACACGTTCCCACGATGGTGCATTAGAAGCCTCCTTCAAGACCACCAGCACAAAGCCTCATGAAAAGGGTAAGGAATCCACTTCTAGACAAAATGTGGAGCAACTAGCCACCACTCTAATGCAACAGATGACCTAGCAATGCAGAATCCACCAAATGCCGGGATCGAGAGGGGGCCATCCACATCTCTATCCTAGAAGGGAACTCGTATGGTGCCGCCCGACTTGTCCAAAAAACCATATTGGCACGGAATGTCCTCATCTGATACCCCGCCCAAGCCTCTATTGTACCTACTATGTGAAATGGGGAAACCACGAGATCTCTAACTGCCTACCATCACAAGGCTGCCTTGGCTCTGGCTTGAGAAATTCCCCAGGTACTACCTGCAAACCCCATGCAACCGCTGGCTTTGCCATCCCTTGCACATCACAATGCCCCCCAACCTAGCCATGAGGTGTCCCAAAAGAGGAATCCTAAGAGTCCCTGAGATGCCCCTACCACCCCCAGTTCTCCCACCATAGCCTTCGTTACCCAGAGTTGCACCAGCTCATCAGATAACCCTAACAAAACTCTTCAAGGATGAGAACGAGGGAGAAATCCTAGAGACTCCCACTTATGAAACCCAAGAGCCCACGAGTCCGCATGCACACATATTCTTAGTCACTATGTTATAGAGGGGGATCAAATGTATTGAGTATACCTTGTAGCCCCGATATCGCGAGCTAGGGATATAAATTGAACAACAAAAAGATTGCCCATACAGTGTTATGATTGTGGTGGCCCTCACCAAGTGGCTGAGTGTCCCAATAGGAATAGAGTAGCACGTGCTCCAATAGGTGCTCTAGCCTTGACACCACTGTGCATTGGATGTGATATCGATCATATGTACAAAGATTGCCCAGTATTACCCGAAACAATGGGAAAGGCTCATGAAGCAAATCCTAGCACCAACCTTAACCTGTCGAGTGTGAGAGATGGTTTCATTTGAGCAGTCCCCCTCAACGGAATAACCAGATTGTAGAATAGGCAAAGGGTTGCAGCACATGCTGCTACAAAGGCATCAACATCTCAAAGTTAGGACCAAGAAAGAACCTTTGAACAAGCCCAAATAACTCTGCGCTCACGAAAGAAGGCCACCAAGGTTAGGAAGGGACTGAGCCGAGTGATTATCAAAAGCGGTTCTCAGGCAGAACATCTCAAAGTCAGGACCAAGAAAGAACCTTTGAACAAGCCCGAGTAACCAGACTGTAGAATAGGAAAAGGCCCGTAGCACATGCTGTTGTGCAGAGGGAGCATCAACATCTCAAAGTTAGGACCAAGAAAGTACCTTTGAACAAGCCCGAATAACTCTGCGCTCATGAAAGAAGGCCACCAAGGTTGGGAAGGGACTGAGCCGGAGTGATTATCAAAAGCGGTTCTCAGGCAGAACATCTCAAAGTCAGGACCAAGAAAGAACCTTTGAACAAGCCCGAGTAACCAGACTGTAGAATAGGAAAAGGGCCGTAGCACATGCTGTTGTGCAGAGGCATCAACATCTCAAAGTTAGGACCAAGAAAGAACCTTTGAACAAGCCTGAATAACTCGGTGCTCACGAAAGAAGGCCACCAAGATTGGGAAGGGAGAAAGCTGAGAGTGATTATCAAAAGCGGTTCCAACTCAGGCACAACAACTCATCCTTTGACTTATTCATCTGAAGAAGAAGATATGCTACGTGCAATCGGCCATGCCCAAGAACCCATTGACCCCCATCAGCTATCTAAATTTCTTAAAGAATATCCAAATCCTATTGAAGAAAAAGAGAGGCTCCAAGCCGCCAAGAGTTAGTTTATGAGTGCCAAAGAGTTAGTTCATGAGTGCCAACCTCAGATGGAAGCTGACCCCCCTACTGCCTACCTTGAACCATGCCCATCAATCTCAAGCCAGAGACCTGTGCATGAGGCTCAGGTTTACCCTTGCGAGCTTCTAGACCAATCTCTCCCACTAGAGCTAACAATATAAGAAGCTACCCCCCAACTGAAAGACATGGTGGTGAAATATCTAGGAGGCCTAGGAGATGAACACCATAGGGGAACTAACACAGAAATCCTTGTTCCCATCCCATACACCTAAAAAAAGCTTGAGACAATGCAGACCTAAAAATCCTCATAGGACTACCTCTGCCCCAAGAGACATTGCAGGCTCTCTTCGTTCCTCTCTTCTCAAGTTCAGATCCCAATCGGCACCGAAGGTAACCCAAGTTATGGAATGACCTGAAAGGTTGGATGGAAGGACGTCTCAGGGTAGGCATGCACGAGACCATGGAGCCAGATAGCTCTAATGAATATGAGGAAGAATAATTTCACATACCTCTTAAGGTAAAAGGGACTCCTACCGTTTGACTGAACAAGCTCAGACAATACTTTGAAGGTGATAAACTTAATGTAGCCTTGCCATTAACTTTTGACGGCCACCAAGTTACAACAATCTTGGATGGAGGAGCCGGAGTGAGCATTGTGACCAAACAATGCTGGGAAAAATAGGGAGCACGTACCTTGGAGACAACATCCAATTGTTAGTTAAACTCGCTGATGGAGCCGCCGCTAGACCCATTGCTCTATTAAAGGATCCTAAAATTAAGACTTTGGGAACCACCTACCACCACACCTTTGTGGTGATGAATTTTGGACGTCAGCCATTTTCATAGGACTACATCCTTTGGCAGACCCTTTATGCAAGAATCCAAAATGATCCATGACTGGGATACTGACCATATCTACATTTTCTGAGAAAAGATCTCACCTTCAAGATCAATCTTATGCACATGGAAAGTGCACCCCATGAGTGGGCAGACCATTTGTAGAGGACTCAGTCATAACTACACAAACTATAAGAGTCCATCTATGCCAAACATGCCATAAAATACTTGGGCTAGAGTGGTACATCTTCCCAGACAGCTCTAAAACCCATTGGTTGAAATATATGGGAGCCATGGAAGCCCATTAGCATTTCAATGACGTATGGCAAAAAGAGTTTACAAACAACTCTCTTTTGGTCCACACGACTATCCCACAACCGGTTGAACCCACTCAACCAGAAACCAGCAGTCCCTAAAAAGCTTTGATGCTTGGCATGCAAGGCACATAACAAAAAGTTAGCACTCATAGAAAAAGAAGAAAAAATGCTAATTGGCAAGGAAAGTGCTAAAGCGGAAGAAACACGGCAAGTACTTTAAGACATTCAAAATGGCCAACCTCTTTGTTCAATATGATTCAGCTCAAAGGTCTAATAGTGGGAAACCTAGGACCTCATATGACGGTCTAGCCAAGGTTAAGGAAGTAAACTTGGCAGGCCCAGGCAAAGACCTAAGGTCCGTGTTCATTGCAGAAGACATTACAAAGGAAAAAGAGGCAGAGATCATTGCTCTCCTAACTGAATTCTAGGGCTGCTTTTCTTGCTGCTTTTCTTGGAAGTACACGGATATGAAGGGCATACCTCCAGAAGTGGTGCAACACACCATTCCCATGGTTGATGGAGCTAGGCCTGTCAATCAACGAGCTTACCCAATGAACCCCAAATATTCTAAGATGATTCGTAAAGAGATTGAAAGACTCATTGACGCTGGATTCATCTATGAAATTGAACATACGAAGTGGGTATCACCAATTGTGATAGTACCCAAGAGAAATGAAAATTTAGTGAGAGTGTGCATCGACTGCAAAAAGGTCAATGCCACCACCATAATGGACCACTATCCTTTACCATTCACTAAACATGTGTTACAAAGAGTAGCAGGAAAAGAAGCCCATAGCTTCCTTGATGGATTCTCAGGATACAACCAGGTGTTGATCAACCCTAAAGACCAGCACAAAACTACTTTTGCTACTGAATGGGGTACGTACGCACCAAGTGGGTAGAGGCTCGCACCACCCGCAAGGTGAATGCCCAATCAATGGCCAAATTTCTGTATGAGTTTGCAATCACATGCTTTGGGTGTCCTCTTAAGCTTGTCAGCGCGATGGAGTGCATTTCATCAACAAAGTAATCAAATTCCTTCTACAAGAGTTTCTTGTCACCCACAAGAAGTCCTCTAAGGCAGCAACTAATGCTACCCAATCTTCAGTTTAACCTATGGCACTGAAGCAGTCATGCCCATGGAGTTCTTATTCCCAAGCCTATGTGTCGTAGTAGTGAACAAAAAACTCACCAAAAATGCTTTAAGCTATTTCCTATTCGAACTTGAAAGGCTTGATGAAACCCACCTCCTTGTAGTCTAAAAAGATTAGGCGTAAAGAGTGGTTCCACGACCAGCTCGAGGACAAAAAGATGAATGAGGGTGACATGGTCCTCTTATTTAACACAAAAACACATAAGAAAAAGCTTAAACTGCGGGGGTTAGGACCTTTTTTGGTCTCTTAAATCACACCATAGGACATTGTGCATATTGAAACCCTTGATTGAGATGACAGGATATTTCAACAGTAGCAAACTTAAATGATACTATGGCCCTCTCATTGAGGCCATCCATGATAAAAAAACAACAAAAAAAAGACCATGAGGATATGAAAAAAACTACACAAGAAGAGGCCAAGCTGAGGCAAAAACATGTTATGGTTAACATGGCCCAAGTAATCGACTTAGAAAAGGAATACTGGGAGGTGAAGCCAGCTTGGTTATGGTTAGGAATGACCACATCAACCAGCTTTGCCCAAAAAATAGCTCTTGTTGATACAGGGGCTAGTTACAATTTACTATCCTATGAAACATGGTGTTCCCTTGGGGTACCCACATTGAAAGAAAACTGTGGTCACCGTGATTACCTCATAGAACATTCATTACATCGGCACAATCACACTTTTGTTCTACATTGGAAATAATCCCTTGGAAGGAAAGTTTTATTTCATGCCTGCAGAAACTATGAGTGAAGGGATCATCCTTGGTAGGGGATGGATGGGCCATAACAGATGCAACATCGACTGGGATGCATGAACGGTCACCCTACAATTCTTGCCATGTTACCATCTTAATGATAGATGAAGAACCACTTCCCATCACTCTCCCATCAACCACAAATACCCCAACACCTCACTCTTAGCATTCCGTTCCCCTGAAAAAGAGGCCTCTCAACATGTCATCTGCACCAACGCCTCTAGCACCCGCTCTCACATGGTCAAATCACAAGTAGCTACCACACCACCTTATACTAACCAAACTAACATTGCTAACCATTTGAACAAATCTTCACAGGGTTCGATATCTCACGATTGGGTGCCCAAGCAACTTCTTGGTAGGACAAGGCTACTATGAGGGAACATCTCCATTGTGGATCCCCAAAAGGTCCCACCATCCCCCTTGCCAATGGGCATCCACAGTTTCTTGCCCCCAACGTAGGCCCCTCATTCGCCAACCTCAAGCCTACAAGGTACATGATCAAAACAAATCTACACGCCCTCATAGTAGGCGCTCTAACCCTCGACCGACCCTAAACCCACGCACTCAACCCTTCGGTGGATCCGAAAATCTCTTCTTCTTGTTCAACATTACTATGAAGGCAATCAGACCCTATGGATCCCCAAACATCTCCAACCTAAACCCCTACCTCATGTGACGCCTCAGCAACCTACCCTTCAATGGGCACCCACCAAGGCAACATCTGCCATTACGATTACTTAAGAAAAAAGGAAGCAAAAAGTCCTATGTAACACAGTCACCCCCAAGCCACCACTAACAAATTTCATTACAGATATACCTTCAACGTCAACAATTCCTCCACCTATCATTCAAAGGATCGACAGGACTATGAAACTCCCTTCAACTCCCTCAGCCCAAGCTACTTCCTTGCCACTCACATCGAAATCTCTTCAAGACGTGCTACCCCCATCACCCAATTGGCATAAACTCGTGTCTTTGGTAAACTTGGCACATGGTCAGTGTACAAAACCCACAATGGGGTGCTGGGCAACATAGCCTCGTACAAAACTTGTGACATGGTACACACCAAAAAAGAAAAGAGCCACGGTCGTTTGATTTTCAATCCAAAGCCCATGGCCGTTCCAAGTCTTTTATGGCCGTTCCCTTCTTAGACTCTAACTTGGACGAACGTTCCCAGTTTGGAATGGTCATTCCCTCCCCTGCACACTGCCATGGCCAAGCTGACTCTTTATGCAAAGAGAACGGCCATTCCAACCAATCCCGTGGCCATTCAATCATCTTGTCGTGGCCGTTCAATCCTCTTGCCATTCCCGTTCACTTACACTCACACGCCTGTTCCCTGAACTTGCCACGGTCGCGTCTTCTTCAGAGTGATATAAATTGGGCCCCTCCTCCCACTTTCTCACTTTTCACTCTCAGCCTAGCCAAACTCCTGCCAAAAAAATTCCCACACCTTTACCCTCACAATTAGCCTTCAGGATGTCTGAAGCTTCCGACTCCTCCCTGGAGGTGCTCCACCATACTTCCCTGAGGAGGAAGAGGCCTATCAGTCGCTTTGAGGAGTATGCAAAGCACCCCACCCAGCTCTCAAAGAGGCCTATCAGCCGCTTTGAGGAGTATGCAAAGCACCCCACCCAGCTCTCAAAGAGGCCTATCAGCCGCTTTGAGGAGTATGCAAAGCACCCCACCCAGCTCTCCCATCTAGGTGAAACCCGGATGAAGCAAGTTAATGGACACACTATCCATTCCCTGATGAAGAACCATCGTTAAGTTGAGCATAAGCTCCTTTACTACACAGGGCTGTGCGATGGAGCTGTTTGCAGACAACTGACCCAACTATGGTCTATAAGTTAGAGCTCATTGGACTAGGCCAACTACCGACACTGGAGCCTTAGGGGCCAGATTTGTACAATGCCTTACACTTCACAGAGACTTATGATGCAAACTAGCATATGGGTATCATCTTGGATATCGAGGGAAGACACCATCTAGTCCAGCGCAACATAGGCCTTATACGGGAGGCATCAGCATTACCACAAGTGGAGCAGCCATATGTCCACCTTGTCAATCACCTCATGGTTAGGCAGGGCCCTCTTGTCGCCAGTGACACCCAAAACACTGTCAACACTCTCCGTTGAGCCCGCACTAGAAGTTTCAGCTCTAGACAGAATTACGCAGAAAGCATCCATGTGGCCCATGGAGAAGTGTCCAAATTTTCCCAGGGTTAGCAATGCCCAAGAGTTCATCCAACAGATGACCGAATGCATCTCCTAGCAATAGGAAGTGGCCCAAATTTCACAGAGGCCATGTTTCAGGAGTTATATCAGACAAACATGCAGTTTATGGAGCTCCAAACAAAGTCTGATCAATAAACATAACAACTGGGCACGACCATTTCTAGAATTATTAAGCTTTAGCAAACAGGTTACCTAGGTCCATGCAATGATCGGACAGCCCACCAAGAGATGATCATCCTCAAAGGACTGCATCAAGGGACAATGAGCCGGGTTCAAACTATGGAGCAAGCTCTTTCCTACACAACTGATGATTTTTCAAGGCACTGCAACTTGATAAAGGCCACCCTCCATCACCTACGCAAACAGCTCGGCGAGGTAGAGGCTCGAGTTGCCTAGCTGCCAACCGCCCCATCAGCCCCTTCATCTAGCTCGATCGATCATAAGGTGGAAACCCTTATGGAGATTATAACCAAGCTCCCTATTTTGGCATTCCCCCATCAAACCCCTAGACAGCTCCTCGATTTGCAGTATCAAGCCATCTGCCTCAAACTCCTCCAGTAGCACGATATTTATATTGAGGAGTCCCTCTCCCGCCAACAATTTACTTATGCTCTTCCAAAATCCCCTCAATACCCTAAGCCTCATTCCCCATTTTTTCTTCTTGGGGATGATCATTTTCCAACACCCTCATGACTTCTTTGAACTCCCCTTCCGCAAGCCACCCTAATCGCCTAGAGCCTGTTACTTCACTATGGTTTACCTACCTTAGTCCCATTTGACCTCATCGAGTTATCCTTAACAGATGGTGTCTTCCCTTACCCTTATCTCCCCCTCCTCTCAAGCCAAGCACTATAGTACCTCTGCACTACTAGCTGGCGCCTCATACATGAATCCTACCTCTCCCTCCTCAATGATTCTCCACCCCCTACTCCACACTCAGCCTCCTCATTCTCTACCACCATTGCTTCACTCAAAACAAGGTCATGGAGGCCACTGGTATATTCCAGTTTGATGACATGCATATCGCCTTTCCATGGGATTTCAATGAAGCCGAGGCTACCCTTGTAGTTACCTTCTTTCATGCCCATGGTCCTCGGCGTGCCGCTGCAGCAGCTGGCCCTTCCCTCGATGACAATGCTGATGGCATAGATGGGCAGGGTAGCTTGCCACCTTTGAACCTACAAGGCTCTTCACCACCTGTTATATGCACATTATGTGTGCATATACTAGGAGGCTAACCCACATTAGGCTTGTGAGCATGGGAGCATGGGAACAAGCTCTAGTGGAGCATGGGTTAGGACTAACCTTAAGGGTTAAGGTTAGGGTCAGGCATCCAAGGATCACACATAGGAAATGGAGAGTTAAGATTCACTTGAGGACCCTCCTATATAATAGGGGCATGCGGCACACTCAAGGGAGGCTTAGGGGCTTGGAGGCCAAGGCTATGTTATCTTTAGGCTTAGGCTATGGTCTCTTGATGTTAGCTTGAGGCTAGGTTATGTTATGCTCTCATGTAGAGGATCATAACTACTCACCTACCATTTCACACTATAGCTATATGCTATTGGATTGGAGTTATACCTCTTGATGGTATGGGACATCAAGGTAAAGGTATGATGTATTTCATTATAATTCATGTGTGCATCCCTTAGGCTCGGGGATGGTCGGGTGGATGAGTTTATGTGTGATTTATGCATGTTTATGCATAACAATTATCTAGAGAGATCTTAGGGTTTTAACAGTGGTATCAGAGCAATCTCTAGTTAATTATTTTTTATTCTTCTTTTTTATTATAATTTTTGGTATTTTTTTGAAGTAAATTTTAATATTTACTAATAAAAATGTTATTTTGTTGATTTGTGTTGATGATTTGCATGTGGATCATCAATATGGTGATTGGAACGCGTGTTACTACTATTCAATGGACGAATCGACGTTGCGAGAAAATTTCGTGAGTTTAATGCTATTTTTTGTGGTTTAAAATAAGCATTAATGAAAGTTTTTACAAAAATAACACATATTTTATTGTGTATATTTTTGGCAGAATGGATTCCCTAAATTTCTATAATTTTTAGGAATTTTTTCCTAATTGTTTAGATTTTCTTAGCATTTTTATGGTTAAAATTATATTTTTTTAATACATTTTTGCAAGTTTTTCCACGGATATGCGATCAAATTTCTGCCAATTTTTTGCTGAAATACAGTAGGAGGCAACATGTTGATGCATTGAATGCTCTCCTATGTGCATGGGACCCTCTTCGGCTCTCAATTCTGAATTTTCCTTCTATTTTACTCTCGCGTGTATAACACCTCTTAAAAAAACATATTTTTTTATTAATGTTAATCATAATTATGATTTAATCATGATTAAAAAGATTAAATAAATGTTAACCTCTATGTTAATAGAGAGAGAAGGAGGGAGTGAAGAGTGAATTGAGTGGAGAAGATGGAGAGATGATGAAAATCTCTCTCTCAATCTGCATTTCGTGTACACGGGAGGGGGGGCTGCAACCCGTCGGCAAAAATCACCCCCCCCTCAACTAAATTCTATAAACTTTATATTAAAGCTTAATATAAGCTTTATTTTTGATTTTTTTTGTTTAAAAAGGTTATTTTTTTAAAAAAAAGAGCTTTTCAAAAACTTGGAAAAAAGTCTTAAAAAATAGAGAAAATTTAAAATCTGAGAAAAGAAAATTCTCTAAAATTTTTTGGAAATTTTTTTTGGTGCCTTTTGGCTTTTCTTCTCTCGGGAAACCTTTTGGCTTTTGGAATTCTAGAAAATCTTTTGACCTTTCGGATTCCGGAAACTTTTGAGCTTTCACATTCCGATTTTTTTGGTCTTTTCATTTTCTCAAAACTGTTGGCTTTTCGAATTCTGGGAAAATGTTGGGATTCTGAAATTTTTTGACCATTCGTATTCTAAATGCGCTTGGGGTTAATTAAAAATTTTAAAAAATTCATGAAAATTAGTGGGAAATTAGACAAAGGTTATTTTAAATTTTTTAAAAATGTGGGATTGGTGTTTGGCATGTGGTGTGTCCATTCGGGCACCCGTGACCATTCAAATTCATTTTAAAATATATTTTTTGACCCAAAAATTTAGAAAATCTATTAAAATTATAAACTTTCATTGGATTTGAGAATTGTCGGGTGGAATTTGAAATTTCGTGAACGATGGGATTCTCAAGAAAAATTAGGCATTTTCTAGAAATTATTTTTAGAAATCTTAGAAATTGGTATTTGTAAAATATCAATGGTATTGTAGCAAATCTATTTGCTGAAATTTTTTTGATCGGCATTCTTTGATTAGCTTTCGAGCTAGATCTTTACGAAGCTCTTTGGGTGGAAAGCCATTAACCAAAAAGTTAACAATCTTCTCACTCCATTCAGGCATTGTCTCCACCATGAACAGGGAAGTGTCAGGTAAGTCATCATCAACCCCCGTAGGAGCCTCACCATTAGGTATGCGAGACAAATGATCAGCCATAACATGTTTTTTGCCAGGTCTCACAACAACAGTGAAATCAAACTCAAGAAGAATCAATAGCCATCGTGTGATTCTTCCTGTGGAGCATGGTTTGTTTACCAGATACAACAATGCTTGATGATCTACATAGAAAACAAACTTGTTGGTGGCAAGGAGGTAATAACGAAATTTCCTTACTGCATATATCATTGCCAACCCTTCTCGCTCCATAGTGGTGTAGTTCATCTCAGCATCGTTCATCTGGCGACTGGCAAAGCTAATGGGGTAGTCTAGCTTGTGTTCTCCAGGTTGAGTTAACACACACCCAATAGCAAAGTTTGATGCATCAATATGCACATGGAAGAGTAAATCCCAGTTAGGCATTCTCAAGATTGGAGCACTCGCCAAGGCCTTCTTTAATAGCTCATAGGCACGGTCACATTCTTCGGTCCAAATAAACTCGATGAGAAGCTTATACAATGGTCGAGCTATCTCGGCGAAGAATAGAATAAACCTTCGATAATAACCAACATGGCCCATAAACCGTTGGACTCCCTTGTAGTTGGTGGGTGGGGGTAATTCCAGAATGACCTTGATTTTACTCTCGTCAGTGGAAATCCCATTTTTGGACACTATATGCCCTAAGATAACTCCGTGTTTAACCCAGAATTGGCATTTGAAAGGATTCAAGGAGATGCGATATAATCTACACCTTTCAAATATTTTTCGTAAACACATCAAGTGCTCGTCCCAAGAGGAATGAACACAAAGATCATCTAAGAAAGCTTCACAAAAGTCCCTTAGATATTCTTTAAAGGCCGTGTTTATCAATCGTTGGAATGTTGCAGGTGCATTGGTCAAGCCAAAAGCCATGACGCGAAAGGCAAACACTCCAAACTCCGTGATAAATGCTGTTTTATCTTGGTCCTCGACTGCAATTGTGATCTGATTGTAACCCGAGTACCCATCTAAAAAGCTATATGCCTCCTTGCCTGCCACTCTTTCAAGCACATGTTCAGAATATGGCAAGGGGTAATGATCCCTTCTGGTGGCTGCATTAACCTTTTTGAGATCAACGCACACTCTGAGTTTCCCATTCTTCTTTGGCATGATGACTATCGGAGAAACCCATTCTGAGTGCTCAATTGGGTATATGACTCCACATTTTACCAGCTTTTCAATTTCCTCTTGTACAATCTTTGCATACTTAGGATTCATTGGGTAGGGACGTTGCTAGACTGGTTTAGCAGTGCTAATCATTGGAATCGTGTGTTGCACCACCGAGGGTGGAGCACCCTTCATATCATGATATGTCCAAGCAAATATGTCCTTGAATTCTTTAAGAAGCTTCGTAAGTGCAGCTTCTTCCGCCTTGGTGAGGTCTTAAGCAATAAAAACTGGTTTAGACTCCTCACCCGGATCTGCTAAGTCTATCTCCTTAACTACTGCAGGGCCATCGTAGAACCGCTACTCCCATTGGTAGGCGTTCGTTGGGCTTTTGTGTAGACTACTTTACGTTCCCTTGTGGTGAATGATTTGAAATGCTGGGGTGCGGGGTGTAAGTCTACTGGTTCTTGTTGTGCCAGGCTTTTTTCTTTCAATTCCGCTTTCTTTTGTTGTTGAGCCAACTCTTGGTTTTGCCGCCTTCTTGTAGTACGACTTAGTTTCAGCTTCTCTTCGATTTCTAATTGGGTGACGTCATGAGGTTGCGGAATACACCACATGACACTTTGGAGGTATTGTCCCCAATTATCCAGCCGCTAACTTCGATGAGCATCAATGGCTCCTACATAACTAAGCCATTCTGCAGTGGATCTTTCCTTGTTTATTGCAGTGCATACATTAGCTCGATAGCATTGGCGCTTATGTCTTGTTTTCTTCTTACCAAGTTTTTGATTTTTGTTTCTATCAGATTCGAACTCACTTGGTCGACCTTCACTTGTGTCTCCCTCACTTTCGGATGAACTGCAGGAGGTTACTGTCCTAGGCCTTGAGCACCTTGTTTCCACATTTGGGTGAATATTTGATTCATCCCCTCCATCAGATTCATACTCAGAGTTGCATTGGTCAGAGTCTTCGCCACTTTCAGTGTCAGTGGAGGTTGCCACTTTCTCGCCATCAGGAGTCAAGTGCATAACACCTATCATGTTTATTGGCACTAACGGTGGCATATCTTGCCCCTCAGGTGTTACCCAGCTTGTGCCTCTATTCCCCCATGTGTCTATGGTTGCCGCTAGGTGTACCCAATCCACGTTATCTGACTCAGTCATACCCGGTAGGATATCCATATAAGGAGAATCTTTCCCATCATCAGTCTCTTTTTTGCATGTATAGCAATACCTTAATGGGGCAGAGTGAATAGTGGTATCCGATCGATTATCAATGATAACCTTGCTTCCTAAAGGATGTGCAGGACCATTCTCAAGATCAACTCGAATGACAGAGTCTTGGAATTGTAGGTAGACATGGTTTTTCGACGAGTCATGCACCATTTGTGCTTCCCTCATGAAAGGACGTCCTAAGATCATTTGATATGACATAGGATGTTTGGAGAAATCCATTACAATGAAGGTATGTTTTACCTTGTATCCCAAGACCTTGATCTTAAGGTCCCTTAACATTCCAATAGGTTTAGCCATGGTTCCGTTTGCCATCTTAACCACTATGTTTGTGACTTCGAGGTGAGGTCTTCCCATAGATTCCCAACAATTTTTAGTCACAATGCTCGCGCCAGCACCACCATCAAGGATTCCCTTTAGAGTTAATCCCTTGGTAGTAATGGGGAGGGTTGCATTAGATTCGTCACCTTCAAAGTACTGTCCCAACTTGTTAGCAAGTATTTCAACGACTGAGTCTTCATCTGGGTTGGGTTGTAGATCCCAATGTTCCCCTTCATCTTGAAGTGTGTCGGGTCTATCCATATTTGCAAATTGTGGTAACCCCGCCTTTAGTTCTCCATTGAAAAATGCTCTAAGAGCTAAGAATAGCTCAGGATCTCCGTATAATTTGGATATGATCATGGTTCTGATTTCAGAGGACATGAAATCCATTAGCTTGGACACATTCAACGGTACTTTTCGAGATATAGCCCCTTGACTAGGGACTGGTCAAGATGGAATCACTTCCTCTTCGATGGGGTCAGGCATTCCCTCACTAAACATTCTTTCAAGCAAAAAGGGTGTTTGCCCACTTTCTGATGTCCTATCCTCACTTTCTTCCCGAATGATACTAGGTATAGCTAACGGTTTATGGTTCCTGTGAGGCTGAACTTGCGTAGGAAACACTGTGTCTGGAATTTTGATTTTTCTCAGGTTTGGCTCCAGTTCTCTTTGTGTTTCTTCCAGCAAACCCCTTAAGTGTTGCACTTGTTCAATCTCCTCAACTGGGTTTGGGTAGGTTCCAATCTTTTTCTTGAGGGTTTTTGGCCCACGTGGCTTGTCTTGGGGAGTCTCAGTCAATTTGGGTGGTCGAGAGGGCATTAACTGACTTGGTTGTGGGGCCGAGGAAGTTCCTTTTGTTTCCCCTTATTTATGTATTCGCTTGATTCTCCTTTGTTGAGCTCCCGAGTGGGTTCCTCCCTTAAGGTAGTGGCTTTGGTCCCCATGGTTTCTATTGAATCAGAATCATCTTCAGGATCATTCATATACACGGGGTCGTCTCCTGTCCCTATGTTAGTCTTGAACTGGGCTTGGAGCTCGTGGCATTAAGCGATCTCTTTCGTCGTGTTTTCTTTTTCTTTGCCTGAGCGATTGATGCAGTATCCCTCTCTTCAAGAATGTAGTTTTGATTTTGAAGCATTGACCGTGTAACTACATTCGCGAGTACAACAGGTGTGGTTCCTTGTGATTGGTTGGTGACCTCAACCAAATTCAATGACGTAATCTTGGGTGCATTAGGATTATGTGGACATTGAGCGATCAAATGATCTATGCCACAACGATTACATGTAAGTACCGGCATTCCCGATGTGCTCCCTTGATTTGGTTGCATTTGAGTAGCGATCTTCTGTAGCCTATTAGGGCACTCCGCTACACGATGCGATCCACCACACTCATAGCATTGAAGAGGTGGTCTCCTCACCAAGGTATTAAGGTTTTGCCCTCTTGTGGCGAGAGCAGCCGCTTGATATACAGGCTTAACTTGCCCGAAATGATCCTCCATGTAGTACTAGGGAATCATTTCAAATGTATCAATCCCATATGGAGCAGTGGAGTCTATCTCCTCTTCATAATCCCCACACGCACTATGTGACTCACAACCCATCTGGTTTACAGGGGTAATCCTTGGATGTGGAGGTTGTGGTCCTAGCACTGGCGGTGGTAACGGCATAGACTGGACTACATTCGGATTCCTTGGAACTATGTGCTGTGACGGTTGCTCGACAGGTTGTGCAGGCATTAGCGCGGGTACTTGAGGTGTGTTTGACTAGGCTAGTGGTGCCTGATTTGCCAACATTTGCTTAAGTACTAGGCAATCTTTAGATTGATGGCCATACTTACCACATGCATTGCAATTCCCATTGAATTTGACTCTGAATGTGGGACATTCACTCGTGCTATGTGGTCCTAAGCACACCGAACACCATTGTTGCTCTCTTCTTGGGTACATATGGCTATTCTGAGGAGCTCGATTACCCCTAAAGTATTCTTGGAGAGCCTTAGTAAGGTCGGTCACAGACATTTCGGATATCTTGGGCTCCTTGGCAATAGGTTTTACTGTCATTGGCTCGTGCCCAGATACTTGCGAACTAACGGATTTTGTTTCTGAAGACACCTTTTTACCTGCAATCATCAAGTTGTCTTCTAACTGGATTGCATTGGCAGTGACTGCTTCCCACGTTGTAAGACCTCTAATGACTAGGCCATTGTAAATGTCCTCGTGGCGCAATCCTCGAATGAATCTATCGAGGAGTTGGTTGTTATTGAAGCGTTCATCGGGAGTGCAGCGAGAATGTAGATGCTTCAATCGACTTATAAAGTCTCTCACTGACTCCCCTTCCTCACGTTCAGCTTTTTGGAGTTGAGATGCTACTCCCCAAAGCACACCCTCGCGTATGTATTCTTTGAAGAACAATCTCTTGAGAGTGGAGTAGTGAGTGCGCTCTTCAACCCTTAAGGTTCGATACCAATCTCCGGCCTTCCCACTCAAGGTTAAGCCTAAGGCTTTACACTTATGCAGCTCATTGTGCTCTTCCAAGGAATCACACACGTGTTCAAAGACTTCAATGTGCTTCCTAACATCCTCGTTACCACTGAAGTTTTGAGTGAGCTTAGCCACTTGTACTGCCTTGCTTCTAGGTTCTCTCTCAGGCATACCCCGCATGTTTTCTGCAATAGATCGTCCAATCGTCTGAGCAAACACTGCGAGATCACCTAGGTGAGCAGGCATAGCTGGTGGAGGCACTTCTGGGATAGCCTGGCTGATAGGAGTTGGCATTGGTCTGAGTATGTTGGCAAACGACCTAGGATATGATATGTGACTAGGCCTAGCTCCCCTTGGATAATGGTTATGATAAGGTGGTCGTGGAGCATATGCCATTGGCATACTAAGAGGCGTAGGAGATACATGAGCATGAGTAGCAATAGGTACATATGGTTGATAGGCACTGGCACGCACTGTTGTAGGTACTGTTCCACTAGGTAGCGGTGTCATACTAACTACAGCGGTAACAGGTGCATTTTTCGCTATGCTCATCATTGGGGTAGGCATTGTGGATTCCTGAATGGAAAGTTGAGCCAAGGTTGGAAAGCTAAAGTTACTACTCGTGGGCTCAACCTGCATTGAGACTCTAGGCAAAACAACATACGAAGGGTCTATGGGACTCACCGAGGGAGTCTCCAATTGTGATAGGGTTGGTTGTTTGGCCTTGCCCGTATCCAGAAATCTCATAGGGCCAGTGGAAACTAGGTTCACTCCCCTATTTTGCCTCTCAATTTGGATAATTCTATGAATAACCTCACATATCATTTGCTGTTGCTCTTCTAGATTAGTGGCGCTAGATGTAGATCGTAGGACTTCTAACCAACCCACATGGTATGTGTAACCTGTGTATAGGTCCGTTAGAGTCTCTGTGTGTAGATCATATTCCCAATTTTCATTGAGAAATATCCCATCTAGACTTGGTGTGCCAAACGGTTCTCTTGAAGTGGACGCAATGTCACTTCTTATGGATTGGCTTCTAGGGACCTCTACTTTAGGAAGAGCATCGGAATGTGGTAGCTCAGTAGGGCCCTCATTAAACGTAGTGGGTAGAATATCCACATGGACACTCTTTGGGAGGGTAGGGTCTACATGAGATGTGAATGGCGAATCCACTACCCCACCTTCTTCATTTACTTCGCTTGTCGCATGTTCAAAGCGTGTAGCTCTACTAAAGGTCTCTATTAGACGACTAAACATGCTAGATCCGGGTTGTGGGGCCCAACCTGGCATGTTTTGACTTATCTCCTCAGGGTTCTTGGTAGGGTGCCCTTCCATGGCTTCTGAGTCAGAGGACGAGTCACTATCCACTATTCGTGGATCTTGGGTTGCACTCCCTTGGGTTCCAGCCGAAGGCCAAGATGCCAACGTGGAGGGATGGTGTGAGCCTGTGTAAACTGAAACGCTTTCTAGTGGTTCAGGCTCTAGCACCCGACCAGAACGTAGATGCATGTGACGTGGGTACCCTACGTGCGTTGGTAACTACCCTTGAAACTCACACAAGTGGTTTCTTAGGTGTTTCGCACCCCGTTTTTACTTGTTTTTAGATTGTTTTTAACCCGTTATTGACCCCCTTACTTATGGTTGAACTTGGACTAGGGCATGTGATAGCTCGAAACGAGCGTATCGTTCAAAGGGTCCTAGTGTGCTTTACAGCACCGTGTTTGCCTATCCAGAGCTCTCGTGGTCCTCAAAACAGTCCGTTTCCCTATGGGGGAAGGGGCAAAAGCCTATTTGCTTGTGGAGGAAAGGGTGAGGGCTTTATCCCACATGCTCACTTTACTCCTTGGGGAGTGGGCTACATATAGGGCATGACTTCCCATAAGCTCTCACTTGAAAGAAAGCTATGGAGGCTCACTCTCCTATATATATATATCAAAAGACCGAGACCGGGGCTGGGGTCGTGGGTCAATTGGGGTTCTTTCTTTTCAAAAAAAATTTCTCCAATTAGAAAATCTTTCCTCTCCACACGTTTGGTTCTTTCTTTAAAAATAAAATTTAATTTTTTATTTTTTATATTTTTTATATTTTTTTAAATTTTTTATTTTCTGGTTTTTTTTAAAGATAAGTTTTCTAGGGTTTCTTTAGGGTTCAGCCTTGGCCGCGGCGCAGTTCGCACAGGGGATTCAGAAATCCCCCCTCGCACACGCAGAAAACCAGATAACAGAATGCACGCCCACACGCGGAGCGAAAAAATAACAAAAGAAATAGAAATGCAGAAGACAAATTACAGAAACCGATTGCAAAACATAGAAACACCTCACCAACAAACACACAGTCGCTTTCCTACAGTGTAGATTAAACTTCACGCAGCAGCCGAGCTGCAAACTGGAGCTTGGTGCAGGGCAACTCTCCGGCAGCGGCACCAAAAATGTGCGCTTTTGCCGCACAGGTCGTAGCTGGGGACTTGCCGGACACCGTATGCGAGCCACGAATGGCTGCAAGCACACAACCAAGGAAGGAAGCTCAAACAGAATGCACAAGGTGTGTCACTCACCGCTCAACCGCCGCCTTGAAGGATTCCCGCATCGCAGCAGTGAAGAAGGAGCCGCCGTCGCCGCTCTACCGCCTCTCCGCCGCCGTGCCGCTACACAGTGCTCGATCGCTCTCTCACTCACTCTCTCTCTCTCTCTCACACGCAGGAGAAGGAAACCAAAGAGATAAGGCAAGAGCACTCTTGTATTCACAACACCTGAGAATGAGAATTTTAGGGTTACATTTGACTCTTATAGGTGACTTGGCCGTTCACACTTGGGCGCCCATACATGGCCGGCCGACCCTAACCCTTATCCTACTGATATTCAAGGTGCGGCTCTCATCGGCGATCACCCAATCCCTTCATCCTTAACATATGGTGCCGACAAGCCCGGCCCTTGACTCAGAATATTTAAATTAATGACGTAAAACATAGTACGTCTCAATGTCCGTCATAGGTTAACATCAAGCTCTCTTCTCCCCTGCATCGTTTCATGATATCAGAGCCTGGTTCATGCTAAGGGCTGAGCTACAAGCAAGAGAAGCACAAGAAGCAGTATGAGGGTAAGAGCTTCATTACTCTTCCCTATTTGCTCAGCTTCAAGTCCCTCCTGCTGAAAGGGTCATTCTCAGAGAACCTACACCTGAAGAACAAAGGGCAGGCCGGAATGACTATGTGCAACAATGGATTTCTCGCATGCAGTGGCCTGCAACCAGGCCAATAAGCACAGAAAGATACACGGACCTGGTGCGGAAAATTGATGAATTACATAGAGCCAGAGTTCCATAGTCTATGGGAGAGCATGCTACAGTTGCTGGGGAGAATGCAGCAGAACCAGTAGAAACTTTGGATTTCGATGATGAAGCTTAAGAGGGATGCTGATGTGGTTGGATGGTTAAGGCACTTGACTTCTATCAAGGGTAATTTTTTGGGTTTGCGCAAGTCCACCGTGCGTGCCAAGTGTTGCAGCATTTACCACACACCACAACCGCATTCTTGTAACCGCACCCCGGATAAACTATTATGCGCAATAGTCAGTAGGGAATCTAAAGGATGTCATTAGCAGATGTATCTATTCGGATCACAGATACTATTCCTATACATGGATGTAACTGTATGTACGAATCAATAGAGTTCTTCAATCATCAATGAAATCTATTGCAATGTTTTGCGTAATTTTCCATACTTGTCTTTTATTGATTAAAAATTGGGGGTAATGATGAGAAAAAGGCACCTACTTCATGAGGGGAGATCCCCATCTATCCCGATTCACATCACATCCATTTCACATCACATCTGCTCCATTCACATCTATCCCGATTCACATCACATCACACCCATCACATCACATCCATTCACATTCATCACATTCATTTATATCACATCCATTCACATCCATCACATCACATTCATTCATATCCATCATATTCATTCTCATCACCATCGCATCACATACATTCTATCCACATTACATCACATCCACATCATATCTCATTCATACACATCCCATCTCATTCATCCACATCCATCCAGTCATTCACATACACGACTATTCACATCCATCCATTCATTCACATTCACACCTATCACTTCACATCTCATCACATTCACATCCACATCCCTTTACATCACATCACACCCACATCCCTTTACATCACATCACATCCATTCACATCCACATCCCCTTTACATCACATCACATCTCATTTCACATCTGCATCCACATCCATTTACATTACATCACATCTTATCGCATCCACATCTACATCCATTTACATCACATCACATCTTATCACATCCACATCCACATCCATTTACATCACATCACATCCTATCACATCCACATCCACATCCATTTACATCACATCACATCCTATCACATCCACATCCACATCCATTTACATCACATCACATCCTATCACATCCACATCCATTTCCACATCCATTTACATCACATCACATCTTATCACATCCACATCCACATCCATTTACATCACATTCTTTCACATACACATCCATATCCATTTACTTTACATCTCATCCTTTCATATAACCTCTCATCTCATCATTCACATCCACATCTCATCCACATTCATTTTTATCACACCACATCCTATCACATCCCATTCATATCTTATCACATCCATTCGCATCCTATCGCATCCCATTTACATCTTATCACCTCCATTCACATCCTATCACATCCCATTTACATCTTATCACATCCATTCACATCCTATCGCATCCCATTTACATCTTATCACCTCCATTCACATCCTATCACATCCCATTTACATCTTATCACATCCATTCACATCGCATTCACATCTTATCACATCCGTTCTCATCCTATCACATCCCATTCACATCTTATTCCCATTTAGTAGCTTTTTCTACTTCGATACCGATAATGGGACTTTTTCTAAATTTTTGCCAATTGCTTGGCCTAGATAAAGGATCTTTTTCTCGACGGCTATTTCCATATTCTTTCTCAATTTCTTGAGTGAATTATATTCAATATATTTCTTTTAAATAAAAGAATTCATGGGATTTACAAAAATCAAATCTACCCATATTTTTCAATAATGCTCCAAATTCCACATTTGATAAATACTCATTATGCTAAAAATTCATCTTTTTCCCATTTAATTTCTTGGATCTTAATTATCATGGGAGTTTCTCTTTTTTTATTCAATTGATTGAATTCTAAATGTCATGGAAAATCATCTTTTATCATCAAATAAATTTATCTGAAATTTCTCTTTAGATTTAAATAAAATATCCATTAATTCCAATATGCTAAGAATTTCACTTTTTCCATTTAAATGATTGATTTTCAAATGTCATGGAAATTCCTCTTTTATCATTTAAATATTTCTCATTAAGAAAATAAATTTATCTAAAATTTCTCTTTTGAATTTTAATACAAATATCCATTAATTCAATATGCTAAGATTAATTCCACTTTTTCCATTTAAAGGATTGAATTCCAAATGTCATGGGAATTTCTCTTTTATCATTTTAATAAAATTACCATAATTTTCTCTTTTCTTAAATATTTAATTATGCATAAACCTTAAAAATTAGTTTTCCATTGAATGTGATGAAAATCATTTTTTTAGCAAAGGATGACCAATCCTAGAATATGGTAGGAAGTCCTCTTTTCACGTTATGCATAAGAATGAATTATGTATCAATTTCTTAATTTCACCATAGCTCCGCTGCTATTATTGATAATTTTTAATATTTTTAAAAATAATAAACTTAGTAATACAATTATGATAGTATAGATATCTTCTAAACTTAAATCCAATTTATGGATTTAAATCATAAGCTTATCATAATTTTAGAAGCATAAAAGTATAAAAAGCCACTTTCTTAACCTTTAGCTTCACAAGCCTAGAGTCTTATTTTGTGAATTGAGAATTTATCAATGAGAAGCATCATTTGAATAGAGATTTGGTCATAGGAATGAGCATTCTTTTGGGGGGGAGAGAGATAAACATAAAAAGCATCCTAATTAAGCATAAATGTAAACTTTTCTTAATTATTCATTACAACTCTTAAGAAAACCTTGATTTGCATTATAAACACTTAATTTAGAAACTTCTCAAGCTTGAGAGAGGTTGAGAAGTGAAAACATTGAGAATAGTAGAGAAAAACCATGAAATTACACCTTACCTCTTTATTTTGCTTGCTTCTCTATCTTAGAAGAAGCCCCCAACCAATCAATTGGTTAGTGTGTTGAGAGGAAAGCTCCAAAAATGGTTGAAGAGAGAGAGAAGCTCCACTCTCTCCAAAAGTAGAGGATTTTTAAGGGATAATAGAAAATATGAGTATTGTAATGTAATACTAGCATGGTATAGCTCAAAGATGAGAATACAAAAGAATGATGGTCTATTTTTAAGGGATAATAGAAAATATGAGTATTGTAATGTAATACTAGCATGGTATAGCTCAAAGATGAGAATACAAAAGAATGATGGTCTATTTATAAGTGAGAGAGGCCACTAACTGAGTCCAACTAAGTTCTAGAATTTTCCAGCTTCAGTTTCGCTGAATTTGGACAAGATTTAGACCAGTTTAGCTCCCTTTTTTATTTGGTTTGATCCAGGAGAGAGGAAAGATAAAAATATCACAATTTTTTTGAATTAAAAACTCATCCACATGTGTGAAATATGCACCTACCGCTGGAGGGAGGAATCTTACATCAAGGACTTGTCAAAATGTAAACATGAAAAAATGCCGAGCGGGAACTGGAAAGGAAACCAGAACAGTGGGTAGGGCAGCAAAAGGTCTGAGAACAGATCACCAAGTTAGTGCAAAGCGCACAAGGAATGGGGAGGTCGATGCAAGAAAGCCCTTCCTTTGGAGAGTATCTTGTGAAAAATCCGAGCAAAAAAAACTTGATCAAGAAAAAGGAAGAGATTAGTGTAGGGAAGAAGCCAAGTATCACTCAAGTAGCAAAAGCATCCAGACAGAAGAAGAAAAAGAAGGAAATCAGGAGGGAATCCAGGCATGAATACTGAGACAAGAGGAAGTCAGGGATAGGAAGAGAAGAAAAGGAGAAAGAAATAAGGACGTATAGAAGTCAAGGCATGCTAGAGCTAATGAGGAGAAAAGCAGTAAGGAATATGACTTGTGGGGGAGGATCTTAGCAAGATGAAATTGAACATCACGTTAGTTTCTTCAAAAAAGAGAGAGGAGATAGACACCAAGGTAGAGAGGAAAACCCTAATTAGTTCTCAATATCTCAAAACATCAATGCATACATGATAGAGAAGCTCCATAGCTTTCTTTCATTACACACCCCACAAAACACAACCTAGTGATAAGTTTACACTGAAATAACCTAAGTCTAATGTCCACACACTTCGCCATCTGTGGATGCACTACGAGACCGGTGTTCACACACTACCTCTATCCACCAGATCCCGATGAGCTTGCATTCTCAACACTCCCCCTCAAGCTCACCATATCCATCTCATGTACTCCAAGCCTGTCTCTGAAGTACTCGCTGACATGCAAAATGGGAAATTGCAGCAGCAAAACAACTATGCATCCTCGAGTAGAAACAATGATGATAATGAAAGGTTGTTTGTTATGCAGCATGTTGTTAATGCCATGTCTGAAAATGTTGAAGAAGCACATAAAGATGATGTATGGTACATTGATTCAGGTGCTTCAAACCACATGACAAGTCATGGGGAGTGGTTCAAGGAGATGAAAAACCTTGAAAGACCAGGTTTTGTGGAAACAGGGGGGATGACACTGCTCATCCAATTGCCCATGTTAGAGATGTGCCATTGTCTATGCAGGATGGCAAAGTGAAGTACCTTATAGATTTACTTCATGTTCCAAACATAACAAAGAATCTGGTTTCAGTTGGCCAGATGATTGAGCAGGGTTTGCAGGTTTGGTTTAATCCTGATGGTTATTATGTTGAAGACTTTAAAGACAAGTGCAGGTTGGTTGCAAAAGGCAATAGAGTGGGCAGAATGTTTTACATTCAATGTAAACATGCCTGAAGTGAGTGCTGCGATGTTGAATGGTTCAGGAAGAACTGTTGCAGACATAGACATTTGGCATAAAAGAATTGGACATGTGAATGTGCAGAGAATTAAGTCGAAGAAGATTTCAGTCTCTCACCTTGTGTGTTCTCTATTAGGGTTTTGTGAGTGTGTGTGTGTGCTTGCAAGAGCTCAAGCTCCCTTCTCCCCTGCATCTTTTCATGGTATCAGAGCCTGGTTCGTGCTAAGGGCTGAGCTGCAAGCAAGAGAACCACAGGAAGCGGTACGAGGGTAAGAGCTTCAACTACTCTTCCCTATTTGTGTTGGTGACTACACCCTTGTCGGGAGCTCTACGGGAAGCACCGGCAAACGGCCTCTGATTGAGGAGCTTTCTTTGCGGGAGTAAAGCTATAAGACAACTATACAGTCCTATCGGACTATAGTCCTATCGGACTGAAATTTTCGGGCCGAAAATGCGTTTCGGGCGCGTCTGGACCTCCGTTTTTCAGAAAGCAGGCGATTTTGAGCATTGCGGGTAAGTCATCGATTCTCTGCAGAACTCTGTTTTAAGAACTGCAGGAAGACAGATTGACTGTGCAGACACTGCGTGTGCTGCAAAGAGGTCTACAGTTGCCATTGGGTGTATGTATGCACATTGAAGTCACTGGTTGTGACATTTGAGAGTACTACAGTACCGCTGTGCAAAAAATACAGCAGTTTGTGCAGGAAAAACCAGAGTGCAGTTTCTGGTAAAATTGTGTGTTTGGCAAGATGTCAAATGATGGGATAACACAGATTGTGGCTGAGAAGCTGGATAAGAATAACTTCCATGCTTGGAGGTTCAAGTTGACGAATTTCCTGATGGGAAAAGGCTATTGGGACTATATAGAAGGTGAGCATGAAGAGGCACCGGAGATACCGGACATAAATCCTACTGCTGCAGATGTGAAAGAATTTAAAGACTGGAACCAAGGAGCCAGGAAGGTTATGTATTGGCTCTCCATTAGTATACAGGACACCATGATTGGGCACATTCAGGATGCCAAGTCCCCCAAGGAGGCGTGGGACACCTTGGTAAAGCTCTATGAAACAAATACCAAGGTACGTAAGATACAATTGAAGAATGAACTTCATACTGTGGAGAAAAAGAGCATGTCTGTGAATGACTATGTGCTGAAGATAAAGGGTATTGTGGAATCCCTTGCATCTATTGGTGTGTCAGTAGATGATGATGACAAGGTGGAAGTCTGTCTATGTGGTCTCAGGCCACAATACAAGGCGTTCAAGACGTCCATTCAAACTCGGGAAAACATTCCCAACTTTACAGATTTGGTGTCTATGCTGATTATCGAAGAGAAGAGCTTGGGTGAAGACCAACAGTCTTCACAAAGCAAAAACAGTTCAGAGCAATAGGCCTTCTACACGAGTTCAGGAAGAGGACGAGGTGGAAGAGGCCGTGGACGCGGTCAAGGAGGTGGTCGAGCAGGTAATCAGAATTATGGTCAGCAGCAGTAGGCAGCAACAATAGTCCTAGAATCAACAACAACAACAACAACACGCAGGTGGAAGAGGAAAATTTAGAGGCAGGGGGAGTCAAAGAGGCCGTGGAAATTGGCAAAGGCAATATAATGATGCACGTGAATGCTATTACTGTGGTAAGCCTGGACATGTGCAGGCAGAATGTTATAAGAAGTAGGCTGACATGCAAAATGGGAAAGTGCAGCAAAACAACTATGCATTCTCAAGCAGAAATAATGAGGATAATGAAAGGTTGTTTGTTATGCAGCATGTCGTGAATGCCATGTTTGAAAATGTTGATGCAGCACAAAAAGATAATGTATGGTATGTGGATTCAGGCGCTTCGAACCATATGACGAGTCATGGGGAGTGGTTCAAGGAGATGAAAAACCCGGAAAGACCAGGTTTTGTGGAAACAGTGCTCATCCAATTGCCCACGTTGGAGATGTGCCATTGTCTATGCAGGATGGCAAAGTGAAGTACCTTGCAGATGTACTTCATGTATCAAACATAACAAAGAATCTGGTTTCAGTTGGCCAGATGATAGAGCAGGGTTTGCAGGTTCGATTTAACCCTGATGGGTGTTATGTTGAAGATTTCAAAGACAAGTGCAAGTTGGTTGCAAAAGGCAACAGAGTGGGCAGAATGTTTACGTTGAATGTAGACATGCCTGAAATGAGTGCTGCGATGTTTGCAAATGGTTCAGGAATTGTTGCAGACACAGACATTTGGCATAAAAGGATTGGACATGTAAATGTGCAGAGATTGAAGTCTATGCAGACAAAAGGAATTGTGACAGGGCTGCCAAAATTTAAAGTGGAAGGTATGCAGAAAATATGTGAAGCATGCCAATTTGGGAAGCAAACAAAGCATGTGTTTCCACATAGCAGATATGTGAGCAGAAATGCACTAGATGTTGTGCATTCAGATGTATGGGGTCCTACGAAGACCATATCTATGGGAGGCTGCAGGTATTATGTGACTTTCATTAATGACCACACAAGGAAAGTGTGGGTATATTTCATGAAGGAGAAGAGTGAGGTGTTCACTCACTTTCAGAATTTCAGAGTTTTGGTTGAAAAGCAAACAGGAAAATATGTAAAGTGCCTAAGGTCAGATGGAGGGGGAGAGTAATTCTCCAATGAGTTCTCTGAATTTTTGAAGCAGAATGGTATTCGGAGACAGTTCACATGCAGATACACTCCGCAGCAAAATGGAGTTGCTGAGCGGAAAAACAGGCACATTGCTGAGATTGCACGAGCATTGATGGAAGAGAAGAATATGCCGCATTGCTATTGGGCTGAGGCTGTTTCTACAGCAGTATACATCATGAACAGGACTCCAACTGCAGCCATACATGATGTAACTCCAGAGGAGAGGTTTATTGGCAGAAGACCAGATTTGTCTCATCTGAAAGTCTTTGGATGCATTGCAAATGTGCATGTGCCAGATGAGCTGAGAACTAAGCTGGATCCAAAAGCTGAAAAATGTGTGTTTATTGGATATTCCCTTGAGCAAAAGGGATACAGGTGTTATAACCCTGCTACACGTGAGTTGAGGGTTGTCTTTGATGAGATGAGCAGCTGGTATGCTGCTGAAAAAGAAACTGTCGGGGCTGATGTGAGTGGAAGTGTGGTTGCACAGAATGCAAGTCAGCAATCACAGTCTTTGAGTGGACCAGGAGAGTCCGCATCTAGTGGGTCTGTTGATAGACCATGGAGTGGCAAGCTGCGTCATAATACCAGCCCTGCAAATGTGATTACTACATCACGTAAAGGAAAAGAGAAAGTGGGTGAGCCCCTTGGTATGCCTGACATTTCTGCAGGGCATTCTCATGTTGATGGAGAGTCTAGTGGCTCAGATATGAGCCTTGATGAGGAGCTTGGGATCCTAGCTATGAGAACACCTAGTGTAAAGAAGGCTATGGAAGCCATGAATGAAAAGCTGCGAAGATCAGGGAGAGTGAAGAACCCTGTGCAGAGATTTACATATGATGGTTATGTGGCACATCACTATGCATATATGGCAAAGGTTGTGCAGGTTTTAGAGCCCACATGCATTGATGAGACTGTTGGAAATGTGTGTTGGGAGAAAGCTATGGATGAGGAGATGGATGCACTATATGGAAATGAAACCTGGGATTTAGTGCAACTGCCTGAAGGCAAGAAAGCCATTGGATGCAAGTGGGTGTACAAAGTTAAACATAACAGTGATGGAAGCATAAACAGGTACAAGGCTAGATTGGTAGCCAAAGGATATGCGCAGACATATGGCATTGATTATGAGGAAACTTTCAGCCCAATTGCCAAGATGGCAACGGTGAGAGTTGTGATAGCAGTGGCTGCGTCAAAGCAATGGTCTTTACATCAGATCGATGTAAAGAATGCATTCTTGCATGGGGATTTGCAAGAAGAGGTGTATATGTTGCAGCCACCTGGTTATGAGGATGTGGGTCACCCCGAGCATGTTTGCAGGTTGAAGAAAGCCTTGTATGGCTTAAAGCAAGCACCAAGAGCATGGTCTGACAAAATTTCTGAATATCTTATCACTATTGGCTTTCATGTAGCCAATGGAGATTTCTCGCTGTATGTGAGACATGGTGATAGAGGGGTTGTGCTTGTTGTCATCTATGTAGATGACTTGATCATTACGGGGGACCATGATGTAGAGATCTTTGATGTAAAGATCTTGCTAAGATAGAAGTTTGAGATGAAGGATCTGGGGGAACTCAGATATTTCTTGGGCATTGAGGTGATTAGGTCACCACATGGTATTGGATTACTGCAGAGACAGTATGGCTTGGACATGTTGTCCAAGTATGGTATGACAGGGTGCAAGCCTATTTCTGTGCCATTGGATCAGAATGGCAAGTTGAGTGCAGATTCAGGAGAGATCTTGGAGGATCCTACTATGTACAGGAGCATAGTAGGAAGTTTGATATACATGACGATCACCAGACCAGATTTGAGCTATGCTGTTGGGTTGGTGAGTCAGTTTATGCAGGTTCCACGGAAACCGCATTTGGATGCAGTGAGACGCATACTGAGGTATGTGAGGTCTACTTTGCATTGTGGACTATTCTATGAGACTGGGAAAGAGATATGTGTACATGGGTACACAGATGCTGATTGGGCTGGTAGTATCTCAGATAGAAGATCTACTAGTGGATTCATGTTTTCTTTGGGGAGTGTTGCTGTGACTTGGAGCAGCAAGAAGCAGCCTACGGTTGCTCTATCCAGTATAGAGGCCGAGTACAGAGGAGCTGCTATGGCAGCATGTGAGGTAGCTTGGTTGAGAAAGCTAATTGCAGATTTGGGTCTATCAGTGGATAGACAAGTTGTCATTTTCTGTGACAACATTAGCAGTATACAGTTGGCCAGGAACCCAGTATTTCATGCTCGTACGAAGCACATAGAGGTCCACTACCACTTCGTCAGAGAGAAGGTCTTGGCAGGAGATCTTGACCTTGTTTATGTCAGCACAGAGGATCAGGTAGCTGACATCTTTACCAAAGCATTGGGTACAGAGAAGCTCCACAGATTCAGGGCTTCGCTTGGTGTACATGAGATGGAGTTGAGCTCAAGGGGGAGTGTTGAGATATCGAGCTCATCTAGTGAGGCGGTGGACACTGATGACCCGCTTGGGGGATAGGCCCCACACTTACACCACTGGCATGGTTGGTGAGATCATGGGAGATATGCGGCCAGTGGGATGACAAGCTGTGTGACAGCCATTCTAGAGACTTGCATAGTTATAGCGCCAGCTCATTTAGTCGGGTTCACACTATAGAGAACCCGTGTATGTATTGGTTGAGTACCTTTCATATTATGAGTACTCTTATCTTGTATATGGTGTGTTTTAGTGTTGAGTAGAGAAGAAGAAGATTTCAGCCTCTCACCTTGTGTGTTCTCTATTAGGGTTTTGTGAAAGTGTGTGTGTGCTTGCAAGAGCTCAAGCTCCCTTCCCCCCTGCATCTTTTCAATTCTCATGTTGATGGAGAGTCTAGTGGCTCAGAGATGAGCCTTGATGAGGATCTTGGGAGAATGCCTAACTATGAGAACACCTGGTGTAAAGAAGGCTATGGAAGCCATGAATTCAAAGCTATGAAGATCTGGGAGAGTGAAGAATTCTGTGCAAAAGTTTACCTATGATGGTTATGTGGCACATCACTATGCATACATGGCAAAAGTTGTAAAGGTTGTAGAGCCCACATGCATTGATGAGGCTGTTGGAAATGTGTGTTGGGAGAAAGCTATGGATGAGGAGATGGATGCACTATATGGAAATGATATTTGGGATTCAGTGCAATTGCTTGAAGGCAAGAAAGCCATTGGATGCAAGTGGGTGTACAAAGTAAAACATAATAGTGATGGAAGCATAAGTAGGTACAAGGCTAGATTGGTAGCCAAAGGATATGCATAGACATATGGCATTGATTATGAGGAATCTTTCAGTCTAGTTGCCAAGATGGCAACAATGAGAGTTGTGATAGCAGTGGCTGCATCAAAGCAATGGTCTTTACATGAGATGGATGTAAAGAATGCAATCTTGCATGGGGATTTGCAAGTAGAGGAAGAGGTGTATATGTTGTAGCCACCTGGTTATGAGGATGTGAGTCACCCCGAGCATGTTTATAGGTTGAAGAAAGCCTTGTATGGCTTAAAACAAGCACCAAGAGTATGGTCTGACAAGATTTTTGAATATCTTGTCACTATTGGCTTTCATGTAGCCAATGCAGATTTCTTGCTGTATGTGAGACACAGTGATAGAGGGGTTGTGCTTATTGTCATCTATGTACATGACCTAATCATTACGGGGGACCATGCTGCAGAGATCTTTGATGTAAAGATCTTGCTTAGACAGAAGTTTGAGATGAAGGATCTGGGGGGGAGCTCAGATATTTCTTGGGCATTGAGGTGATTAAGTCACCACATGGTATTGGATTATAGCAGAGACAGTATGGCTTGGACATGTTGTCCAAGTATGGTATGACAGGCTATAAGCCTATCTCAGTGCCATTGGATCAGAATGGCAAGTTGAGTGCAGATTCAGGAGAGATTTTGGAGGATCCTACTATGTATAGGCACATAGTAGGAAGCTTGATCTACATGAAGATCACTAGGCCAGATTTGAGCTATGCTGTTGGGCTGGTGAGTTAGTTTATGCAGGTTCCTCGGAAGTCACATTTGGATGCATTGAGACGCATACTGAGATATGTGAGGTCTACTTTGCATTGTGGACTCTTTTATGAAACTGGGACAAAGATATGTGTACATGGGTACTTAGATGCTAATTGGGCTGGTAGTATCTTAGATAGAAGATCTATTAGTGGCTTCATGTTTTCTCTGAGGAGTGCTGCTATGACTTGGAGAAACAAGAAGTAGCCTACGGTTGCTCTATCCAGTACTTTTACAGAGGCCGAGTACAGAGGTGCTGCTATGGCATCATGTGAGGTAGCTTGGTTGAGAAAGCTACTTGCAGATTTGGGTCTATCAGTAGATAAGTTGTAATTTTCTGTGAAAACATTAGTAGCATACAGTTGGCTAGGAACCCACTTTTTCATGCTCACATGAAGCATATAGAGGTCCACTACCATTTTTTCAGAGAGAAGGTTTTGGCAGGAGCCATTGACCTTGTTTATGTCAGCACACAAGATCAGGTCGCTGACATCTTCACCAAAGCATTGGGTACAGAGAAGCTCCGCAGATTCAAGGCTTTGCTTGGTGTACATGAGATGGAGTTGAGCTCGAGGGGAGTGTTGAGATTGAGCTCATCTAGTGAGGCGGTGGACACTGATGACCCGCCTGGGGGATAGGCCCCACACTTACATCACTGGCATGGTTGGTGAGATCATGGGTGATATGCGGCCAGTGGGATGATAGGCTGTGTGACAGCCATTCTAGAGACTGGCATAGTTATAGTGCTAGCTCTTTTAGTTGGGTTCACACTATAGATAACCCTAGTATATATTTGGTTGAGTACCTTTTCATTTTGTGTGTACTCTTATCTTTGTATATGGTGTGTTAAGTGTTGTGTGAAGAAGAAGAAGATTTTCAGCCTCTCACCTTGTGTGTTCTCTTTTAGGGTTTTGTGAGTGTGTGTGTGCTTGCAAGAGCTCAAGCTCTCTTCTCCCCTGCATCTTTTCATAAACAAGGTATATACATGAGACAGAGAATGAAGAATGTACAATGCTTTTTTCCTGATTGAATCAGGCACAGCCGTTGATTTATTCTTTAGAGAAGTCTTCAGGATTCTAATTAACTACTCGAATTCTAAGAGTATTCCTATTAATCAATTTTATTGTTTTGAAACTCTATTGATTCTAGCCTAACCCCATCCGTCCTATGGGTTAGCCACTGCCCATCCACTAGAATAGTAGAACCAGACAAGTACTCACCCACCCATAACAAATACCATACTCACCCACCCATAATTGAATACCTTTCTTAACTTTTGCTTTAGAATACAGATATGCACACACTCCTCTTTAAAATTTAACTTAGAAAATAATCCATTGACAAACAATTACTGGTTACACATGTCATAACTTAAAATTTTCATTGAGTTTTTGTTTCTCACAAAACAGTATCACTCTGGACTCTTCGTTGAGACCAGTGAGTCAACAACGAGATCGAGTAATAGATTACAATAAACATTAGTCCATCATACAATATCTTTCTCGACATACGCATGGGTGTCCTCGACACCGCAAGCCCATGCATCGCCTGGTCAGAACCCTCCAAGATCCTCCTTAGGTGTCCTGGTACTTCACTCAGGGACCGCTTCGTCGGCCCTCGTCCATCGTACCGGAAGCGCACCATTTTAACCATACCGAGGCTGGTCAAGACTTGGGCAGGCTTTGCCGTGTAAGCTGTCCTTTGAACACTCCCCGCCAGCTGTTGCAACCAAACTTCCCTTAGAAAACACATATACCAAATGATCCCTCCGGCATTCTGGCGTAAGACAGTGCTTTAAGAAAACAGGGTTTCTATGCAAGTTTTCAGTTTTGATTTTCTTTTGAATACAATGAGTATATCTTAATTTTGTATCCCAAGACTTCTAGATCACAGTCTCGATTTCCAAGCAAAATTCCTCGAATTCTGAATTCTTAATCCTCAGATCAAAATCAAAGGTCTCAACTTAGTTTCAGAATCAGTGGGTGATTTGAGTGTAGATTATGGGACTGGTCACATCATCATTTCTCGAAATTGATGAGGGAGTTATGTCTTGGTCACAGTTTGATTTAGGTTTTCAGTCTGGAAAGGTTCTTCTTAAACTATCTTTATCAAAGGAAAATATTTCAATTACTACTTTACTGAATTTAAAACTAATCACGAATTCCTATGAGGAATCATTTATCTAAAATTCCGATTTCGATAGTTTCACTGAATTTTCTCATTGTCATCTTAGAGAATATGAAATGGTAGGATTTTCTTTCACAGAGTATTTACTTAATCATTTACTAATTTTCAGGGGAATTAGGCATAGGATTAAAGAGAACTCTTATTTTGATATAAAAATAAAATTCTTTTATGCATCCTTTTTTGCATAAAAATTAATATTAGTGAAAGTAACACTTTTACAATTAAAAAATTTCTTTTATGCATAAAAATCAATAATGATGAAAGTAACGCTTTTATAATAAAAAAATATTCTTTCATGCATACTTTTATACATAAAAATCAATAATGATAAAAGTAACACTTTTATAATTTAAAAAAATCTTTTATGCATCTCTTTATGCATAAAAATCAATAATGATGAAAGTAATACTTTTATAATTAAAAAAAATATTCGTTTATGCATAAAAATCCATTTTGATGAAAGTAACACTTTCATAATAAAAAAAATTATTCTTTTATGCATAAAAATCCATTTTGATGAAATTAACGCTTTTATAATAAAAAATTTTCTTTTATGCATTAAAAAAAATCAATATGCATCTTCTATGCATGAAAATGACACTTTTAGAATATAAAAATGATAGGGATTAATCTTTTAAAATAATAAAAGATAATACTTATTTTCAATTTTTTAAAAAATTTCACCATAACCTCCTTTGTATGGCTGGCCATTTTTCAATTTTTTTCTACTTATTTTTACTTAACAATTAACCTCAATTGGTTTTAAGCATTCTAAACAATTAATCTCAATTGGTTTTAAGCATTCTAAACAATTATCTCAATTGGTTTTAAGCATTCTAAACTAAATAATTTTTACTTTTAAATGAGAAATAATATGAAAGTTTAATTCCAACTATTAGTTCACTTAACTAGGATAAAGAAGGGCTGATTTTAAGAATGAGAGAGGGGGAAAGCCTTTTCACAAGGCATAGCATCCATTTATCACTTCAAACAACACAAAAATTAGAAAGCATAAAAAGAATAAAGAAAAATATAAGATTTCTAACTTACATAAATTCTTGGGAGCTTTCCTTTGGCTTGATGGTTTGGGGGTTCTACTCTTGTTTGTAACAAGAGTGGCCACCAATCTTTACAAGAGGGAAAGGTCAAAAACTAGTGAATTATTAAGAAATTCACAGTTCTTGGCTCTTGGGAGGAGTAGAGTAACAATGCATAAACACTATTATTTTTCAATAAAGGGGGAGGCTTCTATTTATAGGAAAAAGTGAGCTCCTAACCAAGCAAACTGATTCTAGAATTTTCCAATTCAGTTTGGTCAATTTTTGACCATTTTTAGGTCAGTTTAGCTTACTTTTTGGAACTAGACTTGAATTAGGAGAGAGGAGAGATGAAATATCTCAATTTTTGAAGATTTAAAACTCCATTACACATGTGAAGTAGGAGCCTCATTCATGAGGGAGGAATCCCCATTGTGAGGTGTCAAAAATCCATTTTTTAAGCTTTTCCTTTGGTCCTTAGTCCACTCTTCATCTTATGTGAGTATTTACTCATTTTTGGGGGGATTTTTTTTATTTCTTCTATTTATCTTCTTCATAAATTTGCATGAATTTGATTGGCCCTTCAAAACCTTAATTTAAAATTTTTCGAAAATCTGGACCCCTAGGATAAGGCCTTTTGAACAGATTATACTTGATTTCTAATACACCTTTTGAAAATCTTTTTGAACTTCTATTTTGGGGGCACTTATTTTAATAAGAAGAGATATTTTTCCATCCAAAAATATTCAAAACTTGAATATTCTCTCTCTAGAATATTTTCTCTCTCTAGGTCAAAATAGGTAGAAATAAGATCTTTTATATTTCTGAAGAGGGATTTGATTACAGGGGGAAGATGCTGGACATCTTGAGAGGCTGGGGAGGAATCTTACATTCTCTCCCACTTGAAAAACGCGAGATGTCCTCATCTCGCAAACTGGGGGTAATCTCGCAACAGATTGGCTTCTTTCTCTCCTTGGTGGCATCTTCAAAAGGATTGAACTTCCATTTGACCAATAATTCTCTCAGAATTCTATTCGTGAGAATCTTTTGTCAAACGTCAAGGATTTCTTCAGGTGGGAGTTCCATCTACCCTTGGGTTGAAGAAGTTAAGATTTCATCACATGATTCGGGCTTGGTACATACTTTTTAAGAAGGCTGACATGAAATAAATTATGTACTTTAAGATAAGGAGGCAGAAGAAGCTCGTAGGCTACGTCACCTACTTTCTTTGTAATCAGATATGGCCCACAATATCTACGGGATAACTTCTTGTAGTTCCCAAGAGATAGAGAACTTCTTTTGGGGCGTACTCAAATGAAGACCATACCTGCTTCTTCAAATTCTCTGTCTGTCCTCTTTTTATTTACATACTTCTTCTGTCTATCCTAGGGGCAGCTTTTATATCTTTACGAATCGCCTGCATCTGTTGCTCCATGTCATCAAGCATCTGTCTGGACATCTCGACCCTAATCAATGGGTTGGACCAAGTTAATGGAGTTAAGCAATCTTGTCCATACAAAGCTTTGAAAGGGCTCATCCCAATACTTTTGGTGATAAGAAGCATTGTAGGCGAACTCGACTAGGTGCAGATAGCTTAGCCACTTCTTGGGTTCTCTGCCATAGCATGACCGAAGTATATCTTCGATTACTTAGTTTACACTTTCTGTTTGACCATCGGTCTCAGGGTGGTAGGATGTGCTAAGATCCAAGAAAGTTCCTAGTGCTTCAAAAAATGCAGTCCAGAATCTTGACGTGAATTTAGGGTCTCAATCACTTACTATTCTTCTGGGTAGGCCATGCAATCTGAAGATTTCCTTGAGAAACACTCTGGCCACATCCACTGCAATATAGGTTTCTTTTACTGGAATTAGATGGGCAACTTTGGTTAATCTATCAACTACCACGAAGATGGAGTTGTAACCTGATTGCACTGAAGGTAATCCAGTAATAAAATCCATACTGATACATTCCCACTGCAATTGGGGGATGTCTAAAGGATGTAGCTTCCCCAGGCATTTTTACTCTTTCGGCCTTGACTTTCTGATATGTCAAACATTGACGTACATGATTAAGCACATCCTTTTTTAGACCAGGCCAAAAGAAGCTTTTCTTCACAGACATATAGGCTTTGATGAAACCTGGATGTCCTGCAATAAGATTGTCATAAGCTTCATTCAGAATTTGTCCCTTGGTCCCCTCGTCATTGGGAATGCATAGCCTGCGATTATAATACATAATTCCATCATCCAGGTTGTACCCTTGAACTCGGTTCAACTCATGTGTGGAGTTTTCCTTTCCTGCATAAGTAGGGTAGCAATAGGGCCAAAGAATCTATCCTACATGATCTTCTCTCTTGCTTCAATAATCAAAGGATTTGACACTATAGTAATTGCAAGAAAGGAGGCTTTTCCTGGTGAGGGCATCTGCTACCACATTTTCTTTGCCTGGACAGTACTTGATTTCAAAATCAAATTCCTACAGGGTTTGTATCCACCTTCTTTGGCGCATGCTGAGATCCTTCTGAGTGAAGATCCACTTTAAGCTCTGATGATCTATCATCAAAGTGAATCTTTGACCCAGTAGGTAATGTCTCCACAACTTCAGGGCATATACTACTGAAAGTAGTTCCAGGTCATGGACAGCATAATCCCTTTCATGCGTTCTAAGTTTTCGGGATTCATAGGCCACTGCATGACCTTCCTGCATGAGTGCACCTCCCACGAAAAAATCACTAGCATCTGTTTTACTACCTCAAAGGGTAGAGAGAAATCTGGCAGCTTCAGAACGAGATTGGTTACCAAGGTGATCTTTAGCTTATCAAAAGCACTCTGGCACCTGGCAGACCATTGAAACGAGATATTCTTCTTGAGAAGATTAGTTAGGGGGGAAGCTATGAGAGCATACTTTGGTATAAAAATTCTATACCAACTAGTAAATCCCAAGGATCCTCTGACTTCTTTCACTGTCTTTGGTTCAGGCCAATCTATGATTGCTTGGATTTTGTGGAATCTGGAGAAATTCCATCTTTTGATACCAGAAAGCCCAAGTATTCAACATGGTCCGGCAGAGAAAGTGCATTTGCTCTTTTTGGCAAAGAGTTGGTGCTTCCTTAGAATCTCAAAAACTTTTCTGACATGAGTTTCATGGCCAGCTACATTCTTTGAGTAAATAAGAATATCATCAAAGAAAACAAGAACAAAATCATCCAAGTATTCTCTGAGAATGTCCTGCATTAAGCGATTGAATGTAGCTGGGGAATTTGTCAATCCAAACGGCATGACAGTGAATTCATAATGCCCATACCGAGTATTGATGGCTGTCTTCGGGATATCTTGCTCATTAATCTAATACCCTGATTTGAGATCTATCTTTGTGAAGATCTGGGCTCCACTTAGCTTGTCTAGAAACTCATCAATTCTGGGGATAGGATACTTATTCTTAACTATCAGCTGATTTAGACCTCTGTAGTCCACACAGAGTCTTAGCGTTCCATCTTTCTTTTTCTGAAAGAGAACTGGCGCACCCCAAGGTGAAACACTGGGTCTTACAAACCCTTGTTCCAATAGCTGTCTAAGCTATTCCTTAAGTTTGATGGCTTCAGGAAGTGGCATTTTGTACATGCGCAGGGCTACTAGCTGAGCTGGGGGGTCAATTCTATCACATGATCTACTTCCTGAATTGGAGGCATCTCTATTAGCTCTGCTGGGAATAAATCATCATAATTACTTAACCATTCAGGCTCTTTAGCTTTTAACTTTGATTCTACCGGATTCATTTTGACAAGATAAATGCGCTGCTTCTTTCTAAGTCCTTTTAGTAACTTAGAAGCCTTTACTAATTGCAGACTAGGGGATCCTAAAATTTCGGTTCCTTGAACTTTGTTTCCGTGAAGGTCACGGAAGGAGATGGTTCCATTATGACAGTGAATGTCAGCTTGCTTTTTGTGGAGCCAATCCATTCCAAGGATCTCGTCGAAAACTCCCAAAGGTATAACTCTAAAACTGACAGTCAGTTAAATTCCCATCTAGATTGAATTGAATAGATTGAACTGAATACGATCTGTCTCAAGGTGAGTGAAAAGAATCTTCCCACTTGCCAATTCAACTTGCATAGGTTTCCCTAATTTTTGATCTAAGACTAGCTTATGTAAGCATCCAGGGGAAATGAAAGAATGAGTACTTCCTGAATCAATCAAAATCTTAAAAGGCTTACCCTGATACTCAGCTGGAGTATTGATGACGGAGAATTGACTATTTGACCTTTGGTTTTCAACTATAGCATAAATGTGTCCTCTCCTCTTTCACTACTTCTGCAATTGTGACTGCTCTGGCTATTGCAGTCTGAGGCGAAACTCTTTCTCTTTGGTTGCCCCAGTTCTGGGAAGGAGTTCTGAGGCTACTCTAGATAGAGGCAGACGACTGAGCCTAGGATTTCTCTGATTCTCGTGCGGGGGACCCTGGTTGGACTGATAAGAAGGAGTTTGTCTCGGAACTCTGGGACCCTGGCTTCCTTGGCCCACCAAAAGGACAGGGGTAATCCTTGAGCTGGTGCCCAAGTCCTTGACATCTGAAGCATCTGTTCTCACTTCAAAGGTCTTCTCTTTGCATTCTGGAGAGAGCCGAAGTTCCTGAGAATGTACTTTGGGGGAAAGGTCTTCCTTCATTTCTAAAGGTTCCCGTCTCCACATTTTGGTTAGGACCTTGGTGTCTCGTTGGAGGCAAAAAGTTGGAAGAACTTCCCGGTGTCTAAAATCTCTTGAAGGATGAGGGAGATGGCTTTAGCGGGACTTTTACGATAAAGGCTTTGGCAAAGTCCTCTGCCATTCTGACAGCTTCAGCCATGGACACTGGCTTGGCATTTTTGACCAGTGTGTCCAAGGGTTCGTTCATCCCCCGAATGAACCTGGCCATGAGTTGATCTTCATCTAGAGGTGGTGAATATTTGAGTAGAAGAGCAAAGACCTGGTGATATTCCCCGATGGTTTTGCTCCCCTACTTTAGCTCTAAGAATTCGTTTATTTTGATTTCCAAAAATCCAGGGGGATAAAATCTCTTTCTCAAATAGGTTTTAAGGTCGATCCAGGACTGAGTATTTCTATCCAGACGGTTGGTGTCACAGTGGTTCCTCCATGCTACCCTGACTGTTTCCACTATTTTCAGCCTGGCAAGAGCCATTTTGCTCTGCTCATTGTAGCATGTGACGTCAAAATATTCTTCCATGGCTTCCACCCATTTCTCCACAGCCTCGCCCAGGTTCTCCCCTTCTCCTTTGAAGGGTCCTGGCTGAGTCCTATGAAGAGCCTTGCGAACATCAGGGTCAAGCTCGTCATCTTCAGAGAGAGGGTCTAGCTAATGGCAGCCACGGTTTCCTCGTCTCATGATTCTGCCAAAAATTTATATATTATTAAATTTTTATTTTGATATCATCCAAGAGATCCTAAGACTTAAGAGGTTCGGAAATCAATTTCTTAGACAAGACAATGATCTTATTGGACATCTATGACATATGTCTACTGATAACAAATTTTTCTTTCTCATATCGTCCATAAACAATCACTTATACAACATTAAATTTTTCTCCAGAAAACATTTCTTTATTTATATAAAATTTGCAATATGTACATAGAGTAGCTCGGCTCTAGAATTCAAAATCTCCTCGGGAGATGCATAAGACAACGGTACTGGGCCATAGCCATGCCCTGATACAAACATTTACTTACTGACAACAAGGGAGCTATTATCTTCTCCTTAGGAATAAAACAACTAAGCAGTCTATAGACTTGGCATGAAAGTCTGAAATTTTGAGGCATCGTATGATATAGAATGACACCACGCACCATTTTCACCTTTAATAGAATCATTGCCAATGAGAGGTTCTGCCACAGCATTGCACATCGGTCGCAACAAGAGGCGTGGACATACTGCCCTGCAAACCACTTATGTTGTTGTCTCTCTGCTGGGTCAGGAAAATATAAATCCTCGAAATGGCGTGCGAGTCTTGCTCGGCTTGTTCGAGTTGAAGCGGAAGAGATGAGATGCTCAAAGAAGGCGAACGCAGTCATATCTTGAGACTGGGTGAGGTCAGGAATACCGGATAAGTATGGAACTTCCATCTATAATTTCCAATTTAATTTATAAGTTTTTAATTTTTTTTGAAGTTTATTCAACATAATATTAACAAGCGAAAACATTATTTCCCAGACTAACTTTAAAAAATTATAAGCAATTTCTGCTGCTGTTACGTAAATTTACAACAGTGCTCTAATACCAATTGTGAGATCCCACTGCCCCCTCTGCGCACCGGATTCCCAGATGGTAACAGTGGAAGCTTCCTCTTGTGCGGGGCAGGGTTTCTCACACTCAGGGCCTCGCCCTCAAATGTCCGGGTGCACGAGACTAGGCTGGTGGTCATTCCGAAAACCGAAACCGAGAACATTTCTCATGCCCGGAAAGCGGAGACAATTCCACCATTTTTATCTTCTTAACGGATCTAACGAGGTCAAGATACTGAACTAACCTTCATCTGAATAAACTAGATAGAAGGGAAACTATTACAGACTTAACTTGAAGAAATCAATGCTTTTTTCCTGATTGAATCAGGCACAGCCGTTGATTTATTCTTTAGAGAAGTCTTCAGGATTCTAATTAACTACTCAAATTCTAGGCGTATTCCTATTAATCAATTTTATTGTTTTGAAACTCTACTAATTCCAGCCTAACCCCATCCGGCCCATGTGTTAGCCACCACCCAACCACTGGAATAGTAGAACCAGACAAGTACTCACCCACCCATAATTAAATATCGTACTCACCCACCCATAATTGAATGCCTTTCTTAACTTTTGCTTTAGAATATAGATACGCACACACTCCTCTTTAAACTTTAACTTATAAAACAATCCATTGACAAACAATTACACACGTCATAACTCAAAATTTTCATTGAGTCTTTGTTTCTCACAAAACAGTATTACTCTGGACTCTCCGTTGAGACCAATGGGTCAACAACGAGATCCAGTAATAGATTACAATAGACATTGGTCCATCATACAATATCTTCCTCGACATACGCATGGGTGTCCTCGACACCGCGAGCCCGTGCATCGCCTGTTCAGAACCCTCCAGGATCCTCCTTAGGTGTCCTGGCACTTCACTCAGGGACCGCTTCGTTGGCCCACATCGATCGTATCGGAAGCGCACCATTTTAACCATACCGAGGCTGGTCAAGACGTGGGCAGGCTTTGTCGCGTGAGCTATTCTTTGAACACTCCCCGACCGCCAGCTGTTGCAACTGAACTTCCCTTAGGAAACACATATACCAAATGCTCCCTCCAGCATTCTGGCATAAGATAGTCCTTTATGAAAACAGGGTTTCTATGCAAGTTTTTAGTTTTGATTTTCTTTTGAATACAATGAGTATATCTTAATTCCGTAACCCCAAACTTCTAGATCACAGTCTGGATTTCCAAGCAAAATTCCTCGAATTCTGAATTCTTAATCCTCAGATCAAAATCCAAGGTCTCAACTTAGTTTGAGAATCGGTGGGTGATTTGAGTGTAGATTATGGGACTGGTCACATTGTCATTTTTTGAAACTGACGGAGTTATGTCTTGGTCATAGTCTGATTCAGGTTTTGAGTCTGGAAAGGTTCTTCTTGAACTATCTTTATCAAAGGAAAATATTTCAATTACTACTTTACTGAATTTAAAACTAATCACGAATTCCTATGAGAAATCATTTATCTAAAATTTCGATTTTGATAGTTTCACTGAATTTTCTCATTGTCATCTTAGAGAATATGAAACCGTAGGATTTTCTTTCACAGAGTATTTACTTAATCATTTACCAATTTTCAGGGGAATTAGGCATAGGAATAAAGAGAACTCTTATTTTGATATAAAAATAAAATTGTTTTATGCATCCTTTTATGCATAAAAATCGATATTAGTGAAAGTAACACTTTTACAATAAAAAAATTTCTTTTATGCATTATTTTATGCATAAAAAATAATAATGATGAAAGTAACACTTTTATAATTAAAAAAATATTCTTTCATGCATACTTTTATGCATAAAAATCAATAATGATAAAAGTAGCACTTTTATAATAAAAAAATTTCTTTTATGCATCTCTTTATGCATAAAAATCAAGAATGATGAAAGTAATGCTTTTATAATTAAAAAAATATTTATGCATAAAAATCAATAATGATAAAAGTAACACTTTTTATAATAATTTTTTTATGCATCCCTTTATGCATAAAAATCAATAATGAAGAAAGTAATGCTTTTATATTAAAGAAATATTCTTTTATGCATTTTTTAATGCATAAAAATCAATAATGATAAAAGTAACACTTTTATAATAATACTTTTTTTTAATACATCCCTTTATGCAAAAAAATCAATAATGATGAAAGTAACGCTTTTATAATAAAAAAATATTCTTTCATGCATAAAAATCAATAATGATAAAAGTAACACTTTTATAATAAAAAATATACTTTTATGCATACTTTTATGCATAAAAATCAATAATGATAAAAGTAACACTTTTATAATTTAAAAAAAAATCTTTTATGCATCCCTTTATGCATAAAAATCAATAATGATGAAAGTAACGCTTTTATAATAAAAAATATTCTTTCATGCATACTTTTATGCATAAAATTCAATAATGATAAAAGTAACACTTTTATAATAATAAAAAATATTTTTTGCATCCCTTTATGCATAAAAAACATAATGATGAAAGTAACACTTTTATTATAAAAAACAATTATTCTTTTATGCATAAAAATCCCTTTTGATGAAAGTAACACTTTCATAATTAAAAAAATTATTCTTTAATGCATAAAAATCCATTTTGATGAAAGTAACACTTTCATAATAAAAAATTTTCTTTTATGCATTAAAAAAATCAATATGCATCTTCTATGCATGAAAATAGAATATAGAAACGATAGGGATTACTCTTTTAGAATAATAAAAGATAATACTTATTTCTAATTTTTTTTAAATTTTACCATAACCTCCTTTGTATGGCTGACCATTTTTCCATTTTTTCTAATTATTTTTACCTAACAATTAACCTCAATTGGTTTTACGCATTCTAAACCAAATAATTTTTACTTTTAAATGAGAAATAATATGAAAGTTTAACTCCAACTATTAGTTCACTTAACTAGGATAAAGAAGGGCTGATTTTAAGAATGAGAGAGGGGGAAAGCCTTTCCACAAGGCATAGCATCCATTTATCACTTCAAACAGCACAAAAATTAGAAAGCATAAAAAGAATAAAGAAAAATATAAGATTTCTAACTTACATAAACTCTTGGGAGCTTTCCTTTGGCTTGATGGTTTGAGGGTTCTACTCTTGTTTGTAACAAGAGTGGCCACCAATCTTTAGAAGAGGGAAAGGTCAAAAACTAGGGAATTATTAAGAAATTCATAGTTCTTGGCTCTTGGGAGGAGTAGAGTTACAATGCATAAACACTATTATTTTTCAACAAAGGGAGAGGCTATTGAAATATACAAGTGAATAGGGTGTGTGCGGGAAGTGTGTGCGGGAACAAGCCCTTGGTTAGAGGCTGCAAAAGAGGATGTGTAAATGTGAAAAAACCTATGAAAAGGTGAGAAGAATCTATTAAAGGTGAGAAGAATCTATTGGGAGAGAATAAAGGGTAGCATGAGAAGATTTAGGAAGTGTGGAGATATTCTGGGAAAAGTGAAGAGGTGGAGAGAATCAAGCAAAAGAGATGGAGTGAATCAAGGAGAAATCAATGGGATTTGATGCTTGGATGTAAACTTTATAAATTGAGGCATTTCCCTAATGAGAATTTGCTGGTTTTTGATTATCAATGCCTACATTAAGCTATTTGCTGATTACTCAATAATTACATCTTAATTATTTACTAATCACTTGTTAATGATGTTGATTCTAGTATTTGATCCACCATAGCTCATCACATTGTCCTAATTTCAACATGGTATCAGAGCCATGCCTAGAATCCATCATTTTGTGAGCTCATTATCTTGCTAATTATTTTTCTAATTAAGATTAGTAAAAAATTATAATTTTCCCTCTTTGGCCAATCTCTTCTAGCCACAAATAGCCATCATCCCCACGATTCAGCCCATCAAGAGAAAACGTCAAACCGCCGAGACGGAAGCTCACGATTTTCGCTGATTATTGGGCGCCTTTTTTTGCAGCACATCAAAGAGTTCTACTTCCACAAATCAAATTTCTTTAATTCCTCATAGCCCCGATGTTTTCAAGCATGGTCTACAAGCTGGTGAAGTCAGAATTCAATTTCATCAAGTCTACAGTGAGATCCAAGCTCTTCATCAAATCTACTGGTGACTTTGGTAAAACAGAGATTAAGCTTTCAATATTTGGTCAAATCTTGTGTTTCTTGGCTTAATCCTCTACTAGACTCATTTCATGCTCTACAAGCTGGTGAAGTCAGAATTCAATTTCATCAAGTCTACAGTGAGATCCAAGCTCTTCATCAAATCTACTGGTGACTTTGGTAAAACAGAGATTAAGCTTTCAATATTTGGTCAAATCTTGTGTTTCTTGGCTTAATCCTCTACTAGACTCATTGCTATTGATGGCTTTGAAAGCATTTAAGCTTATTTGAAGTCTAAAGCACCAGATCTAGACTCCCCGCATACTCTATTTTTTGCACACAAAATAATGGATTAATTTGCTAATCAGTGCTTAATCAATGCTAATCACTGTATTTGTTAATCAATGCTAATCACTGTATTTTGGTACAATTGAGGGTTCAAATTAACCATTAGGTATCTGATATAACTTCAGATTGCAATTCGGAGTTGGTTTGATACTCCAACCATTCCGTACAAATTGGTTACCCTTGATTTAATGTAATTTCTAGTGATTTTATGCTGATAAATTTGTTGTAATCATCTCTTAAACACCAGATTAAGTTGTAAAAGGATAGACACTACCCTTGAATCTTAAAATTGGATCAAGAGGTAAGACCCCCTTCACATCATCAGTTTAGGGACTTGAGGCACTGGTCACGGGCTATCAAGTAAGAGGGAAACTTGGTATAGGGTCCAGGTGTGCTAGAGAGTATTCACTTGAGGGGAGGTGTTGAAATATACAAGTGAATAGGGTGTGTGTGGGAATAAGCCCTTGGTTAGAGGCTGTAAAAGAGGATGTGTAAATGTGAAAGAACCTGTGAAAAGGTGAGAAGAATCTACTGGGAGAGAATAAAGGGTAGCATGAGAAGATTTAGGAAGTGTGGAGATATTCTGGGAAAAGTGAAGAGGTGGAGAGAATCAAGCAGAAGAGGTGGAGTGAATCAAGGAGAAATTAGTGGGATTTGATGCTTGGATGTAAACTCTATAAATTGAGGCATTGCCCTAATGAGAATTTGCTGGTTTTTGATTATCCATGCCTACATTAAGCTATTTGCTAATTACTCACTAATTACATCTTAATTATTTGCTAATCACTTGTTAATGATATTGATTCTAGTATTTGATCCACCATAGCTCATCACATTGCCCTAATTTCAACAAAGGCTTCTATTTATAGGAAAAAGAGAGCTCCTAACTAAGCAAACTGATTCTAGAAGTTTTCAATTCAGTTTGGTCAATTTTTGACTATTTTTAGGTCAGTTTAGCTTACTTTTTGGAACTAGACTTGAATTAGGAGAGAGGAGAGATGAAATATCTCAATTTTTGAAGATTTTAAACTCCATTACACATGTGAAGTAGGCACCTCATTCATGAGGGGGAATCCCATTGTGAGGTGTCAAATTTTATTTTTTTAGCTTTTCCTTTGGTCCTTAGTCCACTCTTCATCTTATGTGAGTATTTACTCATTTTTGGGGGGATTTTTTTTATTTCTTCTATTTATCTTCTTCATAAATTTGGATGAATTTGATTGTTCCTTCAAAACCTTAATTTGATTTTTTTCAAAAATCTGGACCCCTAGGATAAGGCCTTTTGAACAGATTATACTTGATTTCTAATGCACCTTCTGAAAATCTTTTTGGACTTCTGTTTCAGGGGAACTTATTTTAATAAGAAGAGATATTTTTCCATCCAAAAATATTCAAAATCTGAATATTCTCTCTCTAAAACATTTTCTCTTTCTAGGTCAAAATAGGTAGAAACAAGATCTTTTATATTTCTGAAGAGGGATTTGATTACAGGGAGAAGATGCTGGACATCTTGAGAGGCTGGGGAGGAATCTTTCTATAACACTTTTAAAATAAAAATAAATCCTTTATGCATCTTTCTATGCATAAAATCAATTTTAATGAAATTAACACTTTTGGAATAAAAATAAAGTCTCTATGCATCTTTCTATGCATAAAATCAATTTTAATGAAAATAACACTTTTTGAATAAAAATAAATCCTTTATGCATCTTTCTATGCATAAAATCAATTTTAATGAAAATAACACTTGTGGAATAAAAATAAATCTTTTATGCATCTTTCTATGCATAAAATCAAATTTTATAGAAATTAATACTTTTGGAATAAAAATAAATCCTTTATGCATCTTTCTATGCATAAAATCAATTTTCTATGCATAAACTCAAATAAGCTTTCCTTTGGCTTGAGGGATTGAGGGTTCTACTCTTGGTTGCAGCAAGAGTGGCCACCAGTTCTTTTAGAGAGGATTTAGTCAAAAATAATTTAATTATCACGCGATTTTAATGTATTTGACTCTGGGGAGGAGTAGAGTAATAGTGCATAAACACTATTAACCTTTTACAAGGAGAGAGGCTTCTATTTATAGGAAAAAGTGAGCCTCTAACCAAGCAAACTGATTCTAGAATTTTCCAGATTAGTTTGGTCACTTTTTGATCATTTTTAGGTCAGTTTAGCTTACTTTTTGGATCTAGTTGAAACAGGAGAGAGGAGAGATGAAAATATCTCATTATTTGTGAGTTTAAAACTCATTCAAACATGTTAAATAGGCACCTTCTTCATGAGGGGAATTCCCCACATTGAGGTGTCAAAAATGCATCATTTCCTCTAAATATCTCTTCTTTGTTAACTAATAAACCTTGTCCTTAGTCAACTCTTCATCTTATGTGAGTATTTAGTCATTTTTGGAAGATTTTTCTTTTATTCTTCAATTTATCTCCTCCCTACATTTGGATTAATCTTATTGGTCCATAGGAACCTTAATTGGAGCATAATTCAAAATCTAGACCCTCACGCTAAGGTCCTTTTTACCTATTTTCAATTTATTCCAATTGCACACTGGAAAGTTCTTTTTGGATTTTTGTTTCAGGGAAAATCATTTTAATAAGAAGGGATATTTTTCCATCCAAAGATATCTAGAAACTGAATTATCTCTCTCTAGCCCAAAACAGATAGAAACAAGATCTGTTATTATTCTGAAAAGGGGATTGATTACAGGGAGATAAACTGGACATCTTGAGGGGCTGGGGGAGGAATCTTATAAGCATAAAAGAGTAACAATGCTAGAATGCTATCCGTCTCTCTCAATCTCTCTCAAGACACAAGGGAAAGCTCTGTATAGCACAAAGGGGATTGTGTCTTTTCATTATGAGAAAATGCCTTATATACATTTGGCCCTTATTCACACTTGGGCACCCAAAACTTATTTACTAGGTCTTGGGTGGCTAATATCTCATAATGTATAACTTTTATAGTACTCTTTCATGACACTTATTAATGTCCTCAATTGGAGGATCATGTTTGTTAATCCAAAATGGGATTAACATCCCCCCTTCCTAATGTAGGTTCTATCCGTAGAACCTATTACCGAGGTCTAAAGACATGGTCACCGAACTCATGTCGGTGAGATTCACGGGCGACTTGCAGAGCAACAGAGAAACATTAGGGAAAATTTAGACTATGAAATGGGCCCTGTAAGAATTCTTAATTTTTATTAAAAATGCTAATTTTGACCCCATAGTGGGAGACAAAGCAAATGATTCCCCTATTTTTTATAGACTTTTTAGGTCCTACAATCTACATTTTATCCACTCTCTCACTAGCTTTTAGTACTTTTATACTCTATAGTTTTGGAATATTTTAACCCACTACTTTTAGATGCAAGTTGCATCATCATTCCCAAGGTTTCTTTTTTCGGCCATAAGGGGGGCCCAAAAATTGACTGTTTCAAAATTTTTATTTTTTAATTTTTTTCATCAAAAAAAATTCCTTATACATATATAAACCCAAAAAGTAAATTTTTTATATCATTTCTTAGTGATAGTTACCTCAGAACAATCTTGTCATATCTTTCTAACTTCTATGATATCTAATGATTGCAAGGTGCATTCTAATATTTTATTTCAAAAATATAATGCAAGTTGCAATACTTTCACACGCAAGCTGCATCACCATGCCCATAAGGGGGGTCCAAAAATGTTTTTAAAAAAATATATTTTTCTGAGTTTTTCCATCAAAAAAACTTTCCCGAGACACATATAAACCCAAAAAGTGATTTCTTTATATCATTTCTTAGTCATAACTGTCTCATAACAATCTTGTCATACCTTTATAACTTCCTCAAAATCTTCACTTTTGTCATATCTTCCTAACTTTTATGCTATCTAATGATTACAAGATGCATTCTAATATTTTATATCCCAAAATAAAAGGATGTTTTTTGAGGCCACTAGAATAATGACTTTTTGATACTTTTCACATTTTAGTATATTTTCATTTGAAACTTTCCTCCCAAATATATATATATATATATTGAAAACTTTATTTTTTAATATCATTTTCAAATCCTTATCTCATTTAATGTCATTTAATGCCACCCCATGCCTTTCATTTTTATCATATCTCCTAATTCTCATGACTAGAGTCTTTATTTTTGGAGTATAAAAAAAATGACTTTTTTAGAGAGATATATTCTTAATATATATTTCTCTAGGATCATTCCAAATGTTAGAATATTATTATCTTATATAAATCTCTTTCTAATCTTCTATTAATCTTATTTTTCTGTCATCTTGAATTAAACATGCCTTTATATGATATTACGAATGGTAGAAAGCGTAAAGTAGACATTCACATTCATATAGATGAAGATCATGCACTAGCAAAATGTCCATACGTTAGGCAACCATTACCTAATTCAACCATGTCCACACTAAGAAATGAGGGGAAGAAAAATGTTGATCTTTGGGTGGATGGGAATCTCTTTCTCTATGATCCTTTGACCTTGTACATTCCACCATTTTGTGATTTGACTAGTTTTGTTCGATATGTAGGTAATGGGAAAAATGGGCTTTTAGATTATTGTAAAAAAAAGACTTTCTGTTAGTGCTAGTCTTCATAACCAATACTTACACTCAATTAATTCAAGTCTTCAATCAAGTATTGAAGATTTGAAAAAACATTCACATGACCTAGACATGAAAAATTAGGAACAAGAAACACTCATAAATAATAAAAGAGATAAATTGCCTAAGTTACAAAGAAAAATAAGGAGGTTGAAGCACACACCAATTGGTGCATGTGAGCATAAATGAAAGGTTTCTAATATTGAAAATCTTTTGGTGCAAGGCGGTGCAAGGAAACGGAGGGTCATGGCAACAAGGTATGTTTTCATGCAATTTTTTGTTTATATTTTTTTATGTATGTGTTAATTTCAAGGTTTTTCTTGATAGATCTAATGGTGGTTTTGTTATGTCCGAGGAATTTCTTAGCTGATGCATGTGGTGTGGGAGATACTATGCATGTTTTCAAAGCGTACATGAAGAACAAAGAGATAACATCAATCATCCGTGATCTAAATTACAAGAGTGTCATTGAAGTGGTTTACAAAGGACATTATGCAAGACATAAAGGGTCTTATTAGTGCAAGGGAGGTATAAGATACATGTGATGAAGCCAACATCAGTCTCGCAAGGGTTATGAGGGAGTTTATTGAGTCATCAAAGGAGCTCTTCATACCCGAGGGATTCAAGAGCACCTATAAAGTATCATTAGAAAACAAGGCAAGAAATGCAGATGTTAAATCAATCCTTGGTGAGTATATTCATGTAGAAGGAACAATGGTTTTAGATCCTAGTTTCAAGGATAGGCTTGAAGTACAATACAACACATACAACAACCTCTTTGTGGACCTAAAGAACCTTCAACAACATATGATCTGATTTTATAAGGTTTCACATCAAGGTTGGGTTTGAGAATTTATTGTTTAACTTGCAAATTTACCTTATCCATGACATGAATTACATGTGTTGTTTGGCTTGGTTTATGTGATATATAGAATCGGAGGGAGTCATATCGCTTCTTATACTGAAGTTGGATGAGGCTCAACTAGTAAAAGGGAAAAGATTGGAGTGAATTGGTTCACATATATGAATGAAGCAATGGCATATGCAAAGGACAAGGATAAAATCCCTTCTTTCAGTGTTAAATCTGAGAAGGATAATTGGTGGCTTGGAGCATTTGAGGCTCCAAAGGGAAACATTGAGGTGTTGAATTGGATGATTCAATGATGCCCTTAAATTCTAGAAGTCATCAAGCAACAGATGAATGGAGAGGAGCTTGAAGTGGATGATGTGGGATCCTTTTGTGTGGATTTGCATCTAGGTGGTGGTTTGCATCTAGGTGGTGGTTTGAAGACCATAAAATGTATGTGTAGTTGTGATGACAATAGTGCACAATGCCTCCATTTGTGTCCATTGTGCATGAAGTGGTCAATTCTCAAGCCAAAGGGTGAGGATGAGCTCCGATGGGTGGAGGGGATCTTGTCTTCCAATTTAGATGCAACACCCAATAGGGACACAAAGGATCCAAATCGGGCACCAATTATTCCTTTCCCAATGGAAAGTATAGATTTTTGCACATTCCATGCCATGATGAGGATTTTTGATAGGTTGCTTAAGCTGCACATTGACTATGCATTCACTATGCAGCTAGCCTCACACTCAGCCCAAGCAGTAAAGCAAGTGGAGGAGCTCCTCAACTCTCTGGGAAAGCATGGCGGGAATTTAAATATTGTGAAAGATCTTAAGAAGGCTTGGGGGGCACATCATATTGTTGCTCAACAAGTGTCAATGAGCAGTGCAAAGGCGAGGAGATTCTTGCATCCTATGTGTTGAGATTCAAGCTCAATGTCAGTGTGTGAGCCAGCTATGCTATGTGCTGGCATGTTAGGTAGGAACATGTGTGAGACATAAATGATGGTGTCCAGCTGGTCATAGTGTGTGGACATTAGCTAGGGTTAGATGTGTGTGGACACAACTCATAGAGTGTTGTGTGTATTATGGATTATGGCTTAATGCATTGTGTGAGAAGGGAGATGGCTTCCCTCTATGGTTAGGTTTTGCAATATACATTAGGGTTTGCTCCTGTGTGTGTGTGTACTCTCCCTCTACCTATTTTTCAACATGGTATCAGAGCCTTGTGCTGTCTATTAGGGTTTATGAGTGAGTGAGAGAAGAGGGAGAAGAAGCTGTGAAGAGAAACTGTGAAGCTTGTCATTGAAGCTGCGAAGCTTGGAGCACACCAATTACTATCAGATCTGAGAGCTTGGCCTACCGGGTAAGGTCTTATAAACATCCTCGAGCGGATTGCAGGTGATTGAGGCAGAAACAAAGCAATTTAGGGCAACTCAAAGCAAAGGAAATTTCTGGTTTTTGAAAGCTTTCCATTAAAGCTTGGAAGCACTGATGTATGGTGGAAATACATGTAAATCTGGCAAAGACACATGTATCTGACAAGGAGGAATGTATTGGAAACTCATATGCAAGCCCTAGTGTGATTTTGGAGCAATTTACATGCATTTGAATGAGTAAAAAATTTTGGTTTTTGAGCTCTCACAAGACAGAGAAAAGCAACTCAAAATTTGATGCATTTGGAGCATGTTTTTTGGCAAAAATCAAGGCATTGACTGGTTGCACACATAGCTAAGTGTGTTGGGCACTTGATTACCTCATCAATTAATACTTTAATCACTCCCAAAGCCCTCAGGAGCAGGCAGCGCTAACTGGACAGCAGAAACAGAGCTTTTTGCATACTATTTGACAGGTGGAGGATCAAATTCAACTCTGGTGCTTGATATATTTCAAAATTGGTTTAGCAATTGGCTAATACACACACTTGAGAAGAAGGCTACATGGTTGGTTTGATCAATTATGCCTAATTGAGCTGATTAAAAAGCTTATCTACTGGTTGCAGAGAAACAGAGTGATTTTAATCGAACAATTACTCATTGGTCTTATACAATTGGACTAATTCCTCTTACATGGAGTTAGTGTACATCATTGCTAAGCTAATGAATGCCTGGTTGCTCAATTTGGACAAATATTCAAGAAATTAGAGCAAATTTGCTACTGGTTTTTCTAGTTTTTCTGGTTTTTCCCAAAACAGAGAAAGGGGTTTTACAAAATTGATCTGTACACATGTCGGATGGTGTTGATATTCAACACTGAGGTTGTTTAGGTGTCAATGCAAGTTACCCATACTTGATTACACCACTACATCACAATTTGGAGCCTTGGAAAGTGCATCAAAGCAGGGTATCTCGGACTGTGTGAGTCAATTCATTTTGGATGCATACAGGTTGATTTTCTACATCAAATTTGAAGTTTTTTGACTACATTGGAGTATCAGGAACACTCATTGGAGTGTGGTTGAGCCGAGGAAGTCTCGTTTACAAATTTGGAAGTGTACACAAGGTGTTTTTACATTGAGCAAATATGTCGAATAATACAGATTGTTGGTGAAAAGCTAGATAGGAAGAACTTCCAGGCATGGAAGTACAAGATAAAAAGTTTCTCGAAGGGAAAAGATTTTTGGAATCTCATTACAGGTGCTCAGAGCTACCCCGACAACCTACACAGCAGCAGGTTATTGCTCATAAGCAATGGTCAGAAAGAGCATTCAAAGTGTTGCATTATCTGTCTATATGTATTTCAGATGCTATGCTCATACACATACATGATGCTGAGAATCCCAAGGATGCATGAGATACATTGGTAAAGATGTTTGATACAGACACGAGTGCTCTCACAAGTCTTAGTTGCGACAACAGATACATAATGTGAAGCGGAATAGAAGGAGCATCCATGATTATGTGCAAGAAATAAAGAAGTTTACATATGCAATGGCAACAATAAATGCCCCCATGCCTGATGATGATTTGGTGGATATTACCTTGCGTGGTCTTGGCAACAAGGAATATAAATCTTTTGATACATCTATCTTGGTCCGGAGTACAGGTTTACCAGACTTTGATGAGTTGGTTTCACTCTTACTTGTTGAGGAAATCAAACTCAGTGATTCTTTTCTGGATGCATCTACTAGCCATGATGATAATGGCAGAAATTAGGCTTTCTATTCGCAGAGAGGATTTAGAGGCAGGGGGAGATTTGCATCACGTGGCCGTGGTGGTAATGGTCGTGGATGGCAGGATAGGTCATCACAACAGAATTTTTAGCCTTCATATGGTGCTAGAGGTGGTCGTGGATATCCACCTCCTCAGAGAGGCAGAGGTAATCCTCATGGTAGAGGACATTGGCAAGGCCAACAAATATCTATGCAAGATGTGGAATGCCATTATTGTGGAAAATTTGGTCATATGGCCAGAGATTGTTTTCGCAAACAGCATGATTTGAGAGGGGGTAGAGCACAACATCGTGGAAATTATGCACAACATGGTGGAAATTATGCATCAAGCAGTAATGATGTCACTGCAAATCACTTGTTTGCCATGAAACATGTTGTTGGATCTATGATGACAAATGCTGAGAATGACGATACTTGGTATATGGACTCTGGAGCATCAAACCATATGACTTGTCATGGTGAATGGTTTAAGCATATGAAGCCTATGGATGTGAAAGGCTATGTGGAGACAGGAGATGATACTGAGCATGCCATTACACATGTTGGAAGTGTACCATTGGTTATGCACAATGGTCAAACAAAGTCTATGTCAGATGTATTGTATGTGCCTTCTATCACAAAAAGCTTGGCCTCAGTTGGTCAAATGGTGGAACAGGGATTACAGGTTCGTTTCAACGAGCATGGTTGCTTCGTTGAGGATTTCAAACATGGATGTAGAGTCATTGCTAAAGGCAAGAAAGAAGAAAGGTTGTTTAAGCTGGATGCTGGAATTCCTGAGTTAAAATCATCCATGGTCTCTAAAAGCAGAAATGTGGTACAGGACGTTGATATGTGGCATAAGAGGATTGGACATGTCAATATACAAAGGTTAAAGAACATGCAGACGAAAGGCATTGTCAGTGGACTACCTAGATTCAAGTATGATGGGCATATGCATGTTTGTGAAGCCCGTCAGTTTGGAAAGCAGGCAAGATTGCGGTTTCCTAGAGAAGGAAATATGAGTAGCAGGCCACTTGAGATAGTACATAGTGATGTATGGGGTCCTGCACAAAACCCATCTATCAAAGGTAGTTTATACTGTGTGATATTCATTGATGATTTCAGCAGGATGACATGGATATACTTTCTCAGAGAGAAAAGTGAAGTGTTGGAAAAGTTTATGGATTTCAAAGCTTTTGCAGAGAAGCAATATGGCCAATGGATTAAATGTTTGAGGACAGATGGAGGTGGTGAATACACCTCAAATGCTTTTGAGCATTTCTTGAGAAAGCATGGAATAAGAAGACAATTGACTTGTAGGTATACACCTCAGCAAAATGGTGTGGCTGAGAGAAAGAATAGAGTCATATGTGAAGTGGCTAGGGCAATGCTCAATGAAAAGAGCATGCCAGATTATTATTGGGCAGAAGCTTGTGCTACCACGGTGTATATACTAAATAAAACACCTATAGCAGCCATTCATGGAAGTATGCCAGAAATGTGGCTTACAGGTTATAGGCCAGACATTGGACACCTCAAAGTTTTTGGATGCATAGCTTATGTACATATGCTTGATGAAAGAAGAAGGAAGCTGGATCCTAAGGCAAAAAAATGTGTATTTGTTGGATATGCACAGGATCGAAAGGCATACAAATGTTACAATCCACAAACTAGACAAGTGGTCATCTCACGAGATGTGGTGCTTGCTAGTTGGTACAAAGCAAAGGATGAGGGTGTCATTGAGTCACTTGAAGCTGATGTGCCTGTGAGCTTGCCACAAGCAAGTTCTAGTTCTACTGCTATGTCTGGGCCAGCACAGCAGAGGCTGAGAGTAGTACTGTACGTCCATGGTCAGGACATTTGAGGCATGAGAGTAGTACTGTACGTCCATGGTCAGGACATTTGAGGCATGAGAGTTTGAGCACTGGAAGTAGTGTTGTGGACAAAGGAAAGAAGAAGGTTGAAGGAATTAGAATTACAGGTTATGAGTCATCCAGAGAGTTTGGATGAGGAGCTTGGCATACCTGTTTTACGCACACCTAGTGCTAGGCAGGATAGATATGTGCCACCACATGCTAGAGTGACAGGTGTTTAGAGTGATCCGCATGCATTGCGAAGATCCCAAAGAGTAAGATATCCAGTTGACAAGTTGACATATCGAGACTTTGCTATGCATTATGCATATATGACATCTATGGTGAAGCATGTAGAACCTACATGCTATACAGAGGCTATTGGAAAGCATGTATGGGAGAAAGCAATGGATGTTGAGATGGACGCATTGGTTCATTAATGACACATGGGATTTGGTTGCATTACCAGAGGACAAAAATGTCATTGGTTGTAAATGGGTTTACAAAGTGAAATGCAAATCTGATGGTTCCATTGAGAGACATAAAGCAAGATTGGTAGCTAAGGGTGTTGAGATATCGAGCTCGTCTAGTGAGGCGGTGGCCACTGATGACCCGCCTGGGGGATAGGCCCCACACTTACACCACTGGCATGGTTTGTGAGATCATGAGAGATATGCGGCCAGTGGGATGACAGGCTGTGTGACAGCCATTCTAGAGACTGGCATAGTTATAGCGCCAGCTCATTTAGTCGGGTTCACACTATAGAGAACCCGTGTATGTATTGGTTGAGTACCTTTCGTATTGTGTGTACTCTTATTCTTGTATATGGTGTGTTGAGTGTTGAATAGAGAAGAAGAAGATTTTCAGCCTCTCACCTTGTGTGTTCTCTATTAGGGTTTTGTGAGTGTGTGTGTGTGCTTGCAAGAGCTCAAGCTCTCTTCCCCCCTGCATCTTTTCATGGTATCAGAGCCTGGTTCGTGCTAAGGGCTGAGCTGCATGCAAGAGAACCACAGGAAGCGGTACGAGAGTAAGAGCTTCAACTACTCTTCCCTATTTGTGTTGGTGAACCACAGGAAGCGGTACGAGGGTAAGAGCTAAGGGCTGAGCTGCAAGCAAGAGAACCACAGGAAGCGGTACGAGGGAAAGATGTAGGGGGGAAGAGCTCAAGCTCTCTTCCCCCCTGCATCTTTTCATGGTATCAGAGCCTGGTTCGTGCTAAGGGCTGAGCTGCAAGCAAGAGAACCACAGGAAGCGGTACGAGGGTAAGAGCTTCAACTACTCTTCCCTATTTGTGTTGGTGACTACACCCTTGTCGGGAGCTCTACGGGAGACACCGGCAACGATCTCTGATTGAGGAGCTTTCTTCGTGGGAGTAAAGCTATTGGGCAACTACACAGTCCTACGGACTACATTTTCCGGGCCGAAAACGCGTTTCGGGCGCGTCTGGACCTCCGTTTTTTAGAAAGCAGGCGATTTTGAGCACTGCGGGTAAGTCATCGATTCTCTGCAGAACTCTGTTTTAAGAACTGCAGGAAGACAGATTGACTGTGCAGACACTGTGGGTGTTGCAAAGAGGTCTACAGTTGCCATTGGGTGTATGTATGCACATTGAAGTCACTGGTTGTGACATTTGAGAATACTACAGTACCACTGTGCAGAAAATACAGCAGTTTGTGCAGAAAAACCAGAGTGCAGGTTCTGGTAAAATTGTGTGTTTGGCAAGATGTCAAATGATGGGATAACTCAGATTGTGGCTGAGAAGCTTGATAAGAATAACTTCCATGCTTGGAGGCTCAGGTTGACAAATTTCCTGATGGGAAAAGGCTATTGGGACTACATAGAAGGTGAGCATGAAGAGGCACTGGAGATACCGGATATAAATCCGACTGCTGCTGCAGATGTGAAAGAGTTTAAAGACTGGAACCAAGGAGCCATGAAGGTTATGTATTGGCTATCCATTAGTATACAGGACACCATGATTGGGCACATTCAGGATGCCAAGTCCCCCAAGGAGGCGTGGGAATACCAAGGCACGTAAGATACAGTTGAAGAATGAACTTCATACTGTGGAGAAAAAGAGCATGTCTGTGAATGACTATGCATTGAAGATAAAGGGTATTGTGGAATCCCTTGCATCTATTGGTGTGTCAGTAGATGATGATGACAAGGTGGAAGTCTGTCTGCGTGGTCTCGGGCCACAATACAAGGCGTTCAAGACGTTTATTCAGACTCGAGAAAACATTCCCAACTTTACAGATTTGGTGTCTATGCTGATTATCGAAGAGAAGAGCTTGGGTGAAGACCAACAGTCTTCACAAAGCAAAAACAGTTCAGAGCAACATGCCTTCTACACGAGTTCAGGAAGAGGACGAGGTAGAGGAGGCCGTGGACGCGGTCAAGGAGGTGGCCGAACAGGTAATCAGAATTATGGCCAGCAGGCAGCAGCAACAACAGTCCCAGAATCAACAACAACAACAACAACACGCAGGTGGAAGAGGCAAATTCAGAGGCAGGGGAAGTCAAAGAGGCTGTGGAAATCGGCAAAGGCAATATAATGATGCACGTGAATGCTATTATTGTGGTAAGCCTAGACATGTGCAGTCAGAATGTTATAAGAAGCAGGCTGACATGCAAAATGGGAAAGTGCAGCAAAACAACTATGCATCCTCAAGCAGAAATAATGAGGATAATGAAAGGTTGTTTGTTATGCAGCATGTTGTGAATGCCATGTCTAAAAATGTTGATGCAGCACAAAAAGATAATGTATGGTATGTGGATTCAGGCGCTTCGAACCACATGACGAGTCATGGGGAGTGGTTCAAGGAGATGAAAAACCCGGAAAGACCAGGTTTTGTGGAAACAGGGGATGACACTGCTCATCCAATTGCCCACATTGGAGATGTGCCATTGTCTATGCAGGATGGCAAAGTGAAGTACCTTGCAGATGTACTTCATATACCAAACATAACAAAGAATCTGGTTTCAGTTGGCCAGATGATTGAGCAGGGTTTGCAGGTTCGGTTTAACCCTGATGGGTGTTATGTTGAAGATTTCAAAGACAAGTGCAAGTTGGTTGCAAAAGGCAACAGAGTGGGCAGAATGTTTACGTTGAATGTAGACATGCCTGAAATGAGTGCTGCGATGTTTGCAAATGGTTCAGGAATTGTTGCAGACACAGACATATGGCATAAAAGAATTGGACATGTGAATGTGCAGAGATTGAAGTCTATGCAGACAAAAGGAATTGTGATAGGGCTGCCAAAATTTAAAGTGGAAGGTATACATAAAATCTGTGAAGCATGCCAATTTGGGAAGCAAACAAAGCATGTGTTTCCACGTAACAGATATGTGAGCAGAAATGCACTAGATGTTGTGCATTCAGATGTATGGGGTCCTACGAAGACCATATCTATGGGAGGCTGTAGGTATTATGTGACTTTCATTGATGACCACACAAGGAAAGTTTGGGTATATTTCATGAAGGAGAAGAGTGAGGTGTTCACTCACTTTCAGAATTTCAGATTTTTGGTTGAACAGCAAATAGGGAAATATGTAAAGTGCCTAAGGTCAGATGGAGGGGGAGAGTACTTCTCCAATGAGTTCTCTGAATATTTGAAGAAGAATGGTATTTGGAGACAGTATACATGCAGATACACTCCGCAGCAAAATGGAGTTGCTGAGCGAAAAAACAGGCACATTGCTGAGATTGTGCGAGCATTGATGGAAGAGAAGAATATGCCACATTACTATTGGGCTGAGGCTGTTTCTACAGCAGTATACATCATGAACATGACTCCAACTGCAGCCATACATGATGTAACTCCAGAGGAGAGGTTTACTAGCAGAAAACCAGATTTGTCTCATCTGAAAGTCTTTGGATGCATTGCATATGTGCATGTGCCAGATGAGCTGAGAAGTAAGCTGGATCCAAAAGCTGAAAAATGTGTGTTTATTGGATACTCCCTTGAGCAAAAGGGATACAGGTGTTATAACCCTGCTACACGTGAATTGAGGGTAAGCAGGGATGTTGTCTTTGATGAGATGAGCAGCTGGTATGCTGCTGAAAAAGAAGCTGTCGGGGCTGATGTGAGTGGAAGTGTGGTTGCACAGAATGCAAGTCAGCAATCACAGTCTTTGAGTGGACCAGGAGAGTCCTCATCTAGTGGGTCTGTTGATAGACCATGGAGTGGCAGGCTGCGTCATAATACCAGTCCTGCAAATGTGATTAATACATCATGTAAAGGAAAAGAGAAAGTGGCTGAGCCCCTTGGTATGCCTGACATTTCTGCAGGGCATTCTCATGTTGATGGAGAGTCTAGTGGCTCAGATATGAGCCTTGATGAGGAGCTTGGGATCTTAGCTATGAGAACACCTGGTGTAAAGAAGGCTATGGAAGCCATGAATGAGAAGCTGCGAAGATCTGGGAGAGTGAAAAATCCTATGTAGAGATTTACCTATGATGGTTATGTGGCACATCACTATGCATATATGGCAAAGGTTGTGCAGGTTGTTGAGCCCACATGCATTGATGAGGCTGTTGGAAATGTGTGTTGGGAGAAAGCTATGGACGAGGAGATGGATGCACTATATGGAAATGAGACTTGGGATTTAGTGCAATTGCCTGAAGGCAAGAAAGCCATTGGATGCAAGTGGGTGTACAAAGTTAAACATAACAGTGATGGAAGCATAAACAGGTACAAGGCTAGATTGGTAGCCAAAGGATATGCGCAGACATATGGGATTGATTATGAGGAAACTTTCAGCCTAGTTGCCAAGATGGCAACGGTGAGAGTTGTGATAGCACTGGCTGCGTCAAAGCAATGGTCTTTACATCAGATGGATGTAAAGAATGCATTCTTGCATGGGGATTTGCAAGAAGAGGTGTATATGTTGCAGCCACCTGGTTATGAGGATGTGGGTCACCCCGAGTATGTTTGCAAGTTGAAGAAAGCCTTGTATGGCTTAAAGCAAGCACCAAGAGCATGGTCTGATAAGATTTCTGAATATCTTGTCACTATTGGCTTTCATGTAGCCAATGCAGATTTCTCGCTGTATGTGAGACATGGTGATAGAGGAGTTGTGCTTGTTGTCATCTATGTAGATGACTTGATCATTACGGGGGACCATGATGCAGAGATCTTTGATGTAAAGATCCTGCTTAGACAGAAGTTTGAGATGAAGGATCTGGGGGAGCTCAGATATTTCTTGGGCATTGAGGTGATTAGGTCACCACATGGTATTGGATTACTGAAGAGACAATATGGCTTGGACATGTTGTCCAAGTATGGTATGACAGGCTGTAAGCCTATTTCTATGCCATTGGATCAGAATGGCAAGTTGAGTGCAGATTCAGGAGAGATCTTGGAGGATCCTACTATGTACAGGAGCATAGTAGGAAGTTTGATCTACATGACGATCACCAGACCAGATTTGAGCTATGTTGTTGGGTTGGTGAGTCAGTTTATGCAGGTTCCACAGAAACCGCATTTGGATGCAGTGAGACACATACTGAGGTATGTGAAGTCTACTTTTCATTGTGGACTATTCTATGAGACTGGGACAGAGATAGGTGTACATGGGTACACAGATGCTGATTGGGCTGGTAGTATCTCAGATAGAAGATCTACCAGTGGATTCATGTTTTCTTTGGGGAGTGCTGCTGTGACTTGGAGCAGCAAGAAGCAGCCTACGGTTGCTCTATCGAGTACAGAGGCCGAGTACAGAGGAGCTGCTATGGCAGCATGTGAGGTAGCTTGGTTGAGAAAGCTACTTGCAGATTTGGGTCTATCAGTGGATAGACAAGTTGTCATTTTCTGTGACAACATTAGCAGTATACAGTTGGCCAGGAACCCAGTCTTTCATGCTCGTACAAAGCACATAGAGGTCCACTACCACTTCGTCAGAGAGAAGGTCTTGACAGGAGACCTTGACCTTGTTTATGTCAGCACAGAGGACCAGGTAGCTGACATTTTCACCAAAGCATTGGGTACAAAGAAGCTCCGCATATTCAGGGCTTCGCTTGGTGTACATGAGATGGAGTTGAGCTCGAGGGGGACTGTTGAGATATCGAGCTCGTCTAGTGAGGCGGTGGCCACTAGGCCCCACACTTACACCACTTGCATGGTTGGTGAGATCATGAGAGATATGCGGCCAGTGGGATGACAGGGTATGTATTGGTTGAATACCTTTCATATTGTGTGTACTCTTATTCTTCTATATGGTGTGTTGAGTGTTGAATAAAGAAGAAGAAGATTTTCAGCCTCTCACCTTGTGTGTTCTCTATTAGGGTTTTGTGAGTGTGTGTGTGTGCTTGCAAGAGCTCAAGCTCTCTTCCCCCCTGTATCTTTTCAAAGGGTTATTCACAAACCCAAGGTTTGGACTATGATGAAACATTTAGTCCAGTGGCAAAGATGGGAACAGTGAGAGCAGTCATTGCTATGGCTGCAGAGCTAATGGTTGGGAAATGCATCAGATGGATGTCAAAAATGCATTTCTAAATGGTGATCTACAAGAAGAGGTCAGCCATAAGGTTATGTACACCCAAGATATCCCACTCATGTATGCAAATTGAAAAAGGCATTATATGGTTTGAAGCAACACCTCGTGCTTGGAGTGATAAGATGAGCAGATATCTTATCTCTCTTGGATTTCAGATTTCTACAGTAGATTCTTCACTCTATGTGAAGAAGACAGATCATGGGATTGTTTTACTTGTCATTTATGTGGATGACTTGATTATCTCACAAGTGATCATGGTACAAATGTGATGCATGTCAAGAAAGCATTGAGTGGGCAATTTGACATGAAAGATCTTGGTGAGTTGAGATACTTTCTTGGAATTGAAGTGATCAAAGTCCATGCAGGTACATGATTACTGCAACACCAATATGCATTGGATATGTTGGCAAAGTATGGCATGACAGAGTGTAAGCCTATGAGTACATCTTTGGAGCAAAATGTAAAGTTGCGGGCTGATTTTGGTGAGGAGTTGGATGATCCATCTATGTACAGAAAGATGGTGGTAGTCTCATTTACATGACTATCACACGCCCGGATTTGAGTTATGCTGTGGGGCTAGTAAGCCAATTTATGCAGAGCCCCAGAAAACCTCACTTGGATGCGGTGAGACGCATCATGCGATATGTAAAGACCACTGCACATTATGGTCTACTTTATGAGAGTGGTAAGGCTTGGATATACATGGATACACAGATGCTGTGATTGGGCAGGTAGTTCATATGACAGGAGGTCTACTAGTGGTTATGCTTTTACACTTGGAAGTGCCGTGGTGGTGAGTTGGAGTAGCAAGAAGCAACCTACAGTTGCTTTATCCAGTACAAAGGCTGAATATAGAGGTGCAGCCATTGCTACTTGTGAGGCAGCATGGTTAAAGAATCTCTTGGCAGATTTGGGTGAGCCTATTGATGGCAAAGTTGTCATTCATTATGACAACATGAGCAGTATACAGTTGGCCAAGAATCCAGTATGCGAGGACCAAACACATAGAGGTCCATTATCATTTTGTCAGAGAAAAGGTGCTGGATGGTACAGTTGATCTACAGTATGTGAAGACTGATGAGCAGGTGGCAGATATCTTTACAAAGCCACTTAGCAGGGAGAAGTTTGAGTACTTCCATACTATGTTGGGAGTACATGGGATGAGCTTGAGGGGGAGTGTTGAGAGCCTTGATATCCCAAGCTCATCTACATCTTCATCTATGGCAGTACATCATGAGCTTGAGAGGGGCTATTGAGATTCAAGCTCAATGTCAGTGTGAGCTAGCTATGCTATGTGCTGGCATGCTAGGTAGGAACATGTGTGAGACATAAATGACCGTGTCCAGCTGGTCATAGTGTGTGGACATTAGCTAGGGTTAGATGTGTGTGGACACAACTCATAGAGTGTTGTGTGTATTATGGATTATGGCTTAATGCATTGTGTGAGAAGGGAGATGGCTTCCCTCTATGGTTAGGGTTTGCAATATACATTAGGGTTTGCTCCTCTGCGTGTGTCTACTCTCCCTCTACCTATTTTTAAACACTATGAATGATCGAGGGAGTCCTTCTTTAACATAGTGGTGATTCTTGCATCCTATGAACAATCGAGGATGATGAGGTGATGGTGGATTCAAACATCCTATGACAACCCTCTTCAGGTTGGGGGTCCTTTGCCTTTGTAAACCTTCCTCTCAACCATATATATCAATATTTTTTTATTTGGATATTATTTAGTTGTAAATTGCTTAGTGATAGGAAAACTTGCAATGTATGACATAGATAGTTTTCAAAATATGCTTCCAATGTCTGCATCATCAGGGACAATGCAATATTTTATCATTTTACTTTGAACTTCAAATAACTAGGTGATGTTAAGGCTAGTGTGAAGACACCACATTTTCCATTTTATCGATAGCTCATCATGAAAAAAATGTATTTATCTATGGTTCACATTAATCAAACTCTCTCCTTCCATGTGTAAGAACTCTCTCATCATGTAAAAGGGTATCTTTTATGATCTTAATACTACTTTGTAGGGCACTATATATCTTTAATTTTAAGTACCTAATTTATAGCAAGGCCTATATGAATGCTTATACATGAAAGTTGAAGGCTAAAAAATGCAAAAAGAGCCCTGACGTGAACATGGCAACTTTTGCCCAGAGAACAAGCATGTCTGGGCAAAAGTCGCCCTGTTCACGTTGGGGTTTTTTTGTATTTGGTGGCCTCCAATTGTCATGTACAAACATTTATATGCATTCATATTCACATACACATAGGCCTTACTAACAATTAAAGCTGGGTGTTGGCTAAATTAAACAGAACTACACTCATGTAAGAACTCTCTTTCCATGTGTAAGAACTCTCTCATCATGTAAAAGGGTATCTTTTATCATCTTAATACTAATTTGTAAGGCACTATATATCATTAATTTTAAGCACCTAGTTTATAGACAATCCTATATGAATGCTTATGCATGACAATTGAAAGCCAAAAAATACAAAAGGAGCCCCAACCTGAAAACAGAGCAACTTTTGCCCAAACAGCAAGCCTGCCCTGTTTAGGTTGGGGCTATTTTTGTATTTAGTGGCCTCAAATTTTCATGTAAAAACATTTACAAGCATTCACATTCACATACACATAATCCTTGCTATCAATTAGAGTTGGGTGTTGGCTAAATCAGACAAAACTACCTACTCATTGTGGTCAGAGAGTACAGGGGGGGACATCATGGGAAGTTGGCCCAAATTAATCACTACTAATACCACATAATAAACATGCATGCAATCCAGTGTTATCCACAATGGATTTCTCTCTCTCTCTCTCTCTCTCTCTCTCTCTCTCATATCATGGCTAGATAGGATAGAACTACACACCCATTGTGGTTAGAGAGGACAGGGGACATCATGGGAAGTTGGCCCAAATTAATCATTACTGATACCACAAACTAAACATGCATGCAATCCAGTGTTCTCCACAATGGCTCTCACTCTCTCTCTCTCATATCATGAAAACTTACATTATTCAAACTTTATGTAAACATTATGTATAAAAAACCCCACTTGTATTAATAAAAAAGATTTACATTGATTTTCTATAGCAAAGTAGTAGTGTCAAACACAATATCTACGATAATTTTTCAAGCTAATTCATAATGTTCTTGAGATGCCTAGCTACAGTCTTGCGCCTCTTTTTGCTACGTAGGAGGGTCCTTGACAATATGGCATTGATGACACAATCTGGGTCCTTCTGACCAATACTCTCCATAAATGCAGTGTGTGCGAGCACTTTAGAAGCATAACCCCCTCGAAAGGCAGTGTACACTGCAGCCTTGCTGATGAGCACTATCTTGTTAGCATTTCTTGGAATTATTGACAATCATAAGACCTTGCTAAGTACTTTGAGGGACAACATGTAGAAGCTTGCCATGGGGCTGAATGCATTATGCACCATAACAAGGTGTTGAGGTGCAATACAACCCATGTAATGGGCCAATGCAGCATCTCTTCCAAAACCCTTGTGTGTTGTGTGCCACCTTTATGTTGAGCCCAAGCATCTACAGAGACTATATGTTGCACACAAGAAAGAGGATTAGTGGAATTCTAGTATTATTATCAATTATAATTATTAGATTCATACATAATTTATCTTGCCGTGTGTTTGAAATCAGAGCTAACCACCTCAGGCTTGCAAATGCCAATGGAGGACTTTTGTTCCTCCAATGACACTAATGTAGCATCCTTATACTCTCTAGTTGGTGGTGGCAATTGTTCCTGATCTTTTCTGAACTCCTCCTCAATCACAAGGCTTTGATCAAAGCCTTTGCAATTGCTAATTTCAGGATCATCACCGATTCGTGCACACCACCCTACACCGGAACAAGCCCTTACTGTAAAGCCTCTGAGCCCTTGTTGTAAAGCCTCTGAGCCCTTGTTGTCGATGGGAAATTCATCATTCACAGCTAACAAGGAGAGGCACTCGGCTTGGTTGAGCTTGTAGACCTTTTCTAGGTCATGTAAAAAGAGGGATTCCTCCCCTTCAATCACCACAAAGGTTAGCTTACTAAGCTCAAGCTCTGACATCTCATGTGTAGCCTCCTTTCCATTGCCCACAACATCTAGCACATCTAGGGTACCCTCTATAGGACCCTCCCCCACCTCTTCTCCACCCTCTGTTGTTGTGGCTAAGGCACTTGTCTCTCCAGAGTATGGAACCAATTCCTTTAACGATGATGCTTCACGAGATTGGGTGCCTCAATTTGGAGGAGGAGGTCTTTGGCTATAACGACCTCAACAAGTTGGTTGAGGACCTCAGGTTTAGGATCCTTCTCTTTGCCTTGTACCATGCCTCCAATTGAGACAACCTCCACCTCTACCTCTTCATCAGAGTCTTGCTCACCACAAAGGTATATGAAGGTGGCAACCCAAGAGAGGAAATCAAGGCCAAATGTTTAATTAAGAGAAAGTTAATCTTTATGCTTATTGTAATGCTTTCTTTAAGCAAGTCTCTCTCTCAAAAAGAATAGTCATCTCTATGGCTAATTCTTTAACAAAAGCATGTTTCTCAAAGATAATCTCTTATTCCAAAACCAAACTCTAGGCTTGATGAGCTAGAGATTAAGAAAATGATATTTTTATGCTTTTGTGCTATTAAAATAATGGTTAATTCTTTAGATTGAGTAGTCAAAAAACTACTTTAATTCATTCTAAATGAGAAAAGGATTATCCTAGTAAATTGGGAAAAGAGGAATGTTGAATTTAGCTTAATCTAGTGGGATAATCATAATTATATTTATAATTATGATTAAAATCATGATTTAAATTCATAGTTTAAATTTAAGCTTAAAAGTAGAACTTCTATCATATTTTCATTACAAGTTTATATTCTTTTAGGAAAATTTAAAAATTATCAGTAATAGATAGCGAAGCTATGGCAAATGTTTTTTGGAAAAAAAAATCTTATTTTTATGTACAATACTAAAAGAGAAACTCCTACCATATTGTAGGTTTAGAAAAGTAAAGCAAAAAGAAGATTTATTTTTATTTCAAAAGTTTCATTCTCATTAAAATTGAATTTATGCATAGGAAGATGCATAAAAGATTTATTTTTATTTCAAAAGTGTCATTCTCATTAAAATTGAATTTATGCATAGGAAGATGCATAAAAGATTTATTTTTATTTCAAAAGAGTTATTCTCATTAAAATTGAATTTATGCATAGGAAGATGCATAAAGGATTTAATTTTATTTCAAAAGTGTTATTTTCCTTAAAATTGAGCTATGCATAAATAGATGCATAAAGAATCTTTATATCATAAATTAGAACCCTCTTAAATTTTGTGAATAGAAGTGATGAGAATATGAGGTGAATAGATGTGATGAGATAAGATGTGAATCAGATAGATGATGATTGGATGGATGGATGTGATGTGAATTAGATAGATGTGAATGAATGAATGGGTGTGATGTGAATTAGATAGATGTGAATGAATGTGAATTAGATAGATGTGAATGAATGGATGGGTGTGATGTGATTATAGATAGATGTAAATAGATGTGAATTAGATAGATGTGAATGGATGGGTGTGATGTGATTAGAGGTGATGAGATGTAAATAGATGTGAATTAGATAGATGTGAATGAATGAATGGGTGTGATGTGAATTAGATAGATGTGAATGAATGTGAATTAGATAGATGTGAATGAATGGATGGGTGTGATGTGATTAGAGGTGATGAGATGAGAGGTAAATAGATGTGATAAGATGTGATGTGAATGGATGGATAAATGTGTTGTGAATAGATGTGATAAGATGTGATGTGAATGGATGGATGAATGTGTTGTGAATAGAGGTGATGAGATGTGAGGCGAATAGATGTGAGATGTGATATGAATCAAATAGATGGAAATGAATGAATGCAAGGATGTGATGTGAATAGAGATGATGAGAATGTGAGGTGAATAGATGTGATGAGATGTGATGCCAATCACATAAAAGGGAATGAATGGATGGATGGATGTGATGTGAATAGAGATGATGAGATGTGAGGTTGAATAGATGTGATGAGATGTGATGTGAATCAGATAAATGTGAATGAATGGATGAGATGTCATGTCATGTGAATCAGAATGTAAATGAATGATATGAGATGTGAGTGAATGTGTATGTGAAGAATGGATGTGAATGTGTATATGAAGAATGGATGTGAATGTGTATGTGAAGAATGGATGTGAATGAGTATATGAAAGAATGGATAAGGATGTGTATGTGAAGAATGGATGTGAATGTGTATGAGAAGAATGGATGTGAATGAGTGAAAGAAAATTACACCCATTATTGACATCTCTTAGCATCCCCACTAACACAAATCACTAAAACACTTGCTTATGATTGTAAAAAACAAAGTGAGCAAAAAAAAAGAACACACAAAAATATAAAAATGCAATCACTCGCAAGAAACCGCACCCCCCCACCTCGTTAGGAATTCCAAATAAACAAATAACCTTTTCATTCACTATTTATATTTTCTTATTCCTTCCGGAGGAACAAAGACCATTGAAGGTCACTCAATACCAAAGCCATCAATAAATATTATCCATTCTCCCCACTTAAAGGTCTTCAACGCCATCACGAGGACACAATCGCCACATTAGGAAGGGGGGGATGTTAACCCATTCCTAGGGTTAACAATATCTATCACCATTATCTTACATCAAGGGTCATACATTCAAGATATATGAAGCAATAGTGTCCAAATCTACAACTTGGACGGGCACCCGTAATGGTGTGACGGAGTATTTATGGCTTCAAGGGCGTGTGGTAGCAAGTTCGGATGAAGTCCTAAGTGATGTACTTCATGGGATATATTATGAGAGTAGTCATTTGTAATAGCATTAGGCCTCTTATGAGCCTAAAGTTCCTGGCCGGCCACAGTTTAAGTAAGTATGAACACTTATGGCCATGTATATAAGTTAATATCTTTCATAATACAACATACTCTCCCATTGTGCAATTGAGTCTTCCTCTTGCTAATCCTCTTGCTAATCTCTCTCCCTAATGCATGCTAGTGAGTGTGTGTGAGTGAAGTGAGGTCAGAGGAGGGACGAGTACTCGTAGTGCAACGCGGTGGTGTGACAACACTCGCAGGAGGGCGGTGGAATTGCTTCACAAGGAGTTGTAGAGCTTGGAGACCTCAAGGGTTATGAGCTCGGCCATTAGAAAGATCCTCATGACCATTGTGGTTCAACGGGTAATATCTTGTTAGATGTGTTTTAATGGGGGTTAGGGTGAGCCATAACAATTGTCTACATATGAAGCAGTGCCAATCCATACTATGTGTCTTCCTGTGGAATGATATCATATTCCATATATGTTTGGTTTGCAGCCAGATAACATGCATCTGTATGAAGCATGTATGATGGGATTCAGCCCATTGGGCTACCCTAGAAGAGAGTCTTACACTCTTGCATTGGAAATTGGGTATGCTTAGGCTACCCAACCATGAGGGGTGAGGAAGGCCCTAAGCCTTGTCCACCAACCCTGGAAGAGTTTGTGGCCAGCCCAAGAGGGCTTGGCCAAGTAACTGGCTGGCCCATGGGCCAAAATAGCTAGGTGTCTTGTCTAAAGAACAATTGGTTTTTAGCCTATGTAAGTCTCCCACATGCATAGTGGGTGGTTAGATTTTGCTTCGCAAAGAAAGTGCATTATCCCGCTATGGCAAGCCAAAGAGAGAGAATGACAAACTTGGAAACAAAGCACATCAAGAAGTCCTTTGAAGGACAGTAGACATGAGTGTGCATGATATGTTTCAGCAGATGATGCAACCAGTCACAAAACCAAGCACCAAATTGGAAGAGCTGATTGTTATTTCAGATTAACATCATTCTAATGAAGCAAATACATCATTCCCGGTGGGGGCCCTACATAGGGTATTTGGGACCCAATAATGTGCCCTTTTCTCCCTCTCTCTCTCTCTCTCTCTCTCTCTCTCTAGTTTCTGCACATCTGTTAAGGAAACCCTACCCTAACATGTCGTGGGAAGTTAACTGTCTATCTGCCAAACTCGAGCACACCTCAAGAGCTCCACCGTTAGGTGCTTGTCACCACCCCATCCTCCCGCACTCGTTGTCACACCGAGGTGGTTGCTCCAATCGAACGGGTGTTACTAGCTCTCTCGTAAAGATTGTGTGGGATCTCTACAGAAGAGGATCGCATTGGTTAGCCTAATCACAAGAGAGAGAGAGAGAGAGAGAGAGAGAGAGAGAGAGAGAGATGAGAGTGAGAGAGGAAGCAAGAGGGAACAAATGATTAGCACTAATCACTCCTAAAACCTAACCCTAAGTACACCACACATGCTAGATTAGAGTTGCAAGAGAGAGAGGGCAAGAGAGAACACTCCACTTCTATTGCACAAATGGGAGAATCAGTTACAAACAAGAGAAATTGGTTTTTATAGCTCCAAGCCTTTTCTGACTAGCCCCCCCCAAGAGTAAGTGACCCGAGGCATCCAAAACATAGTTACAAGGCTTTTCTCTATGGATTGGCAAATTGACGAAGGTCCTCTTGTTTGTCCTTCGAAGCTCAATACTTGGGAGCATCTTTAGCATGTTTCCATCATCAAATGACATGATTTACAATATAGAACGGGTGCCCATTACATAAGTTTGCAAACAAAGTTTTCATAGGAATGTGTTAACCATTATGTGGTTAGCATACTCCCCTTCCTAAAGTCAGTCACTTCCTCGTGATCGATGAGGGGTTGTCGAGCCATGCAGGGAAGTATTACACTTGGTTGGTTCTCCTGTCTCTTTGAAAATGAGAGGGGGTGGGAGAGTTAGTATAATGGAAAGAAGTTAGTGGAGTACTAGTGAGTGATTAAGTATCCAACTATCCATATGGGCTCGTATGAGTTTGCTTTTTTGTATGTGCCCAGTAGTACTCTTTATTTTATTTTGGAATTTTCTCATTTTTTGTCACCTTTGCAGGTGGGGTATCCTCATTAGAGAAGTGAGAGTATGAAAATGAGTATACTAGTATGGAATACTAGTATCCCAGTGATAGGTGGTATAATTAAAGAGGAGTTAGTAAAACAATGGGGTTAGTAAGCAAGTGGCGAGGGGTGAATTCTGGAGGGACAAGGAGGCAACACACATGGAGACTACTTGTTTCCGAGATGTTGTACGTCAATGGCAATGTTCATGAAGCTCTAGCATCTTTGTGAAGACACTGTGGTGGGTATCTTGGCTCTCGTGGATGTTGAGACATCACATTACAGTGTTCTCTCATTTTCTTTTTATTCTTCGTCTTCTTCTGTCATTGGAGCAATCAATGTCGAGTATCCATATTCATTGAGCCGAAGAAGAAGTTTTGGGTAGGATTGGTTAGACATGAAGAAAATTATTCGAGTGTAGTAGGGGTGAATAAGAACATTGAGGCGATGGGTCCTACAATGGACCAGGCTTGCATCCACCATGGTCCCCCATCCAGAGATGTACTTGGATGGTTGTCGATGATGAAGCTTTATGTGGTGTGTGCACATCGGACTTAGCCCAATCAGATTTGCAGGTGTTGTGCATGGGCGAGGGAAAAAGGTGTGCCCGTGGTCCTAATCACCTAGAGACTCCTGATAAAAAACAGAAGCAGGAGGGAACACACACAAGAGAAGCAAACCCTAATCCATATCCATCAATCATAGTCATCATCTCTCTCACACACACAAAGAGGAACACAACATAGTGTTATGTCCACACTACAAAGTAAACCTAATGTAATGTCCACACCACACATGACCAGCTGGACGCGGTCATAAACACACCACACGATATCTATCTACCATACTGTCACTCTGTCAAAGCACCCATGTGCTATCCTCCAGCTGTATACGAGCTTGACATTTCAACACTCCCCCTCAAGCTCGACATGTCCATCTCTAGGACTCCCAATCTAGTACGGAAATACTCGAACTTATCCTTACCAAGTGCTTTGGTAAAGATATCTGCAACCTGCTCATCTGTGTGCACATATGTCAAATCAACATGCCCATCTAGCACCTTCTCTCTGATGAAATGATAGTGGACCTCAATATGTTTGGTCCTGGCATGATAAACTGGGTTGCTAGCAAGCTGAATACTACTCATGTTGTCCCAATGAATGACAACGCTCATATCACTCTGTAACTTGACATCATCTAGCAACTTCTTCAACCACATAGCCTCACATGCAGCTATGGCTGCTCCATGATACTCTGCCTCTGTGGTAGATAAAGCAACTGTAGGTTGCTTTTTATTGCTCCAACTCACAGCTCCACTACCAAGGCTGAAAACATAGCCACTGGTAGACCGCCTATCATATGCACTACCGACCCAATCTACATCTGTATATCCATAGACATGCATGTCTTTTCCTGCCTCATAGAAAAGACCATAATGCACGGTAGTTTTGACGTATCTCAGAATACGTCTCACAGCATCCAAGTGAGGTTTACGAGGACTCTGCATAAACTGACTCACCAAACCAACTGCATAACTGAGATCTGGCCTCATAATGGTCATGTAGATAAGGCTACCAACCATTTTCCTGTACATGGTGATATCATCAAGCTCATCACCCAAATCAGCCCTAAGCTTCATGTTTTGCTCTAATGGTGTCAACATTGGTTTGCATGTTGTCATACCATACTTTGCCAGCATGTCAAGTGCATATTGCCTTTGCACCAACCATATACCCTTGCTTGTTCTAATCACCTCAATGCCAAGAAAGAACCTTAAATCACCAAGGTCTTTCATATCAAACTCTTTGCATAAAGAGGCCTTAACCTCATCAATGCCTTTCCCACAATCACCTGTGATAATCAAATCATCAACATAAATGACTATCATCACGATACCATCATGTGTCTTCTTCACATAAAGTGAAGAGTCTGCATTTCCAACCACAAATCCAATACTGACAAGATATCTGCTGATCTTGTCACTCCAAGCACGAGGTGCTTGCTTCAAACCATAGATTGCTTTCTTTAACCTGCAAACAAAAGTAGGATATTTTGGATGTACATATCCTTCTGGCTGTTCCATGTACACCTCTTCTTGTAGTTCACCATTCAAGAAAGCATTTTTTACATCCATTTGATGTAAAGCCCAACCTTTTTGTGCTGCTAGTGCAATGATAGACCTCACTGTAGCCATCTTAGCCACTGGGCTGAAAGTTTCATCATAATCAAGACCATAAGTTTGTGCATATCCTTTAGCGACCAGCCTTGCCTTATGTCTCTCTAGGCTGCCATCTGACTTGCACTTTACTTTATACACCCATTTGCAACCAATTGCATTCTTTCCTTGAGGTAACTTAGCCAATTCCCATGTATCATTTTTGTCCAAAGCATCCATCTCTTCATCCATGGCTTTCTCCCATACATGCTCTCCAATAGCCTCTATATAGCATGTAGGTTTCACATGCTTTACCATAGATGTCATGTATGCATAGTGCATAGCAAAATCTCGATATGTCAATCTTTCAACTCGATATCTGACTCTCTGGGATCTCCGCAATGCATGCGGGTCACTCTGTACACCTGTAACTCTAGCATGTGGTGGCACATATCTGTCCTGCCTAGCACCAGGTGTGCGTAAAACAGGTATGCCGAGCTCCTCATCCAAACTCTCAGAACTAGATGACTCATAACCTGTGATTCCAATTCCTTTGACTTTCTTCTTGCCTTTATCCATAGCACTACTCCCAGTGCTCACACTCTCATGCCTCAAACGTCCTGACCATGGACGTATACTGCTACTCTCAGCTTCTGCTACTACTGGCCCAGACATAGTAGTAGAACTAGAACTTGCTTGTGATGGCAAGTTCACAGGCACATTAGCCTCAAGTGAGTCAATGACTCCCTCATCTTTTGCTTTGTACCAACTAGCAAGCTCATCAAACACCACATCTCGTGAGATGACTACTTGTCTAGTTTGAGGGTTATAACATTTGTAGGCCTTTCGATCCTGTGCATATCCAACAAATACACATTTCTCTGCCTTAGGATCCAACTTCCATCTTCTTTCGTCAGGCACATGGACATAAGCTACGCATCCAAAGACTTTGAGATGTCCAATGTCTGGCCTGTAACCTGTAAGCCGCATCTCTGGCGTGCTTCCATGAATGGCTGCTGTAGGTGTTTTGTTCAGGATATACACTGCAGTAGCACATGCTTCTGCCCAATAGTAATCTGGCATGCTCTTTTCATTGAGCATTGCCCTTGCCACTTCACATATGACTCGATTCTTTCTCTCAGCCACACCATTCTGCTGAGGTGTATACCTGCATGTCAACTGTCTTCTTATCCCATGCTTCCGCAAGAAATGCTCAAAAGCTTTTGAGGTGTATTCACCACCTCCATCTGTTCTCAAACATTTAATCCAACAGCCATATTGCTTTTCTACAAGAGCCTTGAAATCCATGAATTTTTCCAACACTTCACTCTTCTCTCTCAGAAAGTATATCCATGTCATCTTGCTGAAAACATCTATAAATGTCACATAGTATAGACAACCTTTGATAGATGTGTTTTGTGCAGGACCCCATACATCACTGTGTACTATCTCAAGTGGCCTGTTACTCATATTTCCTTCTCTAGGAAACCTCAACTGTAAGATCCCTGTTCCCACCGAGCAACAGATTCGGGAAATTAGCAGCGGAAGTAGCACTTCTCGCGCGGGACAGGGGTCCCACATTCGGGGCCTCACCCATGGATATCCGGATAAGAGATTAATCCGTCGGTTGTTCCAAAACCGAACCCGGAAAAACTTCCTTTACCGGAAAGCACGGGCAATTCCACCAGGATAACTTTTTACTCTAACGTCATCAAGATCATTTCTGATCGAGCTGATCCAATTACATCTATAAGATACTTGGTCAAATCAAGGGAGAAACTTGCACTTGGATCATTGGGATCAACGCTTTTTTTCCCATTCAAGAGGCACAGCCGTTGATTCCTATCCATAGAACAGTTACTGTCCGGGATTTATTTTATCTATCGTAAAAACAAAAGTTTGAGTCTCGATTACGGATCCATCAGTCCAGCCTAACCCCATCCAGTCCCCTGGGTTAGCCAACCGCCCAACCACTGTAGTGATGGGATCCAATTAAGAATTTGGTTAGGTTTTGTCCCGGGTACCAAGGAAAAGAGTTCCAAGGCCCCCTAGCCGGATGTTCATGCAAAAATAAAACTAGTCACACCACTCACACACCCAATATGAAATTGCCTTTTCACTGATTCAACCAGTTTAAAAAAATCCTTTAATAAAACCATAGTAACATTGATCACCATCTTCCAGTTTATCCAATTGATTCTTAATTTCCCATCATTCCTTCATCAGAGTATCTATGGCATCATTGGCAACTATAACGCTCAGGGGCCGTTTCGATAGTTCCTAGCCCATAATACTCGGCAATATAATCACTTATCAAGATGGACTCTCATTGAAGATCAGCAAGATCAACCAACAGATCCATATAAAGAGCCATGGACTTATCCATTGAAGACCAGCAAGGTCAATCAACCAGATCCATGCCCGATTTCAGAAAACAACTCCTACTCTTGTTCCAATATCTTCCTCGACGCACGCGTGGGTATCCTAGGCGACCCAGAGACCGAGCACCGTATGGTCAGCACCCTCTAGGATCCTTCGCAGGTGACCTAGCGCTTCACTCATAGGCCGCTTCCTTGGCCCCTCATCCACCGTACCGGAAGCTCACCATTTTAATCGCACCGAGGCTGGTCAAGACCTCGGCCGACCTTGCTACGCGAGACGTCCTTCATTGACTCTCCGTCAGCAGTTGCAACTCTATCATCACGACCTTAATCACAAGATGGCCAAAATGCTCCCCCCAGCATTCTTGACATAAAACAATCATTTACAAACAGCATTTACAAACAGTTTACAATACAATTTCTATTTTAACTTTCATTTTTCCACATTATCCCTCATTAATCTACATTACTTATTCCATATTTCATTTATATGTATACTCATCCCATCCCATCATTTTCCATCTCATCACTTCAGATTCCTTCACATTACATATCATATATTCACATCCATACATCCATATCTACATCCATACATCTATTTTCACATCCACATCTACATGCACATTCATGCATCCACATCCATACATCCGCATCTACATGCACATTCACCTCCACATCTACATCCACATCTACATCTATATGCATACATCCACCTCCACATCTACATCTACATGCATACATCCACATCTACATGCATACATCCACATCTCCACTCATATCTACATCTATACATCTACATCTACATCTACATGCATCCATCCACCTCCACATCCACATCTACACTTATACATCTACATCTACATGCATACATCCACATCTCCATTTACATCTACATCTACATGCATCCATCCACATCTCCATTTACATCCTCATCTATACATCTACTTCTACATGCATACATCCACATCTCCATTCACATCTACATCTATACATCTACATCTACATGCATCCATCCACATCTCCATTTACATCCTCATCTATACATCTACTTCTACATGCATACATCCACATCTCCATTCACATCTACATCTATACATCTACATCTACATGCATCCATCCACATCTCCATTTACATCCTCATCTATACATCTACTTCTACATGCATACATCCACATCTCCATTCACATCTACATCTATACATCTACATCTACATGCATCCATCCACCTCCACATCCACATCTACATCTATACATCTACATCTACATGCATACATCCACATCTCCATTCACATCTATATCTATACATGTAACGTACCCATCTTCACTAATAAAGAAATGTCCATGTAATTATGAGTTTTTATAGTATAAATATCAATAATTTTATTATTTGAGTCATTTCCAATTAGAATCTTCAAATTCTGAGCTCAAATTTGGAATCTGCGCGCGATTTTACCCTAATATAGGATTTTACAGCATCCAAAACGGACACCGGATCAAGCCTATACGCTAATTTCAATCATTTTAGTTATAAAACGGCGACCTTTAAACCTTAATAAATGCACGACCGCACGTCCGTTTGACGAACGGTCTGAACCCCTGCGACCAGGAGAACCTCCCGGACAAAAAAATTTTTCGCCCCCCGGGGCGGTCCGGCACGCAAATCGAGGCGGGCGTCCCAAATTTGGATACCCCGCCCCAAAATTTGGTCCGTACACACTTACTAGGGCGCCCGTACAATGGCCGCCCAAGAACCAAAGAATGGCCGCCCACTGTTTGGTCCACGCGTACCCTTGGGCGGACACCCAGACCGGATAAGGTACATGCGTACCACTCCTTTCCCAGACAGCCAGCACCGTACCTTTCCCGTAGACCCATGCAGACCACTGGTCCAGAGCCTTTGAAGGTACACCGTCCTTTCGTCCCTGCTTTGCGCAGCGCCCGCACCCTCACCCCTCAGCTATATAAACCCCCGGGGTGCTCCTCAGTCGGCACGCACTTCTGTGTAGCGTATGCCCTGTTGTGCTGCTGTCCGTACCGTCGTAGCGTACTTGCTGCAAGTACAGCCGCCCTTGCAGCCACCCCTCTCACAGCCCCTCATTTGGCTCTTTTCAGATAAGCCAAATTTCCTCCATCCTCCTCTTGCCATGGACCAGTGTCCTTAACTCTTCTCCCCCCCCCCCCCCCCCCCCCCCCCCCCCGTGTGAATAGACTTACAGAGAGGCTTGCAGCCACCCCTCCCAGCCCTCTCCACGTTTTTGCCTTTGGCCTTAAGGACACCCTCACAATCCCCCCCCCCCCCCATTTGCGTAGACTTTAGTAAGGGATTTTTTACTCAAGCGAGGGTTCGTGCGCCATTTTCTTTTGCTCATACGGTGAGCAAACGAGCTCGGAATTCAGATCCGACTGAAGCGTTTCGATCGCAGCAGCAGCGAGCTCTACAAGGCGACACCTACGATGGCCTCATCCCGGAGACGGCAAAATATTACCTCAAGAGGCGCACGTAACAACGAGATGGAGGGAGATGCGCCCAACGCGGCTCCAGTCCCTTTTCAAGCCGCTCAAGGAAACGGTGGCCAGGTTAGATTGGTTAATTTTCAAAAGAAGAGATTTTTTTTCTTAAAATTAGTATTAATGAATGGTGTCTTTTCCTCTTAAAATGACGACATAAAAATTATATGAAATTATGAATTATGTGATGTTGTTTTCGATAAATTACGTTGAAATTGCTATCTTCATGAATTGTGAATGCTATACTTAGAAAATTGCATTGAAGTTGTTATCTTTGGAATTCAAGATTTTTTTTGGCTTTAACGCTAACTCCGTTCCGTGCTTGTGTAGCCGGGCGGCGTCGTTAGTAAAGCCCGGTAATGGTCCAAGGTATCCCTCATACCTTTGGAGGAATAAGGATCGCCGATTGAGGCGAGAGATTATGAGGCTGCCTAGTTCTGAGGGCCCAGGCTAGTGCGGTAAATAAGCCCACCCTAGTGCGCAGACATCCCTCTGAGGGGCGGGAGGATCGAGCGATGGAGCCTGAGAGGGCGACAGGCCGGCTTGAGTCCTCGCCAGCGGCCGACGATGAGGTGTATGGTCCCGTAGGGTTTTGCCCAGCATGTAGAGGCTGGAAGGCCGAATTCTAGATCATCGGCAGAATAAGAATAAGAGAGCCGGATTGGCTTGTATGGAAATGGATTCATGTATAAACTTTTTATATAATTGCATCTTGTCTTTGGTATGATTGTATTGTGTAAGAAGGCTGTTATAACGAACCTTGTGAAGAAGGGTCCTAATTAAGGAATATGCTTATTTATGTCAAACAGTGTGGTAGTATTAATTAGAAAACAAATTGATGCGTGAGTAGGGTGGAAAGTGGGAGGATGGAATGCCCTGACGGCACCATCCTACGGATGGGTGGACCCGATTAGTCGGGTAGCTTTCCAACAAATTAAGTGGAAGCCCTACGTTAGATAGTTAGGTTCTTGGGCAACTCTATTCAAGAGACTAGGTCAGCGGCTGTGCCTTGCATAAGATGAGGAAAAAAGCGTTGTCCCTAGAAATCAAGTCTAAGTAGTTGCCCAATTTTTGATCAATTGCCCTATGGGTGATTTGATGTTTAGGAAATCATTCTCCCCCTGCGGGATAGAGCTAGGTCATACCTATGAATCGTATCCTTGAATCTCTACAGGGTCAAGGTGTCGATGAATAGGAAATTTTTCCTAAGATAAGACTTAGCGGACTATCTTAAGTGTTTCTCCCATTTTTAGAAGGAGGAACCTTACAATACATCTACATCTACATGCATCCATCCACATCTCCATTTACATCCTCATCTATAAACCTACTTCTACATGCATACATCCACATCTCCATTCACATCTACATCTACATGCATCCATCCACATCTCCATTTACATCCTCATCTATACATCTACTTCTACATGCATACATCCACATCTCCATTCACATCTGCATCTATACATCTACATCTACATGCATCCATCCACCTCCACATCCACATCTATACATCTACATCTACATGCATACATCCACATCTCCATTCACATCTACATCTATACATCTACATCTACATGCATCCATCCACATCTCCATTTACATCCTCATCTATACATCTACTTCTACATGCATACATCCACATCTCCATGCATCATAAAATTCTTTTAATTAATCTAGGATGATAGTTCCTAGAATATGGTAGGAAGTCCTCTTTTTAAGCTTTGAATGAACTTATTTTATGCGTAATTTCTATAAAACTTTTGCCATAGCTCCGCTACTATGACTGATAAATCTCCATTTTTTCTAAGGGATAAGGTTTATCATTAGGGAAATAATTAGAATGGTCTCTAATTGGATCATCAATCCATAATGGATTGAATCATCGATAAACATAAACTAAAAGTATAGAAAAAAGCCATTAATTTGGCCTCAAGCATAGCTTAATCTTGGATTAAGGAAAAGCCTTATAAAAAGCTTCATTTGGATTGAAAAGGGTCATGAGTATGACCATTTCTTAAGTGAGAGAGAGAAAACCATTAGAATTAAATATAAATAGAATCTCATGTAATTCTTTACTATCATTAATTAATTAACTTCAATAGCATTTCAAAAAACCATATCAATTAAGCTTCTCAAGCTTGAGAGGGGTTGAGAAGAGAGAATCATTGAGAAATTATAGAAAAGATCAAAATTCACTATACTTATCTTATAATTTGCTTGATTCTTTGATCACGGTAGAGGCCCCCAACCAATCAATTGGTTTAGTATGTTGATGGAGCCACCAATGAGGATTGAAGAAAGAGAGAAGTGTCAAAAAACTAGTGAATTATTAAAGAATTCACAGTTCTTGGCTTAGGTGGAGTAGAGTAACAAAGCATAAGACACTATATTTTTTTCAACAAGGGAAGGCTTCTATTTATAGAAAAATTTGAGCTCCTAACCAAACAAACTGATTCTAGAATTTTCCAAGTCAGTTTGGTTGAATTTGGACTAGATTTGAATCTAGTCCAAATCTAGTTTGGTTACTTTTTGATTCGATTTGGTTCCATTTTGATTTGGTTTGGTTCAAGAGAGATGAGAGATAAAAATATCACATTATTTCTATCTAGTTTGGTTACTTTTTGATTCGATTTGGTTTCATTTTGATTTTTGTTTGGTTTGGTTCAAGAGAGATGAGAGATAAAAATATCACATTATTTTTGAGTTTAAAACTCATTCAAGCATGTGAAATATGCACCTCCTTTAAAGAACTCCCCTTCCTTACATATGTGTCAAAATTTTATTGCTCATAGTTTTTTTACTAATAAACCTTGTACATTTTCAACTCTTCATCTTATGTGAAATATGCACCTTCTTTAAAGAACTCCCCTTCCTTACATATGTGTCAAAATTTTATTGCTCATAGTTTTTTTACTAATAAACCTTGTACATTTTCAACTCTTCATCTTATGTGAAATATGCACCTTCTTTAAAGAACTCTCCTTCCTTACATATGTGTCAAAATTTTATTGCTCATAGTTTTTTTTACTAATAAACCTTGTACATTTTCAACTCTTCATCTTATGTGAGCATTTACTCATTTTTGGGTATCTTCTTTTACAATTTGGATTTATCTCCTCCCTACACATGGATTTATGCTATTGGCCCATAGGAACCTTAATTGGACCATAATCTAAAAATTTCTGAAAATCTAGACCCTTAGACTAAGGTTCTTTATACCTATTTCCAATTAATTCCAATTGCACATTGGAAAATTCTTTCTGAATTTCTGTTTCAGGGGGATTCATTTTAATAAGGTGAGATATTTTTCTATCTAAAAATATTCAAAATCTGAATATTCTCTCTCTAGAATATTTTCTCTCTCTAGGTTAAAACAGCCACAAACAAGATCTCTTATATTTCAGAAAAGGGATTGATTACAGGGGAATATGCTAGACATCAAAAAGGGGTTAGGAGAGGAATCTTACATTCTACCCCACTTAAAAAATGCGAGATGTCCTCATCTCGCAAACTGGGATAATTTCGCAAGATGCACGAATATGAGACTTAGAGTAAATTTTTAATCAAGATTAACCACGAAAAGTCTTAAAGAGAGTAAGATAAGAACAAGATTTAAACTTTATTCATTCTCGGAACTTATACAGTAAAGATAGAAGAACTCTTTACACTTCCATAAGCCCGTCCATCATATGGTCACAAAAGCAGTCCTCACAAGCTGCACAAGTATAGGGTAACTCATCAAGACTATGGGAATGATTCTGCTGGTTATTGCCGCACCTATCTCAGTGGTATGAGGTGATCTAACAAAAGGACCTCTGAGAGGCAAGCCAAAAACGGGATAAAGGCATATCTTCTCATGAGAAAGAAAACACACCAGTAAGAAGACCCGCTCAGAAAACCCAAGATGCCTTGATCTCATGACGCAGTAGTATCGGGGACCCAAACCCAAAGCTTCAATAACCATGGCCAAGCGGACATTGTTACGAAAGTGCTGCTGACCCCAGGGTGTTACCCTAGTTATGTTTTGATAGGTCCGCCATTTGGTCTGCGCTACAGAAGTTCCTAGGTGAGGAAAAAGTGAGCGCTCATACTGTTCTATAAAGTCTTTCTTCACAGACTCTCTTGCGTCTTGAAGGTGAGAAATCATCATGGATAAAACTAGTTCTTGTTGCCAAGCCATGAAGGAGATTAAGAAAGAAAGGAGATTGATGGGAGTAAGATTACTGTGAGCGACAAGTAAAAGTTATGACTTATATAAAGGAAGGAGCTAGCGTAACCTAGAAGCCAACGGTAACTTGCCACTGAAGTTTTACCGTCTTTCCATGATTTGTGTTTGACACATTTTTCTATAGAAGGCATTAAGAATTTTGAGATGAGGAGATAAAAGAAGCTTGTAGGCTAAGTCACCTACTTTCATTGAATTCAGATATAAGGGTCACAATATCTGGGGGATAACTTCTTATACTCCCCAAGAGATAAAGAACTTCTTTTGGCGAATGAAAACCAAAACCTTGGTATCCAAAACACCGATTCTCACTTCTGAACTCATTGTTGTAAATCTTTAAAACAGGTGGGACTCTTGAGAATTATTCTAGGGAAAGGGTCTTCCTTTTTTAAACAAAAACTTTCTTTTATTTTAGAGAGGGAATAATTATAAGACCAGAAAGGAAGATTCTTACTCCAGTATACCTCGAAGGTTGGGGAGGAATCTTACATTCTACCCCACTTAAAAAGTGCGAGATGTCCTCATCTCGCAAGGTAGGGGATAGCTCTTTTTCTTAAGATCTAATTTTATTTTGGGGTTCCTTATATTCTGGTCAACCCAACAGAACACTGGGATAAATATCCCTTATATAGAACTCATCATTAAATAACAATTCATTCAGATCATGTCATTCATATCTTTAACATGATAATGGTCCATTAGGCCCAAAAGTTTCCTTCGGAACATTCCTCCACGGAAACTTCAGTCAAGCAAGTTCTCAATTTGACATCCCTTAACTTGATCTACCGGTCAAGTATTAACAGTAGCAATCTAACAGCACAACCCACTAACCTCATAGTGATTTGCTGAATTCATTATCATCATTCTAGTTATGAATATCATCACAGGGACTCGTCCCATTCCCCCTCATTGTGGTTTCATTATATTTCAACTAATTTTTAAAAATCAACATTTTTCAATCAGCATTTTCAATCAGAATCCAAATCAATTCATCAATTCTCAAACAGAATTAAAAATCATATCAATCACATTCGAAATCATCATCTAGATAGCATTAACGCTTATAATTTCAAGTCTTAGATTTACTCGTATGTACTGTCAGTAAAGAGCTGCAGTATACTCTCGGTATATACGGGTAGTCACGGCCCTTGGAATTATAAGGTAAATACTATCATGTCTAGGCCTCAAGCAAGTCAGGGATTCTATATAATTGCGGTACTTCCATCTGAAGACCCAATTACCAAATTACGAATTTCAGTTTGAATATCAAATTGTATGAATTATCTCACAAAATTATAACCTTTTTGTGTTTCTTGATAAATTTTTGATATATTTGTCTTCTCAATTGATCTTTATTAACCAAATGCTCTGATACCAACTGTAAGATCCCTGTTCCCACCGAGCAACAGATTCGGCAAATTAGCAGCGGAAGTAGCACTTCTCGTGCGGGACAGGGGTCCCACATTCGGGGCCTCACCCACGGATATCCGGATAAGAGATTAATCCGTCGGTTGTTCCAAAATCGAACCCGAAAAAACTTCCTTTACCGGAAAGCACGGGCGATTCCACCAGGATAACTTTTTACTCTAACGTCGTCAAGATCATTTCTGATCGAGCTGATCCAATTACATCTATAAGATACTTGGTCAAATCAAGGGAGAAACTTGCACTTGGATCATTGGGATCAACGCTTTTTTTCCCATTCAAGAGGCACAGCTGTTGATTCCTATCCATAGAACAGTTACTGTCCGGGATTTATTTTATCTATCGTAAAAACAAAAGTTTGAGTCTCGATTACGGATCCATCAGTCCAGCCTAACCCCATCCAGTCCCCTGGGTTAGCCAACCTCCCAACCACTGTAGTGATGGGATCCAATTAAGAATTTGGTTAGGTTTTGTCCCGGGTACCAAGGAAAAGAGTTCCAAGGCCCCCTAGCCGGATGTTCATGCAAAAATAAAACTAGTCACACCACTCACACACCCAATATGAAATTGCCTTTTCATAGATTCAACTAGTTTAAAACAATCCTTTAATAAAACCATAGTATCATTGATCACCATCTTCCAATTTATCCAATTGATTCTTAATTTCCCATCATTCCTTCATCAGAGTATCTATGGCATCATTGGCAACTAGAACGCTCAGGGGCCATTTCGATAGTTCCTAGCCCATAATACTCGGCAATATAATCACTTATCAAGATGGACTCTCATTGAAGATCAGCAAGATCAACCAACAGATCCATATAAAGAGCCATGGACTCATCCATTGAAGACCAGTAAGGTCAATCAACCAGATCCATGCCCGATTTCAGAAAACAACTCCTACTCTTGTTCCAATATCTTCCTCGACGCACGCATGGGTATCCTAGGCGACCCAGAGCCCGAGCACCGTATGGTCAGCACCCTCTAGGATCCTTCGCAGGTGACCTAGCGCTTCACTCATAGGCCGCTTCCTTGGCCCCTCATCCACCGTACCGGAAGCTCACCATTTTAATCGCACCGAGGCTGGTCAAGACCTCGGCCGACCTTGCTACGCGAGACGTCCTTCATTGACTCTCCGTCAGCAGTTGCAACTCTATCATCACGACCTTAATCACAAGACGGCCAAAATGCTCCCCCCAGCATTCTTGACATAAAACAATCATTTACAAACAGCATTTACAAACAGTTTACAATACAATTTCTATTTTAACTTTCATTTTTCCACATTATCCCTCATTAATCTACATTACTTATTCCATATTTCATTTATATGTATACTCATCCCATCCCATCATTTTCCATCTCATCACTTCAGATTCCTTCACATTACATATCATATATTCACATCCATACATCCATATCTACATCCATACATCTATTTTGACATCCACATCTACATGCACATTCATGCATCCACATCCATACATCCGCATCTACATGCACATTCACCTCCACATCTACATCCACATCTACATCTATATGCATACATCCACCTCCACATCTACATGCATACATCCACATCTCCATTCACATCTACATCTATACATCTACATCTACATCTACATGCATCCATCCACCTCCACATCCACATCTACATTTATACATCTACATCTACATGCATACATCCACATCTCCATTCACATCTACATCTATACATCTACATCTACATGCATCCATCCACATCTCCATTTACATCCTCATCTATACATCTACTTCTACATGCATACATCCACATCTCCATTCACATCTACATCTATACATCTACATCTACATGCATCCATTCACATCTCCATTTACATCCTCATCTATACATCTACTTCTACATGCATACATCCACATCTCCATTCACATCTACATCTATACATCTACATCTACATGCATCCATCCATATCTCCATTTACATCCTCATCTATACATCTACTTCTACATGCATACATCCACATCTCCATTCACATCTACATCTACATGCATCCATCCACCTCCACATCCACATCTACATCTATACATCTACATCTCATGCATACATCCACATCTCCATTCACATCTACATCTATACATCTACATCTACATGCATCCATCCACATCTCCATTTACATCCTCATCTATACATCTACTTCTACATGCATACATCCACATCTCCATAACATCTACATCTATACATCTACATCTACATGCATCCATCCACATCTCCATTTACATCCTCATCTATACATCTACTTCTACATGCATACATCCACATCTCCATTCACATCTACATCTATACATCTACATCTACATGCATCCATCCACCTCCACATCCACATCTATACATCTACATCTATATGCATACATCCACATCTCCATTCACATCTACATCTATACATCTACATCTACATGCATCCATCCACATCTCCATTTACATCCTCATCTATACATCTACTTCTACATGCATACATCCACATCTCCATGCATCATAAAATTCTTTTAATTAATCTAAGATGATAGTTCCTAGAATATGGTAGGAAGTCCTCTTTTTAAGCTTTGAATGAACTTATTTTATGCGTAATTTCTATAAAACTTTTGCCATAGCTCCGCTACTATGACTGATAAATCTCCATTTTTTCTAAGGGATAAGGTTTATCATTAAGGAAATAATTAGAATGGTCTCTAATTGGATCATCAATCCATAATGGATTGAATCATCGATAAACATAAACTAAAAGTATAGAAAAAAGCCATTAATTTGGCCTCAAGCATAGCTTAATCTTGGATTAAGGAAAAGCCTTATAAAAAGCTTCATTTGGATTGAAAAGGGTCATGAGTATGACCATTTCTTAAGTGAGAGAGAGAAAAACCATTAGAATTAAATATAAATAGAATCTCATGTAATTCTTTACTATCATTAATTAATTAACTTCAATAGCATTTCAAAAAACCATATCAATTAAGCTTCTCAAGCTTGAGAGGGGTTGAGAAGAGAGAATCATTGAGAAATTATAGAAAAGATCAAAATTCACTATACTTATCTTATAATTTGCTTGATTCTTTGATCACGGTAGAGGCCCCCAACCAATCAATTGGTTTAGTATGTTGATGGAGCCACCAATGAGGATTGAAGAAAGAGAGGTGTCAAAAAACTAGTGAATTATTAAAGAATTCACAGTTCTTGGCTTAGGTGGAGTAGAGTAACAAAGCATAAGACACTATATTTTTTTCAACAAGGGAAGGCTTCTATTTATAGAAAAATTTGAGCTCCTAACCAAACAAACTGATTCTAGAATTTTCCAAGTCAGTTTGGTTGAATTTGGACTAGATTTGGATCTAGTCCAAATCTAGTTTGGTTACTTTTTTATTCGATTTGGTTCCATTTTGATTTGGTTTGGTTCAAGAGAGATGAGAGATAAAAATATCACATTATTTCTATCTAGTTTGGTTACTTTTTGATTCGATTTGGTTCCATTTTGATTTTGGTTTGGTTTGGTTCAAGAGAGATGAGAGATACAAATATCACATTATTTTTGAGTTTAAAACTCATTCAAGCATGTGAAATATGCACCTCCTTTAAAGAACTCCCCTTCCTTACATATGTGTCAAAATTTTATTGCTCATAGTTTTTTTACTAATAAACCTTGTACATTTTCAACTCTTCATCTTATGTGAAATATGCACCTTCTTTAAAGAACTCCCCTTCCTTACATATGTGTCAAAATTTTATTGCTCATAGTTTTTTTACTAATAAACCTTGTACATTTTCAACTCTTCATCTTATGTGAAATATGCACCTTCTTTAAAGAACTCTCCTTCCTTACATATGTGTCAAAATTTTATTGCTCATAGTTTTTTTTACTAATAAACCTTGTACATTTTCAACTCTTCATCTTATGTGAGCATTTACTCATTTTTGGGTATCTTCTTTTACAATTTGGATTTATCTCCTCCCTACACATGGATTGATGCTATTGGCCCATAGGAACCTTAATTGTACCATAATCTAAAAATTTCTGAAAATCTAGACCCTTAGACTAAGGTTCTTTATACCTATTTCCAATTAGTTCCAATTGCACATTGGAAAATTCTTTCTGAATTTCTGTTTCAGGGGGATTCATTTTAATAAGGTGAGATATTTTTCTATCTAAAAATATTCAAAATCTGAATATTCTCTCTTTAGAATATTTTCTCTCTCTGGGTTAAAACAGCCACAAACAAGATCTCTTATATTTCAAAAAAGGGATTGATTACAGGGGAATATGCTAGACATCAAAAAGGGGTTAGGAGAGGAATCTTACATCAACCTTGCCTGCTTTCCAAACTGACAGGCTTCACAAACATGCATATGTCCATCATATTTGAATCTAGGCAATCCACTGACAATGCCTCTTGTTTGCATGTTCTTTAATCTCTGTATATTGACATGTCCAATCCTCTTATGCCACATGTCAATGTCCTGCACAATCCCATTGCTCTTTGAAAACATGGCTGAGCTCAATTCTGGTATGCTTGCATCCAATTTGAACAACCTTCCTTCCTTCTTGCCCTTGGCAATCAATCTACAGCCATGCTTAAAGTCTTCCACAAAACAGCCATTCTCATTGAATCTTACTTGTAGTCCCTGCTCAACCATTTGGCCTACTGATGCCAAATTCTTTGTGATGGATGGTACATATAACACTTCTGACATATTCTTCACATTTCCATCATGCATCCTCAAAGGCACACTGCCAACATGTGTTATAAGATGCTGAGTATCATCTCTTGTGACCACATAACCATTTGTATCCAATGGTTGCATCTTCTCAAACCACTCACCATGACATGTCATGTGGTTTGAGGCACCTGAATCCATATACCATGACTCATCTCCAGCATTCTGAGAATCCATTGTTCCCATAATGTGCTTCATTGCAAAAAGATGATTTGAACTCCCATCATTGTTACTAGTAGATGCATAATTTCCATGTTGTGGTCTTCCATTCCTGACATCATTCTGCTTTTTGTAACAATCTTTTGCCATATGTCCAAGTTTGCCACAATAGTGACATTCAATCCCATTCAAATTTTGTTGAGGACCTTGCCATCGTCCTCTACCACAAGCACCTGTTCCAACTCTCCCCCTATGGGATTGAAATCCACGACCTCCACGTGATCCAAATGATGGCTGTGAATTTTGAAAATTCTGATTTGATTGTGGTTGAGTAAACCTGTCATTCCAACCACGTCCTCCACGGCCTCGAGGAGTAAATCTCTCCCTGTCTCGAAAGCTGCTAGATGAGTAAAAAGCCTGATTCCTTGCATGCTCATCATTACTGGATGAGGATGCACCACCTGTAAGACTCATACCACCAAGGCCAAGCTTCAATTCTTCCACAATGAGCAATGACACAAGCTCATTAAAGTCTGGCATTCCTCCCAACCTTACTGAGATGGAAGTGTCAAAAGATTTGTATTCTTTGCCTAAACCATGCAATGTGAGAGCAACCAAATCATCATCATCCATTGGGGCATGGATTGATGACAAGGAATCTGCATAACCCTTGATTTCCTGAACATACTCATGTATACTCCTATTCCTTCATGTTACACTGTGAATCTGTTGCTTTAGTTGAATCTTCCTTGCACCAGTGTCTGTCTCATACATTCGGCACAATATACCCCATGCTTCTTTCGGTGTATCTGCATCTTGGATGTGAATAAGCAAGGCATCTGTTACACATATTGAAAAGTAATGCAACACTTTCGAAGACCGCTCTACCCATTGCTTGTGAGCCAACATCTGAGCATTATTTGGTTGAGGAGGTAGGAATGGCTCTGGGTCTTCATCCGATACAAGGCTCCACAATCCTTTGCCTTTCAAAAAACTCTTCATTTGAAACTTCCACACTTGGAAGTTAGTTCTGTCAAGCTTCTCTCCAACAATTTGTACTGGGCCATCTCCCATTTTGAATACCTGTGATGTACCCTGATGTAACACTTTTCTCGATGCTTTCCAAAGCTCCAAATGATTATGAACCAAGCTCAATATGTGCTATACATATGCATTCACACCACAAATGACTTCATGTTGCATAAGAACTTCATTTGTATCATCAAAATTGAAAAGGGGTAAAGTTGAATTTTTTGGTTTTTTTCTCGCCAGTAACGCCAGTAACCAGTCAAAGATTATGCTCTAAATCCTTCAAATCTTGTCCAAATGCAATGATTCAACTTGAATTGGCTTCCCAACACATTGCTCCAACATATCCTAGAAGGGTTTGATCAAATTCTTCAAGGTGAATGAGAACCACCAATTTTTGTAGCTCCCTGGTTTGCCTTTTTCTGCATCTGTCAGGTACCACCTCTCACTAAAAGTACTCTATCTCCTTCAAATCTTATCCAAATTCAAAACTTTTTGAATCAAAAGTTTAGCAACTCATAGGACTCTACTTGTACCAAAGTAATTAGGCCAATTTGATATAGAAAAGGATTAATGCCTTGATTAATAATGCTCTGTTTTTGGACAGACTTTCTGCAAACCTGCAAACCTCTTCTAATTGAGTTCAATGAGCTCCAAATACATCAAATGAGCTGCCCCAAATGTTATCTTGCTCTCAATCACACTTTTGCTAAGTACTCCAAGCTTTAAAGCATCCAATTTGGTGTCCAAATGAGGGAATTAGACCATAATCATTGCAAACTGTCCAAGAAGCTGCTCCAGAATGCGCCGCCTGCTCCTGGGGGCTGTAGAAGTAGGGCATTTGCTCATTGACATGTTTTTTGTTTTGCAGGAGTTCACAAAACCAGAATTTTTCCTTCACACATCACTTGTAATGCATCAATTTTTTGCATGAATGATTTGCTCCTGAGTTGCCAGTACATGTGCCCTTCCAAACACATGAGACCTTCACTTCTTTGCTTGCATTTCCCAAAATACATGTGCCAAAGTACATTCATTCACAAGGTTTCCATGAAAGCTTCAAAACAGAATTTTTCTGCTTTCTTTTGCACCTTTAATCTTCTCTTACACTTGCTCTTGATACCTGCAATCCGCAGAGGGGGTCTTGCTACACTTACCAATGGTCCTTAGCTCTCAGATCTAATGCCGATGTGTGCTCCACAGCTTCTCCTTTGCTCCAAGCTCCAATGGCTTCCTTCACAGCTTTTTCTTCTTCTTCCCTCTTCTCTCACTCACTCTCACAACTCAACTAATGAGCTCTAGGCTCTGATACCATGATAAAAAACAGAAGCAGGAGGGAACACACACAAGAGAAGCAAACCCTAATCCATATCCATCAATCGTAAAGAAGGAGAGAAGCCATAGTCATCATCTCTCTCACACACACAAAGAGGAACACAACATAGTGTTATGTCCACACTACAAAGTAAACCTAATGTAATGTCCACACCACACATGACCAGCTGGACGCGGTCATAAACACACCACACGATATCTATCTACCATACTGTCACTCTGTCAGCACCCATGTGCTATCCTCCAGCTGTATACAAGCTTGACATTTCAACAACTCCTTTATTTGGCATGTGTTTATTGGTTAGCACCCCTAAGAGAGTTTTGTATTGAGTGGCCCATGTGGCTAGAGTTGTAAGCTTACCTTTGAGTTTATCTTTGAGTGGTTGGATAAGCTTAGCCATGTGTAGCACTACCCCTTGGTTTGGTGGAAAAAGTCGAGGGGCAAGGTGGAGCTTTGTGGACAAGGCTCCATGGGTTGAAAGGGTTGGGAAAATTGAGATTTGGAGTGCCCCCATGGGTTGGGTGTGGGCAAGTTCAAGGATTTTGTAGGGGACTGGCCTGCCCATTGGTCGCCAAACCATCTTTGTCAATTGGACAAGTACTGACATGGTGGGTGTGGTTTGGGTGAACTATTGAGGGGTATGCCTTGTGAGCCAAATGATGGAATTGCCATCAAGGAAGCCTTGGGCTTCTAAGAGACATTTGGGCACCCAACATTGCCAAGTAATGAAGATCCGTGGTTGGCAAGGCTTTCAACTTTTTTGTCGACAAGGCTTTGAGCTATGAGGTGGTTGTCGATGCATGGAAGAGGCTTTTGATTGTGGTTTGGGGATCCACAAGTGCGTGTTGCCTTCATGGATGCCTTGTGTGCTTGGAGCATATTGGTAGGCACCCAGAGTCATTGGCTTCGTTGTGCTTGGGGTTCCCAAACCCGTGGTTGTGGGACCTTTTGTCGTAGCTTTTTGAGGAGTTGTGGGGAATGAGCACAGGAGGCATGCTTGGGTAGCTAGAGGTAAGTGTTGCCTTCATAGTAGCCTTGTGCTTGTAATAAGTAGTCGGGGACTTGCCAACGTTGAAGCTTTGTCTTAGGCTTGGTGTTTGTTGGCTTAGTTGACTTTTTTACGCTTGGGTTTTAGAGATGGCCATCTGGGGATCCATAGTTCTGTGTAGCTAGCGTAGAATCCCTAAGTAGCTAGAAGATCCTTGGACACCCACCATTGATTGTCATGATAAAGATATGAGGTCGGGGTGCTTGTAGTGTGGGTGGTCAAGGATGTAGTGTTGAGGGGAAATGTAGACATGAGGCTTGTTTGTCATTGGTGGGGGTGGTGTTGGAGTGTGGCTGATCGACCATCTTAGGTGAGGCATGGGGTGGGGAGACTGTCGGTTTGATGAGGAGGGGGTGTGAAGGGGGAAGGGCAGTTGAGAGTGAGGGTGTGTGGATGATTTCCTCTGGGGACACAAGAGGATAGTGGGCTTTTGCTATTGATTTCCATGGTGGCCGTTTCTTAACACCAATTGATTCGGCACTGAGTGGCATCAATCCACTCTTTTCCAATGATAATCTAGCCTTCGAGTGTTCCTGCATCTATAACATGAAATCTACATTCCAACCAGTTATTTCCAATAGATATTTTAGGAATAAAATACCCAACACTCATTAAACGCATTTCGTGTGATATTTGAACATGTCTTCTTTTTTTAGTGTGGATTTTCCAAGAGCTTTCCATGCCTCCAAGAATATGAGATTGGTGTGGAACATAGTATATATGTGGGCTTTCCATCGTTGTTGTAGACCATTCTCGATCGGGAGTCCAATCTATATTCTTGGTGGGTCGAGTTCTGGTGGTAGTTTAGGGGTAGTGGATGACTTACCAATTATTGTGGGGGGTGAGGGAGTACCCTTTGTGGAAGCAGTTGGTGGGGGAAGAGGATCCGAGTCGATGCACTCTTCATCCCAGAGGATCATTGTTACCTTGCCGCTAGGGAAATTGGAGGGTAGTTGTGTTGTCAGTAGAGTTGATTGTACTTTTAGCATTTTGGACCCAACTTCCACCAAGGATTACTACTTCTTTTGTTGCACATGTGGAAATCACATAGTTACAAGCAAATGGGTTAGATATAGTATGTATAGTTTGTGTAAAAGACCCAAGGCTTTGTATACATTGTCTCCACTAGGAAATTGAACTTTGGCATGGGCAATTTTAAGAGAGGGTTCCCATGTTTCCCAATTTTAAGAGAGGGTTCCCATGTTTCCCATGGCAAAAGATTATGGCTAGCTATGGGAGACAGCAAGGCATGTTTCCATTGCATGTTTCTATCATCACCTTCAAAGTATTGTCCCAGTGCATTGACACAAATTGTTGGTGCATCTTTATGTTTTGGGTGTGGTAGTGATGGAGTAAGTTAGGATGATGGGGCTAAGATTCATCCAAGGAATTTGGAGCTTCCTCCTCCACATAATCATGTAGTTTGTATTCCATCCAATCCGGAAGGTCATTCCATAAATTTGGACTAGCTTTTAATAAGGTTCCAATGGGCATGTGGAATTGGGGGGAAAGGAAGGCGGAGAGGCCGGCGAGGTTGTGTTGATGAGTAGGGGCTTCTTGAGGGGTAGGGCCTTGATCATAGGGTGGACGAGCAATAGTATATGGAAGTTCAATTTGGTCCTTATTTGACAGGTGTGGAGGTCGGGAGGTAGTTGGAGTAGGAGGATAAAATACCTCAATGTGTGTGGACCTCGTGAGTCTCTGTGAGACTTTGTGTCAGTGTTCGCATCAAGTTGTTTGAACGAGGGATTTGGGCTAGGTCATTTTTGGTATAGGCATTGGAGGATGAGGAGGCGTAGGAGGCGCAAAGTTGTCGTTTGTCAACATCATGTTGGCAAATGGGTCATCCTCGGCCTTGAGAGTTTATGAGGGCTCCTGCCTTACCTGGTGCGGAAGTTCAAGTTCAATGGGGGACGGTGCACACTCAGGTAAAGGGTAAAAGGTTACGAAAATGGGTGGCGGTTTAAGTTGAGACTGGTATTTCTCTACAAGTTCTTGGGCCTCCTGAAGAAGTTGCTTCTCAAGAATGACATTGGGATATTTTGCAAGCAATTTTTCTCGTTTGGTGAGTTCTTGATGGGCTGCATGGGGGAGTGGCAGTTCGGCACGATCATTGCTCCTGGAGGAGGATTATGTGGTCTTTGTTGACCCTGTGCAGATGCTAACCTGATTGCCTCCGTGGCCAACGTTCTTAGAGCATTGTTTCTTTTGCGACGTGGCCTTATTTAGCTTGGCCTATAACCATGTGACGACATTCAATGGGATAGTGGATATCTTCCCATGTTCAATGCTCAACACATTGAGGGATGGCATGACTTCGACTATGGAATGAGAAACTCGTTACAAAGGGCAATCATTATAGTAATAGTCAATTCCACAACCATAACATTGTGGTTGCATTGGCAGACGTTTCTTTTGAGGGCAATCTGCTACTCTATAGGGTCCATGTGGCAGAGGAAACACAGAAGAGGTGGTTTCCCTGCGGGTGCATGTATAGTTTTGTGCAAAAGTGGTTTAGGGTCCATGAGTGGCATGAGCAGAGGGAGATGAGGTGTTACGGGTGCCTTAGGGATGGCAGAGCACATGGGATCCATAGGTTTAGTAATGGATCTGGTTGGGATCTTTCCATAGCAATGGGGTTGGAGTGGAAAGATGGGCATAGGAGAAGGTCTCGTGGTGGCGCTTTGTGTGAGTAGTTAGCTTGGGGTGGTGCCATCACTAAGGTTTGGGGCCCGGGAGAAGAGGAAGGTAATGTTAAAAATGAGCTTTGGGTTGTTATTGGCGCGGTGGCCAATTGCATGTGGAATAGCTTTCTTGCTTGTTGTCATCGAAAAAGATTGCTCATTCGTAGGCCTAATTAAAGGTAGAGGAGTCCTTGACCAACAGGCGGCGTGAGACCTTGGACCTGTGCAAGTCTAAGAGGAAACGGTCTATTAATTGCTTCTCTCTCAAATTTTCCCTCTTCGCAATGCGAATCAAGGTACTTGATGTGAGCAATGTAGTCAGGTAATGTTTCCTCACGTTTCTGTTCCAATTGGAAGAGTTGGATGACAAGGCTCCATTTGGGCCCGTAGGGTGAAAATTCGAGAATGAAGGCATCTCTCACCGCTTTGAAAGCGCTTTTGTGCCGAGGGTCCAAGGATTGGACCCATTACATGGCCTTTCCTTCAAGGCTAAGTCCAAGTAGATGGGCATCGTCAAAAATTTCAAATGCTTGATAGATTTGGTCAAAGACCTCGAAATAGGGGGTTTCAAATTGCGTGAAATTTTGACAGAAGTTTGATGCAAATTTTTGCCCACACACGTTTTTTATGTGATGTTTGTGGGTCCAAGTGGTGTGACACTCCCCTTCCTATAGCTTATGCTAAGCTTGGAATGTCAAGTTATGGCATAAGCGGGGGAGATGTTGCATGGGTGGGGGGTGGGAATAGGTCTATGGTGGATAGAGAAGAGGGTATGTGAGTGTGATCAAGGCATCTATCCATGCTGGGGTGTATGCATGGAGAGACCCCACTAGATGAGTGCTCTTCAAAGATTGTTTCGCCCTATTAGCCAAGCATTTGTGGCATGGAGACCACATGTGAATGAGCAATTGAGGCCGGGGTGCTGCGGAATGGAATGGAGGCATTCAAGGCAGACAACCATGACCAAAAGGTGTCCATGGTGTGTGGGGAAGCTTAAAGAAGCTTTAACGTTGCGGTCGGTTGCAGGCTCGAAAATAAGAGTTGTAGCTCCCTTTTACCTTGTGTGTGAACGCACCCTTAAGGTTAGAAGTGGTCTTTTGAGGCATTTTATGCATGTAAAAATGACCCTAGTGAGTTGGGGAGATAGACCAAAAGCACCTCTAAATATTTAAAAATTTTGAATTTATTTTTAAAAATTTTAAAAATATTTTTTTGGTACAATAGTATACTTACAAGTGAACGCCCATGGCTTTAGTTTTTGGAATGGTCGTGGAAAGTGTGGAACGGGCGTATAATTATTTTTTTTGAAAAAAAGTTTTTTTTGGTACGACCGTACACTTATAAGCAAACGCTTGTGACTTTAGTTTGGATGGCTGCAACAAGTGTAGAACGGTTGTACGGATTTTTTTAATATATATTTTTTAAAACTTTTTTTTTGGTACGACTGTATGCTTACAAGCGTGTTAAGAATCATGGATCAAGCTCTCCTAATGACAAGACATTTACTTAAAGATAACTAATCCTACACTAATCACAATGCTAAACTAAGGTGGATAGAAATGAAAAAAAACTCATAATGAGAGTGTGCTAATTAAGATACACTCAAGTAAAATTAGACACCAAGATGAATTTGCTTGGATTCATAAAGAGGCTTGAGATAAGTGCAAGTGATATATTTGCATTGCTTGAAATGTCCCCCTTTTATATGAGGAGAATACAACTTGGCCTTTCTCTTGCATGTGGGATAATTCTCACTAGGTGATGTGGCTTCTCACACTCACTCCATATTTTCCTTGTGCTCCATGGCACCATATTCTTAACACCCCCCTTGGTGCCAAATCTTTGGGCTACTCAAGGTGATTGGATGTCAATTACAAAGTCTTGTTTGACTTTACTTTCTACATTCCCCTATGTGGGATGAGCAACTTTGGCCCATGTGCTACTTTGGCACTTCCCCCCCTTAATACTACTTTGTCTCTTAGGTGAGGGATGAATGTCTAGCTTGGGTACATCATTGGTCCTAGAGGCTAGATACAAGTGCTTTTTGTAGGAAATAGGATTTTTTACCAACACATTTTTGTTTAAAAGATGGGTAGTGAGAGGATTTTTGGTTGCATGCTCATTTGGCCGCCTACAAGGTTTTTATGCACACACTCTTGGAGTATTTCTTCTCCTCTTGAACACAAAATTTCAAAATACCAAATGTTAATGAATAGTTCCTTAGTGATTAAGCTTTGTGTCAATGTGATAAAGATCATACACTTTGTTGCTTTCATTCCCATGAAAACACCCTCTTATGAGAGGATAAGATGAAACAACCCTTTGTTTTTTTCCTCTCTCCTTTTTTTTCTTTATTTACTTTTCCCTTTTTTTTCTCCTTTTTTTCTTTTTTTAAACAAAAAAGAGATTTCTTGTCTCTGTTTTTGGGGTGTGCGCTACTTGGCAACGTTTTGGTAGGCGACTGCTATGTGTGCAGAGAGGAAATCCAAAACGCCTTCACCATCACAGGCAGCCACGTTGCCAAGTAGCGCACCCCAAAACGTTGCCGAGTAGCGCACACCCCAAAAAACAGAGACAAGAAATCTCTTTTTTGTTTATAAAAATTTGGTTATGTTTTGCCCAGGTAACGAGGAGAAAAGTGTTCCCAGGCCCCCTAGGCGACGCTTCAAGCAAATTTCAAGGTAGTCGTACCACTTACACACCCAATATGAAATTGCCATTTTAACAGATTCGATTGTCTTTAAAATAATCTTTCAATGAAATCATAGTATTACTAATCATAATCCTCCAAAATATTGGGTCCATTGTTTTACAAAATATATCATTCGGACTCTTCGATGAAGACCAACTAGTCAACCAACGAGATCCAATATCAAAATTCAGTTCATAAAAGTAATTCTTTTCAGTTCATCTATATCTTCCTCGACATACTCATGGGTGTCCTAGCAACCCGATCCCGTGCATCACCTGGTCACAACCCTCTAGGATCCTACTTAGGTGTCCTAGCACTTCACTTAGAGACCACTTCGTCGGTCCTTGCCAATCATACCGGAAGCACACTATTTTAACCATACTGAGACTGGTCAAGACCTCGGCATGCTTCCATGTTTTCTTTTAAAGTCATGTTTTCTTTTAAAGGATTGTTTTATAGAACCAAATGCTTCCTCTGGCATTTTGGCATAAAAACAAACCTTTAAAAGAAAACAGAGGTTCTATGTAAGTAGAATTTTTGGTTCGAGATTGGTTCCACAAAACCCTTTTCTCGTAATCCAGATTTTCTTAATGAGAATCAATGATCTCTTATCAGGGTAATCTACCCATCATGTGACTGAATTTCCAACTAGATTCTTGTGGTGATTTTGATTCAAGAAAAACTACACTAATTCAACGGTAGTCTATTCTTTATGTGAAGAATTAGAATTGGTCTCGAGGTTTTTAATTGATTCAGATTCGAGAGATGGACAACAAGTAGTTTACTGGTCGCCCTTCTCACAGTCATGGTCTAACCAAAATTATTCGGTTTACTTCTAACTTTGATTCCTAAGGATTTTCTTCTAACTTTGATTCCTAAGGATTTTCTTCAGATAAAAATCTACTAAACTTCTAACTGTAAGCAAAATTCCAACTTTATGAATTTTATTCCTTCCTAACCACAATAGGTAAAGAAATAGTTCTATACAAGAATATGAGGATTTTATAAAAATACTCTTCTTCCATTAATCCAATTTTGGGTATATATCAATTTGGTGATTTATCCACATAAAAATATCTAAGAGTATTCTTTCCACCAATTTAATTATCAACATTAAAATACCCTAAATTTCTAGGTGAAATTATGGTGAAAATCCCTCTTTTGTCATCAAAGTTAATTTAAACCTTTTTCTACTTAAAATACTATAAGAATTCTTCTTTTCAATTAAATACAAATATCCATTTTTGAATATGCCAAAAATTTCTCTTTTTGCATTTAAATGATTGAATTCCAAATGTCATGGGAATTCCTTTTTTATCATTTGAAAATTCTTATGCATAAATTTATCACCAATTCCTCTTTTTCTTAATTAGATAATTATGCATAAATACAAAAAAGTATTCTTTTCTAAATATGGTCAAAATCATTCTTTTTGCTTTACTTTTCTAAACCTACAATATGGTAGGAATTTCTCTTTTAGTATTATACATAAAAATAAGATATTAATTTTTTTTTCAAGAAAACATTTGCCATAGCTTCGCTGCTATTACTGATAATTTTTAAATTTTTCTTAAAGAATAAAAGCTTGTAATGAGAATATGATAGAAGTTCTACTTTCAAGCTTAAATTTAAACTATGAATTTAAATCATAATTTTAACCATATTTATAAATATAATTATGATTATCCCACTAGATTAAGCTAAACTCAACATTCCTCTTTTCCCAATTTACTAGGATAATCCTTTTCTCATTTAGAATGAATTAAAGTAGTTTTTTGACTACTCATAAATAATCTAAAGAATTAACCATTATTTTAATAGCACAAAAGCATGAAAATATCATTTTCTTAATCTCTAGCTCATCAAGCCTAGAGTTTGGTTTTGGAATAAGAGATTATCTTTGAGAAACATTCTTTTGTTAAAGAATTAGCCATAGAGATGACTATTCTTTTTGAGAAAAAGATTTGCTTAAAGAAAGCATTACAAATAAGCATAAAGATTAACTTTCTCTTAATTAAACATTAAGACTCTTAGGGAAAGCTTGATTTGAATTAAAACAATCATTTAGAAATCTTCTCAAGCTTGAGAGGGGTTGAGAAGAAGAAAGTCATTTAGGAAATTGAAAAAAACTATAAAATTCATTCTTACCTCTAGGATTGGCTTGATTCTTTCTCTAGTAGTGAAGATCCCAACCAATCAAGAGAAGAAGAGAAATTCAAGAGTTGTAGAAGAGAGAGAGAGAAGCTCCAAGCTCCCCAAAAGTAGAGGAAAATTAAGAGATAATAGAAAATATGATTATTTTAATGTAATACTGGCATGGTATAGCTCACAAATGAACCAAGTCCAACTGGGTTCTAGAATTTTCCAGCTTCAGTTTGACTCAATTTGGACAAGATTTGGACCAATTTGGCTCCCTTTTTGATCCAGGAGAGAGGAGAGAAAAAAATCCCATTTTTTGGATTAAAAAACTCAAGTAATCACGAGAAAAAAGGCACCTCTTTGAGATGGCATTCTCTCCTTTTCTGAGGTGGCAAAAGTGTATCATTTCCTCTAAATATCTCATGTTTTTACTAATATCTCTTAATTTTTAACTAATAAACCTTGTACGTAGTCAACTCTTCATCTTATGTGAGCATTTACTCATTTTTGGGTATTTTCTTTTATTCTTTGGATTATCTCATCCCAACACTTGGATTAATCCTATTGGTCCAGAGGAACCTTAATTTGATCATAATCCAAAATTTTTTAAAAATCTGGACACCTTAGGCTAAGGTCTTTAATACACATTTTTAATTGATTCCTAATGCACATTAGAGATTTTTTTTTGAATTTATGTTTCAGGGAGTTATATTTTAGACATTAGGAAAATTTTTATATCCAAAAATATCTCAATATTGATTTACCTCTCTCTAGAATTTTTCTTCTCTCTAGGAAAAAATAAGGGAAAAAAATATTTTCTTGCATTTTGAAATAGGGAATGATTACAGGGGATTAAGGTAAAACCTTATTCATTATTCAAGCTGAGGAGGAATCTTACATCCTCTCCCACTTGAAAAACGCGAGATGTCCTCATCTCGCAAAGTGGGGGTAATCTTTTACTACTACCAACTCTTCTTCTTTCTCCCAGGTGGCGTCTTCTAGAGGGAAGAACTTCCACTTGACTAAAAAACTCTTTGAGGACTCTGTTCCTGAGAACCTTCTCTCGAATCTCAAGGATTTCTTCAAGTTGGAGTACCATCTAGCCTTGAGTCGGAGAAATCAATTGCTCATCATCAAGCATGTGACTCGGGCTGGGTACATATTTCTTAAGCAAACTGACATGGAATACATCATGTACCTTGAGATGGGGAGGTAGAAGAAGTTTATAAGCTAGATCGCCTACTTTCTTTATAAGAGCATACGGTCCACAATATCTAGGAGAGAGCTTCTTGTACTTCCCTAAAGATAAGGAACTTCTTTTGGGTCGTACTCGAATGAAGACCATATCTATTTCTTCAAATACTCTCTGTGATCTCTTTTTATCTGCATACTGCTTTTGCGTATCCTGGGCTATCTTAATATCTTTACGGATTGATTGCATTTGCTAGTCCATGTCATCAAACATTTGTTTGCACATCTCGACTCTGATCAATGGATCGGACCAAGTCAATGGTGTAAGGCAATCTTGTCCATACATAGTTTTGAAAGGGCTCATCCCAATGCTTTGACGATAAGAAGCATTGTAAGCAAATTAAACCAGGTGCAAATGGCTTAACCACTTCTTGGGTTCGGTGCCATAGCATGACCAAAGGATATCTTCTATTACCTAATTCACTCTTTCAATCTGGCAATCTGTTTCTTCGGGATGATAGGTTGTATTGAGATCCAAGAAGTTCATACTACTTCGAATGCAGTCCAGAATTTTGATGTGAACTTGGGATCTCTGTCACTTACTATTCTCCCAGGTAAGCCATGCAATCTGAAGATCTCTTGGATGAAAACTCTGGCAACATCCACTGTGGTGTAGGTTTCTTTTACTGGAATTAGATAGGTAACTTTGGTTAGTTTGTCAACTACCACAAAAATGGAGTTCTAACCTGATTGCACTGAGGGTAGTCCAGTGACAAAATCCATATTGATACATTCCCACTTCATCTGTGGAATGTCTAGGGGCTATAATTTTTTAGGTACCTTGACTCTTTGACACATTAAGCATTGCCACCAGGGATTTCATATTCACGTGATCACAGCCTTTTTTCTTGTGATCACAGCTATTGTTCACAAATCTCAATGTTCACAAAATTCACAGTTCTCAAATCCTAGAGGGTGGGATGACCTGGTAACCCACAATTGGCCCGCCGGGCTACAAGTCTGGACCGCCGGGCCCGCCGGGCGCGCAGAAGCCCGCCGGGCCCGACTCCCGGCCCGGCGGGCCATATTGTGGTATAAAAGAGTGGTCCAGGGGGTCACTGTTCACAGAATCTTCCTTGTACTTGGTGTCAGTGGTGCTAGTGTGATCTATTTGAGGTAATTTTTAAGTTGAAAGTGTTGGTGTCATTTAATTTTTTGCATATGCTTAAGTTTAAGGTTGTTTGTGATGCATGTGCATGTGTCGTTAAATGTTAAGAGGCCCGCTGCAGATGGCCGAGCGATTGGCTAGGTCTGCTGATGTGCACTCTTAATATTTAACTTATGTAGAAGTTTTCGTTGTGGCACGGTATCTGCAAATGGTCGGTTTACTGACTAGGTTTGCAGTTACCAAGTTACAATGCGGCTTTGTTTTTGTTAAATGCTTTGAGAGCCCGCTGCAGATGGCCGGTTTACTGGCTAGGTCTGCTGATGTGCGCTCGTAGCATTTGACATGTGTGATGCTTTGCTACTTAGTACGGTATCTGCAGATGGTCGGTTTACTGACTAGGTCTGCTGACACCAAGCTATGTGGTGAAGTTTGTTTTTGTTATTTGGTTTGATAGTCATCTGCAGATGGTCGGTATACTGACTAGGTCTGCTGACGATGTGTCAAAGCATTTAACTTGTGCCATAGTTTTCATCTTAATGCGATATCTGCAGATGGTCGGTATACTGACTAGGTCTGCTGACGTCAAGTTAAGTCGTAAACTTGTGTTTTGTGTTTGTTTTTGACGATGACTGTGATTATTTAGTTTGCATGACATGAGTCATAAGTGTGTTGGATGTAGAAATCTCTTAGTTAGCTTACAAATAGCATTTTTTGTGGTTATAAATGTTGCAACTATTTGTCAATTATATTGTGCAGATTGATGGCGACGCTTACTCCTGAAATCAAGAAATCAATTCGTATCAAACTCGTTACCCTCATTAGTTGCTTGTCACCTAATCACATCGAGGGTATTGTGTCTGATAGGAATCGATTTGAGCAAATATTAGGTGAGGTTGTCCGCGCAGTGAAAAATATCCATGAGGGTGCTGATGGAGCAGCCATCAAGCATTTTGTTACTAGCATTGTGGGCAACATGCCTAGATGCGCTGTTGACCTAGGTGACGACAGACCAGCGGAAACAAATGAATCCAAGCTGGAGCACTTCCACACAAAATGGAAGGTAGAGAAAGAGAGGTCCAAGCGTGCAAAGGCCATAGACACCCAAGCTATCCTGAGCAAGAGAGCTCGCAAAGAGCTGGACCGGCCTGCTGATGAACAAGAAGATTTATCATCTGGTGCACGTGAGGTCTCTAAAGGCACCCACTTGCAGCGCACAATGCATAATACTAACTGCAGCATGACAATTGGGTTGCCTGCAGAGGCCATCATCACAGAAAAGAAGATGGGCTCTGGATCGTACGGCGTTGTACATAAATGCCATATTCAAGGTGTCTCCTGGTTTCCAGAAGGCATTTCTTATTGTGCAAAGCAATTCCTTGGTAGCCGAAGGGCTCAATTGAAGTCTTTTGCTCAGGAGGCTTCAATCGACCTAACCCACAGGGGCATAGTGCGCGCCATTGGGCACACAAGGAAGGAGCCATGGATACTGCTCTTCCCCCTCTTTAATGGGGGAAGTCTTGGAGATATAATGGAGTGTGTTCCGCCTCCTAAGGGGACCCTCAGTTCCATGCTTGCTGCAGACAAAGGCAACAGATACAAGAAAAAACAAGTGGCTCCTCATGAAATGGAGCGATACAAGTCTTTGATTTTTCATGCTCCCGAGCTTATCTGTGCCCTTGTGAATACCATGGCCTTTGCACATGCTGAAGGGATCATCCACAATGATTGCCACCCCTGGAATATAATGATAGATTTCACCAAAGAAGGGGTGCCACGGGTAGGCATCATTGACTGGGGTCTTGCATTGAGGGATGGGATTGAGTTCAAACCCACAAATATCGCCAACAAAGCAGAGCACGATCAACGCCCCTGGAGAGCCCCTGAGCTCGCAGATGTAAGGTCCCCTTGTCCATGGAGCAAGGCATCAGATGTCTTCTGCTTGGCTTGGGTGATTGAAAAGTTTACATTATTTTGTGCTGAGTTTGCAGAAATGACCAAAGTGCCGTGGGTGGGTAAAACTGCCATCCACACAAATTTGATTAAGGAATGGACGGCTGCCTATATGACGCCATCAAAGGAAGATAGGAAGACCATGGCAGATTTTGAGGAGCAATTGAAGAATTTGGAAGTGTCACCTGCTGCATGCTTACGTCCACTATCTGAGATGACACCACACTTATTATAAAGCCTCTTGTAAATGATATGTTTTGGTTGGCTATCTATTCCATGACCTGCCTTTAATCGACTGACACTATTTTGGTCCCAATTGTTAAATATTGTTTTGATCCCAATTCTCTCTCTCTCTCTCTCTCTCTCTCTCTCTCTCTCTCTCTCTCTCTCTCTATGAGTATTTGAAAATAACAAGTTTGCAGTAAATAAACATTGATTTTATAAACTTATACCTAACATCTGAAAATAACTTTAAAGCTATTCCTAAATTAACATTGATTCTATAAACTTAAAGTGTACATACTTTTTCTCAGATGGCTGATAATAATGAAGCCGCAAAGAAGGCATTTGAACGCTTAAAGCAAATCTCGAGCAGTGGCACTGTGAATGATGCGGCACGTATTGCCGGACGCACCTCCAAATGGGCACCGGCCCATGGATTACAGTATGCCCAAGTAAACAAGAATGTGTCCAAAGAGATGGTCAAGAGCATCTGGCCTGACGTCTCCAATGATGCCATAAAAAAAGGGCGCTTGAAGCTGACACAATGTAGTGTTCCTTTAATTATCGAGCATGCGGAGCGCATTTTTGTGGATGTCATGGCCCAACCCATGCATCACGGTGATTGTCCCTTCTGGTTTGCTAAAATGCTATATGCACAATTTGTGCAGAATTCAGTTGTAGACTTTAGCTCTCGACCTCCTCATCTACATGTGGAAGACATTCGGAGTGAGTCAATCACTATGCCTCGAGATGAGTTGCAACTGGCCATTCTTGGAGCCTCAATGGAAGTTCATCACACGGTTGATGAGCTTCAAACTCAAATCAACCAAATTAGAGGCACCCAAGGCCCTCAACAGACGGAAGCAGCACCAGAGCGCGGGCAAGCACCTGAAAGTTCAAGCGCTAGAGATATACTAAGAGAGAACAAGCTCTTGAAGAGACGCATAACGCAAATGGAGGAGCAAGGCCATGCAAACTCTCCTATGACGGCATTTGAACACCCGAATAGTTTGGAGCAACCACCTCTACATGGGCACGAAAGTGGCGGACCATGCCCTATTTGTTATAGTTTCTTTCACTCATGGTCTGGCCACTACACTGTCCCATGTGGGCACATGTACCACTTGACCTGTCTTTTGCAACACATGGTCAACAGTACTACGTGTGCTTTGTGCGGCAAAGAATTTCACAAAAATTTGTATATATGTTTTAAATTGGGTGCCGACCATGATCGGTTGACCAATGCACGACACATGGACGAGTTAGAGCCGCATTTAAACTTATCTCTCTCTTAAATGCAACCCTGGAATTTAACAAGATTCGGCAACTTTGTTCAAAAGATTTCCAATGCTCTCTCTCTCTCTCTCTCTCTCTCTCTCTCTCTCTCTCTCTCTCTCTCGCACACACACAAACACATGCACACAGATTACTTTGGAGTGTGTCAAAACTAACATGATTTCGTATTCTAAGTTTAACATGACATGACTAAAAACCATACTCTCTAAATTGACACTAACATGTTTGATATCCAGTTGTTGCAAGACGGATTACATTGGAGTGTGTCAAAACTAACATGATTTCGTATTCTAAGTTTAACATGACATGACTAAAAACCATTCTCTCTAAAATGTTCACCAACATGTTTGATATCCAGTTGTTGCAAGACGGTTTACATTGGAGTGTGTCAAAACTAACATGATTTTGTATTCTAAGTTTAATTTGACATGACTAAAAACCATACTCTCTAAATTGATCACCAACATGTTTGATATCCAGTTGTTGCAAGACGGATTACATTGGAGTGTGTCAAAACTAACATGATTTCGTATTCTAAGTTTAACATGACAAGACTAAAAACCATTCTCTCTAAAATGTTCACCAACATGTTTGATATCCAGTTGTTGCAAGACAGATTACATTGGAGTGTGTCAAAACTAACATGATTTCGTATTCTAAGTTTAACATGACAAGACTAAAAACCATTCTCTCTAAATTGATCACCAACATGTTTGATATCCAGTTGTTGCAAGACGGATTACATTGGAGTGTGTCAAAACTAACATGATTACATCAAACGTGACGAGCGTCTGCGGGTGGCTTTACTAACACCAAAATCGGGTTGCAAGTTTTCTTCTATCTCTTCAATAAAGCACAAGTTATCGCTCGTATGTGGGACATTAGGCTCTACATCTCCATTCTCTTCTGCATCATACTCATACTGAGTAATGTCATATGTCCACTTAGGCATCTCTTCGTTGTAATCATCTGACTCAATTGACTTCACCAATTTATCATTACAATACATATACACCAACTTCTCAGCTCTATCACTCAATAAACGATTTCTGCTAATAGAATGCACATACTTGTAACTGCTCCAATTACGTTCAGAACTAGAATTTGAAGCACATTGCGCAAGCACTCTCACAGCTAAGCGTCGCAAAGTTGGAACACTTCCCCCATTCAACATCCACCATTTCCAAGTAGGCTGTTCCTTAGCAAGCTTTTGCACAAACTCCAAGGCAAATCTACCTTCTTTCAATTTATACTTGGTTAGCTCAATTACCGCTGTTGCTTGCTCATCTGAACCTTCATAAAATCGCTCCACAACATCATAGAAATCATCGATTACCTCCTCATCTAGGGCATTCACGTCCATATGCCAGTATTCTGGGTCAAGACAATATGCAACACTATGCAATGGACTATGTGCTCCTACCCACCGAGCGCTTACATACTTGGCCAAGATATTTCTCCTTGCTCTGGTGAATGGAGGACTCCAATGCTTGACAACAGTTTTAGTGGGCTCCTCTGGGTTTGCGAGGCTTTCTTGAATGGACCACCACGCCATCCAAACCTTCCCGATATTTGGCAATCTAGAATCCAACTGGCGCAAAGCAAGCATAACTGGCATCATAACATGATAACAATCTGCTGCTTCCTCCCATAAACTACGATCCGATATCAAAGATCGCATGTACCTCACCTTTTCTTTAACCTTTTCGGACTGGTCAACCTCCCACTCAGAGAAGCCAGCACACACAAAGGTTTCCATCACTGCATTCCTATTTCTTAGGAGAGATTGAAGCATATAAAAATTAGTGCAAAATCTGGTTTCACAAGGCAACTTTAGCATAGTTTCCATGCGTTGACGATACATATCTAAAACACGTTGCCGTTTGAGCACAAATTTGACAATCTTACTTGCACTATCGATAATCTCCTTGAACCACTCTGTATCAGCATTTTTGTACCAATCTTGTAACACCAAGTTAAGGCTATGAGTGTTACAACCAAATGTATAGATATTGGAAAATCGAGATTCCAACATATGACCTGCTGCTCGACAATTAGCTGCATTATCCATAATCACTTGAAGTACATTTTCAGACCCAACTTGGTCGATAGCATCACCAATGATATCGGCGATAAATTGACCAGATTTAACTTCCCCGGAGGTATCAACAGCTTTGATAAAGCATTCCCCACGAGGACATACCAACATTACATTTATCAATGGACGTCTTTGGGCATTCGACCAACCATCACTGACAATTGTGCATCCAGACTGATTTGTGGTGTCAATTATGAGTCTTTGAACGCTTTCCCGTGTGTTGTCATAGCACTTGTCAAGTAATTGATTTCGCATGTGGTGATAAGTTGGTGGACAAAACCCAGGTCCATATTCTCCAATCTTCTTCCAAGCCATCTTCCATGAATCTTTCGTGACCATAGACAATGAAGAACCAGTAAAGAAGATTGCTTTCGTTAATGCAAGTTGAGCATCCTCTAAAGCAGTGGCACGAAAGCTGTCAACTAGATTAGTTTGTCTGGTACGAAACATACCCACCTGAAACTCAGGAGATGCATCCATCGGTATTGAGACATCTGGACCTTGGGTGTCATTTTGGCAAGTAGTATGTGTTGGAGTCACTCCTTGGTTGGAGATCCCTCCACTTGATGCTGCCAAATTCGGCGATTGGTGATTTCTTGCACAGAGATTGGGCCTCTTGTTTTGTGATACTTGTTTACTTATCAAAGCTCTAAGGCGCTTTGCAGCATCATCAGCTCCTGCACCCTTGCATTTACCTCCGGGATTTTTTGTGTTAGTGCCAAGCAAATGCTCCCTTATTCTGGGAGCACCCCCAGATTTTACCAAGCCACAAAAATTACACTTCCATTCGACAAATCTAGAAAGATTGGAAGCAAATTGCCATTCAGGTCCCGGTGATTTTCCTCCGCTCCTCCTCTTGCCACTTTGAGACGCAACATTCAAAGTTTGTGCTGTCATATCTCGTTGCAAGGAAACTCCACTAGTTTCTAATGGTCTGTTGCTTCGTTGGGTTGATGTGCCGCAATTAGAAGCAACCATTGTAACACCTAAACAACAATCATGCAAGATTTGAGATCCAAAACAGCCTGAGTAAAACCAAAATATGCAATTATAAAGTCTAAAACCCACTTCTTGCCAATGCAACCGAACGTTTGGTGAGATGCATTTGAGGCAATCCATCCCTAAATAGAGATGATGTCCCGAACATCTCACCACCTATATCCTCCTCTAGAGAAGCTTCTACCCAGACCAAATGGCACTCGAGTAGACCACCCAAGAGGAGGTAATTGCTAGTCGACCTAAAGAAATCAAACGTTTGGTGAGATGCATTTGAGGCAATCCATCCCTAAATAGAGATGATGTCCCGAACATCTCACCACCTATATCCTCCTCTAGAGAAGCTTCTACCCAGACCAAATGGCACTCGAGTAGACCACCCAAGAGGAGGTATTGCTAGTCGACCTAAAGAAACCAAACGTTTGGTGAGATGCATTTGAGGCAATCCATCCCTAGATAGAGATGATGTCCCGAACATCTCACCACCTATACCCTCCTCTAGGGAAGCTCCTACCCAGACCAATTGGCACTCGAGTAGACCACCCAAGAGGAGACATTGCTAGTCCACGTAACAAATACGATAAACCATTTACAGTCAAAATCTTATAAAATACAAAATATTATTAACAAGCTTCAAACAAAAATCCAGAATATTTATACTCACCTCTTGTGTCTTTTAGCCTGAGGTGAGCCACCCAAGTACGTTGGTAAAGTACATTTGGAAGTGAGGGGAAACCCTTTATATAGGTCTCTCCAAAACGGCAAAATTTTTGGTGCAAAAAAAGGCCCGCCGGGCTAGATAAGCAGCCCGCCGGGCTAAATAGTGGCCCGCCGGGCCAAGCTAGTAGCCCGCCGGGAAAACCGGGATAGCAGGTTTCTCCCGGTTGTGTGAATATCTATGATATTAACAAGTGTGTGAGAGTGTTATTAACTAGTGTTATTACCACTTCGCGGTTAACGTGATCACGTGAATGAAATCCCTGATTGCCACACATGATCAAGTACATCCTTTTTGAGTCCTGGCTAGAAGAAGCTTTTCTTCACAGACATATATATTTTTATAAACCCTAGATGTCCAGCTATGAGGCTATCATGGTCTTCTCTCAGAATCCTTCCCTTTATTCCCTCGTCATTGGGAATGCATAGCCGATTATTATAACACATGCATCCTTCATCCAATTTGTACCCAAGAACTCGACTCATTTCCTGAGGAGTCTTGCTTTCCTACATCAAAAGGGTAGCAATAGGGGCAAAGAATTTGTCCTGCATGATTCTCTCCCTTACTTCACTGATAAATGGATTTGTCACCACCACTGTAATTGCAAGAAAGGAGGCTTTTTTGTTGAGTACATCTGCCACCACATTTTCTTTCCCTGGCCGATACTTTATTTCAAAATGGAATTCCTGCAGGGTCTACATCCATCACCTTTGATGCATGTTGACATCCTTTTAGGTAAATATCCACTTCAAAATTTGATGATCTGTCATCAAGGTGAACCTATCCCCAAAGATAATGTCTCCACAACTTCAGAGCATAAACTACTGAGAGTAACTCCAAGTCATGGATGGCATAAATTATCCATGTGTTCTGAGCTTTCTAGATTCATAGGCCACTGCATGACTTTCCTTCATACGAGCACCGCCTAAGGTGAAACCACTAGCGACATCAGTAACTACTGTGACATGAAAAATTGATATCTTTCATTTTCAATTTTGTGCATATTTTGATGGTTTCTCAATGGTAATAAGGTGGAAGCTTGTCCTAGAAGATTGCGGCGCCCACAATGGAATAACGGCGTGGTGATGCGGCGGCTTGGCGGATAACAGCATTCTATCTTCAAATATAATGGTTTTACTTGATTTAGGGTGCACACATTGTAAATGCCACAAGTATGCTTGATAAATACTTTGGTATGGTAGATAGGCTAGTGATGTGGAAAATAAAAGTGGGCCTTCATGCTCACATGGATTTTAATTGTATTATTAATATGGTATTCACCATAAGGCTATAAGTTGGGGAGTGTGGAAGGCATGTGGAGGAGTGTGTGTAGGTGCATAATTGGGAAAGATTCTTCTAGAATGCCTACATGGAAGAGGAGAATTCTGCCATGTGTAAGTGGGATCTCCACCTACATGCCACTTAGGCTTGGCTATTATCTTATCACACTCTCAAAGTCAAAAAGTCTTCAATTTAATAATCAATAGAAGACTTAGCCTAAGAGGACAATTGATGGTGACATCTACCCTTATGTCACTGAAGGGTTGAAGATTTTTATGTTGTAATTTGTAACAATGGAAGAGAGGGTGATTCTCCACCTATAAAAGGAGCCCTCCTCTCCCTTTCAAATCAAGGAATGAGCCTCCTCAAATTGAGCATTTTGTGTCATTGCCATTCTCTTTCAAACCCCTATTCAAACACTCTCTTTACATGTGAATGTCTCATTTAGCATTAGCTCCTCATGCTTAACCTAATTTTGGACCTCTTTGATGATTCATGATAAGTGGGATAAGGAGTTATTATCTTGGCGGGCCTGTGACTTCTCAAGGTAGCCCTTGCCTTATTGCCGCCCTCCTTTGGAGGTACCAATGGTTTTAGCGGTAATGAGCATGTGAAAAGACTTTGGGGACCATAGGTAAATCTTTACGATTGTCCGCTGAGCAATGTTAACCTTTACCCTCTAGCTTGAATCATGAAGGAGATGAAAGGCAAGAGGCTATGTGAAAATTGAGGTTTCATGCAAAGAGAGAGAAGTGCAGTTTTGTGGTCCAATACCCAAATTTCAACCGGTAATTACTCATCACTCGGGTGTTGGTTTCTTCAATTGATTATATGGCTAGGAAGCTCTTTCTATGCTCTTTCCACTTATGTAACTAATTTCTTAATCCCTTACTTCATTGATGATTAGAATTTCTCCCAAAGTTGCTAATTTTTAGGCGAATTTTGGCAGTTTTATAGTCTTGTAGTAAAATGCTCATAACTTTTCGCTCGGTTGTCCGTTTTTGGAAGTTTTTATATGGGCGCGAAGCTCTCTTCAAGCTCTACACATATATTTAATCATCTCTTGCACAGCCTATATGGATTTAAAACTGCAATTCTCTGTGTATCTCTGTTTTTATAGAATTTTGGCAGTTTTATAGTCTTGCAGTAAAATGCTCATAACTTTTCGCTCGGTTGCCCATTTTTGAAAGTTTTTATATAGGCGCGAAGCTCTCTTCAAGATCTACGCATCTATATAATCCTCTCTTGCACATCGGATTAAAAACTACAATTCTCTGTGTATCTCTATTTTTATAGCTTTTTGGCCATTCTTTCTTCTTAATCATGATTAATTCCTCCTAATCCCTTATCAAAAGGCAAACCCCATGTGTCTTATCCTCTTGTAAGTGATTGCCATATTCATTTTCTTTAATATGTTCCATCCAAATCACCCAATCCGAACGGATGAACCTTACCAATATTCCCCGTATGTTTCCGTTCACATAATCCTAAGTCGGAAGATTTTCTTCCAACAAAGAATTGCCCTCTTGTTTGGAGCTACAAGACTGGCAGAAATTCTTGCTTCTCCGGAGCCTTTCATCTTTCCTTCCATGAATTATGATCTCACCTTTGATGTGTATATCTTTATCTTAATCTAGGGAGAGAAAGGGAGGTGAGGAGGCTGTGAGGTTTCATACAAGTGTGTTATCTCCGAGAGTTTAACCGAGCATGCTGCTTGATGGGTTGGTCTATGAAGGAGAGGGTAGAAATACTTCCAGATTTCTTGGAGGGTGTGGCCTTAACTTGGCATGAGGCTTTGCCAGAGGAGTCCAAGAATGATTGGGAAAGGTTGACGAAAGCAATGAAGGAGAGATTTGGGACAGTGGAGTCACCAAATGCTTTACTATTGCAATTGGATCAAATTTTCCAAAAGGATAGAGAGTCAGTTTCTGCCTTTTCAGTTAGGTATGAAGCCTTATTCATCAAATATCAACAAGCTGCTTTACATGTTGTTGCTTCTTCTTCTTCACCTTCTATGGAAGATTCAAAGAGTTCTTTAGCAATGGAGCACCTTAAGATGAGCAAGTTTATCAGGGCTTTGGATCCCCGCTTGCATGGAAAAGTTCTTAGCAAAGATCCCACTAGTTTTAAAGAGGCCCTTCGGAAGAAGGAGGCCACTCTTCATATTGAGTCCACATTCCAATCTTCTCCAAGTGTGCCAACCCCACCACGAGTAGAGATAGCCTCAACATCTCAGGTACAAGCTCCATCCTTGGATCATAACATTGCACAACTTATGGCAGAATTTGCTGATTTGAAGTTACACTTAGTCAATGCAAGGCCACCTAGGGTTCCACGAGCTAAGGATAAACCTAGGGATAGAAGTAGTGTCACATGCTATGAATGTCAAGAGAAGGGGCACTATCGTACTGAGTGTCCAAAGTTGAGGAAAAGTGAGGATAAAAGTTTAGCACTTTTAGAGGAAACATGCTCAGAAGAAGAAGAGGAAACATTGATGCCATTAACGGCAAAAAGGGGTCGTAAAACTAGAAGCCAGGAAGAAGAAGAACAAGAAGATAAATCCGAAGAAGAGGAGAAAAATAAGAAGAAGAAGAAGTCATCTAGGAGGAAAATTGGACAATCTGATTTTCCTCTTGGACAAGGATCTCTTAGTTATGACCTCTTAACAGATCTTAGGGAGAAAACGACACAAATCACATTTGGGCAGCTTTTGGCACTCTCTCCAAAGCTTAGAAAGGAATGGGGTAAGCTGGCTAGTACAAGGGAATCTAAGAAAAAGAAGAAGAGGGATAATGGGACTCCTATGGTTCAAAAAGTGGATATTGATGTAGGAGATGATGTGCCTGTGATTGATGTCATCATTGAGGGGCAAACAATTTCTAATGCATACATTGATGGAGGTGCATCAATCAATGTCATGAGTGAAAAAACAATGAAAGATGCTGATTTAAAGTTGTCTTCTACCAACTCTCCCTATCGCATCAAACTTGTTGATAATACTAGGGTGAAAACCTTAGGAATTGTCAAGAATTTGGGAGTGGATGTATGTGGTATTTCTGTGCCTACAACTTTTCAGGTCATTCCTACAAAGCCTGATGCTAGGGCTTACCCATTGATATTGGGTAGGCCATGGCTTCGCCAAGTGAAGGCAATTCAAAAGTGGGAGACAGGTGATCTTATTCTACAAGGTGAGAATAAGAAAGTCCACTACAACATCAAGAGTCGTCGCAAGAAAGTGGTAAGAGGTGAACCTTCAACTTTCGAAAGTTCAGAGTCAGAGTCATCCGATGAAGAGGAGACAAGTGGTAGCTCCGAGGATTCCATCTTAGAAGGGGAGGTGGAAGGAGTTGCATTTGGTCTTTCCCTAGGAAGGGATCGAGGGGATGCTGAAGACAATGGAGCCTTGGAAGGGGAAGCTTCTTCAACCATGTGCAAGAAAGGAGATGTGGACCTCACTAGTCTTCACCAACAGAATGAACTTCTTCTTGATGAGTCCATAGCAGGTACTGAAAGGGAGAATTACTTAAAAATGTTGGATGGATTTCCTAACCTGTTTGCAAACAGCTACTCACAAGTACGCCAAGTTACCCTAGTAGAGCACAAGATTGATCTCAAGCTCCAAAGTAAGCCAGTGGTGCAGCGGCTAAGGCGTTTGGGAATAGTGCAAGCAGAGGTGCTTAAGAAGGAGGTAACAAATTTGCTTGAAGCTGGATTTATTTTTCCAGTAGAGAATTCAGAATGGATTTTCCCAGTTGTAGTCACTCCCAAAAAGGGTGGAAAAAGGCGTGTGTGTGTGGACTTTCTCCCTTTGAATGCATGCACAAAGAGGGATTATTACCCTCTACCCTTTCAGGATGAGATTTTGGATCAAGTTGCAGGTCATGAGTTGTATTCAGTGTGTGATGGATACTCTGGATACTTTCAAATCCGAATTTGTGAAGAAGATCAAAGGAAAACCTCATTTATCACCCCTTGGGGAGTGTATGCCTATAGGGTGATGCCATTTGGCTTGACCAATGCACCAGCAACTTTTCAACGCTTCATGAGTCAAGTATTTGCACCTTACTTGGGAAAGTTTATAAGGGTTTTTCTGGATGATTTTTGCATTTATTCAAGCCGCATGGATCACTTGGAAAAGTTGAGGTTGGCCTTGCAAAGTATTGATGATGCAAAAGGGTGTCTTAATCCTGGAAAATGCTGCTTGGCACGAAGGAAGGTGGTTCTCTTGGGACATGTTATCTCAGAAGAAGGCATAGAGATGGATCCTGAGAAGGTGCAGGCAATTGTGGCCCTCCCACCACCTACCAATGTAAGGGAGGTAAGGAGGATTTTGGGTAAAACAAAGTATTACCAACGCTTTGTTGACATGTTCTCTGAAAAGATGTATCCTATAAATCTGTTAACAAAGAAGAATGTTTCTTTCCAATGGGGGCCCGATCAAATTCAATCTTTTTGTTTGCTCAAGGAATGCATGAGTCAAAGTCCAATTGTTCAGCCTCCTAGGTGGGGGGAGGACTTTTATGTGAACCCAAGTGTCTCATCACATTCAGTGGGTGCTATTCTCTTGCAAAAGGGAGAGCAAGGGCGTATGCAACCAGTGTATTATGCAAGCCGACAACTCACTGATGCCGAGGAGAGGTATGGTGAAATGGAGAAAGGTGGTTTGTCTCTTGTTTTTGCAGTAAAGAAGTTCAGGTCATACTTGTTACCTCGCCCTTTTTTCTTCCTCACATCTCAACCTTATTTACAATTCTTGGTCCGCAAGCCCAATCCTGTAGGAGGGAAGTTTGCAAAGTGGATTTGTGAGCTTCAAGAATTCTCTTTCACTTTTATTACAGAAAACACCACTAGGGCCTCTCTTGCAGATTTGCTTACCAGGAAGGAAGAGGAAGAAGGAACAGGAGCAAAGGAAGAAGTATATGAAGATTTGGAGACACCACCAACTGCTTTCACTATGCATTTTGATGGAGCCTTTAGCCCTTCTAGGCAATGTGGGGCTGGGGGGATAGTTTTATTTGATCCAGAAGGAAAAGAGGTATGGGCCAAGGGTAGGGAATTTCCAAAGGCTATATCAAATAATGTGGCTGAGTACAATGCATTAATTTGGGGATTAGAAGATTGCATAAAAGATGGAATTGACGAGGTAGAGGTTAAAGGGGATTCACAATTGGTCATCCGACAAATGAAAGGAGAATATAAGGCAAGGAGTCCTAATCTCCAAGAATATAAGGCAAGGAGTCCTAATCTCCAAGAATTGTATAAAAGGGCAATGGAGTTAAAAGAAGCTTTTGGGTTTTGTAAATTTATGCATGTTAACAGGAAGGATAATCAAAAGGCTGATGAATTGGCTACTAAAACCTTGGCTTCTTTCAAAGTAGCTACTCTTGCATTAATGGATACAGGTTGGCCTGAGCTCCAAGATGTTCAACACTATTTAGATACAGGATACTTCCCTCCTGGATTGAATCCTCAACAGAAGCAAAGGCTTACCAGGAAAGCTCATCCTTACACAATTCTAGGGGATGTTCTTTACAAGCAAGGTAAGGATAAGATTCTTAGGAGGGTAGTGAGCCTAGAGGAGTCTAAAAGGATTATGGAATTATGTCATGAATGTTCAGGTCACTTTGCCTCAGCCAGCACAACTCGGAGGATCCTTAACACAGGGTATTATTGGCCTCGACTCAGCAAAGATGTCCATGAATGGTGCAAAAACTGTGAAGTATGCCAGGCATATGGGCATAAGCAATTAGTTCCCGGACCCTTAAACCCTATCCCAGCATATGGTCCATTTGAAAGGTGGGGATTAGATTTTGTTGGCCCACTTCCTCGTTCCTCACATGGGAAGTATTATATATTGGTGGCCACAGATTATGCAACAAGGTGGGCAAAAGCAAAGGCAATGGTCAATAATAAAGCAGTGGTGGCTGTGGCATCTTTTCTCAGGGAATACATATGTGCCCGATTTGGGTGTCCATTAGAAATCCTTACGGATGGGGGGAGGTCTTTCAGGAATGACTTGATTGAAGCTTTGGTGCAGAAATTAAAAATAAAGCATGCCATGTCAACTCCCTATTATCCCCAATGTAATGGTTTAGTAGAAAAAACTAATGGACTGCTTTGTGGATCTTTGTCTAAGCTACTGGATACTATGAAGAGAAAGTGGGATGTGCATTTGCCAGAGGTCCTATGGGCCTATAGGACAACTCACAAACTCTCTCTTGGTTTCACACCTTTTCAGTTAGTTTATGGAATGGAGGCTATTTTGCCAATAGAATTGGAAATCACAAGCCTTCGCACATCTTTTGCACGCTTGAATAATGAAGAAGAAACACATGCCCAACGCCTAGCACAACTGGAGATCTTGGATGAGAGGCGACTTCAGGCACTTCAAAATTTGGAGGCTGCACAACAACGGCGCAAGGCAAGGCATGACACTCTCACAAAGAAGAAGAAGAAGCCAGAACTCAAGCAGGGAAGCTTAGTCATGAGGTATGATGGCCGTGTGGAGAAACGGCTAGATAAGAAGCTTCTTCGACGCTGGAAGGCCCCTTCAGGATAAAGCAAAAGTTCAAAAATAACACCTATCTTCTAGAGGATGCAAGTGGCCAGGAGGTTCCCGGACGTGCCAATGAGTATCGGCTAAAGATATTCTACCCTCGAGCACCATGGCCAGTAGACCCCCTAGACAAGCATGGAGGATCTGCTGGGGGGGAAAGATGTGACATGAAAAATTGATATCTTTCATTTTTAATTTTGTGCATATTTTGATGGTTTCTCAATGGTAATAAGGTGGAAGCTTGTCCTAGAAGATTGCGGCGCCCACAATGGAATAACGGCGTGGTGATACGGCGGCTTGGCGGATAACAGCATTCTATCTTCAAATATAATGGTTTTACTTGATTTAGGGTGCACACATTGTAAATGCCACAAGTATGCTTGATAAATACTTTGGTATGGTAGATAGGCTAGTGATGTGGAAAATAAAAGTGGGCCTTCATGTTCACATGGATTTTAATTGTATTATTAATATGGTATTCACCATAAGGCTATAAGTTGGGGAGTGTGGAAGGCATGTGGAGGAGTGTGTGTAGGTGCATAATTGGGAAAGATTCTTCTAGAATGCCTACATGGAAGAGGAGAATTCCGCCATGTGTAAGTGGGATCTCCACCTACATGCCACTTAGGCTTGGCTATTATCTTATCACACTCTCAAAGTCAAAAAGTCTTCAATTTAATAATCAATAGAAGACTTAGCCTAAGAGGACAATTGATGGTGACATCTACCCTTATGTCACTGAAGGGTTGAAGATTTTTATGTTGTAATTTGTAACAATGGAAGAGAGGGTGATTCTCCACCTATAAAAGGAGCCCTCCTCTCCCTTTCAAATCAAGGAATGAGCCTCCTCAATTGAGCATTTTGTGTCATTGCCATTCTCTTTCAAACCCCTATTCAAACACTCTCTTTACATGTGAATGTCTCATTTAGCATTAGCTCCTCATGCTTAACCCAATTTTGGACCTCTTTGACGATTCATGATAAGTGGGATAAGGAGTTATTATCTTGGCGGGCCTGTGACTTCTCAAGGTAGCCCTTGCCTTATTGCCGCCCTCCTTTGGAGGTACCAATGGTTTTAGCGGTAATGAGCATGTGGAAAGACTTTGGGGACCATAGGTAAATCTTTACGATTGTCCGCTGAGCAATGTTAACCCTCACCCTCTAGCTTGAATCATGAAGGAGATGAAAGGCAAGAGGCTATGTGAAAATTGAGGTTTCATGCAAAGAGAGAGAAGTGCAGTTTTGTGGTCCAATACCCAAATTTCAACCGGTAATTACTCATCACTCGGGTGTTGGTTTCTTAAATTGATCATATGGCTAGGAAGCTCTTTCTATGCTCTTTCCACTTATGTAACTAATTTCTTAATCCCTTACTTCATTGATGATTAGAATTTCTCCCAAAGTTGCTAATTTTTAGGCGAATTTTGGCAGTTTTATAGTCTTGTAGTAAAATGCTCATAACTTTTCGCTCGGTTTTCCGTTTTTGAAAGTTTTTATATGGGCGTTGTTGAGATATCGAGCTCTAGTGAGGCGGTGGACACTGATGACCCGCCTGGGGGATAGGCCCCGCACTTACACCACTGGCATGGTTGGTGAGATCTTGGGTGATATGCGGCCAGTGGGATGACAGGCTGTGTGACAGCCATTCTAGAGACTGGCATAGTTATAGCGCCAGCTCATTTAGTCGGGTTCACACTATAGAGAACCCGTGTATGTATTTGGTTGAGTACCTTTCATATTGTGTGTACTCTTATTTTTGTATATGGTGTGTTGAGTGTTGTGTAGAGAAGAAGAAGATTTTCAGCCTCTCACCTTGTGTGTTCTCTATTAGGGTTTTGTGAGTGTGTGTGTGTGCTTGCAAGAGCTCAAGCTCTCTTCCCCCCTGCATCTTTTCATGGTATCAGAGCCTGGTTCGTGCTAAGGGCTGAGCTGCAAGCAAGAGAACCACAGGAAGCGGTACGAGGGTAAGAGCTTCAACTACTCTTCCCTATTGTGTTGGTGACTACACCCTTGTCGGGAGCTCTACGGGAGGCACCGGCAAACGATCTCTGATTGAGGAGCTTTCTTCGCGGGAGTGAAGCTATAGGGCAACTATACAGTCCTATGGACTAGAATTTTCGGGCCGAAAACGCGTTTCGGGCGCGTCTGGACCTCCGTTTTTCAGAAAGCAGGCGATTTCAAGCACTACGGGTAAGTCATCGATTCTCTGCAGAACTCTGTTTTAAGAACTGCAGGAAGACAGATTGACTGTGCAGACACTGTGGGTGCTGCAAAGAGGTCTACAGTTGCCATTGGGTGTATGTATGTGCATTGAGGTCACTGGTTGTGACATTTGAGTGGATTGCAGTACCGCTGTGCAGAAAATACAGCAGTTGTGCAGAAAAAACCAGAGTGCAGTTTCTGGTGAAATTGTGTGTTTGGCAAGATGTCTAATGATGGCATAACACAGATTGTGGCTGAGAAGCTGGATAAGAATAACTTCCATGCTTGGAGGTTCAGGTTGACAAATTTCCTGATGAGAAAAGGCTATTGGGACTACATAGAAGGTGAGCATGAAGAGGCACCGGAGATACCGGACATAAATCCTACTGCTGCAGATGTGAAAGAATTTAAAGATTGGAACCAAGGAGCCAGGAAATTAATGTATTGGCTTTCCATTAGTATACAGGACACCATGATTGGGCACATTCAGGATGCCAAGTCCCCCAAGGAGGCGTGGGACACCTTGGTAAAGCTTTATGAAACAAATACCAAGGCACGTAAGATACAGTTGAAGAATGAACTTCATACTGTGGAGAAAAAGAGCATGTCTGTGAATGATTATGCGTTGAAGATAAAGGGTATTGTGGAATCCCTTGCATCTATTGGTGTGTCAGTAGATGATGATGACAAGGTGGAAGTCTGTCTACGTGGTCTCGGGCCACAATACAAGGCGTTTAAGACGTCTATTCAGACTCGGGAAAACATTCCCAACTTTACGGATTTGGTGTCTATGCTGATTAGCGAAGAGAAGAACTTGGGTGAAGACCAACAGTCTTCACAAAGTAAAAACAGTTCAGAGCAACAGGCTTTCTACACGAGTTCAGGAAGAGGACGAGGTAGAGGAGGCCGTGGACGCGGTCAAGGAGGTGGCCGAACAGGTAATCAGAATTATGGCCAGCAGCAGCAACAACAACAACAGTCCCAGAATCAACAACAACAACAACACGCAGGTGGAAGAGGCAGATTCAGAGGCAGGGGGAGTCAAAGAGGCCGTGGAAATTGGCAAAGGCAATATAATGATGCACGTGAATGCTACTATTGTGGTAAGCCACGACATGTGCAGTCAGAATGTTATAAGAAGCAGGCTGACATGCAAAATGGGAAAGTGCAGCAAAACAACTATGCATCCTCAAGCAGAAATAATGAGGACAATGAGAGGTTGTTTGTTATGCAGCATGTTGTGAATGCCATGTCTGAAAATGCTGATGCAGCACAAAAAGATAATGTATGGTATGTGGATTCAGGCGCTTCGAACCACATGACGAGTCATGGGGAGTGGTTCAAGGAGATGAAGAACCCGGAAAGACCAGGTTTTGTGGAAACAGGGGATGACACTGCTCATCCAATTGCCCACGTTGGAGATGTGCCATTATCTATGCAGGATGGCAAAGTGAAGTACCTTGCAGATGTACTTCATGTACCAAACATAACAAAGAATCTGGTTTCAGTTGGCCAGATGATTGAGCAGGGTTTGTAGGTTCGGTTTAACCCTGATGGGTGTTATGTTGAAGATTTTAAAGACAAGTGCAGGTTGGTTGCAAAAGGCAACAGAGTGGGCAGAATGTTTACGTTGAATGTAGACATGCCTGAAATGAGTGCTGCAATGTTTGCAAATGGTTCAGGAGTTGTTGCAGACACAGACATATGGCATAAAAGAATTGGACATGTAAATGTTCAGAGATTGAAGTCTATGCAGACAAAAGGAATCGTGACAGGGCTGCCAAAATTTAAGGTGGAAGGTATGCAGAAAATATGTGAAGCATGCCAATTTGGGAAGCAAACAAAGCATGTGTTTCCACGTAACAGATATGTGAGCAGAAATGCACTAGATGTTGTGCATTCAGATGTATGGGGTCCTACGAAGACCGTGTCTATGGGAGGCTGCAGGTACTATGTCACTTTCATTGATGACCACACAAGAAAAGTGTGGGTATATTTCATGAAGGAGAAGAGTGAGGTGTTCATTCACTTTCAGAATTTCAGAGTTTTGGTTGAAAAGCAAACAGGGAAATATGTAAAGTGCCTAAGGTCAGATGGAGGGGGAGAGTACTTCTCCAATGAGTTCTTTGAATTTTTGAAGAAGAATGGTATTCGGAGACAGTTTACATGCAGATACACTCCGCAGCAAAATGGAGTTGCTGAGCGGAAAAACAGGCACATTGCTGAAATTGCGCGAGCATTGATGGAAGAGAAGAATATGCCGCATTGCTATTGGGCTGAGGCTGTTTCTACAGCAGTATACATCATGAACAGGACTCCAACTGCAGCCATACATGATCCAGAGGAGAGGTTTACTGGCAGAAAACCAGATTTGTCTCATCTGAAAGTCTTTGGATGCATTGCATATGTGCATGTGCCAGATGAGCTGAGAACTAAGCTGGATCCAAAAGCTAAAAAATGTGTGTTTATTGGATACTCCCTTGAGCAAAAGGGATACAGGTGTTATAACCCTGCTACACGTGAGTTGAGGGTAAGCAGGGATGTTGTATTTGATGAGATGAGCAGCTGGTATGCTGCTGAAAAAGAAGCTGTTGGGGCTGATTTGAGTGGAAGTGTGGTTGCACAGAATGCAGGTCAGCAATCACAGTCTTTGAGTGGACCAGGAGAGTCCTCATCTAGTGGGTCTTTTGATAGACCATGGAGTGGCAGGCTGCGTCATAATACCAGCCCTGCAAATGTGATTACTACATCACGTAAAGGAAAAGAGAAAGTGGTTGAGCCCCTTAGTATGCCTGACATTTCTGCAGGGCATTCTCATGTCGATGGAGAGTCTAGCGGCTCAGATATGAGCCTTGATGAGGAGCTTGGGATCCCAGCTATGAGAACACCTGGTGTAAAGAAGGCTATGGAAGTCATGAATGAAAAGCTGCGAAGATCAGGGAGAGTGAAGAACCCTGTGAAGAGATTTACATATGATGGTTATGTGGCACATCACTATGCATATATGGCAAAGGTTGTGCAGGTTGTTGAGCCCACATGCATTGATGAGGCTGTTGGAAATGTGTGTTGGGAGAAAGCTATGGATGAGGAGATGGATGCACTATATGGAAATGAAACTTGGGATTTAGTGCAATTGCCAGAAGGCAAGAAAGCCATTGGATGCAAGTGGGTGTACAAAGTTAAACATAACAGTGATGGAAGCATAAACAGGTACAAGGCTAGATTGGTAGCCAAAGGATATGCGCAGACATATGGGATTGATTATGAGGAAACTTTCAGCCCAGTTGCCAAGATGGCAACGGTGAGAGTTGTGATAGCAGTGGCTGCGTCAAAGAAATGGTCTTTACATCAGATGGATGTAAAGAATGCATTCTTGCATGGGATTTGCAAGAAGAGGTGTATATGTTGCAGCCACCTGGTTATGAAGATGTGGGTCACCCCGAGCATGTTTGCAGGTTGAAGAAAGCCTTGTATGGCTTAAAGCAAGCACCAAGAGCATGGTCTGACAAGATTTCGGAATATCTTGTTACTATTGGCTTTCATGTAGCCAATGCAGATTTCTCATTGTATGTGAGACATGGTGATAGAGGAGTTGTGCTTGTTGTCATCTATGTAGATGACTTGATCATTACGGGGGACCATGATGCAGAGCTGGCTACAGTTTTTCAGCGTTATGATGAGTGTGGTGGTCAATTAAATCTAAAAAAGTGTTTTTTGGCTCAACCAAGGGTGAAGCTCTTGGGCCATGTTGTTTCAGAGAATGGTATTGATCCAGATCCTCATAAAGTCAAGTTTCTTCTTCTTCTTCCTACACCCAAGAATACAAAGCAATAGACTACTTTTGTGCAAAAGGTGAAGTATATGGCTCGATTTATCTCTCTATCTTCACAGTTGTTATATCCTTTGCAACAGGCAGCAAAGCATGATCCTTTACATTGGTCGGAGGAGTGTGAGATAGTTTTTCAAAAAGTGAAAGAGGTGTTGGGTGCTATTCCTACAATGCAGGTGCCTAACTGGGAACAAGTATTTTATGTCAACCCTTTAGTAGGTGAAGATGCAATTGGAGCTATGTTATTACAGAAGGGGAAAGAATCACATTATATGCAACCAGTCTACTATGCTAGCAGGGTAAAACTTGCTAGAGAAAGGTTGTTATCAGAGGTGGAACTTGTTATGGTTAGTGTGATGTATGCATGTAGGCGGTTCCGCCACTACTTGTTGCCTCGCCCCTTTGTGTTTTTGACGAGTTACATTTTTTTGCCTCAGTTGATAAATGGCACAAATTTATCTAAGGCTATGATGAAGTGGGTGATTGAGTTGCAGGAGTTTACCTTCTCATTCTTGGTGGAAGAGAGTACCAGGGCTACCTTAGCTAATCTATTGACATATAAGGAGAGTCCTCTTCTTATAAGGAGAGTCCTCTTCTTATAAAGGAGGAGACCATCAAGAAGCCAGTTAAGGATGCGGTTGAGTTGGTGAATGCACACATATTATATTTTGATGGTTCCTACAGGAAAAGCCATGATGCAGCCTCAAGAGGTTTGGTGCTTTATGATCCACAAGGTTGCCTTGTTTTTAAGAAGGGTGTTAAGGTGGATGCACATAGCAACAATGAAGCAGAGTATCTGACTTTGGAAGTTGGATTGCAAATATGTTTGAAGCATGGTGTACACAGGATTCACATTCGAGGTGATGCATTGCTTGTGGTAAAACAGGTGTTGGGAGTTTGGAAGTCAAAGAATGTGTCACTCAAAGAAATGTGTTTCAAGATTAAAGGGTTGTTGAAGGAATTTGAAGCTTGGAGTCTTAAGCATGTGGATTGAGGCCATAATGATGAGGAGGCTCATGAAGCAGCTCAGGGAATGATCGGTGAAGTTTTTGTTCTTAAAGCTCATGCACCATTTTATTGTGGCAGGGAGAATTTACAGGATGTTGAGGAGTTTTTGTTAATAGGGATGATTCCTAGTGGTATTGAAAAATCAAAAAAATATGGTTTCATCAGGAAAGCTGCAAGGTATGTGATGGTTGGTGATACTTTGTATTTGAGGGGAATTGACTTGATAATGCGACGGGTACCTTGGAAGGAAGAAATCTACAAAATTCTTAAGGTTTCCTTTGGGGGTGTGCAGAGCTAAGCTGCTGCAGCGACGCTTGCTTTGGCAATCCGGTTGTTGAGAAGATGGTCTCCTACGTCCGAGGGCTGTGGACTGGCGACAGAGAAGGAAGCTTGAAGTTGGTACCGAAGGAGAGAAACTGCAGGCGCACCAATTGTGTGTTGAAATGTCAAGCTCGTATACAGCTAGAGGATAGCACATGGGTGCTGACAGAGTGACAGTATGGTAGATAGATATTGTGTGGTGTGTTTATGACCGCGTCCAGCTGGTCATGTGTGGTGTGGACATTACATTAGGTTTACTTTGTAGTGTGGACATAACACTATGTTGTGTTCTCCTTTGTGTGTGTGAGAGAGATGATGTCTATGGCTTCTCTCCTTCTTTATGATTGATGGATATGGATTAGGGTTTGCTTCTCTTGTGTGTGCTCCCTCTTGCTTCTGTTTTTTATCATGGTATCAGAGCCTAGAGCTCATTAGTTGTGTTGTGAGAGTGAGTGAGAGAAGAGGGAAGAAGAAGAAGAAGCTGTGAAGATTTCCATTGAAGCTGTGGAGCTCACCTTGGATACAGATCTGAAAGCTAAGGACCACGGGTAAGTGCTATAAGACCCCCTCTGCGGATTGCAGGTAACAAAAAGCAAGTAACAGGCAAGATTGGTGTTGCCAAAGGAAGCAGAAAATTTCTGGTTTTGAAGCTTTCATGGAAAGCTTGTGAAGGAATGTATTTTGTCAAATGTATTGGGGAAAATACAAAGGAAACACAGAGGTTCTCATGTATTGTGAAAGGGCACATGTATTAGCAACACTGGAGCAAACCATTGCATGAAACATTGATGTATTTCAGGAGATTTATGAAAGAAAAATTCTGGTTTTTTTGACTCCTGCAAACCAGAGAATATATGCCCCGTGGAGGATCAAATGTGGCAATTCTACTCAAAATTGGAGCTTGCCCTTCATACCCATGATAGATTAGGTTATTACTAAGAGATCTATCAACTCAATGGTGATAACCCCTCTCTCCTAGAGCCTCAGGAGTAGGCGGCGCATTCTGGAGCAGAATTCTGGACAGTTTCAATAGATTTCATGCCATTCACTCATTACTACTCCAATTGAGACCATTCAAAGCTTGGGGAGTTGAGCAAAGGTATTGCTAAGGCATTTTGAAGCTTGGTTGCAGCTCATTTGATGTATTTGGAGCTCATTGAAGTCATTTATCAGAGGTTTGCAGGTTTACAGAAGTTCTGTCCAGAAACAGAGCATTATTAAGCAAGGCATTAATCCTTGTCTATATCAAACTGGCCTAATTCCTTTGGTACAAGTAGAGTCCTATGAGTTGCTAAATTTTTGATTCAAAAAGTTTTGAATTTGGATCAGATTTGAAGGAGATAGAGCATTTTTAGTGAGAGGTGGTACCTGACATTATATGCAGAAAAAGGCAAACCAGAGAGCTACAAAAATTGGTGGTTCTCATTAACCTTGAAGAATTTGATCAAACCCTTCTAGGATATGTTGGAGCAATGTGTTATGAAGCCAATGAATGCATAAACATCAAATTTGAACACCATTTGAAGGATTTAGAGCAAGATCTTTGACTGGTTCTCTGGCAAGAAAAAAACCAATTTTTTTTTTGTGAAGAAGTATCATTTGTTTTCAACCTTGATCGAGTATACATTGTTGATGAAGCATTGTGGGATCTAAAAGCACATATATTGCAATCATTTGATGTGATTTGGAGAGATTTGGAGCATTACAGGTACTTCATACATTGTGATCAAAGGGGTGCATCTACTACCTTGCAAACATGGGAGATGGTCCGATACAAATTGTTGGAGAGAAGCTTGACAGAACTAACTTTCAAGTGTGGAAGTTTTGAATGAAGAGTTTTTTGAAAGGCAAAGGTTTATGGAGTCTCGTGTCGGATGAAGACCCGGAGCCATTCCTACCTCCTCAACCAAATAATGCTCAGTTGGTTGCTCACAAGCAATGGGTAGAGCGGTCTTCGAAAGTGTTGCATTATTTTTCAATATGTGTAACAGATGCCTTGCTTATTCACATCCAAGATGCAGATACACCGAAAGAAGCATGGGATATATTGTGCCGAATGTATGAGACAGACACTGGTGCAAGGAAGATACAACTAAAGCAACAGATTCACAGTGTAACACGAAGGAATAGGAGTATACATGAGTATGTTCAGGAAATCAAGGGTTATGCAGATTCCTTGTCATCAATACATGCCCCAATGGATGATGATGATTTGGTTGCCCTCACATTGCGTGGTTTAGGCAAAGAATACAAATCTTTTGACACTTCCATCTCAGTAAGGTTGGGAGGAATGCCAGACTTTAATGAGCTTGTGTCATTGCTCATTGTGGAAGAATTGAAGCTTGGACTTGGTGGTATGAGTCTTACAGGTGGTGCATCCTCGTCGAGCAATGATGAGCATGCAAGGAATCAGGCTTTTTACTCATCTAGAGGTTCTCGAGGCAGGGGGAGATTTACCCCTCGAGGCCGTTGATGGCACGGAAGCGGTAGAGCTGTCTACGCCCTTATAGCATGCCACACTTCCACACACGCATGCAAACACACCAGAACACCAGACCAAAGAGCATGAACAAGACTCATATTTCAAAACAGACCTTGACCTTTACAGAGTTGGATATCCCAAGATATCCCAAACACCAGCTTCACCCAGCACCCGCTCGCAATTGCCTGCTCCAGTTCCTGGTCGATCCAAATCCCTTTGCTCCTTGCTCCTCTGCAGCAGCCCTTCTCTGCTCTGCTCCTCAGTTGAGGTCCACTCTGCTATACCACTAGCACACTGCCAGTCCTCGAAGCAAGAACCCAATGACCCTTCTATCTTTGGCACCAATCCAACAACCAAAAACCTCTGCTGTATCACCAGCCCAACAAAACCAGCACTAACTCTCCACTCCTCTGCACTTCACAAAGCGGCCCACAAAAGGCGTCACTCACATCAGCCCGTCAGCTCTCCTAGGCAATTCCCACATGCCAGCCACCAGTCTTCACAGAAGCGCCATCTTGCTCTTCGCCTTGTTTTACAGCTTCTCTGTATCGTCACCTGCGGGCTGCTCCAGTCGCCATACAATGGCCTGTCCACTCCAGAGGTCCACCACTGCAACACTTGCAGTTTCACCTGGGCAGCTCCCTCTCTCAGCTCCCTCTCTGCTGCCACCAGCGCAGCTCTGTCTGCCTAGCTACACCTTCTTAGTTGCCAACTGGCGTATGTATCCCAGCCATCGTAGCTACCGTTGGGGCAGCCGCACCATCCTCTGCGCCACCTTCTCTGGCTCTGGTCCTGCAGCTCCTCTGCGGACCCCAAAACCAAAAACACGGTCTTTCTCTGCCCTGCGCTCCAACGAGAGCCCCTCTCTTAGCTCCCTCTCTCCCCTGCGCAGCTGCGCTCTCCAGCCCTGTAGCTGCAACCGCCCACGAACACACCGGGCTCCTCCTCTCTTGGTCCAGCTGCGCCGACCTCACTGCTCTTACTGCAGCCCTCACACGCGGCGCTCCCCAGCTACCACTGTCTTCGCACACATGGGGCTCTTCTGTCCTCGCACTCCAACGAGACCCCCCCACTGCTGCACTGCAACCACACCCTGGCTGCACCAGCTTCTGACTCTCCAAAGAGAGGCCCCCTCACTGCTGCTATATCCTCTCCCGCCTTCCAGCTGCACACCGGCTTCCAGAAGCACCCCAGCTGACGGCCCCTTCATACCTCCACGCCAGTTTCCAAAATAAGGCCACGTCCATTCTTTTTATTCATTATAAAAATGGCCATGATGTTATTCTTTTCACACCATGTCCAAGACAAGCCCTCCATTACCTTTTTTTCATGCTCCATGTCCACATACCTCAAATGCAACCTTGAGTGCCCACTCACTTGGACGTGCCCACTCACATCAAGCGGTCGAACAGCTTTAATCAACCCAGCAAACCTCTCAACGAACATGCCTGCAACCAGCCCAAACTCAAAAGCATCCATGCTGAACACCTGGCAATGCCTTCAAAAGCAAATCTTCACACACGCCATGTACACGTATGTACACATTATCAGCCTCTATTTTTAGCCACACATATTTAGCAACCCCCTTTTTTCTGCTGAGACATTTATGTCCAGCAGCTGCACTAACAGTAACCACTTATCCCCCTGGATCAAACAAAAACCTCGGTGCATCTTCCCTCCAATCCTTCACGCATTCCCCTCCATCAGACAACCGTTGATACACCCTGCCATGACCTGCTACTTCCAGCAACCCCCTTTGCTCTTTGTACATGGCCTCCTCACCATCCACTGTACTTCCTCCTCCAGACCAACTCACATAACCTTGTGGTGGAGACCACCACTCCTCACCTTTACTCCCCTCTGACACATCTGACTACCATCCATAATCATGTACCGAGATAACACTCATCTCATCATCAACTTCCATCTCATGGTCGCAATCCAACTTGCAGCCCACATCACTGGCTTCCAACCCTTCCTCTGGGCAACCTGCCAGACCCAAACTATAACCAAACTGCTCATCCATATGCTGAGCATCCACATGCGGTGTGTCCACCATACACTCACTTCCCTTCAGCCCATCATCACCAAACACAGCAACCTCGTGCACTGTAGACTCATCATTGTCGCTTTCCTGCAGTTCCTCTAGCTTCAAGACCATTGGCGATCCTGCAAGATTCTCCACATCTTGCACAGGCATCCCTACCAAGTCCAAGCTCCCCAAACTCCCAGGCAAAGCATCTTGGTCCCCCTGACCAACAACAATAGCCTCACATGCATCCTCACCACTCACAACCACCTCATTCTCTTGGGCATGACAAGGAACACACACCTTTTGATCAGCATCCACACCTGCGAAATCTATCGCACCATCAACCAAAGGAGCATCCAGCTCACCATCACTCACACCATCACTCCCTTCATGCACAACTGACATGCAAGTAATCTTCCCAATGGAAGCCATCTCCAACAGATCATCCAGTGCACTATCCAGTACACTGTCCAACTCACCATCCACACTCTCACCACAGGCTGCAATATCCAACTCATCACCTGGATCATCCATACGGGCTCCATCCACAGCATCTTCACTAGTAACACCTTGATCATCACTCTCCACCCTGACTGGCTGAAGTACTGGCACCTGCTCACAATCCACAACATCATCAATAACCTCATCCTTCTCCTCCTCACCTTCTGAAAGCTCTTCAGGTATGATTCCAGAAACCTCATCCTTCTCCATTCCCAACAGGCTAACCTGTCCCATACCTTGCTCTGCAAATGTGACTTCACGGACCTCACAGACACTGGGCTGAATTGCATCCTTCACCTGCATACTAGGGCCACTCACCCTATCACTCATTCCCAAGGACAATTGATATATTCCACCATTAGCTTTGGCTGGTCTCTCACATTGCGGACTCATATGACCCCACTCTCCACAATTCCGGCATTGCACATCACACAGATATCCTCTCCCTCTCCCAATATCTACTGAATTTCCTCCAGAACCAGATGATGCATCAGTCTTCCTTCCCATGTCACCTATGCCTCTTCCTCTTCCTGCAGACTCTATCCAATTCACACTTAAAGACTTCATGAGCTCCACTGCATCATGAACCTCCCTCTTCAATGAGTCCTCCTGTCTAGGAACAACAGCAGTTTTTCTTCCAGGATGCATACTCTCAATCTGTGGCACCTTCATAAATCTCCTCGGCTCTTCCCGCATTCCCATCTGCCTCAAACGCTTCACCTTCCACTCCTTTTCACGAGCAACTCTGACAGCCTCCTCAAAGCTATCCAAGTTCTTCAGTTCCACCTTCAGACGGATTGTTGGCTCCAGACCTGCCACAAACCGCTCCCTTTTAATCATCTGCGGGGGTACTTCAGGAATCAGAGCCTCACACCATAGACTCCACAGTCTACCAAACTCTATCAGATACTGATCCACATCCTGACCGTCCTTCTGCTGAATGTTGCACAACTCCTTCCACACTTCAGTTGGACTCTTCACCTGGACAAACTGTGCCAAAAATGCAGCTCTGACTACACGGTACTCAGGATCCTGTCGATGAACATTCCTGTGTGCAGTCATCATCATAAACATCTGTAACCATGCTTTTGCATCACCCTGCAAACAATAAGTCAAAATCCGAGAAAGGATCTCCGGGGTTGCCCTGTCTTTCATCAAAGCTGTAAACTCCATCTTCTCCAGAAACCTGGTTGCATTCTCCTGTGGCAATCCCCAATACTCCGGAAAATCCTGAGCCATTTCCAAAACTTTCTTCACACAGCCCTGTTCTCTTTCACAAACCAGAGGAAATCTGCTCCTCTGTGGAGGCACCAAAAAGTGATGGCACGGAAGCGGTAGAGCTGTCTACGCCCTTATAGCATGCCACACTTCCACACACGCATGCAAACACACCAGAACACCAGACCAAAGAGCATGAACAAGACTCATATTTCAAAACAGACCTTGACCTTTACAGAGTTGGATATCCCAAGATATCCCAAACACCAGCTTCACCCAGCACCCGCTCGCAATCGCCTGCTCCAGCTCCTGGTCGATCCAAATCCCTTCGCTCCTTGCTCCTCTGCAGCAGCCCTTCTCTGCTCTGCTCCTCAGTTGAGGTCCACTCTGCTATACCACTAGCACACTGCCAGTCCTCGAAGCAAGAACCCAATGACCCTTCTATCTTTGGCACCAATCCAACAACCAAAAACCTCTGCTGTATCACCAGCCCAACAAAACCAGCACTAACTCTCCACTCCTCTGCACTTCACAAAGCGGCCCACAAAAGGCGTCACTCACATCAGCCCGTCAGCTCTCCTAGGCAATTCCCACGTGCCAGCCACCAGTCTTCACAGAAGCGCCATCTTGCTCTTCGCCTTGTTTTACAGCTTCTCTGTATCGTCACCTGCGGGCTGCTCCAGTCGCCATACAATGGCCTGTCCACTCCAGAGGTCCACCACTGCAACACTTGCAGTTTCACCTGGGCAGCTCCCTCTCTCAGCTCCCTCTCTATTGCCACCAGCGCAGCTCTGTCTGCCTAGCTACACCTTCTTAGTTGCCAACTGGCGTATGTATCCCAGCCATCGTAGCTACCGTTGGGGCAGCCGCACCATCCTCTGCGCCACCTTCTCTGGCTCTGGTCCTGCAGCTCCTCTGCGGACCCCAAAACCAAAAACACGGTCTTTCTCTGCCCTGCGCTCCAACGAGAGCCCCTCTCTCAGCTCCCTCTCTCCCCTGCGCAACTGCGCTCTCCAGCCCTGTAGCTGCAACCGCCCACGAACACACCGGGCTCCTCCTCTCTTGGTCCAGCTGCGCCGACCTCGCTGCTCTTACTGCAGCCCTCACACGCGGCGCTCCCCAGCTACCACTGTCTTCGCACACATGGGGCTCTTCTGTCCTCGCACTCCAACGAGACCCCCCCACTGCTGCACTGCAACCACACCCTGGCTGCACCAGCTTCTGACTCTCCAAAGAGAGGCCCCCTCACTGCTGCTATATCCTCTCCCGCCTTCCAGCTGCACACCGGCTTCCAGAAGCACCCCAGCTGACGGCCCCTTCATACCTCCACGCCAGTTTCCAAAATAAGGCCACGTCCATTCTTTTTATTCATTATAAAAATGGCCATGATGTTATTCTTTTCACACCATGTCCAAGACAAGCCCTCCATTACCTTTTTTTCATGCTCCATGTCCACATACCTCAAATGCAACCTTGAGTGCCCACTCACTTGGACGTGCCCACTCACATCAAGCGGTCGAACAGCTTTAATCAACCCAGCAAACCTCTCAACGAACAGGCCTGCAACCAGCCTAAACTCAAAAGCATCCATGCTGAACACCTGGCAATGCCTTCAAAAGCAAATCTTCACACACGCCATGTACACGTATGTACACATTATCAGCCTCTATTTTTAGCCACACACCGTGGAGGACGTGGTTGGAATGACAGGTCTACTCAACCACAATCAAATCAAAATTTTCAGAATTCACAGTCACCATTTGGATCACGTGGAGGTCGTGGATTTCAATCCCATAGGGGGAGAGTTGGAACAGGTGCTCGTGGTAGAGGACGATGGCAAGGTCCTCAACAAAATTTGAATGGGATTGAATGTCACTATTGTGGCAAACTTGGACATATGGCAAAAGATTGTTACAAAAAGCAGAATGATGTTAGGAATGGAATACCACAACATGGAAATTATGCATCTACTAGCAACAACGATGGGAGTTCAAATCATCTTTTTGCAATGAAGCACATTATGGGGACAATGGATTCTCAAAATGCTAGAGATGAGTCATGGTATATGGATTCGGGTGCCTCAAACCACATGACATGTCATGGTGAGTGGTTTGAGAAGATGCAACCATTGGGTACAAATGGTTATGTGGTCACAGGAGATGATACTCAGCATCTTATAACACATGTTGGCAGTGTGCCTTTGAGGATGCATGATGGAAATGTGAAGAATATGTCAGAAGTGCTATATGTACCATCCATTACAAAGAATTTGGCATCAGTAGGCCAAATGGTTGAGCAAGGACTACAAGTAAGATTCAATGAGAATGGTTGTTTTGTGGAAGACTTTAAGCATGGCTGTAGATTGATTGCCAAGGGCAAGAAGGAAGAATTGAGCTCAGCCATGTTTTCAAAGAGCAATGGGATTGTGCAGGATATTGATATGTGGCACAAGAGGATTGGACATGTCAATATACAGAGATTAAAGAACATGCAAACAAGAGGCATTGTCAGTGGATTGCCTAGATTCAAATATGATGGACATATGCATGTTTGTGAAGCCTGCCAGTTTGGAAAGCAGGCAAGGTTGAGGTTTCCTAGAGAAGGAAATATGAGTAACAGGCCACTTGAGATAGTACACAGTGATGTATGGGGTCCTGCACAAAACACATCTATCAAAGGCAGTCTATACTATGTGACATTTATAGATGATTTCAGCAAGATGACATGGATATACTTTCTGAGAGAGAAGAGTGAAGTGTTGGAAAAGTTCATGGATTTCAAAGCTCTTGTAGAAAAGCAATATGGTTGTTGGATTAAATGTTTGAGAACAGATGGAGGTGGTGAATACACCTCAAAAGCTTTTGAGCATTTCTTGAGGAAGCATGGAATAAGAAGACAGTTGACTTGCAGGTATACACCTTAGCAGGATGGTGTGGCTGAGAGAAAGAATAGAGTCATATGTGAAGTGGCAAGGGCAATGCTTAATGAAAAGAGCATGCCAAATTACTATTAAGCAGAAGCATGTGCTACTGCAGTGTATATTCTGAACAAAACACCTACAGCAGCCATTCATGGAAGCACGCCAGAGATGCGGCTTATAGGTTACAGGCCAGACATTGGACATCTCAAAGTCTTTGAAGATGCGTAGCTTATGTACATGTGCGTGACGAAAGAAGAAGGAAGTTGGATCCTAAGGCAGAGAAATGTGTATTTGTTGGATATGCATAGGATCGAAAGGCATACAAATGTTATAACCCTCAAACTAGACAAGTGGTCATCTCACGAGATGTGGTGTTTGATGAGCTTGCTAGTTGGTACAAAGCAAAAGATGAGGGAGTCATTGAGTCACTTGAGGCAGATGTGCCTGTGAACTTGCCACAAGCAAGTTCTAGTTCTACTACTATGTCTGGGCCAGCACAGCAGAAGCTGAGAGTAGCAGTGTACGTCCATGGTCAGGACGTTTGAGGCATGAGAGTGTGAGCACTGGGAGTAGTGCTATGGATAAAGGAAAGAAGAAGGTCGAAGGAATTGGAATCACAGGTTATGAGTCATCTAGTTCAGAGAGTTTGGATGAGGAGCTCGGCATACCTGTTTTACGCACACCTGGTGCTAGGCAGGACAGATATGTGCCATCACATGCTAGAGTTACAGGTGTACAGAGTGACCCGCATGCATTGTGGAGATCCCAGAGAGTCAGATATCCAGTTGAAAGATTGACATATCGAGATTTTGCTATGCACTATGCATACATGACATCTATGGTGAAGCATGTGGAACCTACATGCTATACAGAGGCTATTGGAGAGCATGTATGGGAGAAAGCCATGAATGAAGAGATGGATGCTTTGGACAAAAATGGTACATGGGAACTGGCTGAGTTACCGCAAGGAAAGAATGCAATTGGTTGCAAATGGGTGTATAAGGTAAAGTGCAAGTCAGATGGCAGCCTAGAGAGACATAAGGCAAGGCTGGTTGCTAAAGGATATGCACAAACTTATGGTCTTGATTATGATGAAACTTTCAGCCCAGTGGCTGGCTACAGTGAGGTCTATCATTGCACTAGCAGTACAAAAAGGTTGGGCTTTACATCAAATGGATGTAAAAAATGCTTTCTTGAATGGTGAACTACAAGAAGAGGTGTACATGGAACAGCCAGAAGGATATGTACATCCAGAAGGATATGTACATCCAGAATATCCTACTTTTGTTTGTAGGTTAAAGAAAGCAATATATGGTTTGAAGCAAGCACCTCGTGCTTGGAGTGACAAGATCAGCAGATATCTTGTCAGTATTGGATTTGTGGTTGGAAATGCAGACTCTTCACTTTATGTGAAGAAGACACATGATGGTATCGTGATGATAGTCATTTATGTTGATGATTTGATTATCACAGGTGATTGTGGGAAAAGCATTGATGAGGTTAAGGCCTCTTTATGCAAAGAGTTTGATATGAAAGACCTTGGTGATTTAAGGTTCTTTCTTGGCATTGAGGTGATTAGAACAAGCAAGGGTATATGGCTGGTGAAAAGGCAATATGCACCAGCCATATACAAAGAGTTTGATATGAAAGACCTTGGTGATTTAAGGTTCTTTCTTGGCATTGAGGTGATTAGAACAAGCAAGGGTATATGGCTGGTGCAAAGGCAATATGCACTTGACATGCTGGCAAAGTATGGTATGACAGCATGCAAACCAATGTTGACACCATTAGAGCAAAACATGAAGCTTAGGGCTGATTTGGGTGATGAGCTTGATGATATCACCATGTACAGAAAAATGGTTGGTAGCCTTATCTACATGACCATTACGAGGCCAGATCTCAGCTATGCAGTTGGTTTGGTAAGTCAGTTTATGCAAACCTCATAAACCTCACTTGGATGCTGTGAGACGTATTATGAGATACGTCAAAACTACCGTGCATTATGGTCTTTTCTATGAGGCAGGAAAAGACATGCATGTCTATGGATATACAGATGCAGATTGGGCCGGTAGTGCATATGATAGGAGGTCTACCAGCAGTGGCTATGTTTTCAGCCTTGGTAGTGGAGCTGTGAGTTGGAGCAGTAAAAAGCAACCTACAGTTGCTTTATCTACCACAGAGGCAGAGTATCGTGGAGCAGCCATAGCTGCATGTGAGGCTATGTGGTTGAAGAAGTTGCTAGATGATGTTAGGTTACAGAGTGATATGAGAGTTGTCATTCATTGTGACAACATGAGTAGTATTCAGCTTGCTAGCAACCCAGTTTATCATGCCAGGACCAAACATATTGAGGTCCACTATCATTTCATCAGAGAGAAAGTGCTAGATGGGCATGTTGATTTGACATATGTACAGACAGATGAGCAGGTTGCAGATATCTTTACCAAAGCACTTGGTAAGGATAAGTTCGAGTATTTCCGTACTAGATTGGGAGTCCTAGAGATGGACATGTCGAGCTTGAGGGGGAGTGTTGAAATGTCAAGCTCGTATACAGCTGGAGGATAGCACATGGGTGCTGACAGAGTGATAGTATGGTAGATAGATATCATGTGGTGTGTTTATGACCGCGTCCAGCTAGTCATGTGTGGTGTGGACATTACATTAGGTTTACTTTGTAGTGTGGACATAACACTATGTTGTGTTCTCCTTTGTGTGTGTGAGAGAGATGATGTCTATGGCTTCTCTCCTTCTTTATCATTGATGGATATGGATTAGGGTTTGCTTCTCTTGTGTGTGCTCCCTCTTGCTTCTGTTTTTTATCATTGTGGGCGAGTGGGAGACGTCGGGCACTAGAGGCGGCGACTAGAGGAGGCCTACGAGGGCTGTGGGCTGGTGACTTTGTGGAGAGAGATGCAACACAGAGCTACAACTGGAATCATCCCCAGCTGATTCATCCGTTACAACTTCCAATCCTTTGATTTGGCAATCTCCACCGCATCCTCATAAGACCTGGGCTTCTTTAATTCCACCTTCCAGCGACGAATACTCCTCTTAAGCCTGGCTACAAACTTGTTTTTCTTCATCATGTCAGGGGGTACCTGGTCTTCCCCTAATGCCCTGCATAAAGTCTCCCACACCAAAGAGAATTTCTTCACATAATCATCAATTGATTCCAACTCACCCTGTATCAGAGCTTGCACCTCATGCCAAACCTTGTCGGGGTCTTCTACCTTCTTAAACCTGTTGCTAAGTGCTATCTTTAATCCATTCTCAGTCATATCGATACGTGGAACAAAAACCCTTAATGACTCCTCATAAGTTCTGTACCAGATCCTTGCATCCCCTTTCAAGTAGATGCTTAGTAGCCGCAACAACTGTACCGACTCATTGATGTGGTTGCTTATGCACGCAACCTCCATTCTTTCAAGGAACTCTGTACATCTTCATTAGGACCACCAAAAAACTCTGGATACGACATCATTTTAATCCCCCAACTTCACCTCAAATCCCAAGACAAACACCTTCCCTGAAACCCTCAACTCCTAGGGCATACACCCTTGTAAATTGAGAAAAATACCTGAGCTATCCTCAGTGGGGGTGCCAGAAAGCTATGAGGTGAAAAACAAAAAGAAAGACCAGACCTCTATAGCCCTTCACCTCGCAGACTCTGATACAACAATTACAAAAAGGGGACACCAACAACCAACACAAAACACCACACAGAGATTCCTCAAAACTCTGTATTTCACAAGATAATCAAAGGCCGCACACTTATCCACAAATAATGCAAAAAAGAAGATCCCTCTTTCACAAATAATGCAAAAAAGAAGATCCCTCTTTCACAAATCACTCCCTTCATTTGCCCATGGCTCTCCTTTTGCATCCCAAACGCGGTCACTCTCACACCACTGCCACCTCCCTCTCTGTGGTAATCCTGCAGCTGCCGATTACAAGAGCAAAAACAAAAGCCACACTTCTAACTCCCGCTACTGAAAGTGGCCAACTTCTACCAGTGTCTCCAGCCCATCACGGGCAAACTCTCCCTCTGTCACTAGTAGCCAGCGCCCTCCAAAGCCAAAGAGCCTGATGATTACTATCGCAAACCACCTTCTCTTTTAGTGCCCACTGGTTGTTGCTACACCTCTGAGGCGATTCCCCTAGCGGTCGCTGTCTCCAGTTGTCCAGCCAGCCACTGCAAAAAAATCTAGCCTCACCATCCTTCGCAGCCAGCTCTGCGCTGCATCTCTCTCCACAAAGTCACCAGCCCACAGCCCTCATAGGCCTCCTCTAGTCACCGCCTCTAGTGCCCGACGTCTCCCAGTCGCCCACAATTGGTGCGCCTGTAGTTTCTCTCCTTCTCTACCAGCTTCAAGCTTCCTTCTCTGTCGCCAGCCCCCATAGCCCTCGTAGGTGACCATCTTCTCAACAACCCGACTGCCAACCAAAGCAAGCATCGCTGCAGCAGCTTCTCTCTCCGTTAGCTCTGCACACCCCCAAAGGAAACACACCTGCTTGTTGGCTCCGCTCGCTAGTCCCAGAACTCTCCTTCGTCTCCAGGCGGCAACTTTACACACCCAACCCAAAATAGCTCGCCACCTTCTGGCTCCTTCTTTTCATGATGGCGAGAGAGTTGGCAGCAAGGCAAGCAACCAGCTGGCTCTCTTTTTGCTTGCCACTTGGTGGTTTATATATATATATATATATATATATATATATATATATTTTTAGAAGGTGGTTCCCATGCCACACTGGAGTGCCTATCAAGGCTTCTATCAAGATCTTTTGTAACATCGGAATCCACACATATACTACATGTCATCACCATGCCTATCATGCCCAAACCCCCTGTGATGAGGAGACATACGGCCATTCCAAAAATCTACCAGTACATCCAAACTCAAGCACCTGCTCCAAAGAAAAATGCATGTACTAACTCACTGCAAGCCATTTAGTCTGTACATTTGCCGGGGCATTTAGGGCAAAGTTTAATTGCATACCATGCATCCCATATATACACGGACTCAAAACACCTTTACAGAATTTTGCCTGACAACGGGACCTGGCCGAGTTCCGTGAAGGGCCTTGCGAACATTGGGGTCTAGCTCTTCCTCATATGTGAGAGGATCTAGTTGTCAGTCACGCTTTGCGCGCCTCATGATTCTGCCAAAAATGATACATTATTAAATTTTTATTTTGATTTCGTCAACCAGATCCTAGGACTTAAGAGGATTGGAAAATAACTGCTTAAACAAGAGAAATGATCTTATTGGAGATCTATGACATATGTCCGAGTAACAAATCTTGCTTCTTCAATTTGTCATATAATAAACAATCACTTATATAATAGGGAATTTTCCACAAAACATTTCTTTATTTACATAAAGGTTGCAATATGTACATAGAGCATCTCGGCTCCAGAAAGTCAAAACCTCTGCGAGAAATGCATAAGACGACGATACTAGGCTACAGACATGCCTCGATACAAATGTTCCCTCACTGCCAAAGGAGCTACTATCTTACTACTTGGGATAAAACATCTAAGAAGTCTATAGATGTAGCAGGAAATTCTAAAATCTCGAGGCATGGGGTGATACAAAATAACACCATGAATTACTTTTAACCTCAACAGGACCATGGCCAATGAGATATTCTCCCTTAGCAAGCATAATGCACTGATTGTAGGAGGCGTGGACATATTGCCTTGCGTGCCACTTGTGCTTCCGTCTCTCCGCTGGATTTGGGAAATATAAATCCTCGAAATGGCTTGCGAGTCTAGCTCAGCTCATTTGAGTCGTAGCAGAAGAGACGATATGCTTAAAGGCGAAGGCAGTCATATCTTGTGAGACTGAGTGAGATCAAGAACGGATAAGCGTGGAACTTCCATCTATAAAACCAAATTCTTTAATTAAAAATCTTGACTAATGCAGCTTAAGGAATGAAAATACAATATGTAAATGCTCTTTCTGAGTTTTTATTATAAATTTTTTGATAAGAATTTTTTTTCCTTATTAGCTTTACACAAAGCTCTGATACCAGCCGTGAGACCCCCGCCCCCTTCGTGATGACCCCTTCGAGGGCGTTGGCGGCAGAAGCAGCATCAGTCTCTCGCGCAGGGTAGGGATCCACACTCAGGGCCTCACCCACGAATATCTAGATAAGGGACTAGCCCGGTAGCTCCTTCGAAACCGAACCCGAAAAAACTACCCTCGCCTAGAAGGCACAAGCGATTCTACCAGGAAAATCATCTAACAAGAGAATTAATCTAACGAGTCAAAGTCTTAAAACTGATCCGACCAAACTCGAAAGTCACGTGGTCAAATCAAAGAAGAGACTTGCACTTGGTCCATAGATTCATTGCTTTTTTCCCCCTTTAGCGAGGCACAACCGCGTTGATTCCCTCCCACAAAACAAGAGTCTTTCTAGGACTTAATCTAACTAATGTAACTTAATTGTAACTATTTGTATTGTAGGAATCCCTCGATCCAGCCTAACCCCAACTAACCCATGGGTTAGCCAGCCGCCCAACCATTGTATTGGTAGGATTCCTTTATAAAACTTTGGTTATGTTTTGCCTGGGTACTAAGGAAAAGAGTTCCCAGACCCCTAGTCGGCGCTTCAAGCAAAATTCAAGGTAGTCATACCACTTACACACCCAATATGAAATTGCCATTTTAACAAATTCGACTGTCTTTAAAAAAATCTTTCAATGAAATCATAGTATTATTGATCATAATCCTCCAAAATATTGAGTCCATTGTTTTACAAAATATATCATTCGGACTCTCCGTTGAAGACCAGCTGGTCAACCAATGAGATCTAATATCAAAATTTAGTTCACAAAAGTAATTCTTTTCAATTCATCCGTATATACCTCGACATACGCATGGCTGTCCTAGCAACCGCGAGCCCATGCATCACCTAGTCAAAACCCTCTAGGATCCCACTTAGGTGTCCTAGAACTTCACTCAGGACCGCTTCATCAAACCTCGCCCATCGTACCGGAAGCACACCATTTTCACCATACCGAGGCTGGTCAAGTCCTTGGCAAGCTCTGCCATGAGAGCGACGTCCCTCGATAACTCTCTACCATGCAGCTGTTGCCAACGAGTCTCTCCTTAGTTAATCACATACCAAATGCTTCCTCCAGCATTCTGGCGTAAAACAGTCCTTTAAAAGAAAACACAGATTCTATGCAAGTAGAATTACCGGTTCGAGATTGGTTCCACAAAACATTTTTCCCGTAATCCAGATTTTCTTAGTGAGAATCATTGATCTCTCACCAGGGTAATCTACCCATCATTTGACTGAATTTCCAACTAGATTCTTGGTGATTTTGGTTAAGGGAAAACCATGCTAATTCAATGGTAGTCTATTCTTTGTGTCAAGAATTGGATTAGTCTCGAGGTTTTTGCTTAATTCAAGTTCGAGAGATGGGTAAGTAGTTTACTGGCCGCCCTTCTCACAATTGTGGTCTAACCAAAATTATTCGATTTACTTGTAACTTTGATTCCTAAGGATTTTCTTCACATAAAAATCTACTAAACTTCTAACCCTAAGGAAAAATCCAACTTTATGAATTTCATTTCTTCCTAACCACAATAGATTGAGAAATAGGTTTATAGGAGAATATCGAGATTTTATAAAAATACTCTTCTTCCATGAATCCAATTTTGGGTATATATCAATTTGGTAATTTATCCACATAAAAGTATCTAAGAATACTCTTTCTACCAATTTAATCAACATTAAAATACCCTAATTTTCTAGGTAAAATTATGGTGAAAATTCCTCTTTTGTCATCAAAGTTAATTTGAACCTTTTTCTACTTAAAATACTATAAAATTTCTATTTTTTAATTAAAAACAAATATCCATTTATTTGAATATGCCAAAAATTCCTCTTTCTACATTTAAATGATTGAATTTCAAATGTCATGGGAATTCCTCTTTTATCATTTGAAAATTCTTATGCATAAATTCAATTTTAATGAGAATGACACTTTTGAAATAAAAATAATTCTTTTATGCATCTTCCTATGCATAAAAATAGAACTTTTGATATAAAACTAAATCTTGAAAATTCTTATGCATCTTCGTATGCATAAAAATAATTCTTTTATGCATAAAAATAGAACTTTGATATAAAACTAAATCTTTTGGAATGCACAAACGGAGGGAATTACTCTTTTAGAGTAACCTAAACTTTAGTTCCACAAAATTTAAGAAAATTTTGCCATAACCTCCTTTGTATGGCTGACCATTTCTCAATTTTATCATTCAATTTATGACTTGAATTAATCCAATTTGAATTCTAATATCTCTAATTACTCCATTTTCTAAAAATCAAGAGAGTAAACAATGAAAAGAGTTTAATCAATCTTTTAATTAAACTTTCTAGGATTGAGAAGGGCTTTATTGTAAAGAAGAGAATGGGGTTGCCTTTCCATCAAGGCATAGCATCAGATTTTAATTCAACATTTACAAAAAGCATAAAACTTGAGAAAACCATAGATTTAAAAATTCACAATAAGCAAGAATTAAGCTTGCATGGAGCTTGTAAGCTTTCCTTTGGCTTGAGGGATTGAGGGTTCTACTCTTGGTTGCAGCAAGAGTGGCCACCAAATTCACTTGGAGAGGATTAGGCCAAAAAACAATTGAATTATCAAGAAATTCAATGTTAAATGGCTCAGGACAGAAGCAAAGTAACAGTGCATAAACACCATTGTGCTTTTACAAAGGGGGAGGCTTCTATTTATAGGAAAAAGTGAGCCTCTAACTAAGCAAATTGATTCTAGAATTTTCCAGATTAGTTTGGTCACTTTTTGACCATTTTTAGGTCAGTTTAGCATACTTTTGGATCTAGTTGAAATAGGAGAGAGGAGAGATGAAAATATCTCATTATTTGTGAGTTTAAAGCTCATCCACACATGTGAAATAGGCTTCTCATTCATGAGGGAAATTCCCCACATTGAGGTGTCAAAAATGCATCATTTCCTCTAAATATCTCTTCTTTTTTAACTAATAAACCTTGTCCTTAGTCAACTCTTCATCTTATGTGTGTATTTACTCATTTTTGGGGGATTTTCTTTTATTCCTCAATTAATCTCCTCCCTACATTTGGATTAATCTTATTGGTCCATAGAAACCTTAACCCAAAATTTTCAAAAAATATGGACTCTCAGGATGATAATGTCCTTTTTGTCTATTTTTAATTAATTCCAATTGCACATTAGAAAGTTCTTTTTGAATTTATGTTTCAAGGGAATTTAGTTTAATAAGAAAGGATATTTTCCATCCAAAGATATCCTAAAACTGAGTTATCTCTCTCTATAATATTTTCTCTCTCTAGGCAAAAACAGGTAGAAACAAATCTTTTATTATTCTGAAAAGGGGATTGATTACAGGGAAAGAAACTGGACATCTTGAGGAGCTGGGAGGAATCTTACAATGGGAGAGAAGAAAGGGGAGGATCTGAACAAATGTAGACATAATCATCAAAATTAAATGGTGATTCTCAGTTCCTCATTTGATGCATTGTTGAAGCAACATTCATTAATTGAAGAACTAGCCTTCAATGATGTCTCTTTGTGTGGTAGGATTTTTATCAAAATGTTGTTGAGGAGGACCTTTTCCTGCATGCTTCTTTCCATGTGATTTTTATGGTTCTATGTATATTTAAATATTCTTTTGAAGCAAATATACATGAAGGACAAGAATTGAGTCAAATAGACTCCTATTAAGCTGTTGCTTTTTCAAGGCAATGTTAATATAGATATCTTTATTAAGTATTCAAGATCATTGATTTGTGAAGATGGTAGCGTTGTTTGGAGAGGTTTGTAATTTGAAGGAAAGTGATGGGTTGTATCCCTGACCAGGCTTTTGCCCACCATGGGCCCCCCCCATCGAGAGAGGTATCTAGAAGTTTTTGATGGTGAGGCTTTTGTGCAAATGTTCTCCAGTGCATGAGTATGGATATGTATTCATGGAGCAACTGCTACATTAACATAGCCAAAAGAATAGTAAGCGATAAGCTTAACAAGATATAATGGCTATTGAAGATCCTTGTTGGGAGTTGCTTGTGATATTCTACTTCTTCTAGGTAGGCCATATGTGTGACTCACTTGTGTTTTTTTTTTACTACCACCTTGCAAGCAACAAGTTCTTGTGGTGGCTACTCTCCTTTTTGAGAGAATAGGTTCTTAAGTCTACCATTTAGCCAGAGGGGTGAAAAGAGCATTGTGAGTTTGTCTTTGATGCACTCATAAGTCTCCTTGACGTAGGAATTGATTCTTAAATTTTTGGCTCAAATGTTATCGAGGTAGTAGATAAGATTGCTTGTTGGTTACCATTGGGGTTGCTTTGAACACACAAGTTCTTGTGTAAGTACTAAATGCACGAGAGTGGTTGAGTGACTTGCTTGGTGTTTCTTGGGCCTCTATTCTTGTTGAGCTTTAGGTGAAGCTATTGGGGTTGAAGTACATGGTGAGGCTTTCTTCACGTTGTTTTATTTTAGCAACCATATGATGGGTTTACCATCATAGTATCCTTGTTGTTGAAGCACATGCACAGGCACCCATCTTTGATGTACATTTTAAACTGGTGGTGGTTGATGCCTTTGGTGCTATGGTTTGTTTGTTTGAACAGGTTGAGGGAACTTTTTGATGCGCTTGAGAATCCAAGCTTTGGTATTATCTTGGTAGTACCCTTGTGCTTGTAGTAATCTTTTTGGTACCCACACTTGTTAACTTCGTGGAATTCTTTGAGGAACTCGCATAGGATTTTGTGGACGGTGTTGTGGAGTACTTTTCTTTTTCCTTGGCCTCCGAGTAGTGCTGAATTGAGGAACAGACTTTGCTTGTCGAGGCATCCAAATTTGATTGGCACCTTCGTAATAGCCTTGAGCAACAAGTAGTTGATTTTCCACCCACATTTTGATACCATTAAGATACCTTTATTTTTGTTATCTCGGTGGATTTTTCTTTTTGATTGAAGTGGGAGGTTGTGAGCCCTCCTTCACATTAGTTGGTGCTGAGACTGTAGGTTTGAGACTCATGGGCATTGTTGACAATGAGGTTTAAGTCTCTTATAGAGTGACATTCGATGATGAGGCTTTCAAGCATGTGGTTGTCTCCTTTGGTGAGGTTTGTCGATGAAGAGGCATAGGCTCTGGGGATTTTCCTTTGAGTTCCTTGTTAGAGGTAGATGGTTTCATGGGGGAAACTTCTTCAGGAATAGCTATTGATTGTGAGGTTTTGGCATCAAACTTCATTGGTGAGGATGGGGTTGAAGGAGTAGATGCTTTATCGGAGTCGATCGTTGACGCAGATGGTAGGTCCTTGTGTATAGGGGCTTTCATTGAAGAGGCTTGTAACTTTGTGCATGTAAGATTCCTCCCTTGAGCTTTTGAGGCGTGCAGGTGTAAGAACCTCCCCTTTTGATCTTATAATTATTCCTCTCTCTGAAATAAAAGAAAGATCCTATTTTACCCTGTTTTGGCTTGTAGAGAGAAAATGTCTAGAGGGAGGTAATTCAAAATTGAGATATTTTTGGATATAAAAATCCTCCTAGTGTCTAAAATGGTTTCCCTTGAAACAAAAATTCAAAAAGAACTTTCCAATGTGCAATTGAAATTAATTGAAAATAGGTATAAAAGGACCTTAGCCTAAGGGTCGAGATTTTCAAAAAATTTTAGATTATGGTTCAATTAAGGTTCCTATGGACCAATAAGATGGCATCCAAATGGAGGGTTATGTCAATGGAAGTAAACTAAAAAAATATTTTGGACCACCAAGAGATTCTCTTGAAAGAACATCTCTTAAAATAACAGAAACAGCTTGCAAAAGAAAAAATCCAACATATGCAAGAAGAGGCTAAGGCTAGGGAGGCCAAAGCTAAACAATTACTACACAAAAGACTAATACATGTCAACATGGCTACTATGACCCTTTTGGACAAAGGGGAACTAAACATTGAGCCAGCACGACTCAAGGTGGGACTTACTACAACTAAGAGCTATGCAACAAGTATTGCATTAATAGATATGGGGTCAAGTCATAACTTAATCTCATATGAAACTTGGGTAGCATTAGATAAACCACACCTTGAACCTAATGCGCAAGCTCGTAGTGTTTACTTGATAACCACAAAAGCCGAGGGATATTTAAATGTTAACATTTTCATTAGAAATAATTCCTTGGTTGGGAAGGTGTTTGTTATGCCTACAGGTTCCATGAAGGAAGAAGAGATGAGGACGATCCTGGATTTGTGTCAATAAATGCAATATCCAATGGGAAGAGAGAACAACATTGCTAAGCACAGGTGAGAAGGTCATGTCCATACCACCCTTATGGAACTTGAAAAACAGAGGGAAGCACATCATAACTGATAAACAAACAACAAGTGTAGAGGTAACACCTCAGAAAGTAGAACCAGCATCCGTTCCGCGAAGCTTTCCCATACAATACCCAACATCTAAGGGTACACAGAAGTGGGTGCCCAAGAATCAGCTTAAAGATCAACCAAACAAGATGGACACCATGAATGGTATAAAAACCCAAAGAAGAACCTATACAACTCAAAAGTGAGACCTTGCTAACACGAACCAATTGATAGGACTCCAAACATCCAAAGAGACCTGAAGGATTCTGTAAGCAATGGGTCCGAAAGGACTTACTATACGAGCACAAGGATACTATCAAGGTAATGCAGCAATATAGGTACCCAAACCCAACTTAGTGGCCAATACCACAAATAATTATAATCATCAAAAAGAGGGTGGTAAGAGCATACAACATCAACTCCCAACTCAAGCAATCACCAAGACAACTCTTGTGTGGAGGAAAAAGAAAAATCAGCCAAATGGGTTGAGGATTGCCAAAAGCAACGAAAGTACCCACTTTGGCTACAGAACCAAACAAGGAACCTAAAGATAGAAGCAAAGAAGTTCAGTAGGGAGATGTAGATAGAAGCTCTCCACAACCAGGTACAGTGACAACATTGTTCAGTTGGGTGGAAGGAACAATAAAAAACTCCCACATGGAAATAAAATCAGTGCATTAAACAAATGCCCAAAAGTGCTCGGGGGGTGACCTCTTGCTTCTCATGGAAATAAACAAAAGGTATCCAATGACTGCACAAATGGGTATGAGGTAAGCAATGTATCATTCACTCATCATGTGCATGTTTGAGTACTTGAGTATAAAGGAAAAATGAGAAGAATTCGATCTTATGCATTCCACGTGAAACTGCAGAAAAAAGGTTCACGCCGTGGAGAAGATCCAAAATTGTTCACACCATGAACGACATTACAAAGGTTCACGATGTGAAAAAGTTCAAAATAGTTCATGCCGTGAAACGGTAATTTTTCACGGGCCAATCACGTAGTGCCACAATGCATTCTTCATTAAGAAAGCCACCCTGTACCCGGACACTTGCGTTATAAATTCAAATTTCTTTCCTCTTTTCATCATTTCACATCATGTGCGTTGATTGATTGTCTGATTTGCTTCCGTGTGCATCTCCCGAGCTCGCCTTCTCCTTACAACCTTCTCGACTATTCCCTTCGAGGTGGGAGCTTGATCACCTTCTTTTCTTTTCTTTTTCTTTTTGTTTTTATTTTGTTTTGTGCTCTTTCAAAGAATAGTGACATCTTGAGAAAATACATTAATTGGTGAAACAAATGACTTGTAGCCCTTCACGTATGCATCATTCAAAAAATTAACAAAAGAAAAAAATCCTCATACACCAAAAATTGTAATCAAATGATTAAAAATAATACCTGCAGTTTCAAGAAAACTGTGTCTGTAGTTTCATGAAAACTGTATTTGCACTTTCATGGCCCAACCCTTTCATGGACACACCCTTTCACGGCTACACCTTTTCACAGCCAGACACCCTTTCATGGACATCCTTTCACGGCTACACCTTTTCACGGCCAGACACCCTTTCATGAACACACCCTTTCATGACCGCCAGAGCCTTTCACACACCCTTTCACGATCGCACCTTTTCACAACCTGTACTTTCACGAAAACTATGTCTGCCCTTTCACGGCCAACTTTTTTATAGCAAGACCTTTTCATGGCCACACCTTTTCACAGCCCAACCTTTTCATGGACCACCCTTTACACGGACACACCCTTTCATGGCCCAACCTTTTCACGGCACGGAAGCTCTCATTAGAATATTTTGACGCGGTCATTTGGAGGGCCTTTTAGAAGAGAGAGAAAATAGAAGTAGACCAATGAGCAAGCGGGCAACGTAACATTGAAAAATAGCTATATTCAAATAAAAAAAATTAAAAACTTTAAGTTATAATAAAAAACTATCATATTCATCTAAAAAGTAACATTCTTTTGGAGAATGTGACTGACAATAGCAATAAAGAGGCTTGACCAAGTACAAAGCATGTATTTTCTTTTGATGCAAGAGAGGGAGAACTTTGAATGTTCTCTTCATTCCTCGATCTTATTCTTCTTGTCTTGCTCTTCTTATTGTCGTGTCTTCTTCTTCTCTTTCTGTTCCTTTTTTCCAAAAATAGCTACGACACACCAATGCTCAAAAAACGTTGTTTCCCAACACACCAATACATTAGATAGCCATTTTGAGCTATAAAAGAGAGAGAGCAAAAACAATCAAGCCAACATTATGTGGCAATCAGCTATGTGATTACATCAAATAGCCATTTAAATCTATACAAGGGAGAGAAAGAAAAATCAAAGCACTAATATGTGCCAAATGGCTATGATAGCTATTTGGAGCCATACAAGGGAGAGCAAGGAGAATCAAAGCACCAATGTGCTTGAAATGGCTATGATTGCCATTTGGAGCCATACAAGGGAGAGCAAGGAGAATCAAAGCACCAATGCACTTGAAATGGCTATGGTAGCCATTTGGAGCGATATAAGGCAGAGAAAGGAGAATGAAAACACATATGCACGCTAAATGGCTATGATGTTAAAATGTAATGGGGGCAAAATGTAATGGGGGAAAAACAAATCAAAGCACCAATGTGCTTGAAATGGCTATATAGCCATTTGGAGCCATACAAGGGAGAGCAAGGAGAATCAAAGCACCAATGCGCTTGAAATGGCTATGATAGCCATTTGGAGCGATATAAGGGAGAGAAAGGAGAATGAAAACACATATGTGTGCTAAATGGCTATGATGTTAAAATCTAATGGGGGAAACACTTCCCGGGAGGTAACCCATCCGAGTACTGTCACCAAACAAGTGCACTTAACTACAAGGTTCCGCGAATTAATCTATACAAAGCCAATGGTCCATTAGCCATTTAGTGTGCATACTACGTTCCAACATTGTAAAGGTCTAAATATCACGCCAAACAGCACTAAAATTTAGAGTGTGTGTGTGTGTGTGTGTGCATGTGTGTGTGTGTGTGTGTGTGTGTACATGCACACACACAAACATATACATACAAACATACATACATACATACACACACACACACATACATACATACACACACATGTGTGTGTATGTATGTATGTGTGTGTGTGTATGTGTGTGTGTATGTATGTATGTGTGTGTGTGTGTGTATGTATGTGTATGTGTGTGTGTGTGTGTGTGTGTGTGTGTGTGTGTGTGATATACAAAAGAGTACTAAAATTCATCATACTTTCTTTCAAGTTTTCTTCTTTGCTAGAACATTTAGCACACAAAATAAACTTTCCCTCTCATCATCTTCATCATTCTTCTTCTCTATCCACTTAGCCTTTGTGAGATCCCTGTTCCCACCAAGCACCAAATTCGGGGTACTAGCAGCGGAAGTAGCACCTCTCGTGTGGGACAGGGGTCCCACATTCGGGGCCTCACCCATGGATATCCGGACAAGAGACTAATCCGTCGGTTTTTCCAAAACCCAAACCCGAAAAAACTCCCCTTACCCGGAAAGCATGGGCGATTCCACCAGGATAACTTTTTACTCTAACATAGTCAAGATCATTACTGATCACGCTGATCCAACTGCACCTATAAAGATACTCGTTCGGATCAAGGAAGAAACTTGCACTTGGATCATTTGGGATCAACGCTTTTTTTCCCATCAAGAGGCACAGCTGTATCCATAGAACAATTACTATCCAGGATTTACTTTATCTATCGTAATAACAAAAATTGAGTCTCGATTTACAGATCCATCAGTCCAGCCTAACCCCATCCGCCGATCCCATGGGTTAGCCAACCGCCCAACCACTGTAGTGATGGGATCCAATTTGGAATTTGGTTAGGTTTTGTCCCGGGTACCAAGGAAAAGAGTTCCAAGGCCCCCTAGCCGGAAGTTCATGCAAACATAAAATTAGCCACACCACTTACACACCCAATATGAAATTGCCTTTTTCTTAGCATCAGCTAACTTTAAAACAATCCTTTAATGAAACCATAGTACCACTGATCACAATCTTCCAAATTATCCGGTTGATTCTTAATTTCCCATCGTTCCTTCATCAGAGTATCTATGGCATCATTGGCAACTAGAACGCTCTCACCACCTGTCCACTCAGGGGCCTTTTCAATAGTTCCTAGCCCATAATACTCGGCAATATAATCACTTATAAAAATCAAGATGGACTCTCGTTGAAGATCAGCAAGATCAACCAACAGATCCATATAAAGAGCCATGGACTCATCCATTGAAGTCCAGCAAGGTCAATCAACCAGATCCATGCCCGATTTCATAAAACAACTCTTACTCCTTGTTCCAATATCTTTCTCGATGCACGCGTGGGTATCCTAGGCGACCTAGAGCCCGATATGGTCAGCACCCTCTAGGATCCTTCGCAGGTGACCTAGCGCTTCACTCATAGGCCGCTTCCTTGGTCCCTCATCCACCATACCTGAAGCTCACCATTTTAATCGAACCGAGGCTGGTCAAGACCTCGGTTGACCTTGCTACACGAGATGTCATCCATTGACTCTCCATCAGCAGTTGCAACTTTATCAGTTAGGTCACCATGACCTTAATCCATAAGACGGTCAAAATGCTTCCCCAGCATTCTTGACATAAAACAGTCATTTCAGTCACAAAATACAGTTTCTATATCGAACTCCGTCTTTCCACATTATCCCTCCTCAATCCACATTACTTATTCCACATTCCCTTCATATGTACTCATTCTCATCCATTCATTCATATCAACGACACATTATTTCCCATACACATTCACCTTCATTATTCTTCATACACATCCATGCATACATCCATTTTCACATCCTTATTCATACATCCACATCCACATACATACATCCATACATACACATCCACATGCATACATCCACATCTACATGCGTACATCCATACATACACATCCACATTCACATCCATACATCCACATCCACATCTACATTCACTTCCATACATCCACATCTAGATCCATTTCCACATTCCCATTCATATAACCCCATATGCCTTCTCATCTATTCTTTTTCATCACATCCATTCTCACCTTATCACAACTCATATTCATCTTATCTCATCACATACACTTCTTATCTCATCCCATACACATCTTATCACATCTTAACTCTTCTTATCACATCCTAACTTATCTCATATGTATCTTATCACATCTTATCACATCTCATATGCATCTTATCACATCTTATCACATCTCATACACCCCTTATCATATCCTAACTCATCTTCTCACATCCTAACTCATCTTATCACATCCAAACTCATCTCATATACATCTTATCACATCCTAACTCATCTCATATACATCTTATCACATCCTAACTCATCTCATATACATCTTATCCCATCACATACACTTCTTATCTCATCCCATACACAGCTTATCACATCTTAACTCATCCCATAAGTATTTTATCCCGTCACATACACTTCTTATCTCATCCCATACACATCTTAACTCATCTTTTATGCATATCTCTATGCAAGAATTTCAATTGTGATAAAAGTAACACTTTTACAATAAAATAAATATTTTTTGGTAATATTTTATAATAAAATAATAATTTATTTATTTTTTTTATTTTTATGCACGAAATTCAATATGATGAAAATAGCATTTTTATAATAAAATAATCATTTTTTTTCTTTGCAGTTTTACAATAAAATAATCATTTTTTTTCATACCTCTATGCATGAAATTCAATATGCTAAAAGTAACGCTTTTATAATAAAATATTCATCTTTTATGCATGCCTCTATGCATAAAATTCAATTGTGCTAAAAGTAACACTTTTATAATAAAATATTCATCTTTTATGTATACCTCTTATGCATAAAATTCAATTATGCTAAAAGTAACACTTTTATAATAAAATATTTATCTTTTACGCATACCTCTTATGCATAAAATTCAATTATGCTAAAAGTAACACTTTTATAATAAAATATTTATCTTTTATGCATACCTCTTATGCATTAAATTCAACTATGCTAAAAGTAATACTTTTATAATAAAATATTTATCCTTTATGCATAATATAAAAATTTAATTTTTCCATGATTACAATGAAATTCTTTCAATTAATCTAGGATGATAATTCCTAGAATATGGTAGGAAGTTCTCTTTTCATGCTTTGAATGAAGTTATTTTATGTGTAAATTTTTATAAAATTTTACCATAGCTCTGCTACTATGACTAATAAATCTCAATTATTTTAAAAGATAAGGTTTATCTTTAAGAAAATGATTAGAATGATCCCTAATTGGATCATTAACCCTTAATGGATTTAATCAAAAGTAATCATGGAATACATAAACTAAAAGCATAGATAAAAAAACCATTAATTTATTCTTAAGCATAGATTAATCTTGGATTAAGATAAAGCTTTATGAAAAGCTTCATTTGGATTGAGAGTGGGTCATGAGTATGACCATTCCTTAAGTGAGAGGGAGAAATTACATAAAACCCATTAGAATTAAACATAAATAAAAATTTATGTAATTCTTTACTATCATTAATCAATTATCTTCAATAGCATTCATCAAATTATGTAACTCTTCACTACTATTCATCAATTAACTTCAATAGCATTCAAAAACCATACCAATTAAGATTCTCAAGCTTGAGAGGGGTTGAGAAGAGAGAAACATTGAGAAATTATAAAAAATTGATAATTTAACATTTACCTTACAATTTGCTTGATTATTTGTTCACAGTAGAGGCCCCCAACTAATCAATTGGTTTAGTATGTTGATGGAGCCACCAATGGGGATTGAAGAAAGAGGGAAGTGTCAAAAACTAGTGAATTATTAATGAATTGACAGTTCTTGGCTTAGGTGGAGTAGAGTAACAATGCACTAAACACTATATTTTTTTCAACAAGGGGAGGCTTCTATTTATAGGAAAAATTGAGCTCCTAACCAAACAAACTGATTCTAGAATTTTCCAAGTCAGTTTGGTCACTTTTTGACCATTTTTAGGTCAGTTAAGCTAACTTTTTAGAATTAGACTTGAATGAGGAGAGAGGAGAGATAAAATATCTCAATTTTTATGAGTTTAAAACTCATTTAAGCATGTGATTTAGGTTCCTCATTGAAGGCCCTCCTTTTCCTTACTGATGTGTCAAAAATGGAATCCTTACACTCAAAATATCTCATATTTTTATATTACTCATAGTTTTTTACTATTAAACCTTGTACATTTTCAACTCTTCATCTTATGTGAGCATTGAAGGGACTCCCCTTCCTTACATATGTGTCAAAATGAAATCATTATACCCAAAATATCTCATATTTTTAATATTGCTCATAGTTTTTTACTAATAAACCTTGTACATTTTCAACTCTTCATCTTATGTGAGCATTTATTCATTTTTGGGTATCTTCTTTTACAAAATTGGATTTATCTCTTCCCTACACATGGATTGATCCTATTGGTCCCTAGGAACCTTAATTGGACCATAGTCCAAAGATTTCTGAAAATCTAGACCCTTAGACTAAGGTTCTTTATACCTATTTCCAATTAATTCTAATTGCACATTGGAAAATTCTTTTTGAATTTTCGTTTCAGAGAAATTCATCTTAATTATATGAGATATTTTTCTATCCAAAAATATTCAAAATTTGAATATTCTCTCTCTAAAATATTTTCTCTCTCTAGGTTAAAACAGTTAGAAACAATGTCTTTATATTTCTGAAGAGGGATTGATTACAGGGAATATGCTGGACATTTCGAGAGGTTGGGGAGGAATCTTACATTCTACCCCACTTAAAAAAATGCGAGATGTCCTCATCTCGCAAACTGGGGTAATTTCGCAAGATGTACGAATATGAGACTTAGAGAAAAATTTTAATCAAGATTAACCACCAAGAAAAGTCTCAAAGAGAGCAAGATTCAAGATAAGAACAAGATTTAAACTTTATTCATTCTCGAAACTTATACAATAAAGATAGAAGAACTCTTTACACTTCCATAAGCCCGTCCATCATATGGTCACAAAAGCAGCACTCACAAGCTGCGCACGTATAAGGTAACTCATCTATGGGAATAATTCTATTGGTTATTGCCGCACCTATCTCAGTGGTATGAGGTGATCTAACAAAAGGACCTCTGAGAGGCAAGCCAAAAACGGGGTAAAGGCATATCTTCTGATGAGGAAGAAAACACGCCAGTAAGAAGACCCGCTCAGAAAACCCAAGATGTCTTGATCTCATGACGTAGTAGTATCGGGGACCCAAACCCAAGGCTTCAATAACCATGGCCAAGCGGACATTGTTACGAAAGTGCTGCTGACCCCACGGTGTTACCCTAGTTATGTCTTGATAGGTTCGCCATTTGGTCTGAGCTACAGAAGTTCCCAAGCGAGGAAAAAGTGAGCGCTCATACTGTTCTATAAAATCTTTCTTCACAGACTCGCTTGCGTCTTGAAGGTGAGAAATCATCATGGATAAAACTAAGTCTTGCTGCCAAGCCAGAGAGATTAAGAAGAAAGGAGATTGATGGAAGTAAGATTACTGCGAGCGACAAGTAAGAGTTACGACTTATATAAAAGAAAGAACTAGCATAACCTAGAAGTCAACGGAGTATCTTGCCATTGAAGTTTTACTGTCTTTTCATGATTTGGGTTTGGCACATATTTCTATAGGAGGTTTAGATAAGATACAATATGAACTTTGAGATGATGAGGTAGAAAAAGCTCGTAGGCTAAGTCACCTACTTTCTTTGAATTTAGATAAGGCTCACAATATCTGGGGGATAACTTCTTATACTCCCCAAGAGATAAAGAACTTCTTTTGGGCCGTACTCGAATGAAGACCATATCTGCTTCTTTGAATTCTCTCACTGTCCTCTTCTTATCTGCATACTACTTCTGTCGATCTTGGGTAGACTTTTTAACTGATGACCAATTCCTTGGCATCTAAAGCACCGGTTCTTACTTCTGAACTCATCGTTCTGAATCCTTAAAACAGGTGGACTCCTGAGAAAGTATTCTGGGGAAAGGTCTTCCTTTTTTAAATAGAATCTTTCTTTTATTTTAGAGAGGGAATAATTATAAGATCAGAAAGGGAGGTTCTTACTCATGTATACCTCGAAGGCTAGGGGAGGAATCTTACATTCTACCCCACTTAAAAAGGCACGAGATGTCCTCATCTCGCAAAGTAGAGGACAACTCTTTTTTCTTAAGATCCAATTTATTCTGGGGTTCCTTATATTCTGGTCAACCCAACAGAATACGGGGATAAGTATCCCTTATATAGAACTCATCAATAACAATTCATTCAGATCATATCATCCATATTTTTAACATGATAATGGTCCATTAGACCGAAAAATTTCTTTCTGAACATTCCTCCACGGAAATTTAAGTTAAGTAATTTCTCAAATTGTCATCCCTTAACTTGATCTACCGTGATAAGAGTTAACAGTAGCAATTTGACAGCACAATCCACTAATCTCAAATTGTCATCCCTTAACTTGATCTACCGTGTAAGAGTTAACAGTAGCAATTTGACAGCACAATCCACTAATCTCATAGTGATTTGCTGAAATCATTATCATCATTCCAGTTCTGAATATCATCACAGGGACTCATCACATTCATCCTTATTGAGGATTCGCTCAGCTTATTACATTTCAACCAAATTTCAGGGATCAACATTTTTCAATCAGAATCCAAGTCAACTCATCAGTTCTTAAATAGAATTAAAAATCATATCAACCACATTCGAAATCATCATCTGGATCGCATTAATGCTTATAATTTTAAGTCTTAGATTTACTCGTATATATACTGCCGGTAAAGAGCTGCAGTTATACCCTCGGTATATACGGGTAGTCATGGTACTTGGAACTATAAGGTAAATACCATCATGTCTAGGCTTCAAGCAAGTCAGGGTTCCATATAATTGTGGTACTTCCATTTGAAGACCCAATTACTAATTTATGAATTTTTAGTTTGAATATCAAATTGTATGAATTATATCACACAATTACAACCTTTTTGTGCTTCTTGATAAATTTTTTTTGACATATTTGGCTTCTCAGTTGATCTTTATTAACCAATTTGCTCTAATACCAACTGTGAGATCCTTGTTCCCACCGAGCACCGGATTCGGGGTACTAGCAGCGGAAGTAGCACTTCTCACGTGGGACAGGGGTCCCACATTCGGGGCCTCGCCCACGGATATCCGGACAAGAGACTAATCCGTTGGTTTTTCTAAAACCGAACCCGAAAAAACTCCCCTTACCCGGAAAGCACGGGCGATTCCACCAGGATAACTTTTTACTCTAACATAGTCAAGATCATTACTGATCACGCTGATCCGACTGCACCTATAAAGATACTCGTTCGGATCAAGGAAGAAACTTGCACTTGGATCATTTGGGATCAACGCTTTTTCCCCATTAAGAGGCACAGCCGTTGATTCCTATCCATAGAACAATTACTATCCGGGATTTACTTTATCTATCGTAATAACAAAAATTGAGTCTCGATTTACGGATCCATCAGTCCAACCTAACCCCATCCGATCCCATGGGTTAGCCAATCGCCCAACCACCGTAGTGATGGGATCCAATTTGGAATTTGGTTAGGTTTTGTCCCGGGTACCAAGGAAAAGAGTTCCAAGGCCCCCTAGCTGGAAGTTCATGCAAACATAAAATTAGCCATACCACTTACACACCCAATATGAAATTGCCTTTTTCTTAGCATCAGCTAACTTTAAAATAATCTTTTAATGAAACCATAGTACCACTGATCACAATCTTCCAAATTATCCGGTTGATTCTTAATTTCCCATCGTTTCTTCATCAGAGTATCTATGGCATCATTGGCAACTAGAACGCTCTTACCACCTGTCCACTCAGGGGCCTTTTCAATAGTTCCTAGTCCATAATACTCGGCAATATAATCACTTATAAAAATCAAGATGGACTCTCGTTGAAGATCAGTAAGATCAACCGACAGATCCATATAAAGAGCCATGGACTCATCCATTGAAGACCAGCAAGGTCAATAATGTAAGATTCCTCCCCAACCTCTCAAATTGTCCAGCATATTCCTTGTAATCAATCCCTCTTCAGAAATATAAAGACCTTGTTTCTAACTGTTTTAACCTAGAGAGAGAAAATATTCTAGAGAGAGAATATTCAGATTTTGAATATTTTTGGATAGAAAAATATCTCATATAATTAAGATGAATTCCTCTGAAACAGAAATTCAAAAAGACTTTTCCAATGTGCAATTAGAATTAATTGGAAATAGGTATAAAGAACCTTAGTCTAAGGGTCTAGATTTTCAGAAATCTTTGGACTATGGTCCAATTAAGGTTCCTAGGGACCAATAGGATCAATCCATGTGTAGGGAAGAGATAAATCCAATTTTGTAAAAGAAGATATCCAAAAATGAGTAAATGCTCACATAAGATGAAGAGTTGAAAATGTACAAGGTTTATTAGTAAAAAACTATGAGCAATATTAAAAATATGAGATATTTTGGGTATAATGATTTCATTTTGACACATATGTAAGGAAGGGGAGTCCCTTCAATGCTCACATTAGATGAAGAGTTAAAAATGTACAAGGTTTAATAGTAAAAAACTATGAGTAATATAAAAATATGAGATATTTTGAGTGTAAGGATTCCATTTTTGACACATCAGTAAGGAAAAGGAGGGCCTTCAATGAGGTGCCTAAATCACATGCTTGAATGAGTTTTAAACTCATAAAAATTGAGATATTTCATCTCTCCTCTCTCCTCATTCAAGTCTAGTTCCAAAAAGTTAGCTTAACTGACCTAAAAATGGTCAAAAAGTGACCAAACTGACTTGGAAAATTCTAGAATCAGTTTGTTTGGTTAGGAGCTCAATTTTTCCTATAAATAGAAGCCTCCCCTTGTTGAAAAAAATATAGTGTTTAGTGCATTGTTACTCTACTCCACCTAAGCCAAGAACTGTCAATTCATTAATAATTCACTAGTTTTTGACACTTCCCTCTTTCTTCAATCCCCATTGGTGGCTCCATCAACATACTAAACCAATTGATTGGTTGGGGGCCTCTACCGTGAACAAAGAATCAAGCAAATCGTAAGAAGGTAAATGGTGAATTTTAAATTTTTTATAATTTCTCAATGTTTCTCTCTTCTCAACCCCTCTCAAGCTTGAGAAGCTTAATTGGTATGGTTTTTGAATGCTATTGAAGTTAATTGATGAATAGTAGTGAAGAGTTACATAATTTGATGAATGCTATTGAAGATAATTGATTAATGATAGTAAAGAATTACATAAATTTCCATTTATGTTTAATTCTAATGGGTTTTATGTAATTTCTCCCTCTCACTTAAGGAATGGTCATACTCATGACCCACTCTCAATCCAAATGAAGCTTTTCATAAAGCTTTTCCTTAATCTAAGATTAATCTATGCTTAAGAATAAATTAATGGTTTTTTTTAATCTATGCTTTTAGTTTATGTATTCCATGATTACTTTTGATTCAATCCATTAAGGGTTAATGATCCAATTAGGGATCATTCTAATCATTTCCTTAAAGATAAACCTTATCTTTTAAAATAATTGAGATTTATTAGTCATAGTAGCAGAGCTATGGCAAAATTTTATAAAAATTTACACATAAAATAACTTCATTCAAAGCATGAAAAGAGAACTTCCTACCATATTCTAGGAATTATCATCCTAGATTAATTGAAAGAATTTCATTGTAATCATGGAAAAATTAAAATTTTATATTATGCATAAAGGATAAATATTTTATTATAAAAGTGTTACTTTTAGCATAATTGAATTTTATGCATAAGAGGTATGCATAAAAGATAAATATTTTATTATAAAAGTGTTACTTTTAGCATAATTGAATTTTATGCATAAGAGGTATACATAAAAGATGAATATTTTATTATAAAAGTGTTACTTTTAGCATAATTGAATTTTATGCATAGAGGCATGCATAAAAGATGAATATTTTATTATAAAAGTGTTACTTTTAGCATATTGAATTTCATGCATAGAGGTATGAAAAAATTGATTATTTTATTGTAAAACTGTAAAGAAAGAAATGATTATTTTATTATAAAAATGTTATTTTTATCATATTGAATTTCGTGCATAAAAATGAAAGAAATAAATAAATTATTATTTTATTATAAAAATATTACAAAAAAATAATTATTTTATTGTAAAAGTACAATTGAAATTCTTGCATAGAGGTATGCATAAACGATGAGTTAAGATGTGTATGGGATGAGATAAGAAGTGTATGTGACGGAATAAAATACTTATGGGATGAGTTAAGATGTGATAAGATGTGTATGGGATGAGATAAGAAGTATATGTGATGGGATAAGATGTATATGAGATGAGTTAGGATGTGATAAGATGTATATGAGATGAGTTTAGATGTGATAAGATGAGTTAGGATGTGATAAGGGGTGTATGAGATGTGATAAGATGCATATGAGATAAGTTAGGATGTGATAAGAAGAGTTAAGATGTGATAAGATGTATATGGGATGAGATAAGAAGTGTATGTGATGAGATAAGATGAATATGAGTTGTGATAAGGTGAGAATGGATGTGATGAAAAAGCATAGATGAGAAGGCATATGGGGTTATATGAATGGGAATGTGGAAATGGATCTAGATGTGGATGTATGGATGTGAATGTAGATGTGGATGTGTATGTATGGATGTATGCATGTAGATGTGGATGTATGCATGTGGATGTGTATGTATGGATGTATGTATGTGGATGTGGATGTATGAATAAGGATGTGAAAATGGATGTATGCATGGATTTGTATGAAGAATAATGAAGGTGAATGTGTATGGGAAATAATGTGTCATTGATATGAATGAATGGATGAGAATGAGTACATATGAAGGGGATGTGGAATAAGTAATGTGGATTGAGGAGGGATAATGTAGAAAGACGGAGTTCGATATAGAAACTGTATTTTGTGACTGTTTGTAAATGACTGTTTTATGTCAAGAATGCTAGGGAAACATTTTGACTGTCTTATGGATTAAGGTCATGGTGACCTAACTGATAAAGTTGCAACTGCTGACGGAGAGTCAATGGATGACGTCTCGCGTAGCAAGGTCGACCGAGGTCTTGACCAGCCTCGGTTCGATTAAAATGGTGAGCTTCCGGTACGGTGAATGAGGGACCAAGGAAGCGGCCTATGAGTGAAGCGCTAGGTCACCTGCGAAGGATCCTAGAGGGTGCTAACCATACGGTGCTCGGGCTCTGGGTCGCCTAGGATACACATGCGTGCGTCGGGAAAGATATTGGAACAAGGAGTAAGAGTTGTTTTATGAAATCGGGCATGGATCTGGTTGATTGACCTTGCTGGTCTTCAATGGATGAGTCCATGGCTCTTTATATGGATCTGTTGGTTGATCTTGCTGATCTTCAACGAGAGTCCATCTTGATTTTTATAAGTGATTGTATTGCCGAGTATTATGGGCTAGGAACTATTGAAAAGGCCCCTGAGTGGATAGGTGGTGAGAACATTCTAGTTGCCAATGATGCCATAGATACTCTGATGAAGGAACGATGGGAAATTAAGAATGAACCGGATAATTTGGAAGATTGTGATCAGTGGTACTATGGTTTCATTAAAGGATTGTTTTAAAGTTAGCTGATGCTAAGAAAAAGGCAATTTCATATCGGGAGTGGTGTGGCTAATTTTATGTTTGCATGAACTTCCGGCTAGGGGGCCTTGGAACTCTTTTCCTTGGTACCCGGGACAAAACCTAACCAAATTCCAAATTGGATCCCATCACTACAGTGGTTGGGCGGTTGGCTAACCCATGGGATCGGATGGGGTTAGGTTGGACTGATGGATCCATAAATTGGATCCCATCACTACAGTGGTTGGACGGTTGGCTAACCCATGGGATCGGATGGGGTTAGGCTGGACTGATGGATCCGTAAATCGAGACTCAACTTTTGTTATTGCGATAGATAAAGTAAATCCCGGATAGTAATTGTTCTATGGATAGGAATCAACGACTGTGCCTCTTGATGGGGAAAAATGCGTTGATCCCAAATGATCCAAGTGCAAGTTTCTTCCTTGATCCGAACGAGTATCTTTATAGGTGCAGTCGGATCAGCGTGATCAGTTATGATCTTGATTACGTTAGAGTAAAAAACTATCCTGGTGGAATCGCCCGTGATTTCTGAGTAAGGGGAGTTTTTTCGGGTTCAGTTTTGGAAAAACCGACGGAATAGTCTCTTGTCCGGATATCCGTGGGCGAGGCCCCGAATGTGGGACCCCTGTCCCACGCGAGAAGTGCTACTTCCGCTGCTAGTACCCCGAATCTGGTGCTCGGTGGGAACAGGGATCTCACAGCCTTTTTAGCAGACATGGCTATCTTTCACACACGCACATACACCTACATCACTATAAGTTTGTGTGTCTAGGTGGGTGGGTGGGTGTGTGTGTGTGTGTGTAAAAGATAGCCATTCGAAGCTATAAGAATATTCTAAAGCAGCTCATGCACCCCTATGTGAACCAAATGGGTATCAAGAGGAAAGTGTAACATTTACTTCCTTTTTACTCTTCCCTGACATTCCAAAACTTAAGTTTTGAAAGTGATTTATTTAATTCAAAGTTCACATTTGTTTGGATGCATGCATGTATACATGTGTGTGTGTGTGTGTGTGTTGCCCGTGTTCCGTGCCGTCAATTCCACAATCACATCATAAATGCAATGTTGGGTATAGACATGAGGTATAGGGACTTTATGACAAGCTTCCAAATGTTCTTAAATGAAAGAATAGAACTTTTACATCTTGAAATTTAGTTTTTATTTATTTTATACACATTTTCTAGAGAGAGAAATTAGAAATTTGTGAATTTCTTACAAGGCCCTACAAATGACCTCCAAAATGTCCTAATGACAACGAACCAAAGTTTTTATGTTCAAGTTATGGCCTCCCCACCAAAAAGTAACCTTAAAAGTTCAAAACGGAAGCCTCACCCTCATTGGTCCTTATGGAATATTCCCTAGAATCTCAAAGAGCTTAAAAGGCCCAAAAGTGAGTCCAAATTTTCCCTAATGCGAATACAAAAATATCTAAGATGAGGCAACAGAGAAAGATTGCAGGGCAATGTCTTTGATGATGCAAATAAAGCCAGTGGACAGATATAACAGAGTGGGTCTCAACAGGATTGCAAAAGTACATGAAGGGCAAGAGGAAGATTGGGCATACTATCTACATAAGGAGATGGAGAATTACTTGAAAGCCCACCAATCAAAGATATGTAACCTATACCTCCTCACACAGGTTCTCAATCATGTAGAAAAAAGGCCTCTCAAGGAGCCCAAACCAAAGGAGCAAATGCAGCTGACACTATTACCCGACCAACCCAAAGTAAGGGCAAGCTATCATAAAGATCATAAAGAAAATCAAGAAAGAGCGCAAGAAGAAAACAGATAAGAAGATGAGGGGAGTACTTATAGATGTTTGCTGAGTCACAAAGACTAGAGGAGAAAGTGGCCACAGAAATCCGCACTTACAAGAGGCACTTCAAGAGAATATTCTCAGCCATACCATACGGGAACCCTGGCAATAAATCACTCCTCCAACCAAGCCTAGCACAACTCATATTTATAGACCTCTTACTCTCAAGGATTCAAGTCTGGCACACATGCCAATAGAGACAACTCCAGAACAAGCAACGCTAATGCAAGATGAGGAAAGACAAGAAATGGAGGCGGCCACAGCCCCAGCACAGGAACCAAAGGCCCGCATGAAAGCAAGTAAAAGACAAAGAACTCCAAAGCCCTCAAGTCCAAGCAAGAGGAGAAGATTGGAAGATGAAGAAAGACTGCCCCAGCTGGCCTACGTGCAAAACATGGACTATCAGTAATTCTTATAGGAGATCATGGACGAGCTTGACAAGCTACTCAACCAACCGCAGACTGGGTTGGAGGCCAAATCTAGCACAGATGCAATGTGGGAGCAAGAGAAAAAGGTTTGGCAGTGCCACCTCCTGACAACACATATGCTCCACGACCGTAACACCGCTCTGTGGAAGCAGCTAAAAGATGCATCTACACAAGTACAGAGGTTAAAGGCCAACTTGGAAGAAGCAGCTGAGGAGGCGACCCACAAAAATGTCATCATGAAGAGTTTGAAAGCTACAGAGGAATAGGAGAAAAGGTACAACACCCTAGAGAATAATAACATGGTCTTAAGCTAAACAATACTACAAAGGATCAAGGAGAATGTTGAGCTCAATGCCAAACTGGAACAAGCGAAGGACCAGCTCCAGAAAGAAGTCACCCACACAAAGGAAATCACGAAACTTCATGGTGCACAACAAGTATCGGAGTTCCAAGCCAATGCCAGGGCCAAGGAAGAAGCATTGCAATACCAAATCCATGCAGCTAACAACACAGCTCAAAGCAAAGGAGGAGAGGGCAAACCATCTACAACATGAAAGGGAACAAACCAACAAGGCTCATGCAGAGAAGATTAGAGCTCTTAATGAAACAATAAGTGCAAGCCAGGCAAAAGCACACACAGAAAAGAGATGGCACACCAAGAGATAGTGGCACTGCTTACACAACAACTTCAAGACACTTAGAGGCTAGTGGCCCAAAGACTCCAAGAGATTAACAAAGATCAGGAAAGGGAAGCAACCGCTCAGTGGGCCTAGGAAGCTGCAACAAGATGATTTGAAGATTTAGATGCTACAAGGATGGTCAGAGAAATATCAATTTCAAACCTCCTTAGCAACACCGACTCCCACCTACAAGATCGTGAGTGTCAGCTGGCAATCCAAGAAAGAAGTCAAAGGCCGGAACCTAGCGATGATCTCCATCTCCTCCTTGAGCGCACCTCCGAAGTTGGGTCGACTCTTCCAATAACTCATCAAGCCCCTCCTCAAACTCTTTCCTTTTTTTGTCTACACTAACACTCTCTCTACTTCAATATGATATAAACCTAGCTAAAGATATAGGGCTAGGAGAACTAACATTAATCAAACAAAATAGTAAAAGAGATGCTGATCCTACTATAGTCATGGGAATTTTTAGGGGAGACTTAGTATTAACTAATCCCCAAGACATCTTTTTCTACCTTCTACTACATCATATTGTGCTAAACCTTCATTGTTGGTGTCACGTTCTCCAAAACTCAAAAATTTTGGACAACAGTGTTGAAAAATTAGACCTGTTTGTCCCAGATAACATTCAAGAGACGCCTGCCAACTATGAGGTAGTAGCACATTGTTACCAATGGGTTATATTCATGGGTGGCTAGAAGAATATAATAGTCACTAACATCTAAATCTATGTGATGGGGAGAAAACCTGAATTAGGGTTTAGAGTTCATTCATGGGAGACATACACAGAGAAGCAAGGGAGAGAGAGAGAGAGAGTTGTGGGGATAAGTCAACTCATGAAAAGCATGAGTGTGTGACTCCCCTATCACACATGTATATTGCACTAGTACACATAGTGCACTTAGTACATTAAAAGTACTAAGTGTACTATGTACTATAACTTATGGGCTTGTACACACTATAAGGGTGGGCATAACGCCTTTACCCCAACAACCTCCCACTTAAAGGCAAAGTGCCCTTAAGGAAAGGAAAAGAAAAAATCAGCATGTACATGATAATATACAAGGCCATATCAAGGCTGAAAATGGCCTCATCCAATGCCCATCAAGTGTCTGCAATGAGCAAACCGCTCCGGAGGCAAACTCTTCGTCAACAGATCAGCCGGGTTGTCATCCGTATGAATCTTAACAAGCTGAATTTGCTTGTTCTCTATCACCTCTCTGATGAAGTGATACTTCACATCCACATGCTTCGTCTTTGCATGAAAAACAGGGTTCTTTGCCAACTGAATGGCACTCTGACTGTCACAATGCAACAATGGAATATCCCCTGTATAACCCAAATCAACCACTAACCGAGATAGCCATAATGCCTCCTTGCAAGCCTCTGTGGCTGCAATATACTCGGCCTCTGTAGTAGATAAGGCTGTGCACTTCTGCATCCTGGATATCCATGACACAGCACCTCCTGTGAATGTAAAGACATAACCGGTAGTAGACTTCCGGTTATCTGGATGACCGGCATAATCCGAATCCGTGTAACCATGCACTAATGCATCCTGTTTGCCAAAGCAAATGCACAAATCCTGTGTGCCCTTCAGGTATCTCATGACACCTTTCACTGCTTCCCAATGCTTCTTGCCAGGGTTGGCCATGTATCTAGAAACCACTCCCACTGCAAATGCAATGTCTGGCCTAGTAGCAACCATGGCATACATGAGACTGCCACAAGCTGAAGCATACGGAATCTTGGCCATATCAGCCCTGTCACTATCCGACTGTGGGCTGTCCATAGCACTGAGTTTCACATATGGAGGCAAAGGAGTACTAGCTTTCTTCCCCCCGTCCATATTGAACCTCTGCAAGACCTTGCCAATGTAGTCCTTCTGAGACAAATACAACACATGCTGATTTCTGTCCCGAAGTATCCGCATGCCCAAGATGTGATTTGCATCACCCAAATCCTTCATATCAAAGGTTTCATGCAGCCTCTTCTTCAAAGCATCCATCTCTTTACGAGATTTCCCGGCAATCAACATATCATCAACATACAAAATGAGAATCAAGAGATTGCCATCCAAAGCTTTCTTGGTGTACAAGCAGTGATCTATGTCACTTCTCCTGAATTTCTGAGATTTCATGAATGTATCAAATTTATGATACCATTCTCTTGGTGCCTGTTTGAGCCCATAAAGACTCTTTTTCAGCTTGCATACAAGCTTCTCCTTTCCACTTACTGCATAACCCTCTGGCTGCTGCATATATATCTCCTCATGGAGATCACCATGAAGAAAAGCAGTCTTCACATCCATCTGAATCAAGTCCAGATCATCATGCGCAACCAAAGCCAACACAGCTCTAAGTGTGGTCATTTTGACCACTGGAGAGAAGATCTCATCAAAGTCCACACCATATTCCTGCTTGAAGCCCTTAGCCACTAACCTGGCTTTGTATCTTGGCTTAGCATCTGATGCAACTTTGAGCCTGTATACCCACTTGCATGGCAAAACCTTCTTGCCTGCAGGCAAAGGCACTAACTTCCAAGTTCCATTTTTGTGCAGAGAATCCATCTCTGACTTCATGGCACGCTCCCATAGAGCCTTGTCTGCCCTCTGTAAAGCCTCTTTGTAACATGAGGGCTCCCCACAGTCAGTAAGCATCAAATAGTCAACCCCTGGAACAAACCTGTCAGGGGCTCTGGAGGGTCTAGTGGACCTCCGTACCCAATGACCATCATTTGCAGGTTGCTGTCCAGCCTGCATATCACCCATTGGTGGCTCCTGTTCCATGCCATAAGGCTGAAAAATCATGCCCGGTATCTCCTCTAACTGTGGTATATCCATAGGGATATCTTCTGCCATCTCTGGCTGTCCATTTGGACCATTTTCAGCACCATTTAAGGGCTGGTTTTCCTGCTGTAATGGCTGATTTACAGCCCTTTGTTGTTGTCCATGATGTCCATCATCATCAAAGATGACTCTGCTAGGCTCCTGTTGCCTTGCAGGCTCCTTATACATGCATGTTTCATCAAAAATGACATCATTGCTGCGTATGATCTTTCTATTTATGGGATCCCAAAGTCTATACCCCATTTCACCTCTGTCACCATATCCTAGGAATATGCATTTATGAGACTTAGGATCAAGTTTGGTGCGCATTTCCCTGCGTATGTGCACGTACGCAACGCAACCAAACACTCTCAAGTGCTTGTATGACGGAGGCTTCCCTATCCATACTTCCTCTGGCACTTTCCCACCAAGCCTCGTGTTAGGTGACCTGTTTATAAGGTGAACGGCTGTCATAACAGCTTCAGCCCAAAAACCATGAGGTAATGCAGCATGTGACAACATAGAACGGACCTTCTCCTGTATGGTCCTGTTCATCCTCTCTGCTGTCCCGTTTTGTGGAGGATCATAAGGAGTAGAGAGCTCCCTCTTGATGCCTTTAGCATCACAAAAGTCCTGAAACTGTTTGGACGTATACTCTCCACCATTGTCGGAACGCAAAGCCTTCAGTGTTTTGCCAGTTTGATTCTCAACAAGAGCAACAAACTTCTCAAACACTGAGAATGTATCACTCTTCAAACGAAGAGGATAAACCCACACCTTGCGTGTGGCATCATCAATAAAAGACACAAAATATTTTGCCCCTCCCAAAGAAAGCTGAGGCATCTCACATACATCTGTATGCACAAGCTCTAACTGAGCATCTTTCTGTCCAAGAGCTTTCTTGTGGGGGCACTGTAGTTGCCTACCATATATACAATGCTCACAAAACTGAAAACTTGAAAACTTTAGAGAAGGCAAGTAACCCAAACGAGACAATTGCTCCATTCCCTTGACACTCATGTGTCCCAACCGGCTATGCCACATAGAAATTTCCGGCAGCTCGGTTGCATTTACATTAGCATGGTGACAAACACCTGCATGCATGAAATAAAGAGTGTCCACCTTAGAGCCTCTGGCAACAACCAGTGAGCCCTTACTAATCTTCCACTTTCCACTACCAAATGTGGTAACATAATCAGCATCATCAAGCTGTCCAGTAGAAAGCAGATTCTTCTTGATCTCAGGTACATGCCTGACATCATGGAGCATAAGCTGTGAGCCATCTGAAAATACAAGCCTTACATCACCTCTGCCAAGTATCTTGCATGCATGGTTATCACCCAAATAAACCACTCCTTCATTGCCAGCAGTGTACCTGACAAACAAGTCTCTGCAACCTGTGACATGAAAGGAGGCACCTGAATCAATGATCCATGAGTGCATACCATGACCACCTGTAAGAAGTGAATGGGCATCAAGTGAAGACGTAAAGAGGACCTCATCCTCACTGCCACCTGCATGTGACACATTGATTTCTTCGATCTTGACTCCACTTTTGCCCTTTGGCTTTACATCTTTGGCTTCATCCTTCTCTTTGTCTTTGCCTTTTCCCTTTTCCTTTTGATCATTTTTCCATTTGTAGCATTGCTTTTTGATGTGTCCCTTCTTGCCACAATAATGGCATTCCAAATCCTTTTTGGAGCGAGACTTGCTCCTTCCCCTTTCTTGGCTTTTACCCCTTTGCTGGGATCTCCCACGTGCATTCATTGCATTGGACTTTCCAACAGAGTTGTTCTTCCTGTTCATCTCTTCTTGAAGAAGAGCACCCTCAACATCTGCATATGACAGCATAGCATTCGAATTGCTAGTGGCTGTCCTGAATGTGTCCCAACTCTCTGGCAAAGTGCATAACAAAAAAGTGGCTTTGAACTCATCGTCCATTGCCAACTTTTGATTTATAACCTGGCTGACAATACCATTAAACTCATTGAGATGGGCTGTCATAGAAGCCCCTTCCTTCATCTGAAGACCTATGAGTTTCTTCAACCAATACACTTTGCTTGAGGCACTTTGTTGGGCATACAAGTCCTGCAATCTCTGCCACATTCCCCAAGCTGTCTTCTCTTCACGAATGCTGAAAAGTAATGAGTCTGACACAGACAACATGATAGTAGATCTTGCCAGCTCATCCATATCTTCCCACTCTTCAGCTGTAAGAGAAGCGGGCATCACACCCCTTTCTTTGATAGGCTTATGTTGCTTTTTCTGAAGCAACACATTGTAGCACTGGGTTTGCCAAATATCATAATTATGCGAGCCTTCAAGCTTCTTGATGTGAAGCAATGAAGAGCTCTCACCTGTGGTTGCCATAGCAAAATACAACCTGTAATGCCTGACTCCCTGCAAATGTGCAAACACTGCACCCAAGATGTGCAAACACTGCACCCAAAGCACACAAAGTGCTTACAAATGTTCTCCCAAGCTTTATCTCCCACTGCGGAAGCAAGAATGCAACTTTTCTCCCACTTTTTGTGATGAAAACACCAAAATCTGGTTGCTGCAGATTTTGGACAGCACCTTAAATGTCCTCTTTTGCCCTTCCAAAGTACTGTACAGCAGTACTAAGCGCTCACCAATGATGTACCAAACCTGTACCGGCAATTTCAGCAGCTGAATTTGAACCTTTTGATCACTCAAAACAGTGTACAGCCATGCCAAAACATGTACAAATCTGTACCAAATCTGTACCAGCAGGTACAGTAGCAATAAATGCTCTCCTGGCTGTCCAAATGAGTGAAAATCAGACTTTTACAGTCCTGTATACTGCATACAACAGTCCCGAACAGAAATTGGGCAAAAGCCCCTTGACTGCAAGCTGATTTTTGAGGATTCAAGGCATAAATGGCTTGCCTGCTGCTTTGCCAAGCTCAACAAGCATACGAACTTGAAAAGCCCCTTGATTTGAGATCAATTTCTGATCATGCATGGTACATTGGCGCACATGAAGGCATCCAGAGTGTTCAAGATGCTTCCCCCTGGCCACATATACATCAAATACATGAAAGCCCCTTGATTTACAGGCACATTGAGTGCTTGTAAGGCATCAGCACATTATCCACAGCATCAAATGCGATTGCCTGCATGCAAATCGACCAAATCGGCACAAAAGCCCCTTGATTTGCACTGCGATTTGCTGCAATTTTGCCCAAATGTGCGATTTTTCACATCATACAGCATGTATGAGTGCTTAATTGCACAATTACATCAAAAGCCCCAAATTTTGACAGTCAAACTTGGTCAAAATTGACCCAAAATTGTCAAATATGCATGGACAGTGTTACCACAAGACATATGCATCACCAATTGTCCAATTACATGAGAAGCCCCAAATTGCCACTGCAATGAGCTTCGATTGACGGTCAATTACCCAAAATTGGACTCAATTGATGCAATAATGCTTCAATTAACACCTTAATGCCTACAATTGTGACTGTCCGGTGCCAATACATGAAAAGCCCCAAAATTTCGGCTTCAATGTCTGCAAATTGGCTTTAATTGACAAAAGTCCCAATTGTTTTCCACCATTACCTGCGTAATCTGCACAATTGCATGGAAAACAAGAAAAAGCCCCAGAAAATGAAGCAAAATACCTCTTGAAATTTGCTGGCTGTGTGTCTGCAGATCTGATAAAGGGAGGCACTCCGGGAGCTCGTGGGCCTGCTGGGCAGCCACGTGGGCTGGGTGGGTGGCTGGCTGGGCAGCCCCGTTGGCTGGCTGCGTGGGCTGGCTGGGCAGCCCTGTGGGCTGCGTGGGCAGCCTGGGCAGCCCCCTTGAGCTGCCTGGGCAGCCTTCTTGGCTGCAACAGCAGGGCGACCAGCAAAAGGAAGGCGGCCAGCTGCAAAAGTGAGGCGACCAGCAGAAAGGGGGGCGACCAGCAGAGGAGAAGAGGGAGGGGAGCACCGGCGACCAAGCTCTTGCAGTTCTTCGCGACAGAGGTCGTCCCCAAGCTTTCTTCGCTATAGAATTGGAGTTCTTCGCGACAAAAGTAGTCCCCAAGGTCGAGGGAGATGAGAGGAGAACAGAAGAGCACCGCAGCCAAAACCCTAAGCAAGAGAACCAGGCTCTGATACCAGTTGATGGGGAGAAAACCTGAATTAGGGTTTAGAGTTCATTCATGGGAGACATACACAGAGAAGCAAGGGAGAGAGAGAGAGAGAGTTGTGGGGATAAGTCAACTCATGAAAAGCATGAGTGTGTGACTCCCCTATCACACATGTATATTGCACTAGTACACATAGTGCACTTAGTACATTAAAAGTACTAAGTGTACTATGTACTATAACTTATGGGCTTGTACACACTATAAGGGTGGGCATAACGCCTTTACCCCAACACTATGTGAGTACACTCTATATTATCCTGTTGTTATTCTAAAACTCTACACTAATATCTACAAACATTTAGAAGCCATGCTAACTAATGTGCACTACAATTTATCAAAAGATTTATATTCCTTGCCAAGACCACGCAAGGTAATGTCTACCAAATCATCATCAGCATGGGGGCATTGATTGTTGCCAAAGCATCTGCATACTTCTTTATCTCTTGTACATAATCATGGATGCTCCTTCCATTCCGTTTCACATTATGAATCTGTTGTCGCAATTGAGACTTGCGAGCACTAGTGTCTGTATCAAACAGCTTTACCAATGCATCCCATGCATCCTTGGGATTCTAAGCATCATGTATGTGTATGAGTATGGCATCTGAAATACATATACATTGATTGTTGCCAAAGCATCTGCATACTTCTTTATCTCTTGTACATAATCATGGATGCTCCTTCTATTCCGTTTCACATTATGAATCTGTTGTCGCAATTGAGACTTGCGAGCACTAGTGTCTGTATCAAACAGCTTTACCAATGCATCCCATGCATCCTTGGGATTCTAAGCATCATGTATGTGTATGAGTATGGCATCCAAAATACATATAGACAGATAATGCAACACTTTGTATGCTCTTTTTGACCATTGCTTTATGAGCTATAACCTGCTGCTATGTAGGTTGTTGGGGTAGTTCCTGCTCTGGCTCAACACCTGTAATGAGATTCCAAAACCTTTTCCCTTCAGAAAACGTTTGATCCTGCACTTCCATGCCTGGAAGTTCTTCCTATCCAGCTTTTCACCCACAATTTATATTGGATTATTTGACATATTTGCTCAATGAAATGCACCTTCTGCACACATCCAAATCTGTAAACAAGCCTTCCTAAACTCAACCACACTCCAATGAGTGTTCCAGATGCTCCAAAGTAGTCAACAAACTCCAATTTTGATGTAGAAAATCAAACTGTATGCATAAAAAATGAACTAGTTTACGCAGTCCAAGATACCCTATTTTGACGCGCTTTCCAAGGCTCCAAATTGCAATGTAGTGGTTCAATCAAGTGTGCATAACTTGCATTGACACCTAAACAAGCTCAATGTTGAATATCAACACTATCCAAGATGTGTACATACCAATTTTGTCAAACCCCCTTGTCTGTTTTGGGAAAAACCAGTAGTAAAATGGCTCTAATTTCTTCAATCCTTGTCCAAATTAAGAGACCAGGCATTCATTAACTGAGCAGTGATGTCCACTAACTCCATGTAAAAGGAATTAGACCAATTGTTTAAGACAAGAGAGTAATTAGTCGATTAATCACACTCTGTTTCACTGCACACAGTAGATAGCCTGTTTAATCAGCTCATTTCCAGCTCCATAGATCATAATTGCTCCAACCAATCATGTAGACTCCTCCTTGGGTGTATGTATCAACCAATTGCTAAGGAAATTTCGGAATTAATCAAGCATAAGAGTTGATTTTGGGCCTCCACCTATCAACAAATAATTGAAAAAACTGCTCTGTTTCTCTATATGGGCTGTGCCGCCTACTGTAGAGGAGATTTGAGCTAATTTTAATGTCAATTGATCACATGTGTAGATGCCTAACACTCCAAGGCATGTGCGTAACCCATCAATGGTCTGATTTTTACCAAAAACTTGGTTTAATTTCATCAAAAATTGACCTCTTTTTCTCTGTTTTGTGAGAGCTCAAAAACCAGTAATTTTCCACTCATTCAAATGCATCATATTTGCTCCAAAATTAGTGTAGGGCTTGTACATGAGTTGCCAATACATTCATCCTTGTCACATACATGTTTCTTTGCCAGATTTGCATCTATTTCACCATACATCACCGCTTCCAAGCTCCAATGGAAAGCTTGCAAAAAACCAGAATTTTCCTTTGCTTTGGGTAACCCTAATTTGCTTTGTTTGTGCCTGAATCACTTTGTAAGATTCCCCCTTTTGATGTCTAGTATCTTCCCCTGTAATCAATCCCTCTTCAGAAATATAAAGACCTTGTTTCTAACTGTTTTAACCTAGAGAGAGAAAATATTCTAGAGAGAGAATATTCAGATTTTTAATATTTTTGGATAGAAAATTATCTCATCTTATTAAAATAAGTTCCCCTGAAACAGAAATTCAAAAAGAACTTTTCAATGTGGAATTAGAATTTATTGAAAATGGGTATAAAGGGCCTTACTCTAAGGGTCTAGATTTTCAGAATTTTTGGATTATGGTCCAATTAAGGTTCCTATGGGCCAATAGTATCAATCCATGTGTAGGGAGGAGATAAATCCAATTTGTAAAAGAAGATACCCAAAAATGAGTAAATGCTCACATAAGATGAAGAGTTGAAAAATGTACAAGGTTTATTAGTAAAAAAAACTATGAGCAATATTAAAAATATGAGATATTTTGGGTATCCAAAAATGAGTAAATGCTCACATAAGATGAAGAGTTGAAAATGTACAAGGTTTATTAGTAAAAAACTATGAGCAATATTAAAATGATTCCATTATGACACATATGTAAGGAAGGGGAGTTCTTTAAAGGAGGTGCATATTTCACATAAGATGAAGAGTTGAAAATGTACAAGGTTTATTAGTAAAAAACTATGAGCAATATTAAAAATATGAGATATTTTGGGTATAATGATTCCATTATGACACATATGTAAGGAAGGGTAGTTCTTTAAAGGAGGTGCATATTTCACATGCTTGAATGAGTTTTAAACTCATAAAAATTGAGATATTTCATCTCTCCTCTCTCCTCATTCAAGTCTAGTTCCAAAAAGTTAGCTTAACTGACCTAAAAATGGTCAAAAATTGACCAAACTGATTTGGAAAATTCTAGAATCAGTTTGTTTGATTAGGAGCTTAATTTTTCCTATAAATAGAAGCCTCCCCCTTGTTGAAAAATAGATAGTGTTTATGCATCGTTACTCTACTCCACTTAAGCCAAGAACTGTGAATTCATTTAATAATTCACTAGTTTTTGGAGCTTCCCTCTTTCTTCAATCCCCATTAGTGGCTCCATCAACATACTTAACCAATTGATTGGTTGGGGGCCTCTACCGTGAACAAAGAATCAAGCAATTTATAAGGTAATTAGTGAATATTGATCTTTTCTACAATTTCTCAATGTTTCTCTCTTCTCAACCCCTCTCAAGCTTGAGAAGCTTAATTGGTATGGTTTTTTTAAATGCTATTGAAGTTAATTGGTGAATAGTAGTGAAGAGTTACATAATTTAATAAATGCTATTAAAGCTAATTTCCATTTATGTTTAAATTCTAATGGTTTTTATGTAATTTCTTTCTCTCACTCAAGAAATGGTCATACTCATGACCCATTCTCAATCCAAATGAAGCTTTTCATAAAGCTTTTCCTTAATTCTAGATTAAGCTATGCTTGAGGCCAAATTAATGGCTTTTTTCTATGCTTTTAGTTTATGCATATTGATGATTCAATCCATTATGGATTGATGATCCAATTAGAGACCATTCTAATTATTTCCTTAATGATAAGCTTTATCCCTTAGAAAAATTGAGATTTATCAGTCATAGCAGCGGAGCTATGGCAAAATTTTTATAAAAATTACGCATAAAATAATTTCATTCAAAGCATAAAAAGAGGACTTCCTACCATATTCTAGGAATTATCATCCTAGATTAATTGAAAGAATTTCATTATAATCATGGAGAAATTGAATTTTTATATTATGCATAAAGAATAAGTTTTTATATCAAAAGTGTTACTTTTATCATTTTTATTTACATGCATAGAAGTATGCATAATGGATAAATTTTTATATCAAAAGTGTTATTTTTATCATTTTTATTTACATGCATAGAAGTATGCATAATGGATAAATTTTTATATCAAAAGTGTTACTTTTATCATTTTTATTTACATGCATAGAAGTATGCATAATGGATAAATTTTTATATCAAAAGTGTTACTTTTATCATTTTTATTTTCATGCATAGAAGTACGCATAATGGATAAATTTTTATATCAAAAGTGTTACTTTTATCATTTTTATTTTCATGCATAGAAGTATGCATAATGGATAAATTTTTATATCAAAAGTGTTACTTTTAGCATATTGAATTTCATGCATAGGGATATGAAAAAAAATGATTATTTTATTGTAAAAATGTTTTTTTAAATGATTATTTTATTGTAAAAGTGTTACTTTTATCACATTTGAAATTCTTGCATAGAGGTATGCATAAAAGATGATTATTATATTGTAAAAATGTTACTTTTATCATAATTGGATTTCATGCATAGAGTTATGCATAAAGATATTTTTATACTAAAAGTGTGATTTTCATCATAAATAGATTTTATGCATAAATTAGATGCATAAGAGAAATTCTTTTATTCTAAAAGTGTAATTCCTATTAAATTGAATTTATGCATAAGAAGATGCATAAAAGATTGATTTTAATTCAAAAGTGTCATTCTCATCTAAATTGAATTTATGCATACGAAGATGCATAAAAGATTGATTTTAATTCAAAAGTGTCATTCTCATCTAAATTGAATTTATGCATAAGAAGATGCATAAAAGATTGATTTTAATTCAAAAGTGTCATTCTCATCTAAAATGAATTTATGCATAGGAAGATGCATAAAAGAATGAATTTTAATTCAAAGTGTCATTCTCATTTAAAATGAATTTATGCATAGGAAGATGCATAAAAGATTGATTTTTATTTCGAAAGTGTTAGTATCCTTAAATGAAATTTATGCATAATTAGATGCATAAAGAAATTTTATATCAAATATAAGAATTTCCTTATATTCTATAAATAGATATGGGAAGGGATAGGATGCGATAAGAGATGTATGTATGTGGATGTGTGGATGTGGAGATGGGAGTGTGGATGTATGAATGTGAAAATGGATGTATGCATGAAGATGAGTGTGGATGTATGAATGTGAAAATGGATGTATGCATGAAGATGTATATGCATAGATGTGAATGTGGATGTGGATGTGGCTGTATAGATGTGAATGTGGAATGTGGATGTGGATGTATGTATGTATGTGGATATAGATGTGGATGTATAGATGTGAATGGGAATGTGGATGTGGATGTATGTGAATGTGGATGTAGATGTGGATGTATGTATGTATGTGGATGTGGATGTATGAATGAGGATGTGATAGTGGATGTATGCATGTGGATGTATGGATGTGGATGTGGATGTATGGATGTGGATATGGATGTGTATGTAGGAATGTGGATATGGGATGTGGATGTATAAATGAGGATGTGAAAATGGAGGTAAGCATGTTATGGATGTGAATGTGGATGTGGATGTGGATGTGGATGTAGATGTGGATGTATGGATATGAATATATGATATGTGATGTGAAGGAATCTGAAGTGAAGAGATGGAAAATGATGTGATTGGATGAGTACACATATAAATGGAAATTGGAATAAGTAATGTGGATTATATGAGGGATAATGTGGAAAAATGAGAGTTAATATAGAAATTGTATTTGTAAACTGTTTGTAAATGCTGTTTGTAAATGGCTGTTTTATGTCAAGAATGCTGGGAAAGCATTTTGACCGTCTTGTGATTAAGGTCGTGGAGACCTAACTGATAAAGTTGCAACTGCTGACGGAGAGTCAATGGAGGACGTCTCGCGTAGCAAGGTCGGCCGAGGTCTTGACCAGCCTCGGTTCGATTAAAATGGTGAGCTTCCGGTACGGTGGATGAGGGACCAAGGAAGCGGCCTATGAGTGAAGCGCTAGGTCACCTGCGAAGGATCCTAGAGGGTGCTGACCATACGGTGCTCGGGCTCTGGGTCGCCCAGGATACCCACGCGTGCGTCGAGGAAGATATTGGAACAAGGAGTAAGAGTTGTTTTGTGAAAACGGGCATGGATCTGGTTGATTGACCTTGCTGGTCTTCAATGGATGAGTCCATGGCTCTTTATATGGATCTGTTGGTTGATCTTGCTGATCTTCAACGAGAGTCCATCTTGATTTTTATAAGTGATTATATTGCCGAGTAATATGGGCTAGGAACTATTGAAAAGGCCCCTGTGTGGACAGGTGGTGAGCGTTCTAGTTGCCAATGATGCCATAGATACTCTGATGAAGGAATGATGGGAATCAACTGGATAAATTGGAAGATTGTGATTAGTGGTACTATGGTTTCATTAAAGGATTATTTTAAAGTTAGCTGATGCTAAGAAAAGGGCAATTTTCATATTGGGTGTGTAAGTGGTGTGGCTAGTTTTATGTTTGCATGAACTTCCGGCTAGGGGGCCTTGGAGCTCTTTTCCTTGGTACTCGGGACAAAACCTAACCAAATTCCTAATTGGATCCCATCACTACAGTGGTTGGGCGGTTGGCTAACCCATGGGATCGGATGGGGTTAGGCTGGACTGATGGATCCGTAAATCGAGATTTAAATTCTATTATTACGATAGATGAAGTAAATCTCGGATAGTAAATTGTTCTATGGATAGGAATCAACGGCTGTGCCTCTTGATGGGAAAAAAAGCGTTGATCCCAATGATCCAAGTGCAAGTTTCTTCCTTGATCTGACCAAGTATCGTTAGAGGTGCAGTCGGATCGGTTTGATCAGTAATGATCTTGACTACGTTAGAGTAAAGAGTTATCCTGGTGGAATCGCCCATGCTTTCCGGGTAAGGGAAATTTTTTCGGGTTCGGTTTTTGAAAAACCGACGAATTAGTCTCTTGTCCGGATATCCGTGGTGGACGAGGCCCTGAGTGTGGATCCCTGCCCCGCGCATGAAGTGCTACTTTCGCTGCTAGTACCCCGAATCTGTTGCACGGTGGGAACAGGGATCTCACAATTGGTATCAGAGCATTTGGCTAATAAAGATCAACTGAGAAACCAAATATGTCAAAAATTTATCAAGAAACACAAAAAGGTTGTAATTGTGTGATATAATTCATACAATTTGATATTCAAACTGAAATTCGTAATTTGGTAATTGGGTCTTCAGATGGAAATACCGCAATTATATAGAATCCCTGACTTGCTTGAGGCCTAGACATGATGGTATTTACCTTATAATTCCAAGGGCCGTGACTACCGTATATACCGAGAGTATAACTGCAGCTCTTTACTGACAGTATATACGAGTAAATCTAAGACTTGAAATTATAAGCGTTAATGCTATCCAGAGGATGATTTCGAATGTGGTTGATATGATTTTTAATTCTATTTGAGAATTGATGAATTGATTTAGATTCTGATTGAAAATTCTGATTGAAAAATGATGATTTCTGAAATTTAGTTGAAATATAATGAAACCACAATGAGGAGGAATGGGACGAGTCCCTGTAATGATAAATGATGATAATGATTTCAGCAAATCACTATGAGATTAGTGGATTGTGCTGTCAAAGTGCTACTGTTAACACTTGACTCGGTATATCAAGTTAAGGGATGACAAATTGAAAACTTGCTTGACTGAAATTCCCATGGAGGAATGTTCAGAAAGAAAAATTTTCGATCTGATGGACCATTATCGTGTTAAAGATATGAATGATATGATCTGAAATGAATTGTTATTTAATGATGAGTTCTATATAAGGGATATTTATCCCCGTATTCTGTTGGGTTGACCAGAATATAAGGAGCCCTAGAATAAATTGGATCTTAAAAAAAAAAGAGTTGTCCTCTACTTGGCGAGATGAGGACATCTCGCACTTTTTTAAGTGGGGTAGAATGTAAGATTTCTCCCCAGTCTTCGAGGTATACAAGAGTAAGAATCTCCCTTTTTTATCTTATAATTATTCCCTCTCAAAAATAAAAGAAAGATTCTGTTTAAAAAAAGGAAGACCCTTTCCCTAGAATACTTCTCAGGAGTCACGCTGTTGTAAGGATTCACAACAATGAGTTCAGAAGTGAAAATCGGTGTTTTGGATACTAAGGTTTTGGTTTTCATTCGAGTACGGCCCAAAAGAAGTTCTTTATCTCTTGGGGAGTATAAGAACTTATCCCCCAGATATTGTGAGCCTTATATCTGAATTCAATGAAAGTAGATGACTTAGCCTACAAGCTTCTTTTACCTCCTCATCTCAAAGTTTTTAATGTATTTCATAGAAATATGTGCCAAACCCAAATCATGGAAAGACGGTAAAACTTCAGTGGCAAGATACCGTTGGCTTCTAGGTTACGCTAACTCCTTCCTTTATATAAGTCGTAACTTTTACCTGTCGTGCACAGTAATCTTACTTCCATCGATCTCCCTTCTTCTTAATCTCCTTCATGGCTTGGCAACAGGAATTAGTTTTATCCATGATGATTTCTCACCTTCAAGACGCAAGTGAGTCTATGAAGAAAGATTTTATTGAACAGTATGAGCGCTCACTTTTTCCTCACTTGGGAACGTCTGTAGCTCAGACCAAATGGCGGACCTATCAAGACATAACTAGGGTAACACCCTGGGGTCAGTAGCACTTTCGTAACAATGTCCGCTTGGCCATGGTTATCGAAGCCTTGGGTTTGGGTCCCCGATACTATTGCGTCATGAGATCAAGACATCTTGGGTTTTCTGAGCGGGTCTTCTTACTAGCATGTTTTCTTCCTCATGAGAAGATATGCCTTTACCCCGTTTTTGGCTTACCTCTCAGAGGTCCTTTTGTTAGATCACCTCATACCACTGAGATAGGTGCAGCAATAACCAACAGAATTATTCCCATAGATGAGTTACCTTATACATGCGCAGCTTGTGAGTGCTGCTTTTGTGATCATATGATGGACGGGCTTATGGAAGTGTAAAGAGTTCTTCTATCTTTACTGTATAAGTTTCGAGAATGAATAAAGTTTAAATCTTGTTCTTATCTTGAATCTTGCTCTCTTTGTGACTTTTTCTTGGTGGTTAATCCTGATTTAAATTTTTCTCTAAGTCTCATAATTCGTGCATCTTGCGAAATTATCCTAGTTTGCGAGATGAGGACATCTCGCGTTTTTTAAGTGGGGTAGAATGTAAGATTCCCCCTTTTGATGTCTAGTATCTTCCCCTGTAATCAATCCCTCTTCAGAAATATAAAGACCTTGTTTCTAACTGTTTTAACCTAGAGAGAGAAAATATTCTAGAGAGAGAATATTTAGATTTTTAATATTTTTGGATAGACAATTATCTCATCTTATTAAAATAAGTTCCCCTGAAACAGAAATTCAAAAAGAACTTTTCAATGTGCAATTAGAATTTATTGGAAATGGGTATAAAGGGCCTTACTCTAAGGGTCTAGATTTTCAGAAATTTTTGGATTATGGTCCAATTAAGGTTCCTATGGGCCAATAGCATCAATCCATGTGTAGGGAGGAGATAAATCCAATTTGTAAAAGAAGATACCCAAAAATGAGTAAATGCTCATGTGAGGTCCCTGTTCCCACCTACTTTCTTTGGTCCACAATATCTGGGAGATAACTTCTTATACTTCCCAAGAGATAAAGAACTTCTTTTGGGCCGTACTCGAATGAAGACCAAAACCTTGATATCCAAAACATCGATTCTCACTTCTGAACTCATTGTTCTGAATCTTAAAACATGTGGGACTCTTGAGAAGTATTCAGGGAAAAGGTTCTTCCTTTTTTAAATAGAATCTTTCTTTTATTTTAGAGAGAGAATAATTATAAGATCAGAAAGGGAGATTCTTACTCCTGTATACCTCGAAGGCTGGGGGAGAATCTTACATTCTACCCCACTTGAAAAGTGCGGGATGTCCTCATCTCGCAAGGTAGAGGACAACTCTTTTTCTTAAGATCCAATTTATTCTGGGGTTCCTTATATTCTGGTCAACCCAACAGAATACGGGGATAATTATCCCTTATATAGAACTCATCATTAAATAATAATTCATTCAGATCATATCATTCATATCTTTAACACGATAATGGTCCATTAGACTGAAAATTTTCCTTCTGAACATTCCTCCACAGGAATTTTAGTTAAGCAAGTTCTCAATTTGTCATCCCTTAACTTAATCTACCGTCAAGTGTTAACAGTAGCAATCTGACAGTACAATCCACTAATCTCATAGTGATTTGCTGAAATCATTATTATCATTCCAGTTATGAATATTATCACTGGGACTCGTCCCATTCATCCTCATTGTGGTTTCGCTCAGCTTATTACATTTTAACTAAATTTCAGAAATCATCATTTTTCAATCAGAATCCAAATCAATTTTATCAGTTCCCAAACAGAATTAAAAATCATATCAACCACATTCGAATTCATCATCTGGATAGCATTAACGCTTATAATTTCAAGTCTTAGATTTACTCGTATATACTGTCAGTAAAGAGCTGCAGTATACTCTCGGTATATACGGGTAGTCAAGGCCCTTGGAATTATAAGGTAAATACCATCATGTCTAGGCCTCAAGCAAGTCAGGATTCTATATAATTGCGGTACTTCCATTTGAAGACCCAATTACTAATTTATGAATTTTCAGATTGAATATCAATTTGTATGAATTATATCACACAATTACAACCTTTTTGATTCTTGATAAATTTTTGATATATTTGGCTTCTCGGTTGATCCTTATTAACCAAAGGCTCTGATACCAACTGTGAGGTCCCTGTTCCCACCGAGTAACAGATTCGGTATACTAGCAGCGGAAGTAGCACTTCTCGCGCGGGACAGGGGTCCCACATTCGGGGCCTCACCCACAGATATCCGGATAAGAGACTAATCCGTCGGTTGTTCCAAAACCGAACCCAGAAAAACTTCCTTTACCGGAAAGCACGGGTGATTCCACCAGGATAACTTTTTACTCTAACGTAGTCAAGGTCATTTCTGATCGAGCTGATCCAATTGCATCTATAAGATACTTGGTCAGATCAAGGAAGAAACTTGCACTTGGATCATTGGGATCAACGCTTTTTTCCCCATTCAAGAGGCACAGCCGTTGATTCCTATCCATAGAACAGTTACTGTCCGGGATTTATTTTATCTATCCTAAAAACAAAAGTTGAGTCTCGATTTACGGATCCATCAGTCCAGCCTAACCCCATCCGATCCCATGGGTTAGCCAACCGCCCAACCACTGTAGTGATGGGATCCAATTTGGAATTTGGTTAGGTTTTGTCCCGGGTACCAAGGAAAAGAGTTCCAAGGCCCCCTAGCCGGAAGTTCATGCAAACATAAAACTAGCCACACCACTTACACACCCAATATGAAATTGCCTTTTTCTTAGCATCGGCTAACTTTAAAACAATCCTTTAATGAAACCATAGTACCACTGATCACAATCTTCCAATTTATTTGGTTGATTCATAATTTCCCATCATTCCTTCATCAGAGTATCTATGGCATCATTGGCAACTAGAACGCTCACCACCTGTCCACACAGGGGCCTTTTCAATAGTTCCTAGCCCATAATACTCGGCAATATAATCACTTATAAAAATCAAAATGGACTCTCGTTGAAGATCAGCAAGATCAACCAACAGATCCATAAAAAGAGCCATGGACTCATCCATTGAAGACCAGCAAGGTCAATCAACCAGATCCATGCCCGGTTTCAGAAAACAACTCTTACTCCTTGTTCCAATATCTTCCTCGACGCACGCGTGGGTATCCTGGGCGACCCAGAGCCCGAGCACCGTATGGTCAGCACCCTCTAGGATCCTTCGCAGGTGACCTAGCATCGACCTTGCTACGCGAGACGTCCTCCATTGACTCTCCGTCAGCAGTTGCAACTTTATCAGTTAGGCTCCACGACCTTAATCACAAGACGGTCAAAATGCTTTCCCAGCATTCTTGACATAAAACAGCCATTTACAAACAGCATTTACAACAGTTTACAAATACAGTTTCTATATTAACTCTCATTTTTTCACATTATCCCTCATTAATCCACATTACTTATTCCACATTCCATTTATATATGTACTCATCCAATCACATCATTTTCCATCTCTTCACTTCAGATTCCTTTACTTCACATATCATATATTCACATCTATACATCCACATCTACATCCACATTCACATACATCCACATCCACATTTCCATACATCTACATCCACATTCACATACATCCACATCCATATTCCCATTCACATCTATACATCCACATCCACATTCCCATTCACATCTATACATCCACATCTACATCCACATACATACATACATCCACATCCACATCCACATTCCCATTCACATCTATACGTCCACATCTACATCCACATACATACATCCACATTTCCATTCACATCTATACATCCACATCTACATCCACATACATACATACATCCACATCCACATTCCACATTCACATCTATGCATCCACATCTACATCCATATTCACATACATCCACATCCACATTTCCATTCACATCTATACATCCACATTCACATCTATGCATATACATCCTCATGCATACATCCACATTCACATTCACACATCCACACTCCCATCTCCACATCCACACATCCACATACATACATCCATTTCCACATTCCCATTCATATAACCCCATATGCCTTCACATCTAATCTTTTACATCACATCCATTCTCGCCCTATCACAACCCTTATCCTATCACATACACTTCTTACCTCATCCCATACACATCTTAATTCATCTTATCACCTCCTAACTTATTTCATAATCATCTTATCACCTCTTATCACATCTTATACACTTCTTATCACATCCTATCACCTCTTATTTCTATTTATAGAATACAAGAGAATTCTTATATTTGATATAAGATTTCTTTACACATTTATTTATGCATAAATTCCATTTAAGGAGATTAATACTTTCGAAGTAAAAATCAATCTTTTATGCATCTTCCTATGCATAAATTCATTTTAAATGAAAATGTCACTTTTGAATTAAAATTCAATCTTTCATGCATCTTCCTATGCATGAATTCAATTTAGATGAGAATGACACTTTTGAATCAATCTTTTATGCATCTTCCTATGCATAAATTCAATTTGGTAGGAATTACACTTTTAGAATAAAAGAATTTCTCTTATGCAACTAAGTTATGCATAAAATCCCTTTATGATGAAAATCACACTTTTAGTATAAAAAGAATATCTTTTATGCATACTTCTATGCATGAAATCCAAATATGATAAAAGTAACACTTTTATAATAAAATAATCAACTCTTATGCATGAATTTCAATTGTGATATAAGTAACACTTTTATAATAAAATAATCAACTTTTATGCATACCTCTATGCATGAAATCCAATATGATAAAAGTAACACTTTTGATATAAAAAAATTTTCTTTATGTATACTTCTATGCATGAAAATTAAAAATGATAAAAGTAATACTTTTGATATAAAAATTTTCTCCTTTATGCATACTTCTATGCATGAAAACTAAAAATGATAAAAGTAACACTTTTGATATAAAAAATTTTCCTTTATGCATACTTCTATGCATGAAAATTAAAAATGATAAAAGTAACACTTTTGATATAAAAAATTTTCCTTTATGCATACTTCTATGCATGAAAATTAAAAATGATAAAAGTAACACTTTTAATATAAAAAAATTATCCTTTATGCATACTTCTATGCATGAAAATTAAAATTTAATAAAAGTAACACTTTTATGTTAAAATAATAATCTTTTATGCATACCTCTATGCATGAAATCCAATTATGATAAAAGTAACACTTTTATGTTAAAATAATAATCTTTTATGCATAGCTCTATGCATGAAAATCAATGATGCATAATATAAAAATTAATTTCTCTATGATTACAATGAATATCTTTCAATTAATCTAGGATGATAATTCCTAGAATATGGTAGGAAGTCCTCTTTTTATGCTTTGAATGAAATTATTTTATGCATAATTTTTATAAAAATTTTGCCATAGCTCCGCTGCTATGACTGATAAATCTCAAATTTTCTAAGGGATAAAGCTTATCATCAAGGAAATAATTAAAATGATCTCTAATTGGATCATTAATCCATAAAGGATTGAATCATCAATATACATAAACTAAAAGCATAGAAAAAAGCCATTAATTTGGCCTCAAGTATAGCTTAATCTTGGGTTAAGGAAAAGCTTTATGAAAAGCTTGATTTGGATTGAGAATGGGTCATGAGTATGACCATTTCTTGAGTGAGAGAGAGAAATTACATAAAAACCATTAGAATTTAAACATAAATGGAAATTAACTTCAATATCATTTATTAAATTATGTAACTCTTCACTACTATTCACCAATTAACTTCATTAGCATTTAAAAAACCATACCAATTAAGCTTCTCAAGCTTGAGAGGGGTTGAGAAGAGAGAAACATTGAGAAATTATAGAAAAGATCAATATTCACTAATTACCTTACAAATTGCTTGATTCTTTGTTCACAGTAGAGGCCCCCAACCAATCAATCGGTTAAGTATGTTAATGGAGCCACTAATTGGGATTGAAGAAAGAGGGAACTCCAAAAACTAGTGAATTATTAAATGAATTCACAGTTCTTGGCTTAGGTGGAGTAGAGTAACGATGCATAAACACTATCTATTTTTCAACAAGGGGGAGGCTTCTATTTATAGGAAAAATTGAGCTCCTAACCAAACAAACTGATTCTAGAATTTTCTAAATCAGTTTGGTCAATATTTGACCATGTTTAGGTCGGTTAAGCTAACTTTTTGGAACTAGACTTGAATGAGGAGAGAGGAGAGATGAAATATCTCAATTTTTATGAGTTTAAAACTCATTCAAGCATGTGAAATATGCACTTCCTTTAAAGAACTCCCCTTCCTTACATATGTGTCATAATGGAATCATTTTAATATTGCTCATAGTTTTTTACTAATAAACCTTGTACATTTTCAACTCTTCATCTTATGTGAAATATGCACCTCCTTTAAAGAACTCCCCTTCCTTACATATGTGTCATAATGGAATCATTTTAATATTGCTCATAGTTTTTTTACTAATAAACCTTGTACATTTTCAACTCTTCATCTTATGTGAAATATGCACCTCCTTTAAAGAACTCCCCTTCCTTACATATGTGTCATAATGGAATCATTTTAATATTGCTCATAGTTTTTTACTAATAAACCTTGTACATTTTCAACTCTTCATCTTATGTGAGCATTTACTCATTTTTGGATACCCAAAATATCTCATATTTTTAATATTGCTCATAGTTTTTTACTAATAAACCTTGTACGTTTTCAACTCTTCATCTTATGTGAGCATTTACTCATTTTTGGGTATCTTCTTTTACAAATTGGATTTATCTCCTCCCTACACATGGATTGATGCTATTGGCCCATAGGAACCTTAATTGGACCATAATCCAAAAATTTCTGAAAATCTAGACCCTTAGACTAAGGTTCTTTATACCTATTTCCAATTAATTTCAATTGCACATTGGAAAATTCTTTTAGAATTTCTGTTTCAGGGGAACTCATCTGAACTATAAGAGATATTTTTCTATCCAAAAATATTCAAAATCTGAATATTCTCTCTCTAGAATAATTTTTCTCTCTCTAGGCTAAAATAGTTAGCAACAAGGTCTTTATATTTGTGAAGAGGGTTGATTACAGGGGAAGATACTAGACATCAAAAAGGGGATTGGGGGAGGAATCTTACATTCTACCCCACTTAAAAAACGCGAGATGTCCTCATCTCGCAACTTGTGATAATTTCGCAAGATGCACGAATATGAGACTTAGAGAAAAATTTTAATCAAGATTAACCACCAAGATAAGTCTTAAAGAGAGCAAGATTCAAAATAAGAACAAGATTTAAACTTTATTCATTCTCGGAACTTATACAGTAAAGATAGAGGAACTCTTTACACTTCCATAAGCCCGTCCATCATATGGTCACAAAAGCAGTCCTCACAAGCTGCACAAGTATAAGGTAACTCATCTATGGGAATGATTCTGTTGGTTATTGCTGCGCCTATCTCAGTGGTATGAGGTGTTCTAACAAAAGGACCTCTAAGAGGCAAGCCAAAAATGGGGTAAAGGCATATCTTCTCATGAGGAAGAAAACACGCCAGTAAGAAGACCCGCTCAGAAAACCCAAGATGTCTTGATCTCATGACGCAGTAGTATCGAGGACCCAAACCCAAGGCTTCGATAACCATGGCCAAGCGGACATTGTTACGAAAGTGTTGCTGACCCCAGGGTGTTACCCTAGTTATGTCTTGATAGGTCCGCCATTTGGTCTGCACTACAGAAGTTCCTAGGTGAGGAAAAAGTGAGCGCTGATACTGTTCTATAAAATCCTTCTTCACAGACTCACTTGCGTCTTGAAGGTGAGGAATCATTATGGATAAAACTAATTCTTGTTGCCAAGCCATGAAGGAGATTAAGAAAGAAAGGAGATCGATGGGAGTAAGATTACTGTGAGCGACAAGTAAAAGTTACGACTTATATAAAGGAAGGAGCTAGCGTAACTTAGAAGCCAACGGTAACTTGCCACTGAAGTTTTACCGTCTTTCCATGATTTGGGTTTGGCATATTTTTCTATAGAAGGAATTTAGAACTTTGAGATGAGGAGATAAAAGAAGTTCGTAAGCTAAATCACCTACTTTCTTTGGTCCACAATATCTGGGAGATAACTTCTTATACTTCCCAAGAGATAAAGAACTTCTTTTGGGCCGTACTCGAATGAAGACCAAAACCTTGATATCCAAAACATCGATTCTCACTTCTGAACTCATTGTTCTGAATCTTAAAACATGTGGGACTCTTGAGAAGTATTCAGGGAAAAGGTTCTTCCTTTTTTAAACAGAATCTTTCTTTTATTTTAGAGAGAGAATAATTATAAGATCAGAAAGGGAGATTCTTACTCCTGTATACCTCGAAGGCTGGGGGAGAATCTTACATTCTACCCCACTTGAAAAGTGCGGGATGTCCTCATCTCGCAAGGTAGAGGACAACTCTTTTTCTTAAGATCCAATTTATTCTGGGGTTCCTTATATTCTGGTCAACCCAACAGAATACGGGGATAATTATCCCTTATATAGAACTCATCATTAAATAACAATTCATTCAGATCATATCATTCATATCTTTAACACGATAATGGTCCATTAGACTGAAAATTTTCCTTCTGAACATTCCTCCACAGGAATTTTAGTTAAGCAAGTTCTCAATTTGTCATCCCTTAACTTAATCTACCGTCAAGTGTTAACAGTAGCAATCTGACAGTACAATCCACTAATCTCATAGTGATTTGCTGAAATCATTATTATCATTCCAGTTATGAATATTATCACTGGGACTCGTCCCATTCATTCTCATTGTGGTTTCGCTCAGCTTATTACATTTTAACTAAATTTCAGAAATCATCATTTTTCAATCAGAATCCAAATCAATTTTATCAGTTCCCAAACAGAATTAAAAATCATATCAACCACATTCGAATTCATCATCTGGATAGCATTAACGCTTATAATTTCAAGTCTTAGATTTACTCGTATATACTGTCAGTAAAGAGCTGCAGTTTACTCTCGGTATATACGGGTAGTCAAGGCCCTTGGAATTATAAGGTAAATACCATCATGTCTAGGCCTCAAGCAAGTCAGGATTCTATATAATTGCGGTACTTCCATTTGAAGACCCAATTACTAATTTATGAATTTTCAGATTGAATATCAATTTGTATGAATTATATCACACAATTACAACCTTTTTGATTCTTGATAAATTTTTGATATATTTGGCTTCTCGGTTGATCCTTATTAACCAAAGGCTCTGATACCAACTGTGAGGTCCCTGTTCCCACCGAGTAACAGATTCGGTATACTAGCAGCGGAAGTAGCACTTCTCGCGCGGGACAGGGGTCCCACATTCGGGGCCTCACCCACGGATATCCGGATAAGAGACTAATCCGTCAGTTGTTCCAAAACCGAACCCGGAAAAACTTCCTTTACCGGAAAGCACGGGTGATTCCACCAGGATAACTTTTTACTCTAACGTAGTCAAGGTCATTTCTGATCGAGCTGATCCAATTGCATCTATAAGATACTTGGTCAGATCAAGGAAGAAACTTGCACTTGGATCATTGGGATCAACGCTTTTTTTCCCATTCAAGAGGCACAGCCGTTGATTCCTATCCATAGAACAGTTACTGTCCGGGATTTATTTTATCTATCGTAAAAACAAAAGTTGAGTCTCGATTTACGGATCCATCAGTCCAGCCTAACCCCATCCGATCCCATGGGTTAGCCAACCGCCCAACCACTGTAGTGATGGGATCCAATTTGGAATTTGGTTAGGTTTTGTCCCGGGTACCAAGGAAAAGAGTTCCAAGGCCCCCTAGCCGGAAGTTCATGCAAACATAAAACTAGCCACACCACTTACACACCCAATATGAAATTGCCTTTTTCTTAGCATCGGCTAACTTTAAAACAATCCTTTAATGAAACCATAGTACCACTGATCACAATCTTCCAATTTATTTGGTTGATTCATAATTTCCCATCATTCCTTCATCAGAGTATCTATGGCATCATTGGCAACTAGAACGCTCACCACCTGTCCACACACGGGCCTTTTCAATAGTTCCTAGCCCATAATACTCGGCAATATAATCACTTATAAAAATCAAGATGGACTCTCGTTGAAGATCAGCAAGATCAACCAACAGATCCATAAAAAGAGCCATGGACTCATCCATTGAAGACCAGCAAGGTCAATCAACCAGATCCATGCCCGGTTTCAGAAAACAACTCTTACTCCTTGTTCCAATATCTTCCTCGACGCACGCGTGGGTATCCTGGGCGACCCAGAGCCCGAGCACCGTATGGTCAGCACCCTCTAGGATCCTTCGCAGGTGACCTAGCGCTTCACTCATAGGCCGCTTCCTTGGTCCCTCATCCACCGTACCGGAAGCTCACCATTTTAATCGAACCGAGGCTGGTCAAGACCTCGGTCGACCTTGCTACGCGAGACGTCCTCCATTGACTCTCCGTCAGCAGTTGCAACTTTATCAGTTAGGCTCCACGACCTTAATCACAAGACGGTCAAAATGCTTTCCCAGCATTCTTGACATAAAACAGCCATTTACAAACAGCATTTACAACAGTTTACAAATACAGTTTCTATATTAACTCTCATTTTTTCACATTATCCCTCATTAATCCACATTACTTATTCCACATTCCATTTATATATGTACTCATCCAATCACATCATTTTCCATCTCTTCACTTCAGATTCCTTTACTTCACATATCATATATTCACATCTATACATCCACATCTACATCCACATTCACATACATCCACATCCACATTTCCATACATCTACATCCACATTCACATACATCCACATCCATATTCCCATTCACATCTATACATCCACATCCACATTCCCATTCACATCTATACATCCACATCTACATCCACATACATACATACATCCACATCCACATTCCCATTCACATCTATACGTCCACATCTACATCCACATACATACATCCACATTTCCATTCACATCTATACATCCACATCTACATCCACATACATACATACATCCACATCCACATTCCACATTCACATCTATGCATCCACATCTACATCCACATTCACATACATCCACATCCACATTTCCATTCACATCTGTACATCCACATTCACATCTATGCATATACATCCTCATGCATACATCCACATTCACATTCACACATCCACACTCCCATCTCCACATCCACACATCCACATACATACATCCATTTCCACATTCCCATTCATATAACCCCATATGCCTTCACATCTAATCTTTTACATCACATCCATTCTCGCCCTATCACAACCCTTATCCTATCACATACACTTCTTACCTCATCCCATACACATCTTAATTCATCTTATCACCTCCTAACTTATTTCATAAGCATCTTATCACCTCTTATCACATCTTATGCACTTCTTATCACATCCTATCACCTCTTATTTCTATTTATAGAATACAAGAGAATTCTTATATTTGATATAAGATTTCTTTACACATTTATTTATGCATAAATTCCATTTAAGGAGATTAATACTTTCGAAGTAAAAATCAATCTTTTATGCATCTTCCTATGCATAACATCATTTTAAATGAAAATGTCACTTTTGAATTAAAATTCAATCTTTCATGCATCTTCCTATGCATGAATTCAATTTAGATGAGAATGACACTTTTGAATCAATCTTTTATGCATCTTCCTATGCATAAATTCAATTTGGTAGGAATTACACTTTTAGAATAAAAGAATTTCTCTTATGCAACTAAGTTATGCATAAAATCCCTTTATGATGAAAATCACACTTTTAGTATAAAAAGAATATCTTTTATGCATACTTCTATGCATGAAATCCAAATATGATAAAAGTAACACTTTTATAATAAAATAATCAACTCTTATGCATACTTCTATGCATGAATTTCAATTGTGATAACAGTAACACTTTTATAATTAAATAATCAACTTTTATGCATACCTCTATGCATGAAATCCAATATGCTAAAAGTAACACTTTTGATATAAAAAATTTTCCTTTATGCATACTTCTATGCATGAAAATTAAAAATGATAAAAGTAACACTTTTGATATAAAATTTTTTTCCTTTATGCATACTTCTATGCATGAAAACTAAAAATGATAAAAGTAACACTTTTGATATAAAAAAGTTTCCTTTATGCATACTTCTATGCATGAAAATTAAAAATGATAAAAGTAACACTTTTGATATAAAAAATTTTCCTTTATGCATACTTCTATGCATGAAAATTAAAAATGATAAAAGTAACACTTTTAATATAAAAAAATTATCCTTTATGCATACTTCTATGCATGAAAATTAAAATTTAATAAAAGTAACACTTTTATGTTAAAATAATAATCTTTTATGCATACCTCTATGCATGAAATCCAATTATGATAAAAGTAACACTTTTATGTTAAAATAATAATCTTTTATGCATAGCTCTATGCATGAAAATCAATGATGCATAATATAAAAATTAATTTCTCTATGATTACAATGAATATCTTTCAATTAATCTAGGATGATAATTCCTAGAATATGGTAGGAAGTCCTCTTTTTATGCTTTGAATGAAATTATTTTATGCATAATTTTTATAAAAATTTTGCCATAGCTCCGCTGCTATGACTGATAAATCTCAAATTTTCTAAGGGATAAAGCTTATCATTAAGGAAATAATTTAAATGATCTCTAATTGGATCATTAATCCATAAAGGATTGAATCATCAATATACATAAACTAAAAGCATAGAAAAAAGCCATTAATTTGGCCTCAAGTATAGCTTAATCTTGGGTTAAGGAAAAGCTTTATGAAAAGCTTGATTTGGATTGAGAATGGGTCATGAGTATGACCATTTCTTGAGTGAGAGAGAGAAATTACATAAAAACCATTAGAATTTAAACATAAATGGAAATTAACTTCAATATCATTTATTAAATTATGTAACTCTTCACTACTATTCACCAATTAACTTCATTAGCATTTAAAAAACCATACCAATTAAGCTTCTCAAGCTTGAGAGGGGTTGAGAAGAGAGAAACATTGAGAAATTATAGAAAAGATCAATATTCACTAATTACCTTACAAATTGCTTGATTCTTTGTTCATAGTAGAGGCCCCCAACCAATCAATTGGTTAAGTATGTTGATGGAGCCACTAATTGGGATTGAAGAAAGAGGGAACTCCAAAAACTAGTGAATTATTAAATGAATTCACAGTTCTGGGCTTAGGTGGAGTAGAGTAACGATGCATAAACACTATCTATTTTTCAACAAGGGGGAGGCTTCTATTTATAGGAAAAATTGAGCTCCTAACCAAACAAACTGATTCTAGAATTTTCTAAATCAGTTTGGTCAATATTTGACCATGTTTAGGTCGAGTAAGCTAACTTTTTGGAACTAGACTTGAATGAGGAGAGAGGAGAGATGAAATATCTCAATTTTTATGAGTTTAAAACTCATTCAAGCATGTGAAATATGCACTTCCTTTAAAGAACTCCCCTTCCTTACATATGTGTCATAATGGAATCATTTTAATATTGCTCATAGTTTTTTACTAATAAACCTTGTACATTTTCAACTCTTCATCTTATGTGAAATATGCACCTCCTTTAAAGAACTCCCCTTCCTTACATATGTGTCATAATGGAATCATTTTAATATTGCTCATAGTTTTTTTACTAATAAACCTTGTACATTTTCAACTCTTCATCTTATGTGAAATATGCACCTCCTTTAAAGAACTCCCCTTCCTTACATATGTGTCATAATGGAATCATTTTAATATTGCTCATAGTTTTTTACTAATAAACCTTGTACATTTTCAACTCTTTATCTTATGTGAGCATTTACTCATTTTTTGATACCCAAAATATCTCATATTTTTAATATTGCTCATAGTTTTTTACTAATAAACCTTGTACGTTTTCAACTCTTCATCTTATGTGAGCATTTACTCATTTTTGGGTATCTTCTTTTACAAATTGGATTTATCTCCTCCCTACACATGGATTGATGCTATTGGCCCATAGGAACCTTAATTGGACCATAATCCAAAAATTTCTGAAAATCTAGACCCTTAGACTAAGGTTCTTTATACCTATTTCCAATTAATTCCAATTGCACATTGGAAAATTCTTTTTGAATTTCTGTTTCAGGGGAACTCATCTGAATTATAAGAGATATTTTTCTATCCAAAAATATTCAAAATATGAATATTCTCTCTCTAGAATAATTTTTCTCTCTCTAGGCTAAAATAGTTAGCAACAAGGTCTTTATATTTCTGAAGAGGGTTGATTACAAGGGAAGATACTAGACATCAAAAAGGGGGTTGGGGGAGGAATCTTACAGCTCACATAAGATGAAGAGTTGAAAAATGTACAAGGTTTATTAGTAAAAAAAACTATGAGCAATATTAAAAATATGAGATATTTTGGGTATCCAAAAATGAGTAAATGCTCACATAAGATGAAGAGTTGAAAATGTACAAGGTTTATTAGTAAAAAACTATGAGCAATATTAAAATGATTCCATTATGACACATATGTAAGGAAGGGGAGTTCTTTAAAGGAGGTGCATATTTCACATAAGATGAAGAGTTGAAAATGTACAAGGTTTATTAGTAAAAAACTATGAGCAATATTAAAAATATGAGATATTTTGGGTATAATGATTCCATTATGACACATATGTAAGGAAGGGGAGTTCTTTAAAGGAGGTGCATATTTCACATGCTTGAATGAGTTTTAAACTCATAAAAATTGAGATATTTCATCTCTCCTCTCTCCTCATTCAAGTCTAGTTCCAAAAAGTTAGCTTAACTGACCTAAAAATGGTCAAAAATTGACCAAACTGATTTGGAAAATTCTAGAATCAGTTTGTTTGGTTAGGAGCTCAATTTTTCCTATAAATAGAAGCCTCCCCCTTGTTGAAAAATAGATAGTGTTTATGCATCGTTACTCTACTCCACTTAAGCCAAGAACTGTGAATTCATTTAATAATTCACTAGTTTTTGGAGCTTCCCTCTTTCTTCAATCCCCATTAGTGGCTCCATCAACATACTTAACCAATTGATTGGTTGGGGGCCTCTACCGTGAACAAAGAATCAAGCAATTTATAAGGTAATTAGTGAATATTGATCTTTTCTACAATTTCTCAATGTTTCTCTCTTCTCAACCCCTCTCAAGCTTGAGAAGCTTAATTGGTATGGTTTTTTTAAATGCTATTGAAGTTAATTGGTGAATAGTAGTGAAGAGTTACATAATTTAATAAATGCTATTAAAGCTATTTTCCATTTATGTTTAAATTCTAATGGTTTTTATGTAATTTCTCTCTCTCACTCAAGAAATGGTCATACTCATGACCCATTCTCAATCCAAATGAAGCTTTTCATAAAGCTTTTCCTTAATCCAAGATTAAGCTATGCTTGAGGCCAAATTAATGGCTTTTTTCTATGCTCTTAGTTTATGCATATTGATGATTCAATCCATTATGGATTGATGATCCAATTAGAGACCATTCTAATTATTTCCTTAATGATAAGCTTTATCCCTTAGAAAAATTGAGATTTATCAGTCATAGCAGCGGAGCTATGGCAAAATTTTTATAAAAATTACGCATAAATTAATTTCATTCAAAGCATAAAAAGAGGACTTCCTACCATATTCTAGGAATTATCATCCTAGATTAATTGAAAGAATTTTATTATAATCATGGAGAAATTGAATTTTTATATTATGCATAAAGAATAAGTTTTTATATCAAAAGTGTTACTTTTATCATTTTTATTTACATGCATAGAAGTATGCATAATGGATAAATTTTTATATCAAAAGTGTTACTTTTATCATTTTTATTTACATGCATAGAAGTATGCATAATGGATAAATTTTTATATCAAAAGTGTTACTTTTATCATTTTTATTTACATGCATAGAAGTATGCATAATGGATAAATTTTTATATCAAAAGTGTTACTTTTATTATTTTTATTTACATGCATAGAAGTATGCATAATGGATAAATTTTTATATCAAAAGTGTTACTTTTATCATTTTTATTTTCATGCATAGAAGTACGCATAATGGATAAATTTTTATATCAAAAGTGTTACTTTTATCATTTTTATTTTCATGCATAGAAGTATGCATAATGGATAAATTTTTATATCAAAAGTGTTACTTTTAGCATATTGAATTTCATGCATAGGGATATGAAAAAAAATGATTATTTTATTATAAAAATATTTTTTTAAATGATTATTTTATTGTAAAAGTGTTACTTTTATCACATTTGAAATTCATGCATAGAGGTATGCATAAAAGATGATTATTATATTGTAAAAATGTTACTTTTATCATAATTGGATTTCATGCATAGAGTTATGCATAAAAGATATTTTTATACTAAAAGGTCACCTGCGAAGGATCCTAGAGGGTGCTGACCATACGGTGCTCGGGCTTTGGGTCGCCCAGGATACCCATGCGTGCGTCGAGGAAGATATTGGAACAAGGAGTAAGAGTTGTTTTGTGAAAACGGGCGTGGATCTGGTTGATTGACCTTGCTGGTCTTCAATGGATGAGTCCATGGCTCTTTATATGGATCTGTTGGTTGATCTTGCTGATCTTCAACGAGAGTCCATCTTGATTTTTATAAGTGATTATATTGCCGAGTAATATGGGCTAGGAACTATTGAAAAGGCCCCTGTGTGGACAGGTGGTGAGCGTTCTAGTTGCCAATGATGCCATAGATACTCTGATGAAGGAATGATGGGAATCAACTGGATAAATTGGAAGATTGTGATTAGTGGTACTATGGTTTCATTAAAGGATTGTTTTAAAGTTAGCTGATGCTAAGAAAAAGGTAATTTTCATATTGGGTGTGTAAGTGGTGTGGCTAGTCTTATGTTTGCATGAACTTCCGGCTAGGGGGCCTTGGAGCTCTTTTTCTTGGTACCCGGGACAAAACCTAACCAAATTCCAAATTGGATCCCATCACTACAGCTGTTGGGCGGTTGGCTAACCCATGGGATCGGATGGGGTTAGGCTGGATTGATGGATCCGTAAATCGAGATTTAAATTCTATTATTACGATAGATGAAGTAAATCCCGGATAGTAAATTGTTCTATGGATAGGAATCAACGGCTGTGCCTCTTGATGGGGAAAAAAGCGTTGATCCCAATGATCCAAGTGCAAGTTTCTTCCTTGATCTGACCAAGTACCGTTAGAGGTGCAGTCGGATCGGTTTGATCAGTAATGATCTTGACTACGTTAGAGTAAAGAGTTATCCTGGTGGAATCGCCCATGCTTTCCGGGTAAGGGAAATTTTTTCGGGTTCGGTTTTTGAAAAACCGACAGATTAGTCTCTTGTCCGGATATCCGTGGTGGACGAGGCCCTGAGTGTGGGTCCCTGCCCCGCGCATGAAGTGCTACTTCCGCTGCTAGTACCCCGAATCTGTTGCACGGTGGGAACAGGGATCTCACACACTTGCAATCCACTCAAGGGTGTTTAGTAGCCCTTACCCGGTAGGCCAAGATCTCAGATTTGATAGAAATCAGTGTGCTCCAAGCTTCATAGCATCAATGGCAAGCTTCATAGCTTTTCTTCACAGCTTCTTCTCCCTCTTCTCTCACTCACACATAAACCCTAATAGAGAGCACCAGGCTCTGATACCATGCTGAAAAATAGGTAGAGGGAGAGGAGACACAAACACAAGAGCAAACCCTAATGTATATTGCAAACCCAAACCATAGAGGGAAGCCATCTCCCTTCTCACACAATGCATAAAGCCATAATCCATAATACACAAGACACACTATGAGTTGTGTCCACACACATATAACCCTAGCTAATGTCCACACATTATGACCAGCTGGACGAGGTAATTTATGTCTCACACATGCTGCTACCTAGCATGCCCGCACATAACACAGCTGGCACACATTGACATCGAGCTTGAATCTCAACAAGGGGTTCATTCGTGTGGGCAATCCTCTTTTGAAGCCAAAATTAATGTTCAAGGTACTCATGTAGATAATTCCATTTGACCCCACACCCTGAATCATGCCAGAGGCATATTCAGAAATCACTCCAACAAAACAGCATAATGTACCATACTCTCTCCGTGCCCCATGCCCTGACTCAGAAGAACTACTCCCATTGGAAGAAGAGGGTACCTTATGGACAAATGTCGCAAAGCACACAAAGCTGGCAAATCCTCAATTAGCTGATTTGCTCGAGATACAGATTGTTACATTCATGATTAGCTATTGTTTTAGAAGATGGAGGAAAGTAAATCCTGTGCACACTTGAGGTGGCTACACCAACATAATCACCAATAATAACACTCTTTCAGGCTCTTCATCTCTTTGAAAACTTTCTGGGATAGACTGGCCGCTTTTCTTTTTTGTTGTTTCCTTCTGTTTGATGTCGCGCACATCTCAGATGGTATCGTTTGCTTCATTGGCTAGGTGCAACTATGCCCTTTGTCCTTGCGTTTGTTGCTTGATCCTTCTTCTTGCTTTGCAATGGGTTTTTTCTTGGCTGTTGGCACCTTCTCTTGTTTCCCTTGTGATGCCTGGCTATTCTCTTGCTTCTTAGCTCCTTCTTCCCTATTTTCTCATCATGGACTATAGGTCACGTTGTGGTAACTACTTTCTTCTTCTTGGACTGCTGCTACTACATGCAAGAATAATCTTGCTTTCTCTCTGGTGCACAAGGAATGGCGGACTCCCTCTTTCTCTTAATCTTACTACTAATTACTCCTTAATCCTTTTCTTTGCCCTCAAATTACTCCTAATTGGTGAGGAGTTTAAGCATTAGGATTTGATAAGTGGATTAGCAATGTTTATGCTATCCAATGATATGATTACCCCAAAAAAAAATATCTAATTAGGTCACTAATTAATCCACTCAAAAGAGGAAAAAATAGATAAAAGAGACCAAATTAGTGCTAATTCTTATAAATTAAGGCCTAATTAAGTGAACTAAGAATAGATTTAAGTCAAGGAAAGTGTGTAGCACACTAATGCCACTCGAATTAGCCTAATTACAAGAAATTTGGCTCAATTTTTTAGTTTTTTGCTCTGTTTAAGTCCACTAATCACACTAAGGAGAGGGGTGCGTCAATACAATGAGCGTAAACCAATGAGCGTTACGAGCAAGGGTATTTTATGAGCAACAATTCCGAGATAATAATAAAACCTTATTTCCCTATGAAATACAATACCTCCTAAAAGAGGAGCCACAAGAATATGCTTTAACTGGTTGGCTGCTTGGAAATAAATAGGCAAACAATTAGGTCCTTGTTACATGTTTGTAGTCAACACAGAGAAAAATTTTGAAAAACGCATCATCAACAAAAGTATTATAGATGGATTTAAGAGATATATTGGGCAAATTTCATCATGTCTAGGACTATGTGCAATTTTAGTAAAGGTCCATGAATGTGATATTAAATCATCTAAGTTGCCAACAAGAAGGTTCATTGTTCTTTAGTTCAAGTGAGAACCAAATTCATGCGATGTGCATGATTTCAGGGTTCTAACATCTCTAGCCTCAAACATACTCATGTATCTTATGAAGCTACAGAAAAACATTAATCATCAAGCTACAAAAAGTACCAACAAAACAAGAGAATGGCTTGTGAATCCTTTATGACATAGACCTGCAATCCACCTAATACAAGAGTCAAGTAATACATCATCTATCAAGCTCAAAAAATGAAGCTATGAGTCTGTGTGGGGGGGCAGGAAAGCATGAATCCACATAATCCAAAAATAGCGCTATGCAAAAGACTACTTCTCATTTGCTTCATCATCAAGAAAAATACACCTTCTCCTACGTTTCTCCCGTCCCAATGATCGATCATCCACAGTGGTGCTTGTCATGTGTATTGCCATTGCCTCTGCATAACATGGTAACTCACTTTAAACTTCCATGACAACATCAAAGAAAAAGAGAAAAGAAAAATGTAATAGAAAGACATGCATGTTTTACTTACTAGTCGGATGGTGCATCATGCACTTCATAATCACCAGAGGATGTGTCACTTTCTCCAAGGTCTGCCACCTTTTTTGTGCCATAGATCTCCTCTATATATGGTGAAAGGTAATCCTTGCATATCTCCTCATCATTATCAATGACCAAGCAACCACGGCCGGTGTGCATAGATGCCTTTAATATAGGCCCTGTCCCAGCCCCCAACTCCAATATTGTACCTGTTCGTGGGCAAAGAGCCTCAGTAAACATAAGCATATGAGAGGGACTCCTCTCTAGAATCCCTCGCCAACTACCACTTTTTCCACCACGTCGTGCTCTATTGCTTGAAGGTAAGTAATGACCAATAATCTCACAAGAGAGGTCCTGCTGCAAAATATTTCCCACCTACAAATTGAAATACACATAGTATCAAGTGATCACATTCAAAAGTAACCTCCAATCATTTAAATTCAATGCACTCCTAATAAGTACTGAAAGTGTCATCCAACCTTTAATGCACTCTCACTATTGAAAGGAGGATCCTTTCCCCTCTTGTGGAATGCCAAAGCATAAAATACATTCACCTATACAGGCAACAAAGAAAAAACAACACAATATTAGATGACAAATAGCAAGAATTAACATTCAAGTGAATAGACTTAAACCTTTTGCATATGTCCATGCTTTTGTAGCAGAGATAATGACTCAGAGCTCTCCATAATCCATCTGAAACCTAGCTCCAAGCCTGTACGCTTTGCAAAGCGCTCCACAGAAACAAGAGAAGAACTCAAGCAAAACACTAAGACCCATCCCATATCATCCATAACACATGATGCCGCCAATAGAGAGAACTTCATGTGGTCATCTGTAAGGACATTCCATTGTGGAATACCTTGAAACCCATGAATAGGCAAACCTGCATATTAATCATGTATATCAGCAAGTTCCTTTTACACAAACACCATCACAAAAAAGGAGTATACATCAAAAAAGTTTTACCAGTAGGAAGATCAATGAAAGTAAGGTCAACACTCCAACTACTTGGCTTGGAATTTCTCATCTTTGGACCTCCACCCAAACGCACATAAAACTCCCTCATAAAAGCAAACCCCTCATTGAAGTTTCCGGATGCAAACTCTTTTCCAAGCACTATGTAATCGTAAATCCAAACCTTCGAATGATTTTTGACTCCATGCTTCTCCACGAACAAAAAGCTAGAAAGTGGAGCATACACCATAGCTCCCTTGGTACTTGTCTTGTGTGCTATAGGACTCTCCAAATTACGCGTGTCTATAGATAGTATGTCCAACAAAAAAATAAATTAATAAAATCCAGAAAACTATTAAAAACAAATATTTAAATACAGTCCAGAAGAACCCAATGTTACCTTTTATTACATCTCCCTTTTTTTGAGAGGGACGCCCCTTGTTTTTTCCCAAAGCATGCATCTCTAGCTCTTCTCTCTCTTTGATAGATTTCAACTCTGCCTCCATTTTCTTCCTTTGCTCCTCTGACATCTCACCTGATGACCCAGAATCAGATTTGCATTCTCCTTTTAAATGTTGAAGGTATCTCTCCTTCTCCTCCTCTAGGCACTCTCCTTTCTTCATGTCAATCCACCAAGGGCAATGCTTTCTCTCCCAATCCGTCAAGATAAAGACTCCATTAGGATCTTTACCTTCACGAAAGATGGAAGAGGTATACATACTATAGGTTGGAGGAGAAATCACAACCCAAGCCTTGCATATGTCAGGCAAACCATTGATTGTTTTCTTGGCTATTAGATGCATTAAAAACCTACAAAAGAGATATAATAAATCAACTAAAAAATAAACACGGTTCATAAGATTTCAAGAAACAATGAAAAAAGAGAATTACCTATAAACCAACCGTCTTGAGGAGTTTTTTAGATCCACATGCTTGGCCGACGGAGTTGCCACACTCATCTCTTTCTGGAGTTCATAAAACAGCACTCCTCTATAACGGTTTACAATATCTGCAAAGTAAGTCTCTATGTGCACATCGACAGGTAGCTCCACCTTATTCACCCCCTGAGTAGAATCTACCACTTGGTGTAGAAGCCGTGTGGCATCCTCCAATACCTGATCCATCCAAACCTCCTTTGCAAGCCAAGGAATGTAGTGGTGATCTCCAAGTGGCATACCATAGCTCTGCCGAAAGTTCTCATCTGCACCTAACATCTTTAACATTTTCAGCTTGAGATTTTGGGAACAAGCAGCACTAGAAATGGCATAAAGTTTCTCAATTGAGATCTTAAACTTCTCATCCTCAAAGGGCAGCTTCCATAATACATTGAACCACTCCTCTGAATTAGATGGATTTACCACCGAAAGATTCTGTGCCACCAACAGAAAAGAATTAGAAGAAGAAATGATTGTGATGCCAAAGAACCAAAAGCAGAAGATACAAACCCGTGTCATCCTTCTATTATAGGATTTGACGACACTCCTCCTAGCTAGTGTCTCAGCCTTAATACGCTCATCCTTTGCCAAGCTTGAGGGAATCTTCTTAATTGCCAATTCTAAATCTGATTTCCATTTATTCTTCAAAAAATAACAGCCATTAAAAAAACACTTAATGACAAAGATAGCAAAGTAACATTCTTAACCACCTTTATTAAGTACTTACCCCATATACAATGGGTCCAAGAATAGCTTGAGTGAGAGGATACCAAACTCGCCTTCCAGATTGTGCCTCCCTAGACCTGGCCTTCTCCATTGACCTCTTATCTTCTTCCGTGAAGGAGTCAGTGAAATTAGATGCATCAAGAGAGCAAACCGTGCTTGTATGGAATAAGTAATCTTTGAGGTTTGTCTTTACAATAGCCTCTTCATTCATTCTTCATGAAATAAATAGAAACAACCATAAATACAATGTTGAATATACAAAATGTTGAATACTCACATGTTTATTCTTTGAAGTGCAGCGATAAGCCTCATCTCATCTTGTTGATTAGGCACAATGAATTGCGCCATAACTCGAACATGTCTCTTCTTATCATTACGATACATCTCCTTGATGCTCTCAAGCCAAGAAGCGGTCCTGTGATTTCCCTCCCAAACATAAAACATCTTTCCACTTAACATAGACCACTCATCTTTAGATGCAATCTCCTCCTCAAACTCTGCATTGACAAGCTGCCAGTTTTTGTCCCATGTCTTCATGATATCTTCATCCACATCCTTTGTGCTGCCATCTGGTAGATTTATGGAGAGAACAAACATACCTTTCATCATCAAATATCCTTCCTCTTCAAAAACCTTCTTTAACAATGAGAGATCTTTTCGAAGCTCTCGCACCCTCTCGTTGACCAAGCATCTACACAGAGGGATCAATGGAGGCATGGAACCCTGATTAAGTGCCAAGCTGTCTATGAACTCAGACCCATGTGGCTTGATGATGGATTGTGGAATAAGATCATCCACATCTTTCTCATCCTTGTCACTAGAAGCATCAACCTGTTGTTGAATCGGTATGAAAGGCTCAGTTAGAACTTTGTCTCCAGCTTCTTTGCTAACTTCCTTTTGAATGTGACTCCCTTGACCACTCTCTGCCATTTCAATGGTCTTTTCACTGCCATCACTAGGTGGAGATTTTCGCTTTCTTCCCACATTCTTGGCCGTTGATGTCTTCCTTTTTCCAAGAGCAGGTGACTACAAAAGACATTAAGAGCAAGTGATTATACAAGACATTGTTCTTTGCAACACTATTTCGCCAGCGAAATACATAAGGATGGAAAAACACTTGACATTACATGCATTCAGAGTTGCATAAGACAAATTCACAAATTTCAAGGCATTCATGCACCTCAATTAACCAAAACGAGGAAATTTCAAGGCATAAGAAAAATTTCATAACACATACATGTGAAATCGAAAAAGTCTTCATCACAAATACCTTTCCACATTGCATTGAGTGGAGGATGGATGTGTACACCAAGTTGGGAAGGTTTCCACATTGTAGATAGGTATGCTAACAAGAACACACACATACACTATTTCGCTGGCGAAATAGTGTATGTGTGTGTTTTAGTTACCACAAAAACACACACAAACACTATTTCGCTGGCGAAATAGTGTGTGTGTGTGTTTTTGATAATCTGCAATGAGTGTGTGTGTGTGTTTTTGATAATCTTCTGAGCTTGGCCATCACGACATAATCCTACAACTATGAAAAGGCGAAATAGTCTGTATGAGTTTTGGCTACCACAAAAACACACACAAACACTATTTCGCTGGCGAAATAGTGTGGGTGTGTCTTTTTGATTGTCTATCATATCATCATCATCATCAAGAGAGCAACAACATCATCATAGTGATGGATACATGTGCAAATACATCATCTCCTTATCATAGTGATGGATACAAGTGCAAATATGTATCCTTATCAATACAAAATGAGATCTTGTGTGTGTGGTGGCATCCTCATCCATCTAGAATATCTATCATAGGAGAGACTATGATTATCAAGAGGATCGCCATGCCCGCTATGAGAGGTGGAGTACTTATGAACATCGAGTGCTGGGAAATCTGGTCTAAGGTTTAGGCCGCACCTCTATTGCCATGCGAGCGCACAAACACACTCACACACACTATTTCGCTGGCGAAATAGTGTGGGTGTGAGTATTTTATCCGTCCTTTTTAAGGGCAGCTCCTGTTTGTGAGCCTCAACTGAGGATAGTGTGAACATGCACCATTTAGGCAGAGGGCATGAGTGTAGTAGTATAAGTGAGATGTATGCTCGATTAATAGGCAGGATTGCAGAGGAATTCCCTCCTCCAAGTCACTCACTAAAAGGTCAAGCTCCCATGTAGGTGGAGGGAGTGTGCAGTTTTGCAACAAGCTTGCAGAGGAATTTTAAATTTTTTCTTTTCAAAAATCAATCCTCAAACAAGCTGTACTTTTTTCCACTTAATTCACCAACATGGGCTTGTATTCACTGCATATTTTTGCATCGAAGCTTTTCATATCTTTGAAAATCGGTTTAGGCCGCAGATAGAGTTGTCAAGCTTCGAAAGGTGTCATGTCTTTAAAATGTCAACCCAAGGACCAGGTAATGGAGTAGAGTTGGTTAATAAAATGAGGCCTAAAGGTGAGTTAGGTGGCTGTTGGGTGTTCTTTGACTTTGTGAAGAGAATGCATGACTGGACGACCATGGCTTGCCATGTATATAATCCATTTGTGCAAGAGATGCAGACCATTGCAATAGGGGATTTTAAGGTCGAGGACACAGAGTCCCAGATTTTATTTTGGACATTGTTGAATATGGTTATGGAGAAAAAGGGTTACAAGAAGGCATGTTTCAAGGGATTCATGGCTGATGAGGCTCAGGCTAATTGGCGAGCAGTTAGGACAGTTTTTAATGGAGGCCCTGAAAATGTCATGGTTGGAAGAGAGAGGTCTTGCTCCTTTCATTGGGAGCAAAGCATGCAGCATCATGCAAAAAAATGCATTCCCTCTCATAGCCAAGAGGAGTTCAAGTCACGATGTCGTGCATGGAAAGCAGCACCATCAGAGGAGGCTGCTGAGCAGGAATTGGACAATCTTTGGACATGGTTGCAAGAAGGTCATGCTGACAAAACCAATATCTCAGCTTTGCAAACATGGTTAATATGGTGGCATGCAAGAGTAGCTCACTGGGGTGAATACATGGTCAAGGTAAGACAATCTAATATGGAGTTGACTCCTGCCTTGTAATTTTGATTCATTTATCTTATGTTTAAATTTGTTCAAATATGCAGGCCATGGAGGGAGATGAAAAGTACCTTGTTCCAAGAGCAAACTTGGCGGAGTCTATGCATGGGAGTTGGCTGGCATCCAATGATGGGGTGAAATACATTTCACTCTACAATGCTTGCTATAATGACCTTATGAATACTCTAATCCAACAGTCAAAATATGATAGCTATCTTAAGGGTGGCCACCTTGGATGTGGTCCTGGATTGGAGAAACTTAAGAGACGGGCCTCAACAAGTGCAATCCCACCTGCGGCAAGAGAAATTGTTGATCTCACAAATGAGGCTGCTGTAGAGCTGGGGGCTGCCAATAGGTCTCTCTTCGCAGATGGTGATTCTAGGTCTGTTCGACGAAAAAGACGAGGTGTATTAAAGAATCCTATCAAAGAGGGAGATTCACACCGACCAGAGTATGAGTATGTCACTTATAACACACAACATCACGGTGCACCCAATGTTTTGCAGGAAGTACATAATGAGGGAGAGGTGGAAATACATTCAACAAGGTGGGCAATCAGAAGGACAACACCAGGGAGTAAGGTGCGGTGCCAAGGATACTTGAGAAATGAGAAACGAAAATGTAATGAACTTATTGATAAAAAAGGTAGGGCAGGATTACTAGGAGTGCCAGCACCATGTTTTGAGGGACTCATTGAAATCCCCTCTGGAACCAGGAAACAATTTGTATGGTTTTGTGGAAGTAATGTTGACCATACCTGGGAGCCCTCTCACAATGTAATCGAGAAACCAAGCACTAGACCTGCTGTGTGGCCCGTTGCAATTGGAACTTCATTGGATTCTACAGAAATATCTGCATTGTCAAAGGCAGGCTTTGATTTGAAGAACATTAGTGCAGAGGCACATCAACAAGTAGGGACTCCTCTTGCAAGTCATGATGATGCTGATGTGCGTCCCATGAACCGCAATGGAAAGCTAGTGATTGTTGCCAGGGTGGTGAACAAAGAAATGCGGGATAGAATCAAAAGGGCTGCAGAGCTTATTTGCACTGTTCATGGGTGTAGGGTTGTTGTGCCAAAGGAGCATGTTGAATACACTTTATCGACTGAAGGAAGCATCAAGAAAGGACAAAACTACTTGGTTACTGTTTCAGCTTTTCCTTCTTGCACATGCGATGACTTTCAAAATCGGGAACGCAAAGGCAAAAGATACATGCCTTGCAAACACCTTTACTTTATTTATATGCATGAGCTGGACTTGAATGTGGATCACCAAAAGTTTATTCACCAAGCAGCCCTCACTAAAAGAGAGTTGCAGCAAGCTTTGCGACTAGTTGCTTGATGATGTAATTTTTACTTTTTGGTATTGCGCATAGTCCATGTTGGAACTCCTTCAATGTATTTAATTTTTGGTGTTGTTCGCAAATTGCAATGAGTTGTAGCAAGCATTGCTGCTAGTGGCTTGACGATGTAATTTTTACTTTAAGAGATTTAAATTTCAATTTTTCTTTGATGTGCACTTTTTACTTGTATTCATAGGGAAATATAAGCTTCCTTTGCCTTTATTCATACTGCAATGAAACTTATAATGTATTTCTTTTTGGGATCTTCTTTAAAGTCATGTTTGTAATGGATTTAAATTTCAATTTTTTCTTTGATGTGCACTTTTTTATCTTTATTCATAGGGAAATACAAGCTTCCTTGAGGTTCATAGTTTGGATATTGCAATGATGATGGCCCTTTTTTTTTTCCTTCGCTCGCCACGCTCGACACTTTACGCTCGTAAAAAGGGCCCCCCCTAAGGAGAGTAGGTTAGTGAAAATTAAGAGATAGTTTATGGTTTTTCTAGGTTTTTTGTTTGATTAGCGTTCTATCTAGCAATGCTTACCTACCTATGCAAAGGAATTAAACAAAAGAAAAAGGATTAAGCTAAAAATTAAGAAAAATGATTTAGGTTTAAGCAAAAATCCTCTTGATTAGGCTCTCTAATCACCCAAATCTCAAAGTTTTTTCACTCAAACAAGCAATAATCCTACTCTAAGAACAAAGCTATACATGACTCTCAACAAAAACATAAAAAATAACCAAGAAAAACATAAAAATACAACAAAAAATCTAAAAACTGCATGCCAAGGAGCCTACCTGGCACCACCGTGCTATGGGGGCTCCATTGGATTTGAATCAAAGATGGTGTAGACAAGTAGTTGATGGCGCTCCTCGACAGTGGCACTAAAGATGTTAAGGAAACCCTACCCTAATGTGTTGTGGGAAGTTGTCTATCTGCCAAGCTCAAGAATGGCTCAAGAGCTCCACCGTAGCCACTCGTCTCACTGCTGTCCTCCCACACTCGTTGTCACAACACCGAGGCGGTTACTCTAATCCAACGCATGATGCAAGCTCTCTCGTCTCGCGAAGATCATTGTGGGATCCCCATGGAAGAGAATCGCGTTGGTTAGCCTAATCACTAGAGAGAGAGAAAGAGAGAGAAAGAGAGAGAGAGAGAGAGAGAGAGGAAGCAGGAAGGGAACAAGTGACTAGCACTAATCACTCCCAAACCCTATCCCTACACCACACATGCTAGATTAGGGTTTCAAGAGAGAGGGAGAGAGATAAAAATCCACTTCTATTGCACAAATAGGAGAATCAGTTACAAACAAGAGAAATTGGCTTTTATAGTTCCAAGCCTTTTCCCACTAGGCCACCTAGGAGCAAGCGACCCAGGGCACCCAAAATATAGTTACAAGGCTTTTCTCTATGGATTGGCCAATTGACGAAGGTCCTCTTGTTTGTCCTTCTAAGCTTAATACTTGGGAGCATCTTTAGGGTGTTACCCTCATCAAATGACAGGATTTACAATATAGCACAAGTGTCCATTACATAAGTTTGCGGACATAGTTGTCATAGGAATGTGTTAACCAATATGTGGTTAACAACATCTTCTTCTATGTTGTGCGTTATCTTCTCATGCATTGAGGTTACCAATTCTTTTGCATGCTACATCATCATTAGCCTGAGTAGAAGCATATAGAAAAGGGGCCTAAAGGTCAACCCTTTGGGTGCAAGCCCCACCCATGTACAATCATTTATCAATCTTTCTATACCATATATAAATACAAAAAACTCCTGACACCAATCTCTCTTCTTTTCTCTCCTCTATCTTAATCATGTGTAAATCAACATCAATGCTCTTAATCAGGCTTAGGGCTATGGATCATCTAATTATAGCAAGACTTTCGTGCATGCAACATTGGTATCAGAGTATTTAGTCACATGACACTTAACCTTAACATCGGTCGCCTTTAATGGCTGTTGACTGGGATCCTAGACCCTCTAGGATGATGATGGTGCTCAGAATGATGATGTTGCTAAAGCTAATATTGATGTTGATGTTGCTATATGATGATGCTAGATCCCCATCAAAGCTCCTTTCCCAGCGCACATATAGGTGTAAACCATCAATTTCTAAATAAAGTTTCTCTTGAGGTTTTCAAGATCACCATCAAATCTCCTTACCGAAAGCACACAGGTGGATGTCATCCATTTCTCATGAAGTTTTTGTGAAAAAAGGTAATATTGTTTATTCTCGACTTCTTTTTGCAATTATATTGTGTTGATCCAGCTTTTACTATTATGTTTTCTTAGTCCTATTCTAGCCTGATCTTTGAATATGAGAATTTGTCTCACATGCTAATGTTAGGCAGTGGTACTAGACCATGAGTAGAATTGACCTCCCTTTTGTGCTAGACACTAGTTTGGAAGAAAACCAAGAGTTCTTAGAATAGATTAGTATCATGGGGCTATAAACCATGTGGAGATTCTTCTACAAGTGAGAATGGAGCCACAAGAGCATCAAGTATTCATGGGTAAATCATCAAGAACAGCATGAGAGAGCTCAAGAAGCTCGTCTTACTAGAGAGATATGAGCCCTTAGTTAGAATGTTGGGAAAAAAGATTGCACACAAACTATAAATGAAACCTAGTGCTATGGTTATCATAAAACTATAGAGGCTCCCATCTACATTGACCATATAGTCACTTCACACGTGAAGGACACAAGTTTTATATAGATATAGAGGGAGATATGTACATCCCTATGCAAGACTCCTCTAGTATCTAACCTTTTTTGGAGACCAAGTTGGAACAACCTTGTGTCAAACGACAAGATTCGAAGAAGGCTAAGGCACCTAAGAGTGCCAAGGACATAGAAAATGTTGTGATCAAAGGACTCAAAGGAGTACTCAAAGATAGACTGAGAGAGTTAGGACATTATTATTTAGTGCCCATATGAGAATTGACATGGTGCACTATTTATAAAAGAAACCACATAGTCAATGAATGCCCAGTTTTCAAATTGAGAACAAACCAATGGTGTGGATATTGTAGAACATATAAAAATCATGAATTAACCAACTACTACCTCTTCTAGTGAATGATGAGGATGGATTGTGAGCATTGTAAGAACCCCTACAACTCTTATCTTTGCCACTACCACATACCAGTGGTGTAGAATGAAGCTTACCCAAGCACAAAACCGATTGTTATTAGGAATCCTGATAAGGATATGGAGATTCCACCTCCAAAGTTACCTCCTGAATTTGCCATGCCATGAACTACTCCTATGGGACTATTCAAGATGGAACTGATTATTGATTAACCTCTTAACACACTTGAATTCTATGTTGAGTAACCAAAATCAGTGGTTGGAAGCCAACCAAGGAGTGAAAACCACATGGACCAACCCAAACATTTGACACACCAGTTGACCATCTTAATGCAAATAGAATCTAGAGCTTATAGATTGATAGATGTTAACACACCAAGATGAGACATATTTAGATGCAAAGGCCCTCATAGAGTGGCTGATTGCCCAATGAGAGCTATTCTATAAGCCACTACTACCTACAACTTATGGTTGGATAGCTGGTGTATGAAGTGTGGAATTTGATCACTTGATTAGTGTTTATCCTCTCAAGAAAATGACTCAAGATCCCTTGATGATTACATGATCACCTATTAAGGGGTTGGGAATAGTTAGTGTTTCATGTTCAATGTCGTCTTTGGATGACAAAAAGAGTTGGTAAGTTTGATCATCTGCAAACTCCATGTCTCATTGAAACAACCCCATTGTAACCCTTTCCAACTCTATCATAAACATGGGCAACAAGTCAACAGCCAAACCTAAGGTAGAGAAGTCGAAGCCAAAACCAAGGAGGAACTAAGGAAAAATAGAAAAAAATCCAAAGAACTAACAATCTTGATGGCATCCTCCACTTCATTATCATTGGTTAAGGGTAAACTTTGATAGGTATGAGTTGGTACCAAAGTCCCAACTATTCTAGTAGCTATACCCTATACCTCTCTAAAAGCCAACATCTTTGAAACCAAAATAGGTGTGGATCTCGAAAGTCAATGTACCAAACCTGCAAGACTGCACATGATAAGCTGGTATAGATACCAAAGGGAGGGAGAAACACTACACGAAGAAATGACCTAGCCACCCAAGGTTGGATAACCCCACAAAATTCTCCCTCAAGGCACAAGGATATTGTTAAGGAAAAAGCCTAATCTGGGTGCCAAAGATAAAGCCAACAAAGTATGAGATATCCAAAGAACATCAATAATAACCATCATGCTCACACAAGCTAGTCGAGTCAAAGTAAAACATAAGTACCTAAAACAACCAACAAAGGCAATGCTAAGGTAGAATAACATTTTACTCAAGAAGAGTGGAAACAACTCCAAAGGTAAATTCAAAACCTCCCCTCAACCTCTAGTATGAAGAAACTTCCTCTAAAGCCAACACGTGTCCATGATCAGAAAACGTCACTATAGAATGGCCTAAAGAAAAAGTCATCAATCCTGACAAGGGCAAAAACCTTGTTTATAAAAAGGATGCTAGCACCCTCATGTTTAATCACAAGACTAAGAGGGTTATTTGGTTACTCAAAAACAACATTAAGCAAAAAGAAAAGATGAAGGGGATACTGCTGAATTTTCAAGTCGTTGGAGGCCAAAATGTGCCAAGGGCATAAGAGTTAAGAGTTGGGTTGCAAAATGTTAAAATGTGACCAAGTGTAAATCCTAAGCATTAAAGACCATATTAGGGAGTTTGGGAAAATACTCTACTTGACCTAGATTATGATCTTGCCTGAGACTTCCATAGTAAAATCCTATCTCCCACTAGCAAAATATCCAAGCTTAAAAACTTTCCATCAATAGCCCATTAACCCTTACTAGCTGATCTTGCATAGCATGCTTTATGTATTCAATTTCATCCCTATAGGTGTGCCTATATTACATAGACACATGCATTAACATCTTCATATCCCATCAATAACCCATCAACCCTCACTGACTGATCTTGCACTGCATGCTTTATGCATTCATTTGCACATATAGGTGTGCATATATTACAAAGAGACATGCATTAAGCACCTTGTGACCCTTGCACAAACACCTAACCAAAGTTAAAGAAACCTCAAGGGAACAAAAAGTAAAAATTACGATCCCAAAAGAGGATTAACATGGTGAATTAAGCATAGGGAGCTATGGGAGAGGTACCTAATGGCAAGATTCAACCATCAATTATGCCCAATGATTGGGATTAGGTTTATTAATCTAAAAAATAGGGTTGATTAATCTATGATTACTAAAAATTAGGATTGATTCATCTCATAATTAGAGTTGATTAATCACTGAGACTCCTCCTCCAGTTCTCAATTTCTAATGAGGCCAGTTGGCATCACTGAGCTATTTTTCACTCACTTGGTATCCAATACTAATTTATAGGTGCTTGTACTACACCCATCTATACTTGCTGGTATAGCCATTGGGTGTGCCTACATGAACATTCTTTAATCCCTCAATTAGTGTATTCTATAAATAGATATTAGGATGTGATAAGATGCGTATGAGATGTGATAGGATGAGTTAAGAGTTATATGAGATGAGATAAGAATGAGTATGTGGATGTATGGATGAGGATGTGAAAATGGATGTATGCATGTGGATGTGGATGTATGGATGTAGATACGGATGTGGATGTATGTATGTGGATGTGGATGTATGAATGAGGATGTGAAAATGGATGTATGCATGTAGATGTGGATGTATGGATGTGAATGTGGATGTGGATGTGGCCCTGTATGGATGTAGATACGGATGTGGATGTATGTATGTGGATGTGGATGTATGAATGAGGATGTGAAAATAGATGTATGCATGTGGATGTGGATGTATGGATGTAGATACGGATGTGGATGTATAGATACGGATGTGGATGTATGTATGTGGATGTGGATGTATGAATGAGGATGTGAAAATGGATGTATATATGTGGATGTGGATGTGGATGTATGAATGAGGATGTGAAAATGGATGTATGCATGTAGATGTGGATGTATGGATGTGGATATGGATGTGGATGTATGGATGTGGATATGGATGTGTATGTATGAATGCGGATTTAGGATTGGATGTATGATGTGGATGTACGAACATGGATGTGTATGTAGAATAATGAATGTGAATGTGTATGTGAAATAATGCGTCGTTGATATGAGTGAATGGATGAGAATGAGTACATATATGAATGGAATGTGGAATAAGTAATGTGGACTGAGGAGGGATAATGTGGAAAGATGAGAGTTCGATATAGAAACTGTATTTTGTGACCTATTTGTAAATGACTGTTTTATGTCAAGAATGCTGGGGAAGCATTTTGACCGTCTTGTGGATTAAGGTCATGGAGACATAACTGATAAAGTTGCAAGTGCTGACGATGTCTTGCGTAGCAAGGTCGACCAAGGTCTTGACCAACCTCGGTTCGATTTAAATGGTGAGCTTCCGGTATGGTGGATGAGGGACCAAGGAAGCGGCCTATGAGTGAAGCGCTAGGTCACCTGCGAAGGATCCTAGAGGGTGCTGACCATACGGTGCTCAAGCTCTAGGTCGCCAAAGATACCCACACGTGCATTGTGGAAGATATTGGAACAAGGAGTAAGAGTTGTTTTCTGACACCGGAATGGATCTGGTTGATTGACCTTGCTGGTCCTCAATGGATGAGTCCATGGCTCTCTTATATGGATCTGTTGATTGATCTTGCTGATCTTCAACAAGGATTCCATCTTGATTTTTATATGTGAAAATATTACCGGGTACTATGAGCTAGGAACTATTGAAAAGGCCCCTGATTGAGTGAACAGGTGGTGAGCGTTCTGGTTGCCAATAATGCCATAAGTACACCGATGAATGAATGATTGGAAATATGGATTCAACCACATATTTCGAGGATTGTCATCAGTGACATAATGGTTTCATTAAAGGATTGTTTTAAAGTTAGTTGATGCTGAGAAAAAGGTAATTTCATATTGGGTGTGTAAGTGGTGTGACTAGTTTTATGTTTGCATGAACTTCTGGCTAGGGGACCTAGGAACTCTTTTCCCTGGTACCCGGGACAAAACCTAACCAAATTCCTAATTGGATCCCATCACTACAGTGGTTGGGCGGTTGGCTAACCCATGGGACTGGATGGGGTTAGGCTGGACTGATGGATCCGTAAATCGAGACTCAATTTCTGTTATTACGATAGATGAAGTAAATCCCGGATAGTAATTGTTCTATGGATAGGAATCAATGGCTGTGCCTTTTGATGGGAAAAAAAGCGTTGATCCCAATGATCCAAGTGTAAGCTTCTTTCTTGATCTGACCAAGTATCTTTATAGGTACAGTCAGATCAGCTTGATCAGTAATGGTCTTGACCACGTTAGAGTGTTTAAGGCAAAAAATTAGATGCTCTTTTTTACTACTTTTTGTCTTTAAGTTTGTCATAGTCGGATGTTACAATGAAGAGTGTCTTTTGGGATCTGGATGGAAGTTAGAAGTCGTGGGAGTCTTTATATGGGAAGTAGTTCTTGGTAGTTAGAAGGGGGGAAGACGAAGATGAAGATGTTTTCTAGGCGGATTTTCTGTGTATTTATGGGCGGATTTCTGAATGCAAGATGCAGTTTTTGTTAATCTATTATGTCAATCTACTTGTCAATCTAGTTTTCACTCTTTTTGTCACCAGTGCTGTCATTTAGTTTGTCAAATAGTTTGTCAGAAAGTCTGAAGTTCTTTAAAGTTTTGTGAAAGACGTGATAAGCAATGAACACTTGGCGATCACGGTGTTTGTGATGAATTTCATGCGCGGGCTTACATTCTTCTGTTAATGGTGAGTGCTGGAAGATGAAGAGATTTATGTAGGCAATGGTTAGATTTTTTTTCATTCATGCATCTATAGTGGTGGGGGTTTGAGTTCGCTCTGGAGGATTCAGGGCAATCATCTCATTTCTATTTTACAAGGTCAAGAGCAAGGACTTTGGGCTTGCAGCATCGGGGAGATGACTAACATCAACGATGGTCGCAGGAAGGAGATGACAGTGGAATGTCAACAGATAGTTCTGATGAGGATTCAGAGAATGCGGTGGTTAAGTCAGGGGCAGCAACTCCAGGATTAGCAGGAGGATTTCCACATGTATTAGCGACAGTAGTAATACAATAGGCATTATTGCCTCGAAGACGATTGCAATTCAATCCGTTACCGAATAGGAGAACCAATAGGCAGGTACTCCCAAATAGACCTTTTAACATGGCAGCAGCGGCTAGAGCAGATTTGCGCGTCAAATTTGGAAGCTTTTCAGGAAAGTCAAAAGAAGACCCTGATTGTCACGTAGCTCAATTTGAGACTCGATGGCAGGCTAGAGGATTTGCCGGAGTATATGATGCACAAGCCAAGATGCGCCAGTTTGAGGCAACATTTGAGGGGAAAGCTGTACAATGGTTTAGCAATTTTGTGCCAGGAAATTTTACAGATTATGATGCATTGAGGATTGCATTTTTGAATCAGCTTTGGGTGGAAAAGATTGCCAATGATGTGTTGACAAAACTTAAAGCAGTAAAGCAAAAGAGGATGTTTGTGGAAGATTACACACAGAGGTTCAATCGGTATGTGAGATGGCTCACTCCTCAAGAAAGGCCCACTGATGAGATGCTGGCAGCATATTATGTTAAAGGCCTCAGAAAGGAGTTGCAAAATGCAGTAGCTGGTGTTGATGTTGCGGGAGGAATGAATGAACTCATTAATACTGCAACTCGAGCGGAGAAAAGGTTTGGTTTATCAGGTTTGAGCTCTAGAAAAGGCATTCAAAGAGGAAGAAGAAGAAGAAGGAGAAAAAGAGGAAGAAGTCAAGTGATGACAGTACGGATGAGGATTCGGAGTCGGAGTCGGATTCGGATACGAATTCTGATACGGATTCAAGTTCAGGTAGTGATGATGATTCTAGTAGTGATTCAGAGTCAGAGGATGAGGAGCATAAGAAGAAGAAACGAAAGGGGAAGTTAAGTAAGAAGTCAAAGGAAAAGACTAAGGAGGTGTCAGTTAGGAAGGCTGTGGAAAAGAAGTTGAAAGAGATGGGATTTCAAAAGGAGTCAGAAAAGAAGATAGAGCACTGTGACATTTGTGTCAAAGATGGTCACAAAACCACAGATTGCTGGTATAATCCTAGCTTTAGGGGGGTAATTCCTGAGAGAATACAACAAAAGATGCAGCAAAATATGAAACAGTCTCATGGTATTTTTCTAGAAACTTTGGATGAACAGAGATCATTTGGAAATCAAGGATGGCAGAGGCCGCAGCAACCCTATCCAAATTGGAGACCATCAGGGAGACCACCATTTAGAGGAAATTTTAATCAAGGAGGAAGATCAAGATTTGGTGGATGGCAAAATTTTCGGCCATCATGGGGAAGGAATTGGAATCAACAACAGGGATGGTCACAACAGCAAAATTAGCAGCCGCCACCGAATTGGAATCAGCAAGGCTGGAATCAGCAGAACTGGACTCCGTAGGGGTGGAATCAACCAAGAGCTCCTCAACAACTACCTCAGTTACCTGCGCCACCTGTGCAGTAGGTGGAAGTGAATAAACCTCCACAAAGTAATATGGTGAATGTGGATGTTTGTTTGGAAGCAAGAGCAAGTGGAGTAATGGCGGAATGTGGGATAACATGTGATTGTTCGGAGTGTGTTCTACGGGATTCAGAAGTTATGGTAGTTACACGTTCCAAAGCAAAGCTAAAGTCTCCATTGGATTGGGAGGAACAGAAGGATGTTCGTGAAGAAGTAACTGAAGGAATTTTGGATGTTCAACAGAAAGAGGAAATGCAGCAGAGAAAGAAGAAATCCTTGGATAAGGAGGAGCATAAGGAGGATAAGTCAGAAGCATTATTTGAAGAGTTGTTGAATAGTCCTATCAGTTTTACATTGGATCAGTTGCTTTCATTGGTTCTGATGTTTAGGGATCGAGTTTATTCGGCTATGGGAAAGTTGAAGGTGTCTGGAATCCGAGCTGTGTTGAATCAAAGTGTGGGCAGTCATCAGATTAGTCCTGAAGATGTGGATTTCACTATTCCCACAGTTCAACTCGATTTTGATGATCGGAGATTTTCAATAGTTTTTTTGGATGGCGGATCTGGAGTCAATATTTTGTTAGAATTGGAGTTTTTGAAGATGAAGAATGTTCAGCTTGAGCCAGCACCATTTCAGGTATGCATGGCGGATTAAAGTCGGGTTCAACCTATTGGGATGCTGAGGAAACAATCTCTTATCATACAAGGTTTGCAGTTTCCAGTAAATTTTGTTGTTTTGCGGATGAAGGATGATGCAAATGCATATTCAATGCTATTAGGAAGGCCGTGGTTTAGAACAGCAAAGCTCAAGCAGGATTGGGAGAAGAATGTGGTCACATTAAAGAAGGGTAAAAAAGTGATTACAATACCAATGGGGTCTAAGCAGGAGCTGTCAAGGTCAGTGAAGCCAGTGATGGCACAACCAATTAGTTTGGTAGAAGAAGTTGAGGATGATGAGGAAGATAATTTTTTGGCAGCCAATCCAACAGTGGTTCCTGTTTTTGAAGTGGATGTGGAACGGATTCTTGATAGATATGTTGATTATCCGATTCAGGAGGATGCATTTTGTCAAGCAGTTGACAATACTTCCGAGCAGATTCCACATATAAAAGAAGAAAAAACTGATGATGGTGACAAGGTGGAAGAAGTTGATGATGCTGCAGAGATCGCGCCTAAGGAGATAATAATTAGAGCAGAGTTCTTGTATGATAAATTGATGGAGAAGGTTTCCAGAGTGAAGGAGGATGATTTGCAGAATTTAAATTTGGGATCTGTGGAGAATCCGAAGGTTGTCAAAGTGAGTGTCAACCTGGATGATGATTTCAAGGCCGATTTAAAGGTGTTGTTGCAGGAATTCATGGATGTGTTTGATTGGGATTATTCTGATTTTAAGGGTATGGATCCCCAGGTGTATAGGCATAAGATAAATTTAAAGGAGGATGTGGTGCCTGTGATTCAGCAAAGGTACCGAATGAATCCGAATTACGCCAAACAGGTGAAGGAAGAGTTGGATAAACTTCTCAATGTTGGATTTATCATCCTAGTGGATAAAGCAGAGTGGTTGTCCCCAATTGTCGTGGTGCCAAAGAAGTCAGGGAAAATCCGAGTTTGTGTGGATTACAGAAAGTTGAATGCAGCAACCATTGCAGATCCATTTCCATTACCATTCATTGATTTAGTTTTGGATGATGTTGCAGGACATGAGATGTATAGCTTTCTTGATGGATTTTCTGGCTATAATCAGATTCCAATGGCAGAAGAGGACATTGAGAAGACAACTTTTATTATTGAATGGGGAGCATTTGCTTATACAGTGATGAGCTTTGGGTTGAAGAATGGGCCACCTTCATTTTCAAAAGTAGCTTTTAAAACTTTTGAACCATATTTGACAGAATTTATGCAGATTTTCATGGATGATTTTTCAGTTTTTGGGGAGAAGATTAAACATTTGGAGCATTTAAGGAAATGTTTGGAGAGGTGCAGGATGTTTAGAATGGCTTTAAACCCGCACAAATGTGCTATTGCAGTTCAAAAAGGGACGCTACTAGGTCACATCATATCCAAGGAAGGGATGTCAATTGATGCTGACAAGATTAGTGCAATTCAGAGGGCAATAGCACCAAATAATTTGAAGGTTATGCAGTTTCTTGGTCAAACTAAATGGCATAGCCGTTATTTGAGATATTTGGCTGATGTGTGTGCACCTTTGAGTCATTTGACCAAAAAGGATGTGGGTGAAGCACAGGAAAAAGCCTTTTCAGATTATCAAGAAAATGTTTGTAGTTTCACCTATCCTTCAACCACCAAATTGGGAGTTACCTTTCCATATTTATGTGGATGCGTCGGATATGGCAGTTGGAGCTGTTTTGATGCAGGAGAAGGTTCCAGGATGGTTTAGATCAGTGTATTATGCAAGTAGAATGTTAAATCCAGCCGAAAGGAATTACACTGTCACAGAGAGGGAAGCTAGGGGAATGATTTTTGCATTGGAAAAATTCAGGCATTATTTGTTGGGAAACAAAGTTGTTTTTCATGTGGATCATCAAGCTCTCTTGTTTTTGGTCAATAAACCAAAGCTGGAAGGAAAGCTTGCAAGATGGATGCTTTTGTTGCAAGAATTTGATTACATTGTAGTGCATACTCCTGGAAATCAGCATGCAGTGGTGGATTATTTGAGCAGGCTACAAAATGTCTCGGATACATCAGGGGTGTCGGATGAATTGCCAGATGCGGAATTGTTTCAGGTTCAAGGTCAAGCATATGACAATTGGTATGACCAAATGGTTTAGTTTTTGATCGATGGGGTATTACCTTCCAACATGATAGCTGATCAAAGGAAGAAGTTTGTTCTAAGGAGCAAACCATTTTTGATAATTGTCGGATCTTTGTATAGAAGAGGAGCAGATCAGATCATTCGACGATGTGTGCCAAATGAAGAACAGAAGGCAGTTTTACAAGAAGCACATTTTGGTGTAGCTGGAGGTCATTTTTTGGGAGAGATTATTGGTAGGAAGATTATGCAAGCTGGACTCTGGTGGCCATTATTGCTGAGGGATGCTTATTCATTTGCAAGAGAATGTGTGCAATGCCAGAAGATGGGCCAACCAACATCCATGGATCGGATGCAGGATCATCCGATATTATCCCTTGAACCATTTCAAAAATGGGGTCTTGATTTTGTTGGGCCGATTAAGCTGAAATCCAGAAGAACAGGAGCAAGGTACATCCTGGTTGCAATAGATTATGCCACCAAATGGGTGGAAGCAGTGGCTTTGAAGGATAACAAGGCAGCCAGTGTGGCTAGGTTCCTGTACAAAATGATGACCAGATTTGGGTGTCTGATAGAATTGGTGTCTGATCAAGGTGTCCATTTTCTAAATTCAGTCATTAAGGAGTTGACATCCAAGCACATGATTCTGCATAAGAAATCTACCCCGTATCATTCGCAAGCTAATGGGCAGGCGGAAAACACAAATAAGGTGCTAGTGAGGATTTTGAAGAAGATTGTTTCTGAAAACAGGGCAGATTGGGATGAGAAATTGGATTCAGCATTGTGGTCATTCAGGACTGCATACAAAGTGGCAACATGCATGACACCTTTTAAGCTAGTTTATGGGATTGAGGCAGTTGTCCCTATGGAATATGTGATATCTAGTTTGAGGCTTGCAGTTCAGCATAGATTGAGCCTTGAAGATTCAGTGATGCATAGGCAGCACGAATTGTTAAAGTTGGAAGAAGATAGAATTTACAGTGCTTATGTGGTGGAAGTAAGTCAAAACAGAAGGCAAGCATGGATGACAAGACAGGTCAAATTCAAAATTTTTCAGAAAGGTGATTGGGTGTGATGATGTATAATTCGAAACTAGGGCCACACCCGGGAAAGTTGAAGCTTAGGTATTTTGGTCCATATCAGATTGTGCAAGAATTGGGGCAAGGGACTTTTAGATTGATAGATGTGTTTGGAACTCCTATCCTAAGCCAGTAAATGGATTCCGACTGAAGAAGTTTTATGGCAAGATTCCTGAAATTCCAAGATGGATGATTAATAAGGCTGAGGACATTGCTGTGAGGCATGTGGGAGTTGAATTAGAAATTGGAGTAGAATTGGTGAGGAGGAAAATAAGTTGGCAACCAGGTTTCCAGGGGAATTTGATGGCAGGCCGCCGAAGCGGAATCGGAATGTTTGTGGGAAAGAAGTTTTTGGATAGACAATGTGGGTGTCAGATATTTTGTCAAAGGGATAGTCGAAATGGAAGTCAAAATGTGGGGAATAAATTATTTTGAGGGAATCTTTGCACTCAAGTTAAGAAAAGAATGATGCCACGTGTGAGACAGATTTTAGGCACACCTTTTGAGAAATTTGCATGGGGAGCGTTTTTTGAGAAGGAGCACCATGATAAACCTGCGAAGGGTCGACGTGCCCGACTAGTCCAAATCAAAGTGTGTGGAAGCTTGGTGTTTTTGAGGGTTTTCTGTGTCCTGTTCAAGATGTTCTCTGAGAGTTTGAGGAAGAAAGTCTTCATGCAGCCCCAGGAGCAGGGAAGTGATCTTATGCTGCAGACGCGTTTGATGAAGGTAGCTTTGGAGGAATTGAAGACGCCGCGGGTTGTTGTGCAGGTGATTGAAGATGATGATGAAGCCGACAATGTATCAGAAGCTCAAAGTCGCGATACGGAGTCAGATGAAGGTATCGATTTACGTGCAGATGAAACGAAGGTTTGGCTAAAGCGGATTGGATTGTTTGAGTATGCACAGTTGCCTTGGTCTACATGGCAGCAAAATCCTTATGCAGAGCAGCAGATGCAGCATTTGAGGGAAAACAGGGGCTACATCACTGGATGATAAAGAGGTGACGTCGCAATTAGTGGGGGCTGAGGTGTTTAAGTTGCCAAATCAACAAGGTGTAAAGTTGAAGAAGATTACGGAGTCTATCATGAAAGGGGAGTTTGGGCCACCATAGGGCACCAAGGGTTATTATATGGTGAGGAATGCAGAAAAAGTGAGAAGCAAGCATCTGTTTTGGTACTTGGATAAAATTTGTTTGCTGGCAAAGACAGCATACATGTCCAAAGAGGCGTTTGCACCGTTATGGAATGCAGAGCGTGGGGTTCACATTGACTGGGCCTCATTTCTTTTTGAGAGACTGCAGATTGCGAAGATCAAAGATAAGAGGAGATCACTGTCCCTGACGAAGCTTGTCCCATATTTGGGGGGTATTTTCAGTCATGTGTTGCAGGTATCTATGGGACCGGTGATAACGTTGTCGAAGGAGGCAAAGAAGCAGAAGCTGGAGTACGGATCTCCATCGGGTTCAAAGCAAAAGCCAGCAAATCGCATAACTTGGGTGACTCCGGAGTGTAGTGATGCAGTAGCCCAAGGGGGAGCAAGTAAGTCTACATTGTTTTCTTCTTTGCCAAGTGTGCCTCATGTAGGGCCAAAGGCCAAGACTTTCACTTTCATTCTGCAAAAGTTGGGAGAAAAGTCGAGAGAGCAGAAGCCATTTCAATCTGTGTCTAAGCCTCTGATGTCACAGAGTTGGGCTAGTGTCAATTTGCCAGGGGTATTTACTGCAAACGAGGCTATCAATAGCCTGGCGGAGTTAGGAAGATTTATCAATAATCAAGAGGCAATGCTTGTGTCTTTGGAGGGTCAAAAAGTGAATTCAGAGCAGCTGGGAGTATTAGAAAGATAGATTCAGTTTCTTAAGGATCAGTTGGATGTAGCAGGAAAAGAAAAGGCTCAGCTTGAGCAAGAATTGTCAAAATTAAATGAGCAGATGCAAGGGAAGATGGAGGAAGTGTTGCAAGGAGCTATGGAATTTGGTAGTTGGGCAGATGGCTTAAAAATGGCCATTGATGTGCAGTTCAAGTCCTTTGAAGACCGGATTGTGGAGCTTATGTCGGATAATAATTTTCTGATAAATAGACTGACTCCGTTGATCAGTATGGAGAAAGCAGTCTTGGAGGGGCAATCTGTTACAGGAGTGTTGGTGGCTGAGGCAGATTTGGAAGAGTTGAAGAAAGAGGTGCAGCAATATACTCAAAAATTATGGAGTCATGCCAGTCGCATGTTTGAAGAACATTTGGGGGAGCCCATTGACAAATTCAGAACATTTGGGGGAGCCCATTGATCTGATCTGCTCCTTTGAAGAACATTTGGGGGAGCCCATTGACCTGATCTGATCTGCTCCTCTCCAAAGCACGGCCGATTCCACCTCATGTCAAGAAATGCATACTAGAGCACTTTACCATAAGGGCTAGGCAATTGAATGGATGTTCAAGAAGGTGCTATGTGCTCATCTATGTCTCCTGTAACTTCTCCAACAAAGGCTTGTGTAGATCCAAGGATAACTTCTCGTTTTCTCTTGTCATTTTCTACTTTCTTTAGCTTCCTGTGTCGAGCTTGATATTTGTTTAATTCCTCTTTTTGCTTGGCTACCTTCTTATCATGTGTAGCTCGTGGGTTTATCAATAAGACGACCATAATACTTCTTGAATTTACTGCCACCATCAAGGAAGCCTACTTTGCAACCGTATCAAGGGTTTCAACACACATGGTACCTTGAGATGTTATTTCACAAACTTGAAATGGTACTTCTATATTGAGATGTTAAGCTGAACACAAGATGACTTTTATGATATGTATGGGTGACCGTTTCTGCCACCTACATCATTGGCATGTTTGGTAGGATGCTGACATGTTTACTCGATCAAAAACTAGCATTCTACAGGTAGAAAATGATGAGACATAGACTGACTTGTGGAAAAGAGAAACCTATCAAGATGCATAGTTTTGTCAACATGGGAGCAGTTGTTCATAATTATGCAATGAGTATTTTATATCGCTGATTACAACAACGAATAAAGCAAGATGGCCTTATCATGTCTCAAGTGTTGAGATGCCAAGCTCAACACAAGCTGACACTTATGATATGCCTGGGTGACCATTTCTGCCACTTACTTCACTAGCATGTTTGGTAGGATGCTGACATGTTTACTCGATCAAAAACTAGCATTTTACAGGTAGAAAATGATGAGACATAGACTGACTTGTGGAAAAGAGAAACCTATCAAGATGCATAGTTTTGTCAACATGGGAGCAGTTGTTCATAATTATGCAATGAGTATTTTATATCGCTGATTACAACAATGAATAAAGCAAGATGGCCTTATCATGTCTCAAGTGTTGAGATGCCAAGCTCAACACAAGCTGACACTTATGATATGCCTGGGTGACCATTTCTGCCACTTACTTCACTAGCGTGTTTGGTAGGATGCTGACATGATAAATCTTCGCCACACTGATTCTGCAGCTGGACTACACCAGCTCTACTAGTCCACCATTGAGTTATGGCATACTTATCTTGCTAGCTCACTCACTTAGCATGTTCACATCATGGACTGCAAAGTACATAGTAATTTAGAACTTATGTTTTATTTCCCTTATCTTTTGGTATAACCCTTTTGCTAAAGAAGAAGAACAAATTTTCAGCCTCTCATCTTGTGTGTTCTCTTCTACAATTTGTGTGAAGGTGGTGTGTGCTTGTAAGAGCTCAATCTCTCTTCCTCCCTACACCTTTTCATGGTATCAGAGCTTGGTTCATGCTAAGAAGCTGAGCGGGAATCAAGCAAAGCACATGAAGTGGTACGAGGGTAAGAGCTTCACCTAACCTTCCCCCTTTGTGTTGCCTACTACACCCTTGTCGGGAGCTCTTTGGGAGAGGAACTAGAAAAAAAACTCTGATTGAGGAGCTTTCTTTGTGGAAGCAGAGATGCAAGGCAACTACATTGTCCTTTGGATGAATTGTTTGAGGCCAAAAATGCGTTTTGGACACGTCTTGACCTCCATTTTCAGTTCACAAGTGTTCACGTACACTACAGATAAGTTTTGATTCTTTGTAGAATTTTATTTTTGGAACTGCATAAAGGGAATTTGGTTGTGTAGACACTATGTGTACTACAAAGAGGTATTACAGGTACTATTGGGTGTATGTATACAAATTTAGGTCACTAGTTGTGACAGTTTGGGTGTAGTATAAGACCATTGCAGAGAATACAACAGTTTGTGTAGGTCAAACAAGAGTGTTGCTTTTGGTGAGTATGTGTTGCAGACAATATGTCAAATGATGAAATTAACTAAATTGTTGCAGAGAAGCTTGACAAGAATAACTTCCATGTTGAAGGTTTAGAATAACAAATTTCGTGATGGAAAAAGGCTACTCGGACGACATTGAAGGTGAACAAGAGGAGGCACTAGAGATACCTAAGATTAATCCAACTATTGCCGATGTAAAAGAATACAAGGATTGGAATCAAGGAGCAAGAAAAGTCATGTATTGGCTTTCTATTAGCATATAGGGTACCATGATTAGGCATATACAGGATGCCAAGTCACCCAAAGAGGCATGGGACACCTTGGTGAAGTTGTATGAAACTAACACCAAGGCACGAAAGATTTAGTTGAAGAATGAGCTTCATACTATGAAGAAGAAAAACATGTTTGTGAATGATTATGCCTTGAAGATCAAGGGAATTGTGGAATCCCTTGCATCTATTGGCGTTTCTGTTGATGATGATGATAGGTCACCCAAGGAGGCATGGTACACCTGGGTGAAGTTGTATGAAACTAACAATGCGAGATCCCACTGTCCCCTCTATGCAACGGATTTCCAGTTGGTAGCAGTGGAAGTAGATTCCTCTTGTGCAGGGCAGGGTTTTCCACTTGGGGCCTTACCCTCGAATGTTCAAGCTTGAGACTAATTTTGTGGTCATTCCGAAACCAGAATCGGAAAAATTTCCCTTGCCCGAAAAACGGAGACGATTCCACCTTTTTGAATTTCTTAACGAATTTTCTAACGGGGTCAAGAGACTAAACTAACCTTCATCTGATTAAACCAAATAGAAGAAAAACTATTACAGACTTAACTTGAAGAAATCAACGTTTTTTTCCTAATTGAATTAGGCAGAGTCGTTGATCTATTCATTTGAGAAGTCTTCAGGCTTTTTTTTAACTACTCGAGTTCTAAGCGTATTCCTATTAATCAATTTTGTTATTAAAACTCTACTAATTCCAACCTAACCCTATCCGGCCCATGGGTTAGCCACTGCCCAACCACCGGAATTGGTAGAACCAGACAAGTACCCACCCACCCATAATTGAATGCCTTTCTTAACTTTTTCTTTAGAATACAGATACGCACACACTCCTCTTTAAACTTTAACTTATAAAACAATCCATTCACAAACAATTATTGGTTACAGATGTCATAACTCAAAATTTCCATCTAATCCTTGGACTCGCCATTGACACTAATTGGTCAGTAATTAACATTGGTCCATCATACAATATCTTCCTTGACATATGTATGGGTGTCCTCGGCACCGGGAGCCCGTGCATCGCTTGGTTAGAACCCTCCAGGATCCTCCTTAGGTGTCCTGGCACTCCACTCATGGATCGCTTTGTTGGCCCTCGTCCATCGTACCGAAAGCGCACCATTTTAACCATATCGAGGCTGGCCAAGACCTAGGCAGGCTTTGTCGCGTGAGCTCTCCTTTGAACACTCCCGGCCAGCTGTTGCAACCGAACTTCCCTTAGAAAAACACATATACCAAATGCTCCCTCCAGCATTCTGGTGTAAGACAATCCTTTAAGAAAACAGGGTTTCTATGTAAGTTTTTAGTTTTGATTTTCTTTTGAATACAATGAGTATATCTTAAATCCGCGTCCCCAAAACTTCTTGATCATAGGTATGAATTCCAAAACACAAGTCCTCGAATTCTGTAACCTTGATCCTCAGATCAATTCAAAGGGTCTCAACTTAGTTTCAGATTTGGTGGGAGATTTGAGTGAATTTTCCTGAACTGGTTACATCGTCTTTCCTTGAAACTAACAAAAGAGTTTGGTCTTGATCATAGTCTGATTCAGGTTTCGAATCTGATAAGGTTGTCCTTGAACTATCTTTCTCAAAAAAGGGAGTGATATTTCAATTACTATTTTACTGAATTTCATTTATTGAATATTCACTTAACTGATTTCTAAACTAATCACGAGTTCTGATGAGAAATAAATTAAGCATTTATCTGAAATTCTAACTTCAATAGGTTTTTTGAATTTTCTCATTACCATCCGAGTGAATATGAAACGATATAAACTTCTCTCTTACAGTATTTACTTATTCATTTATCAAATACTCGTAGAATTTAAACATAGAATTAAAGAGAAATCTAATTTTGATATAAAATTTCTTTATGCATCTATTTATGCATAAAATCCAAATTCAATAGAAATAACATCTTTATATAAAAGAAAATCCTTTTATGCATCTATTTATGCATAAAATCAATTTAATAGGAATAACACTTTTAAAATAAAAAGAATTTCTGTTATGCATCCTTCCATGCATAGAAATTGAATTCAAAGAAAATAACACTTTCATAATAAAAAATATCCATTATGCATCTCTCTATGCATAGAATTTAAATCTAATGAAAATAACACTTCTATAATAAAAAATATCCAATATGCATCTTTCTATGTATAGAAATTGAATATAATGAAAATAACACTTTTATAATAAAAAAATATCCAAGATGCATTTTTCTATGAATCTAATGAAAATAACACTTTTATAATAAAAAAATATCCAATATGCATCTTTCTATGCATAGAAATTGAATCTATTTAAAATAACACTTTTATATAAAAGAAAATCCTTTTATGCATAAAATAGGAATAACACTTTTAAAATAAAAAGAATTTCTTTTAGAATGCACAAATGGTGGGGATTATTCTTTTTGAATAACGTAAAGATAGAACTTATTTCCACAAAATCTAAGAAAATTTTGCCATAACCTCCTTTGTATGGCTAACCATTTCTCAATTTTTACATTCTAAATTTACTATAAAATTTATCCCAAGATGAAATAAAGCACTCTAATCTAATCAATTTTCACTTCTAAAGAGTAATCAATAGGAAAAGTTTAACTTAATTTATTTGTTTCTCATTTTAGGATAAAGAAAGATTAAAATTCTTAATGAAGAGAAGGGGAAGTCTTTTCATCAAGGCTTAACATCCATATTCACATTAAAAAGCAAAGAATTCAAAAAACCATAGATTAGAATTAAAAAAAAGTAGAATTATTAACTTACATGGAGTTTTGTGAGCTTTTCTTTGGCTTGAGGGATTGAGGGTTCTACTCTTGTTTGGATCAAGAGTGGACACCAATTCTTTGTAGAGGAATTATTAAAAAATAAGTGAATTATCAAGTAAATTCAATGTTTTTGGCTCTAGGGAGGAGCAGAGTAACAGTGCATAAACACTATTAAGCTTTTACAAATGGGGAGGCTTCTATTTATAGGAAAAAGTGAGCCTCAAACCAAGCAAACTAATTCTAGAATTTTCCGGATCAGTTTGGTAAATTGTTGACCATTTTTGGGTCAATTCAGCTTACTTTTTGGAACTAGACTTGAATTAGGATAGAAGAGGAGAGATGAAATATCTCATTATTTGAGAGTTTAAACATATAACACGAACTATTTTGGGGAGCATGCATGTAGCATGCAATGATCTTAGAGATGTTGCCCTGCCTGAAGCTAATATGCATCGTCTACAGTTATGGGACGCTGTATGGAGTGAGCAAAGAGCCAAGAGCAAGCGCATGAAGGCACTGGATGCAGAGTCACTCCCCAAAAGAGTGCGCATTGCCCAGGATGTCACTGCAACATCCAGCCAGGCAGATGCGAGTGGGACGGGTGCCATTAATCGCACAATCTACAATTCTATGTGCACTCACCTCATTGGCATCCCGCACGAGGCTCTGCTCGAAGGGTGAACAATAGGCTCTGGTGTTTTTGCCACAGTAAAAGAGTATACAGTTAGAGGTATATCATTTTTGCCAGAGCATATTAGTTTTTGCGGAAAGCACTACAAAGGAGAAGGCAGCGCCAAGTTTGAGAGCTTCCAGGCAGAGCAGGGCATGCAGGTTCTACACCCATTAATTGTCAGGTGTATTGCCTTCACAAAAGAATCTCCTTGGATCACTATTTTCCCATACTATAATGGCGTCTCGCTTGGTGATACTCCATAACGCCGACGCTCCACTCTATTTTGCTAAGATGCTATATGCACAATTTATCCTAGAAACTCCAGTGGACTTCGCCTCCAGAGAGAGACCACTATCAACACCCACGACATACGTGAAGAGACAGTGACATTCACAAGGGAGGAACTTGCTCTCATGGTGGAGGGCGCTGGATTGGAGTTAAACAAGGTCAAAGAAAGCTTAGGGGCACAGCTAGCAGAGAAGGAGAAAGAAGCTGTACAATTATCTCAAGCATCAACTCCTCCCCCGGCCAATAGAGGGATTCAGAGCAATCACAAAGATCAGCCAAGATGTACAGACCATCTCTTCACGTATAGCTCCTGTGCGCCAAGGGAACCACATCTCTCATTTTTGATACATCCTGATCTTGTGGGAGTTTCTGCTGAGGCTACTAGTTCCTCCAACCCCCAATGTCCTGTATGTTACAAAGTATTGGATGGGTGGAGCAGCCAGTATATACTGCCCTGTGGACACTACTACCACTTAATATGTTTAGTGAGGCAAATGCAAAATATTTCCACATGTGCATTTTGCAGTGTCCTAATAAATCAAGGTATTTATACAGTGTTCGGCATGGCTAGCGAATATAAACCACCAGGACCTAGATGCAAATCCTAGTGCAATTCATAATTTATTTCAAGATGAAAGCTAAGAAAGACATAAATCCTACTTTTGTATTGATAATTTCTCCAAATACAATCATTTGTACAAGTATTTTTTATGAAATTAATGAAATGACCTCTTCCTCTATGTCAGTATCTTGCTCCAAAATTCTTTCATCGTTTACCCTCTCGTGTGCTAAATTAAGCTCATCTAAGTCAATGTCCAAATTGTCTTCTATCTCAAGGCTATAGCGCACGATGTACGTCCAACATCAAAGTTCTCGTCTACTACATCATCACAATCGTACATCCATCTGGGAATATCTTCTTCATACTCTTCGCTTTCAATGTCTCGCAAGATCTTTTTATTGCAATACATGTAAACAAGTTTATCTGTTTGATCTGCAAGAAGTCGATTGCGAATAGTACTGTGAATATATTTGTACATGCTCCAGTTTCTTTCTGAGCCTAAGTTTGAAGAGCACTGACTTAGAACCTTCATCGCAAGGTTGCACAATAAAGCATAATGCTCACCACCATTCATCATCCACCACTTCCATGCAGGTTGCTATTTAGCCATTTGTTGAACAAGGGAGTTGGAAAATAAACCCTCTTTCAATCGAAATGAGGTCATCTCCTTTATGCACTTGACACGATCATCAACATTACTATAAAAAGTGTTTTACCACTTTATAAAAATCTTGAACCACCTCAACGTTGGACATCAAATCCATATTCTAGTATTTAGGATCTAACATGTAAGCAGCACTATGTAGTGGTGAATGTGCTCCAATCCATCTAGCATGGAAGTACTTCAATAGGACTTTTCTTTGTCTACTGGAGAATGGTACATGCCATTGCTTTTCCACCACTAAATGCTCTAATTTCTCAGGACACTCCAAACTCCGCTGGACAGTCCACCATTGCATCCATGCTTTCCTGAGATTAGGTGCTCTTTGATCAAGACTTCGTACGGCATACATAACAGGCATCATTACATGGTATGTAGGCTTTTCTACAGAGGGCATCTGCTACCACATTTTCTTTGCCTGGGCGGTACTTGATTTCAAAATCAAATTCTTGCTGGATCTGCATCCACCTTCTTTGGTGCATGTTGAGATCCTTCTAAGTGAAGATCCACTTTAAGCTCTGATGATCTGACATCAAAGTGAATCTTTGACCCAGTAGGTAATGTCTCCACAACTTCAGTGCAAAGACTACCGAAAGTAGCTTCAGGTCATGGACAGCAGAATTTCTCTCATGTGTTCTGAGTTTTCCGGATTCATAGGCCACTGCATGACCTTCCTGCATGAGTGCACCTCCCAGGGCAAAACGACTGGCATCAGTTTACTACCTCAAAGGGTAGAGAGAAATCTGGCAATTTCAGAACGGGATTGGTTACCAAGGTGGGTCTTCAGCTTATCAAAAGTGATTTGACACCACCTGGCACACCATTAAAACGGAATATTCTTCTTGAGAAGATTAGTCAGGGGGGAAGCTATGAGAGCATACTTAGGTATAAAAATTCTATACCAACCAGTTAGTTCCAAGAATCCTCTGACTTCTTTCACTGTCTTCTGGTATATCCCGTCTTTGGATATACCAGAAAGCCCAAGTATTCAACATGGTCTCGACAGAGAAAGTGCATTTGCTCTTTTTAGCAAAGAGTTGGTGCTTCCTTAGAATGTCAAGAACTTTTCGGACGTGAGCTCATGGTCAGCTGAATTCTTTGAGTAGATCAGAATATCATCAAAGAAAACAAGAACAAAATCATCCAAGTATTCTCTAAGAATGTCTTGCATTAGGCAGTTGAATGTGCTGCATTAGGCGATTGAATGTAGCTGGGGCACTTGTCAAACCAAATGGCATGGTTGTAAATTCATAGTGCCTAACGAGTATTGATGGCTATCTTCGGGATATCTTGCTCATTAATCCTGATCTAATAATACCCTGATTTGAGATCCATCTTTGTGAAAATCTGGGCTCTACTTACCTGTCCAGAAGCTCATCAATTTTGGGGATAGGATACTTTTTCTTAACTGTCCCAGCTGATTGAGACCTCTATAATCCACACAGAGTCTTAGTGTTTCATCTTTCTTTCTCTGAAAGAGAACTGGTGCTCCCCAAGGTGAAACACTCGGTCTTACAAACCCTTGTTCTAACAGCTGCCTAAGCCATTCCTTGAGTTCAATGGCTTTAGGAACTGGCATCCTGTACATGCCTTGGGCTATTGGCTGAGCTCCGAGGGTCAATTCTATCACATGATCTACTTCTCGAATTGGAGGCATCTCTGTTAACTCTGTTGGGAATAAATCATCATATTCACTTAACCATTCTAGTTCTTTAGCTTTTAACTTAGTGTCTACTGGATTCATTTTGACATGTAAATGAGTTGCTTCTATCTAAGTCCTTTCAGTAACTTAGAAGCTTTTACAGACTTGGGGATCCTGAAATTCCGGTTCCTTGAACTTTGTTTCCGTGAAGGTCACGGAAGGAAATGGTTTCATTATGACAGTGAATGTGAGCTTGATTTTTTTGGAGCCAATCCATTCCAAGAATCCCATCTCAAAAACTCCCAAAGATAGGACTCTGAATTGACAGTAGTCAGTTATATTCCCATCTAGATTGAACTGAATACGATCTGTCTCATGGTGAGTCAAAAGGATCTTCCCACTGGCCAATTCAACTTGCATAGGTTTCCCTGATTTTTGATCTAAGACTAGCTTACGCAAGCATCCAGGGGAAAATAAATGAATGAGTACTTCCTGAATCAATCAAAAGTTTGAATGACATACCCTTATACTCAACTAGAGTATAAGGATGACTAAGAATTGACGGTTTGGCCCTTGGTTTTCAATTGCAGCATAAATTTGGCCTCTTTCCTCTTCCACTACTTTTGCTATTATAACTGCTCTAGCTGCTAGGGCGGAGCTCTTTCTCTTTGGTTACCCCAATTTTGGGAGGGAGTTCTGAGATTACTCTGTAGAAAGGTAGATGGTTGAGCTGGACTCCTAGGATTGCCCTGATTTTGACGAGACGGACCCTGATAGGAAGGGGCTGGTCTCTGTATTCTAGGTCGACTTCCGTGCCCTCTTGACATGGTAGAAGTAGGGCAGTCTTTAGGCTGGTGTCTGAAACCCTGACATCCAAAACATTTGTTCTCACTTCTAAGCTCTTCCCCTTTGAGTCCTTAAAAAAGGTGGGGCTCTTGAGAAAGTGTTCTAAGGGAAGGGTCTTCCCTCACTTCTAAGCTCTTCCCCTTTGAGTCCTTGAAAAAGGTGGGGCTCCTGAGAAAGTGTTCTAAGGGAAGGGTCTTCCCTCACTTCTAAATCTGCCAGCATCTTGATTCTGAGTGGGGCCTTGTTGCCTCTTTGGGGGTGGAAAGTTTGAAACACTTCTTGGGGTTTTGAACCTTTTAAAGTTTGAGGGTGTACGCCTTGGTGGGACCTTGACAATAAAAGCCTTGGCAAAGTCCTTTGCCATTCTGACGACTTCCGCCATTGAGACTGGTTTGGCATTTTTCACTAAAGTATCCAATGGCTTGTTCATTCCTTAAATGAATCTGGCCATCAACTGCTCTTCATCCAAAAGTGGAGAATATTTGAGGAGAAGGGCAAATGCCTGATGGTACTCTTCAATTGTCCGGCTATCCTGCTTCAATTCCAAGAACTCATTCATTTTGGTTTCCAGGAAGCCCGGAGGACATAACATTTTCCTAAGGTATGCTTTAAGATCTGACCATTTCGGTCAAGACGGTTTGTCTCGCAATGGTTCCTCCATGCGATCCTCGCCGTTTCCACAATCTTTAATCTGGCGAGAGCCATCTTGCTCCTCTCATTGTAACCAGTTACAATGTAACCAGTTGCTCCTCTCATTGTAACCGGTTACATCAAAGTACTCTTCCATGGCCTCAATCCATTTTTCCACTGTTTCTCCTAATTGTTCTCCTTCACCCTTAAGTGGACCAGGTTGGGATCGGTGTAGGGCTTTACAAACATTCGGATCTAGCACGGGCCGCGCACCTCATGACTCTGACAAAACGAGATTTTTGTCAACTTAACTTTGGCATTAGATTTATGATTTATTTTTTGAGATTTATTTCTTAAATAATAATTATTCCATCATAATTCTTAAAACAAGATTCACTCTGATAATTTTATTAACCAAAATTCACAACCATAAAAACAATTTGGAATCTTTTACAAAATGTCATTTATAATCGAAAGTTTTTGATATATACTTAGAGCATCTCGGCTGCAAAAGTTACTACCTCAATCGCATTTGCATAAAAAGGTGATACTCCAATGGAGACATGCTATGATATACATGATCCATAACTAACAAGGGTGTTGTAATTCTACTTCTAGGAATAAAGTGACACAGAAGTCTAAAAATTCGGCAAGAATTTCTAAAATTCTGCGGCAAATGAGTAAAGAGTTGAACATAATGAATAACTCCTAGCCTTATCAAGATCATGGCTAGGGAGATATTCTGCTTGAGTCTTTGAAGCTGATCGGTATTGACATTACATCACCCTCCAAAGAACCATATGGGTTGACGTCGCTCTACAGGATCAGGGAAGTATAGATCCTCAAAGTGACAAGCAAGCCTCTCTGCTTTCTCGGGTTATAGCAGAGTTGATGAGATGATCGAAGGCAAAGGTGATCATATCCCGACTGTGGGAAAGTCCCATATGGTTGCTTCCCTGGTCCCTCATCAACTGTACCGGAAGCTCACCATTTAAATCAAACCGAGGCTGGTCAAGACCTCGGCTGACCTTGCTACACGAGATGTCCTCCGTTGACTCTCCGTCATCAGCAGTTGCAACTTTAACAGATAGGTCTCCACGACCTCATTCACAAGATGGTCATAATGCTTCCCTAGCATTCTTGACATAAAACAGTCATTTAAAAATAGATGTCACATACAAATACAGTTCCAACAATATTTCCATCTTTTCTCATCACTCCACATCCTTTCACATTAGTCCCCATCTTTTCTCATCTTCCCACAAAATTTTTTTCTTTCATCGATCCCTATCACAACACATCATTCCCACCATCAAATCACATCCAATCGCATCATCCACACTTCAATCCACATCATCCATACATCCATCCACATCATCCATACATCCATCTATATCAATCCACATTATCCACACATCCATCCACATCTTCCATACATCCATCCACACGTCAATCCACATCATCCATACATCCACCTTAGTAAAGAATGCCAAACCTGTCTCAATAGCTGAAGCAGTAAGAATGGCAAAAGACTTTGTGAAAGCCTTTGTTGTTAAGGTCCCGCCAAAGCCTGCACCCTCTAACTTTAAAATATTCCAAACCCCGCGGGAAGTGAAGGAAGACCCTTCCCTTAGAACACTTTCTCAGGAGCCCCACCTATTTCAAGGATTCAAAGGGATGAGCTCAGAAGTGAGAACTAGTATTTTGGATGCTAGTGTTTTGGTCACCAGCTGAAAGACTGCCCGACTGACTCCTGCCATGTCAAGGGGAGGACAGGGAAGTCAAGGACCGAGAGTGCAGAGACCAGCCCCTTCCTACCAGTCAAATGAGGGTCCATCTCCTCAAAATCAGGGCAATCCCAGGAAAACTTCAGTTCATTCAGCCGTCTACCTCTGTCCAGAGTAGCCTCAATACTCCTTCCCAGAACTGGGGACCAACCAAAGAGAAAGAGTTCCACCTTAGACTGGAGCAGCCAGAGCAATCACAATTACAGAAGTAGTGGAAGAGGAAAGAGGATAGATTTATGGTGCAATTAAAAACCAAGGGCCAAATCACTAATTCTCTATCATTCATACTCCAGCTGAGTATCTGGGTAAACCGTTTAAGCTTTTGATTGATTCAGGTAGTACTCATTCTTTCATTTTTCCTCGATGCTTGCATAAGCTAGTCTTAGATCAGAAATCAGGGACACCTATGCAAGTTGAATTGGCAAGTGGGAAGATTCTTTTCACTCACCTTGAGACAGATCGTATTCAGTTCAATCTAGATGGGAATTTAACTGACTGTCAGTTCAGAGATATACCTTTGGGAGTTTTTGACGGGGTCCTTGGTGGAATGGATTGGATCCATAAAAATCAAGCTGATATTCACTGTCATAATGGAACCATTTCCTTCCATGACCTCCACGGAAATAGAGTTCAAGGAACCGAAATTTCAGGATCCCCAAGTCTGCAATTAGTAAAGGCTTCTAAGTTACTAAAAGGACTTAGAAAGAAGCAGCTCATTTATGTTGTCAAAATGAATCCAGTAGACCCAAAGTTAAAAGCTAAAGAACCAAAATGGTTAAGTGATTATGATGATTTATTCCCAGCAGAATTAACAGAGATGTCTCCAATTTGGGAAGTAGATCATGTGATAGAATTGATCCCCAGAGCTCAACCAGTAGCCCTATGCACGTACAAAATGCCAGTTTCCTGAAGCCATCGAAGTCAAGGAATAGTTTAGACAGCTGTTAGAATAAGGGTTTGTAAGACGCAGTGTTTCACCTTGGGGTGCGCCAGTTCTCTTTCAGAAAAAGAAAGATGGAACGCTAAGACTTTGTGTGGACTACAGAGGTCTCAATCAGCGACAGTTAAGAATAAGTATCCTATTCCCAGAATTGATGAGCTTCTAGAGAGGCTAAGTAGAGCCCAAATCTTCACCAAGATAGATCTCAAAAATCAGGGTATTATCAGATTAAGATTAATGAGCAAGATATCCCGAAAAGACAGCCATCAATACTTAGTATGGACATTATGAATTCACTGTCATGCCATTTGGATTGACAAATTCCCCAGCTACATTCAATCGATTAATGCAGGACATTCTCAGAGAATACTTGGATGATTTTGTTCTTGTTTTCTTTGATGATATTTTGATTTACTCAAAGAATGCAGCTGACCATGAAGCTCATGTCAGAAAAGTTCTTGAGATTCTAAGGAAGCACCAACTCTTTGCAAAAAAGAGCAAATGCACTTTCTCTGCCGACCATGTTCAATACTTGGGCTTTTTGGTATCAAAAGATGGAATTTCTCCAGATTTCACAAAAGTCCAAGCAGTCATAGATTGGCCTGAACCAAAGACAGTGAAAGAAGTTAGAGGATTCTTGGGATTGACTGGTTTGGTATAGAATTTTTATACCAAAGTATGCTCTCATAGCTTTCCCTTAACAAATCTTCTCAAGAAGAATATTCCATTTCAATGGTCTGCCAAGTGCCAGAGTGCTTTTGATAAGCTGAAGACCGCCTTGGTAACTAATCTCCTTCTAAAGTTGCCAGATTTCTCTCTACCCTTTGAGGTAGTAATTGATGCCACTGGTTTTGCCTTGGGAGGTGCACTCATGCAGGAAGGTCATATAGTGGCCTATGAATCCCAAAAACTCAGAACGCATGAGAGGAATTATGCTGTCCATGACCTGGAACTACTTTCAGTAGTTTATGCCTTGAAGTTGTTGAGACATTACCTACTGGGTCAAAGATTCACTTTGATGACAAATCATCAGAGCTTAAAGTGGATCTTCACTAAGAAGGATCTCAACATGCACCAAAGAAGGTGGATGCAGACCCTGCATGAATTTGATTTTGAAATCAAGTACTGCCTAGGCAAAGAAAATGTGGTAGCAGATGCCCTCAGCAGCAGAAAAGCCTCCTTGCTTGCAATTAGTGTAGTGTCAAATCCTTTGATTATTGAAGCAAGTCAGAAGATCATGCAAGATTCTTTGGCCCTATTGCTACCCTACTTATGCTGGCTTGATATTGTGGAGACATTACCTACTACTGGGTCAAAGATTCACTTTGATGACATATCATCAGAGCTTAAAGTGGATCTTCACTAAGAAGGATCTCAACATGCGCTAAAGAAGGTGGATGCAGACCCTGAACGAAATTGATTTTGAAATCAAGTACTGCCCAGGCAAAGAAAATGTGGTAGTAGATGCCCTTAGCAAAAAAGCCTCCTTGCTTGCAATTAGTGTAGTGTCAAATCCTTTGATTATTGAAGCAAGTGAGGAAGATCATGCAGGATAGATTCTTTGGCCCTATTACTACCCTATTTATGCAGGAAAGCAAAACTCCACAAGAGTTGAACCGAGTTCAAGGATACAGCCTAGATGATGGAATTATGCATTATAATCGCAGGCTATGCATTCCCAATGATGATGGAACGAAGGGTCGAATTCTGAATGAAGCCCATGATAGCCTTATTGCAGGACATCCACGTTTCATCAAAACCTACATGTCTGTGAAGAAAAGCTTTTTTTGGTCTGGTCTAAAAAAGGATGTGCTTAATCATGTACGTCAAAGTCTGACCTGTCAAAAAGTCAAGGCCAAGAGAGTAAAAATGCCTGGGAAGTTACATCCATTAGACATCCCTCAGATGAAGTGGAAATGCATCAGTATGGATTTTATTACTGGATTACCTTCAGTGCAATCAGGTTACAACTCCATATTCGTGGTAGTTGATAGACTAACCAAAGTTGCCCATCTGATTCCAGTAAAAGAAACCTACATTGCAGTGGATGTGGCCAGAGTGTTCCTCAAGGAAATCTTCAGATTGCATGGCCTACCCAAAAGAATAGTAAGTGATCGAGATCCCAAATTCATGTCAAGATTCTGGACTGCATTTTTTGAAGTAGTGGGAACTTTCTTGGATCTCAGCACAGCTTACCACCCTGAGACTGATGGTCAAACAGAAAGGGTAAACCAAGTAATCAAAGATATACTTCGATCATACTGTGGCAGGGAACCCAAGAAGTGGCTAAGCTATCTGCACCTAGTCGAGTTCGCCTACAATGCTTCTTATCACCGAAGCATTGGGATGAGACCTTTCAACACTCTGTATGGAGGACAAGATTGCTTAACTCCATTAACTTGGTCCGCCCACTGATTAGGGTCGAGACGTCTAGACAGATACTTGACGACATGGAGCAGTAGATGCAGTCAATTCACAAAGATATAAAAGCTGCCCAGGATGGACAGAAGCAGTATGCAGATAAGAAGAGGTCAGACAAAAAATTCAAAGAAGCAGATATGGTCTTCATTTCAGTACGCCCCAAAAGAAGTTCTCTATCTCTTGGGAAGTGCAAGAAGTTATCCCCCAGATATTGTGGACCATATCTGATTACAAAGAAAGTAGGTGACAGCATACGAGCTTCTTCTGCCTCCTCATCTCAAAGTACATAATGTATTTCATGTCAGCCTTCTTAAAAAGTATATACCAAGCCCAAATTATGTGCTTGATGATGAAATCTTAACTTCTTCATCCCAAGGGCAGATGGAACTCCAACGTGAAGAAATCCTTTGATGTTCGAGAAAAGGTTCTGAGGAGTAGAATTCTGAGAGAATTATTGGTCAAATGAAAGTTCTATCCTTTTGAAGATGCCACCTGGAGGAGAAAGCAACCGACAAACTGTTACAAGATTACCCCCAGTTTGCGAGATGAGGAGATCTTGCGTTTTTCAAGTGAGAGAGAATGTAAGATTCCTCCCCAGCCTCTCAAGATGTCAAGTATCTTCTCCTATAATCAAATCTCTCTTCAGATATATAAAAGAACTTGTTTCTACCTATTTTAGCCTAGAGAGAGATAAAATGTTCTAGAGAGAGATTATTCAGATTTTAGATATTTTTGGATGGAAAAATATCTCTTCTTATTTAAATAAATTTCCTCGAAACAGAAGTTCAAAAAGATTTTCAGAAGGTGCATTAGAAATCAATTATAATTTGTTCAAAAGACCTTATCCAAGGGGTCGAAATTTTCTGAAAATTTTAAATTAAGGTTTTGAGGGGCCAATCAGATTCATCCAAATGTGTGGAGGAGATAAATAGAAGAAATAAAGAAAATCCCCCAAAAAATGAGTAAATACTCACATAAGATGAAGAGTCGACTAAGGACCAAAGGAAATACTAAAAAAATGAATTTTGGACACATTAGAGTGGGGATTCCCCCTCATGAAGGAGGCGCCTATTTCACATGTGTGGTGGACTTTTTTTTCCCCCAAAAATTGAGATATTTCATCTCTCCTCTCTCCTAATTCAAGTCTAGTTCCAAAAAGTAAGCTAAATTGACCCAAAAATGGTCAAAAATTGACCAAATTGATCTCAAAAATTCTAGAATCAGATTGCTTGGTTAGAAGCTCACTTTTTCCTATAAATAGAAGCCTCCCCCTTTGTTGAAGCTTAATAGTGTTTTATGCACTATTACTTTACTCCTCCTCAGAGCCAAAAACTATGAATTTCTGAATAATTCATTAGTTTTTGACCTTTCCCTCTTCTCTAAAGAACTGGTGGCCACTCTTGTTGCAAACAAAAGTAGATCCCTCAAACCATCAAGCCAAAGGAAAGCTCCCAGAATTTCATGTAAGTTAGAAATCCTACTTTTTCTTATTCTTTTAATGGTTTTCTAATTTTTTTTGCTATCTTTAAAATGATAATCTGATGCTATGCCTTGCTAGAAAGGCTTTCCCCCTCTCTCATTCTTAAATTCAGCCCTTCTTTATCCTAGTTAGGTAATCAAATTGTATGAATTAAAATTTTATAGGAAAATTTAAAAAATGGTCAACCATACAAAGGAGGTTATGGCAAAACTTTCTTAAATTTTGTGAAATAAGTATTACCTTTTATTATTCAAAAAGAGTAATCCCCATTGTTTGTGTATTCTAAAAGTGTTATTTTCATTCTATGCGCATAGGAAAATGCATAGTAGAAATATTTTTATTACAAAAGTGTTATTTTTATTAGATTTAAATTCTATGCATAGAAAGATGCATATTGATTATTTTTATTATTATAAAAGAGTGATTTTCATTAGATTTAAATTCTCTGCATGGAAATTTTTTTTATTATTATAAAAGATTTATTTTCATTAGATTTAAATTCTATGCATAGAAAGATGCATATTGATTTCTTTTTTATAAAAGAGTGATTTTTATTAGATTTAAATTCTATACATAGAAAGATGTATATTGGATAATTTTTTATTATTATAAAAGTTTTACTTTCATCAATATTGATTTTTATGCATAAAATGATGCATAAAAGAATTTCTTTTTAATTATAAAAGTGTTACTTTCATCAATATTGATTTTTATGCATTAAAGAATTTTTTTATTATATAAAAGTGTTACTTTCATCAATATTGATTTTTATGCATAAAATGATGCATAAAAGAATTTTTTTTAATTATGAAAGTGCTACTTTCATCAATATTGATTTTTATGCATAAAATGATGCATAAAAGAAATTTTTATTTATTAAAGTGTTACTTTCATCAATATTGATTTTTATGCATAAAATAATGCATAAAATTATAAAAGTGTTACTTTCATCAATATTAATTTTTATGCATAAAAGAATTATTTTTATTATAAAAGTGTTACTTTCACCAATATTGATTTTTATGCATAAAATGATGCATAAAAGATTTTTTTTATTGCAAAAGTGTTGCACCAATATTGATTTTTATGCATAAAAGGACTTTTCTTTTATATAAAAATGTTATTTCCATGGAAGTTGGATTTTATGCATAAATTGATGCATACAGAATTTTTATATCAAAATAAGAGTTCTCTTTAATCCATGTTTAAATCCCATGAATATTGGAAAATGAATAAGTAAATACTCAGTGAAGAAAAATTATACCGTTTCATATTCTCTAGGATGGTGATGAGAAATATCAAAAATACTCAATGAATGAAATTCAGTAAAGTAGTAATTGAAATATTATCCTTCGAGAAAGATAGTTCAGGGAGAAACTTTCCAGACTCAAACCCTGAATCAGACTATGACCAAGACGTAACTCCTTTGTCAGTTTCAAGAAAAGATAATGTGACCAGTTCGGTAATCTACACTCAAATCACCCACCGAATCTGAAACTAAGTTGAGACCTTTGATTTTGATCTGAGGATCAAGAATTCAAAATTCGAGCAATTCTGCCAGGGATTCCATATAATTGTGGTACTTCCATCTGAAGACCCAATTACCAATTTACGAATTTGAGTTTCCAGTGGTTAGATTGACAATAGTGCTTCCCAACTAATTTGGCATTTCTTACGATTTTTAGACGAGCAAGGGTGAACTTGCTTCTTTCATTGTATCCATGAAAAGTTCAAAACTATCAAATACTTATCATAGCGCCACTTCTAAAGGCACTCTGGATTAATATATTTGAGATCTTCATTTTTTGAGAATTACACATCTGGTGCCTTGGGATTGACACATCCAAAGATTATCAGGGTTGACACGTCTAAGATGATTAGTTTTCTGAAAATTACACATGGGATTAACACATCTAAGAGCATGATCCTCTGGGAATTCCACATCCAAAGTTGTTTGTCTGAGATGGGTTCAAGATCTTGGATGATTGTCCTAGTGTAAAGCATCCAATGGATGACATTCACACGTCAACTATTCAAACCTTAATGGAGTTATAATCTTAATAATTTATAATATGCGAACTAATGAGATATATCCTGAAAATTTCTCTAAACAAAGTTTCAGTCTATCCTTCTATTCAGTCTCTCACTAATTTCTTAATTTGATCACCCTATGTTTTTCCTCAAAAGTTTTCCTCCCCACTCTTATTTCTCAAATTTATTGTACAAATATCTTGGTGTGCACCCCCAAGATATAAGCACAATTTCATAGGATGATTGTCCCAACATGTGAGGATATTTAAATCACTTCTATGGCCCCTTAGAGATGATTGATTTGTCCTCATATGATAAACAATCACTTGTTTAATCCCTTGATAGTTAACCTTTGAAAAACAAATCCTAGGAACTAAGATCGGCTTTGATACCACTTGTAAGGCTCCCCCCTTCCAAAATGGGGAAAACACTTAAGATAGTCCACTAAGTCTTAACTTGAAGAAAATTTCGTACTCATCGACACCTTGACCATGCAAAGATTCAAGGATACAATTTATAGGTAAGATCTAGTCCTATCTCGCAGCAGGGGGAGCGTTATCTTCTAAACATCAAATCACCGATAGGGTAATTGATCATAATTTGGGCAACTACTAGTCTTGATTCCTAGAGACAACGCTTTTTTCCTCATCGATGAAAGGCACAGCTGTGCTGGCCTAGTCTTCTAGAATAGAATTGCTTGAGAACCTATTTATCTAGCGTAGGGCTTTCACTTAATCTGTTGGAAAGCTATTCAACTAATCGGGTCCACCTGTCCATAGGATGGTGCTGTCGGTGCATTCCATCCTCCCACTTTCTACCCTACTCATGCGTCAATTTGTTTTCTAATTAATCCTAACACACTGTTTGACATAAATAAACATGTTCCTTAATTAAGGCCCTTTTCACAAGGTTTCTTAAAACAACCTTTTTCCATAGTACAATAATGAGCCCGCTGCACTATATCGATGAGCTTAGCACGAGCTCTTATTTCTTGTGTGGAATCAACATGTTGATTTTGTTTCCACTCAGTGATCGCTTCCAAAAGCGTCACCACCTGCACTTTATTGATGTCAGCTAGAGTGCACCTATCATGCACTAGTGTGCCACAAGGGATATTTTTGGTGAGATTCCTACAGTGAGCTTTTTTGCTATTTATATAAGTTTTTTTAAAACTTATTTTCTCATTCATGCTGTGTGGTAGTTGGGTGATGGCCTTTACTACACCACCTATAGGCACATAAGAAGAGAACACAATGGGATCAGAAGTGGGGGACACTGAAATCCTAGCTCCAAGAAGGGCACCGATTAGACCTACACCTACCCTCTTACCTCCAGATGTCTCCATTGGACACTTCAACAGCCTCCCAGCCTCCCTATCTAGTCTAGCTACCTCCCCTTTAGTTGTCCTCCTAGGTCACCTTTGACCTCTAGCAACTCTCATCTTCCATTTCAGATTCTCTTCTAACTAGAGCACCAGATACCACTGCTGACACAAAACCCTTCAGATTATCCTCCAGGATCTTTTGATGTCCTCCAACATGCTAAGACTTGATATTATCAACCCCATGACCTTCTTGGTCTCTGCTTGCCTTCTTCCAACCCTTCTCTGACCTTCACTCACTCATGATAGCCTCAATAGTAGTAAAGCAAAACCGGCTGACTTAGAAGCCCTATCTAACACAAAAAGCTTCCTCAAATGTTCTCAGACTTCCACAAGCCCTCACGCACCTCTAAACTTGAAGAGATATCACACAACATGCTATCTATTGATAATAACTAACACCTAGCTGCCTCCAAAATGACTATCCTCTCAAGGATGACCAAGCTGACTCAACCGACTCAAGTTATCTCTTCTCTGTGTCAGCTGACACTTCTAGTCGCATAGGACACTCATACCAAACATGGATCCAACCTTGTAGACCCTTAGATAAGTTAGAATTAATTTTCTTCTACGTCAAAATTAGTTAAAGAGATACAGGACCAGTTCAGTGTTGTCCAAAAAGGTCCTAGGGTTGTGTATGTCAGGTCAACTGATGATAGAGGACAACTGAGGATCTTGGAGGAACAATTTATGACTGGGAACTAGTGGAGACATTCAAAGGAAGAATTGGAGCATTTCTATGTCAGTTAAGTATCAAAATTGTCTGCTATAGGTATAGAGGACTTTCCCTGATCTGTCTAAGTAGGTGTGAAGTGCTTTTGAGCATGGCCTAATAGTCTAGGGACTATTAGCAATCAAGAGTCACACAAGGGTTGTTTTGATGGTGTTTCTGTGGAAACCAAGAGTCAATTGTTGTCAGAGCTGAGTGCTTATAAGGTTGGATCCTTGTGTGGTGAGAGTAGTCTGAGCATCTAGAGGTGTTAGGCTAACATAGAGGAAGGAAGTTTGCTTCAGTTGTGTCAGTTTAGTTAGTTGGTCTCGGGGACACTCAATTTAGATGCATGTGTGTCAGCAGCTATAGCCAGCATTGTTATGTGAGATCCCTTCAATTTTAGAGGTTCTTGAGGACCTATGGGTGTCAGAGAACATTTGGAGTGGTGTGTGTGTCAGAGACAGGTTCTAAGTCAACCCGGTCTTGATCAGATTATTGAGGTAGAAATCAATTATTTCAGTCAGAGAGGAGGTTCAGAAGAGGGTTGACAGAGTTTCCAAAGAGTTCCTAGGGTTGTGGATATAACATGAGGACATTTTGGAGGTATAGAGGACATGATTGTGACTAGGGATAAGTGAAGCCATTCAAAGGGAGAAACATGCAGTTTTGTGTCACGGGCTGAGAGTGGATTTGGTCAACTGGTTGTCATCTGTGTTTAGGAGGGACTTTTAATTGAGTGATCAAATATTTTGGAAGTGAGAGTTGACCTGATAGGATATCTAGAGGTGGAAACATGATAGAACCACCTATGTAGAAAGACCAAATCATAGGTGAACTATTGCCTTATGGTATGACTATGGAAAATTATTTTGTGTTGGCTTACCACACTCATGAATTTTCATGCCTCCCACCATGCAAGCCAAGAGTCCAATGCTAGAATGTGCCCATTGAAGGCCATACCATTTCTCAATGCATTGCAAAGTTCCTCACTGACCTTGGAAGCCTGTTCTTTGTTTTCACAAAGTCTCCATTTGTCGTACATTGTTTTGTGTTCTTGCCTATATATAGTGGTGTGATATACTTCTTGGTGTGCTCATTCAAGCTCTACTTCCAATGGAAGAGGCATGATCTCTCCCACACTGATATTTCATTCATTGTGTGTCCATTATTAAATATAGCTCTAAATGCTAATCAATTTGCTTGACCTTCATTAGCCATAAAGTCGTAAAAGTTAGCTTTCGAGAATCCATGTTTCTCCATGATGTTGTTTATCATATCCCAGAATAGAATTTGGCTTGTTGTATCCTCCTTCTTTTATGTTGCATGTAGTGATTATCATCCATCATTCTAGAACTATTGATGTTAAGAAAAAATAGATGATATTAGAGTTCCCAATGAATTAATATTAACATCCACTTCAAAATTAAAGGAAAAATGTACCAACCTTGGGACATAAACATGAGCTCCCATGGTATTCCAATCTGGGATTCTATGGGTGTGATAAAAAATGACCCAAGCATATTTTAGATCTCCATTGCCATAATAATGCATTATATTTTCCAATTCCACACTAGAATCAAAGTCTTTTGTTGAAATTTTGAACAGAAAGCATTGTTCGTCATCTTGTCTTTGGGCCGGAAATCTACTACCATGGATAAAAGGATAATACATATGTATTTGAAGGAACATCATTGCATCAAAGCCACTTCCAACTGACTATAATGATTTCTTTGTGTTGTTGGGCACTATGCTTTTGAACCTGCAATAATGTAGTCAAAAACATTTCATCCGTGCAATGAGTCATAGGAATATATTAAAACCATGGGTTAGTAGAATACATTTGCTCTTAGACAAGTGCACCATTACATCAAATACACGAGCCAACTCCTTATCACCCACCATGTCAAAGTCCTTTACATCCTCATCTATAAAGAATATCTGTAGAAGTCTCTCTTTTGTAATTGTCATTTGGATCTTCTTGGAACATGCCTGCATGTCCATTCTAATAATGTCATATACCAATTTCTATGTCATCCGATGAAGTCTTAAGAAGATCTGGCTAATTAGGACTCTTATTCTCTCCAACATGCACCATCAACCTTGTATATGATTGATCATCAGGCATCACATAGTATACAAAGCAATCACAAGTGTCTATATAATAGACTTTTTCTTTGCAATGGGTACATGTAATCTTATTGTTTTCTTTTTGCTGCTCTAGTACCTCGACCAACTCTTTTAGTCAAAAATCCTTTGAAGAAAGCGTTATTGTATATTCCATGGTTCAAGTAATAAGAAAAGACTACCCTAAGACATTCAAGGTGTCCAATGCAATGGCTTATTCTCACCTTGATGTTTGGTAGAGCCATGTTAGTAGTATGTGAGTTTTTCCAAACATGCCCATCATACTTGTGTTGCATTGCATCCATTTTATTGTCTACAATCTCTTTTAGGAGGGTGAAACTCAAAAACCAAATTTCCATTTAAAAACTTAGGTAACTATTGAACCCTTTGACTTGTAGGAAACTTGGTTATGTACTACCTAAGTAGGGTAGCTGCCTTTTGCTTTAGCAAAACATGGATAATGCTTTTCTCATCAAGCCTCTGAATTTTAGCTTGCTTACCTTTATCCCCCAGGATATTTAGAGGACATTGAGGGAAATACTTGCTAACATCATCTCATGCACTAGTGTCCCTCACTGACATGTACATGGTTGATGGACCTGTCATCTCTGCTTGCAATTCTTCATTTTTAAAATTGCTACTATCACTCAAATCTACTATCGGTATAGAGGAACTCTCTATTTTCAAATCCAAATCAACAACATAATCTCTAGACAAGGAGAAAAAAACATATTTTTTAACACCACATATTTGTGACTTGTTAATGCCTCTAAAACCCTTTCGATACCACATTGAATTATTTCATTGAAGCTCTTGAAGAAATATACAGATGAAACCTATTTCTCAAGAAAATCTTGGCTTACCAATATCTTTCCTGAGTCTAGTGGTATTTGCAGCTCTTTCAGGACATCTCCACATACCCACTTGATGATAGGAGTATTTTCCATTTGGATTTATCAAAGTCTTAATGGAGAACACGCAAGGATAGAAGAAAACCCATGCAAAAATAAGATTCAAAATTTTTTGTATATCCAAGAATTAGCATTCTCCATTTATGTTGTTTCTTTGTTCATTATATATATATATATTCCTATTAAATATTGGATCAGATAAGTCATAAACAAGCTTGCAAACTATCAAAAGTAATTAAAAATAACAACCACCAGATATTCTATCATGATTCTCTTGTTCTTCTATAATGTGTACACATGTTCTAACCATGATTGTGATATTAAGTGAAAAACATTAATAGTTCTTACAAGCTTAGACGACGCTCATTTGTTTCTAATATTTTAACATATATCTCATATAGATATTTTTTCTAATATTTTAACATTTAATATTTAACATTTTACTACTCATTTTCTAATATTTTAACATTTAACATTTAGCTTTTTGTTGCTCGTTTAACATTTTTTCATTTTAACATTTTAACATTTAACATTTTAATATTTCAACATTTAACATTTTAATATTTTAACATTTTAATATTTGAGCATTTAACACTTTTTATGGTTCAAGCTAGGGTTTGTTGCTCTCTCCTTTTCGGTGTGAGATTCTCCTCTTCAAGTTTAGTCTCAAAGTCATCAGCGCGCATGCCATCAGCGTAACAAGGAGGCCATCAGCACAAAGGGGATAGCGCAGTAGCTTGATTTTAAATTAACGTGCACGCTGAGTCAAAAAATGGGGAGGGAGTGGCTAGGTATACCAGCTTGCTCTTTCTACTATTCTTTTTTGCACACCATGCTTTCTTGCAGAAGTGGGGTCTCCCTTCATGAATGTGAATTAAAGTGCAATTACTTCAAACTTGAAGTATTTTGAGTGTAATAGGGAGGCCGTCAGCACAAAGGGGAGACTGCAATAGTGATGGTAGGGAGATAAATTTGCTTCTTGTCATACATATATATCACAGGAATGCTGGATCACTCAATAAATCTACTTCAAGTGATGGTAGGGAGATAACATTCATGCAACCTATTCTGGGGGAGCATCACGGCTCAAAGTCATTATCAGGTGTGCTAAGTCAAATAGGGGAGGCCATCACCACACTGGAGAGGCCATCAATGCAAAGGAGAGACCATCAACGCACACTGAGACAAAACCAGTTCGCACCAACTGATTTTGTAAGGGAGGGTATGTATATGCAGTTTGATTTTGCATCAGTTTTGAAGAAAAATCCCCAACAAAACCCCCAAAGAAAAGCCTAAGAACCCCCCCCCCCCCCCCCCCCCCCCCCCCCCCCAAAAAAAAAAACAATGCTTTTTTTTTATAAAGGTGATTGTATCAGGAATGCTTATGTTTTTTGCATCAGCGTGCACGCTTAGACAAAAACCGGGGAATTGTAAGGAGGTGCCAATAAAGCAAGCATGTAGTTCAGGCCGTCAATAGCTTTTTGAGGTCATGCAGTTTGGGCAATTCTTGTTATGGATAGCCATCAGAGTCCGGTAGTGCATGTTTTGAAAGAAACCTTTTTGGGGGGGATTCTTATGCTAACTAAGGAGTGCAGCTTATCCTTTTTCAATCCAATCAACTCCTCTTGTTTCCAATTGTAGTTAAATAATATTGAGAAAAAGCCTTGCCCATTTCTTGGATTTGAAATTGCAAACATCTTACATAGAAATAAAACATCAATTTGTGTGTGTGCATGATCACACAAAGACAATTAAAGGAGGAAACTATCACCTTATAGGCACATTCTTGAAATGTCCTTTCCACCTTGGCTATTGCCACACTCTTCCTATTATTGATAGAGGCATTACTGGTTGTGTATCTAGCAATCTCCTCAAGATATTTCTCCATAGAAGCATCGAACTCACTCTACCAATTCAAATACACAAGAAGTTAATCACAAAGAAATGTTTCAAAGTTTAAAAACATGAAGATTACCTTCCAAACTAGCTGGGCCAATGTAACCACTAGCGCATTGTAATGTGAAGCAAAGTTCCTTCCTCTGTGTTAGCTAACACCTCTAGATTCTCAGAACACTCTCACCACACACAAGGATCCGACCTTATAATCTCTCAACTTACAATAGCGGACTCATGGTGGCTACCATATAAACACGATCAGCAACAACAAACCTTGTGACTCTTGACTGCTACTGACAGCCCCCAAACTATCAGACTAGGATCACAAGTGCTTTACCCCCACTCAGATAGATCAGGGAAAGCCCTCTATACCCACAAATGATAGTTCTAATGCTTAACTAATTCATTATGACTCTATCCTCACCTTTGAAGATGAATAACTCAGTTTTGACATAGCAAACAATAGATTTGTCCTCATAGGGGTTTCCTCCTCTATCATCTCAGTCACCTCTAGCACAAATATAGCTCCATGGCACAAGAACTCATCAACAGTCACCTTTGGCTCCTCCTAGGTCGGCACTAACCTCCAAAAGCTTTGACCATCTACCCAAAAGCCTCTCGTGACCTCAGAGAGACAACTTGCTAGCCAAATTCACTCTTAATTGACATAGGCTGCTTAGATTTTGTCTCCAAATGTCTCCACTAATTCCTAGTTAGAAATAGATCCTCAGTTGTCCTCTATCATCAGCCGAGCTGACCTGACATACACAAACCAAGGACCTTCCTGGACACAATGCGGTCTCTCCAACTGAACCTATTTGAATTTTGCCTTAGCAATTTGACATGAAACTGACTGACTCGGAAGCCTTAACAAAAATAGAAATCCTCTCCAAATGTACTCTAACACCCTCAGACATTTCTAAACTTGAAGGAATCTCATATTACAGGCACTCTACTAACTACAGCAACACATAGAACTGCCTCCGAACTGACTGTACCCAACCAAACCTAATGAAGTGGCCGCCTAGTTGATGTAGATTTTCACTCCTTTGCATCTACTAACACTTTAATACCCTCAGGACACTCAAACCAAGCATGGATCCAACCTCTAGACACTTAGCTAACAACTTGGGGGGTTCACGACTAAGAAACCCTATGTATCACATGCGTTCAAGGGGTATTTAAAAAACCCCTTACCTGTGAATTCTTCATGAATAAAATGACCCCTTTTTCTTTTGATGCTTATGGGTTTTTTTCAAAATTGATTAAAAAACCCCTTATGTAAATCTATTTCTGTAAATTTACCTTAAATTTTTGAATTAACAAACCCCTTTATTCTTCTCCCAAAGCACCAACAAGCTAGGGCAAGCCCCCTACATCATCAGTTGATCGTTTTGATCTCCAGCATAGTTCGTAGTGGCCTCTATAGTGTATAAGGAAACCCAAATTATATTCAAAAACCTTTCATACATGAAAAACCTCATAAATGTAATAATAATAAAAATCCACATCCACGTGAAAAACTATTTGTATTAAACAAACAGTATGAAGCTTCCAAATTTTAGTCAGAAGATTGAACTGGAATTGTAAGCGTTATCAATGCCGTTACACAAAAAAAACCATTTTGACTTCGATTTGGAAAGAGTTGGTGGTATCCACATGTAGCTAGACTTGTTATATATGAAGGGTGTTTGCCTTTGCAGGTTTCCAAGATAGTTTTTTCATTCCACTTTGTGGATAATCCTAGCAAGCATATAAGAATTGTTCCATCTCCTCTGAATTGTAGTTGAATTGAACCCAATAATTAAAACAAAATTGATCCCAATAATTAAAATAGAATAAATGAACTTGGTGAAAAGAGGCTTTCCTACTAAGTTTACCCTTCATATGACATCAACAATGCATGTCTTCAAAGTATTTCAACAATCGACAATCGAACTACAAATATAGCCTTGTATTGAATTCTTCAAGCCTCGGGTCCTTATAGGGGAGATCTGAATTGTAGTTGAATTGATCCCAATAATAAAAACAAAATTGATCCCAATAATTAAAATAGAATAAATGAGCTTTGTGAAAAGAGGCTTTCCTATTGAGTTTACCCTTCATATGACATCAACAATGCATGTCTTCAAAGTATTTCAACAATCGACAATCGAACTACAAATATAGCCTTGTATTGAATTCTTCAAGCCTTGGGTCCTTATAGGGTAGTTGTCTTGTTTTGAAATTGTTGCCTCCATTTTTGAGCTTGCATTTTGAACTTGTGTAATTCCTCAACCTACTACTTAGAACTTGGATTGTGAGTGAGTGAGTAAGTTAGTGAGAGAGAGAGAGAGAGGGAGAGAGAGAGAGAGAGAGAGAGAAGATCAAATGTCTATATGACGAAGCCAGAGAGCAAGATAAAGAGAGAGAGAGAGAGAGAGAGAGAGAGAGAGAGAGAAATGAAATGAAATGAAATGATATATTAATATCTTCAAAAGGCCAAAATGACCTATGAGACCAAAAAGGTTACAACAATTGGTGGATCTGATATAATGTCTATGTAAGATAAGCTAAAAACAACTAACTGAAACTGAAATAACTGTGAGGAAAAGTACGGTACTAGGAGCTCCTAATGGATAACATCTGGGAGGAAAACTCTAGCAACAAAGGTAAGCATCATACACATCACTATCTAAAGATGTCTTTCATCGGTCGATGGCGGATATCCTCAATGTCCTCCATGGTGAGTACTCTGACTGGACGTCTCCCATGCCGTGCTAGTATGGTCCTGATCCTCTGTTGTAGTCTCGGTCGATGTCGAGATGGGCCTCTCATCTTGGGGCGCCTAGACCGCCCCAGCTCTATAGCTCGATCAATCACCTCTAGTGAGGCTATACTCTGGGGCTAGCTGCAATGCCTGCTGGCCTGACTGCTCAATCTCTGGTCGAAAGAAGTCTGTAATCTGCCTCTGTAGGTGTGTCTCCCTCTCTGATCCTGTCCCTCTCAAGAGACCCTCTCTATGTCTACGAAGCTCCAGCAAGTATAATCCGAGGCATCTCTGATCCTGGTATCTCATGACTCTAGAAAGTGGTCCGAAACCCTCTCTAAACAGGTAGTGAAGATCTGATGTCTATATGACAAAACGAGAGAGAAAGATAGAGAGAGAGAGAGAGAGAGAGAGAGAGAGGGAGAGGGAGGGAGGTAGGCTATAATATTTGAATACATGTGTGTGTGTGGGGCCTTGGTAGTTATTTAAAAAAATGGGGAGGCAGGGTGATAGCGGCAGCACTATTTGACCCTCCCTACCCCCTTTTTTTTTCAAAAAGCAAAGAAATGTATCCCCCTTTGTTGTCTCTCTCCCTTGTCTTTCACTTCCTCTCTCTCTTCCTTCCTTACATGCCAAAAACAATTAGATAAAAGAAGCCATGTTCTCATATTATCTTTGGTTGCAACCACTTTCATGGGATTTTATCCCTTATGTATAGAAACTACATTTGAGAAAACCTATGTAGCTGTGGACTCACTATAGGTGTAGCCAAGGTTCTGCGAACTACCCATACTAATGCTAACACATAGTACTACCATCACTTGCTTTCTATGCTCGCTTCTCTTGTGCTTCCTTTGCTTTCTCTACTAGCTTACTCTTGCAATGTTTGGGATCACCTTCAACATGACCTGTGTTCTATTTACCATCTAATGTTGTTTATGTTTGTGGGTAGAAAAAAGGAAATATTACACTCTATGGCCACTACAAAGCAGAAAGACAATATTGCTTTTCGGTATAGTAGCGCACATAAATTTTGGATCCATTGGTGGTCCATTGGTGCTTTATGTATGGCCATTGTAAGAAACTAAAAGCACACATTGAAAATGGATTGCCAAAAGGCTTTGACCTTTGGTTTGGTAGACAGGGAAAGGATCACATAGACAAGGCCTTCGTAGTAGAGCTATGGGGGGAATTCAAGAACAAAGAAGGTGAAAAAAATCAACTAAAGCTTGAGGAGTCATCCAAGTGTGTCCTATATAGGTTAAATATCACGTAATCTTATGAATACCATGATATGTCTTTTTTTTTCTTCGATTCTAAAAGATTCTAAGTTTGTATGTATAAGGTGGTTGGTTAAGGTCCATGACAAGACCACTCTTGAAAGTCTTCATGAAGTGACAGAGGAATGGCCCAATATAGATGGGGAGAGAATCATGTATCCAAAATGGCATGAATGAATGGAAGATGCAGTATTGCCCTTGGTGGTTGGAATAGTACCCCATAGGAGAGTATTAAAGGATGAAGCAATATTCTATAAAATTACTTGAATTGCATTAGTAAAATGTCATGTATCTAGAAGTTTTTTAAGTTTTTAAGTTTTTAATGTTTTTGAAGTTTTTTATTGTTAAGAGTGCCCTGTTCTAGCCCTATTTTCTCAATGCTGGAAGAGAACTAGGATACAAGTTTTTTGTGTGGAGTATGTCCATATGTTTTACTTGAAGCATATAAAATATCATTAGATTTTGACACACATGAGACATATGTTTGTAGGTGTGATAAGTACCTATCTGATAGCTACTCTCTATAGTCGGGGACTGCATAAGGACTTAAGAGACTTACACGCTGTTGAGGGATGTATCCTTTGAAGTTGGGCATGAAACTTGATATGTGGGTCTTATACAAGTGAAGGAACAAATTTGCAGATTTCCATCCTTTTTGGTTCTACTGAGGAGGTACAGCATAAGGGTTAGTGTTGTGTGGTCCAAAGCATCTCCAGCTATACAAGCTCGCAGCCATCTGAGAGGGATGATGGAGGACTTTCTAAAGCAAATTTGAGTTGGATCTTGAAGTGAAAATGTATAAGAGGAATAGGATTTCTACCATCAAGTTTAGTAGTGTTTGGATAAGTGGAAGTGATTCTGGCAGTTAGGGTCAACATGATGCTAGATGCCAACCTCTGAAGGCCCCAATGCAAGACACAACTGAGCCCCTAGACAAGCCTAGGCTATTCCTCCATGACCCAGGACATCTTTGTGGACCTCTAGTCAACCTTGTTGAGAGAGAATCACTTATTTTCTAGTCTATAGAGAGAGAATAACTTGTCTAGCCCTAGAGAGAGAATGTTACCACTATCCAGACCTTTGTACCTATTATCTAGCCCTCTCGATCTGTTGTCTAGGCCTCTATAATTGTTGTCTACCCCTCTACATCTACCATCGAGCTGCCCTAGAGAAAAGAAGCCAGTGGGGCTGTAGAGAAAGAAAAAACCCATACAGCTCTGTAGAGAGAGAAAGGTAACATCTCGGCTAGCTTTGTAGAGAGACATATAACAACCAAACAAGCTTGAATCTTAGTGTTTTTTCCTATCTCTTTCTTGGTGTTTTCTTATGGGTTGTGGATTGTAGGTTATCTAGCAGGTAGTGGGTTGTGGGTTGTCTAGCAGGCAGTTCTAAGGGCTGTGTGGAATGGTGTTTTGGAGCCAAGAGGGGAGCTTGAGGTGAGAGATAGTAGCAAACAAGGTTTGCAGAATGGAATCTTTGCAGTACAAGTTTTACAGTTGGTGGGAGTGTGGAAGGAAAGACATTGGAACTAGCAATGTTTCCTTGTTCCAAAAATCCAAACTAGTCAGAGTACCCTATTACAACCTTGTTTTCTCAATGCTGGAAGGGGACTAGGATAGAAGGTTTTGTGTGAAGTATGTCCATATGTTGTAATTGAAGCATATCAAATCTCATGAGAATTTGGCACGAGGAGGCAGGTGTGAAAAGTACCTATCTGACATGATAATTTGACACATGGAGGCAGGTGTTTGCAGGTGTGAAAAGTACCTAATAGCTACATTGCATAAGGACCTGAGGGACTTAGAGGCTATCGGGGGGCCTTGTCCTTTGAAGTTGGGCATGAAACTTGATATAATATGGGTCTTATACAAGTTAAGGAACAAATCTATAGAGTTTAATCCCTTTTGGGTCTCGAGGAGGTGTAGCAAAAGGGTTAGTTTCTAGTCCAAAGCATCTCCTACCAGCTTGTAGCCATCTCATAGGGCTGATGTAGAGGGCGTACTAAAGGAGATTTTAGTTGGATCTTGGTGTGTGCAAGTGGATCAAAGGTAGAGGATTTTTGGCATTAATTTTGGTAGTGTTTGGACAAGTGGAAGCTGTTTTGGGCTGACATTCTACAACTAGGGTTGACATGATGCTTGATGGTAGCGTGAAAGCTAATGCAAGACACAACTCAACCACTAGACAAGCCTCAACTGTTCCTCCATGACCCGATACATCTTCATAAATTTCTTGTCAACCTTGTTGAGAGAGAAGCACCTATTGTTCAGCCTATAAAGAGAGAACAACAAGTTGCCTAGCCCTAAAGAGAGAAAGCGACCACTGTCTAGCCCTCTATACTTGCTGTCTAGCCCTCTCAATCTAGTTTCCATCCCTCTATACTTGTTGTCTAGCCCTCTCAATCTAGTTTCCATCCCTCTATACTTGTTGTCCAACCCTCTGTACCTACCATCCAACCTTAGAAAGAGAAGACAATGGCTATAAAGGGAAAAATAGCCCATCTAGCTCTATAGAGGGAAAGGTAATAACAACCTGACAAGTTTAAATCTTGGTGTTTCTTCCTATCTCTTTCATGGTGTTTTCTTGTGGGCTATTGGTTTTAAGCTGTCTCTAGTAGGCAGTTATAAGGGCTACGTGGATTGGTGTTTTGAATCCAAGAGGGGATCTTTAGGTGAGAGATAGTAGTAAACAAGGTTTGTAGAGTGAGATCCCTACAATACAAGTTTTGTAGTTGGTGGGAGTGTGCTTTGTGTACTTGCTTAGTGATCAACATACTAAGTGGTCCTTTAGGAAAATACTCTCCTCTGTGCATTTTCCATTAGCTTGTGTTTATGTGATGCTTTGTGGTGACCTTGAGTACACTCTATTGCTCATTGGTTACATCTCATTATTATCTAAGTGGTGTCATGTGTTGCTCTAGTGGTGTGAGTTTGCTTATGTGAAGATCATTTCCATTGTTTGATTCATTCAATCATTAAGCTCAAACCATGTCTTTTAACACGGTATTAGAGCTACCCTTCTTGGGATCTCCCTCTATGTTTTGTGAATGCCCATCCTTATTTCTCACAAAATAGTATCAGTCTTCTGGACTCTTCGTTGAGACCAGCAGGTCAGCAACGAGATCCAGTGATAGATTACAATAATTTTCTCGTCATCATAGATATATATATCTTCCATGACATACGCATGGGTGTCCTAAGCACCACGAGCCCGTGCATCGCCTGGTCAGAACCCTCCAGGATCCTCCTTAGGTGTCCTGGGACTTCACTCAGGGACCGCTTCATCGGCCCTCGCCCATCGTACCGGAAGCACACCATTTTATACCATACCCAGCTGGTCAAGACGTGGGCAGGTTTTTGCCGCGTGAGTCATCCTTTGAACACTCCCCGAGAGCTGTTGCAACCGAACGTCCCTTAGAAAACACATAAACCAAATGCTCCCTCCAGCATTCTGGCATAAGACAATCCTTTAAGAAAACAGGGTTTCTATGCAAGTTTTCAATTTTGATTTTCTTTTGAATACAATGCGTATATCTTAATTCCGTATCCCAAGACTTCTAGATCACAGGTTTGGATTCCCAAGTAGAATTTCTTGAATTCTGAATTCTTGATCCTCAGATCAAAATCAAAGGTCTCAACTTAGTTTCAGATTCGGTGGGTGATTTGAGTGTAGATTACTGAACTGGTCACATCGTCTTTCCTTGAAACTGACGAAGGAGTTATGTCTTGGTCATAGTTTGATTCAGGATTTGAGTTTGGAAAGGTTCTCCCTGAACTATCTTTCTTGAAGGGTAATTTTTCAATTACTACTTTACTGAATTTCATTCATTGAGTATTTTGTTTAACTAAATTAAAAGCTAGTCACGAATTCCAATGAGGAATAAATTAATCATTTATCTAAAGTTTCGACTTCGATAGTTTTTCTGACTTTTTTCATTATCATCCTAGAGAATATGAAACGATATAATTTTCCTTCACTGAGTATTTACTTTTTTCATTTTCCAATATTCATGGGATTTAAACATAGGATTAAAGAGAACTCTTATTTTGATAGTAAAATTCCGTATTCATCTATTTATGCATGAAATCCAACTTCTATGAAAATAACACTTTTATATAAAAGAAAATCCTTTTATGCATCTATTTATGCATCTATTTATGCATAAAAAATCAATTTTGATGAAAGTAGCATTTTTATAATAAAAAAAATTCTTTTATGAATCATTTTATGCATAAAAATCAATATTGGTGAAAGCAACACTTTTGTAATAAAAAAATTCTTTTATGCATCATTCTATGCATAAAAATCAGAATTGATGAAAGTAACACTTTTATAATTAATAACAAATTCTTTTATGCATCTATTTATGCATAAAAATCAATATTGATGAAAGTAACACTTTTATAATTAAAAAAATTTATGCATCATTTTATGCATAAAAATCAATATTGGTGAAAGCAACACTTTTGCAATTAAAACAAATTCTTTTATGCATCATTTTATGCATAAAAATTAATATTGATGAAAGTAACACTTTTATAATAAGAAAAAATTCTTTTATGCATCTATTTATGCATAAAAATCAATATTGGTGAAAGCAACACTTTTGCAATTTAAAAAAAATTCTTTTATGCATCATTTTATGCATAAAAGTCAAAATTGATGAAAGTAACACTTTTATAATAAAAAAAATCTTTTATGCATCATTTTATGCATAAAAATAAATATTGGTGAAAGTAACACTTTTGCAATTAAAAAAATTTCTTTTATGCATCATTTTATGCATAAAAATCAATATTGATGAAAGTAACACTTTTGTTTTAAAAAAATTCTTTTAGAATAAACAAACGATGGGGATTACGCTTTTTGAATAATAAAAGATAAAACTTATTTCACAAAATTTAAAAATTTTTTGCCATAACCTCCTTTGTATGGCTGACCATTTTTTAAAATTTCCTAACCCTAAATTATTTAAAAATTATCCCCAAATGGTTTAAAGCATTCTAAACTAATCAAATTCCACTTTAAAAAGAGAAACAATATGAAAAGTTTAATTCAAACAATTCGATTACTTAACTAGGATAAAGAAAGGCTGAATTTAAGAATGAAGAGAGGGGGAAAGCCTTTCCAACAAGGCATAGCATCAATTTATCATTTTAAAGATAACAAAAATTAGAAAACCATTAAAAGAATAAAGAAAAAGTAGGATTTCTAACTTACATGAATTTCTGGGAGCTTTCCTTTGGCTTGATGGTTTGAGGGATCTACTCTTGTTTGCAACAAGAGTGGCCACCAATTCTTTAGAAGAGGGAATGGTCAAAAACTAATGAATTATTAATAAATTCACAGTTTTTAGCTATGGGGAGGAGTAGAGTAACAGTGCATAATTTCAATTTTTGGGAATTTAAAACTCCACCACACATGTGAAATAGGTTCCTCCTTCATGATGGAGAATCCCCACTCTGAGGTGTCAAAATTTCATTTTTTTAGTATTTCCTTTGGTCCTTAGTCCACTCTGAGTATTTACTCATTTTTCGGAGGGATTTTCTTTATTTCTTCTATTTATCTCCTCCACACATTTGGATGAATCTGATTGGTCCCTCAAAACCTTAATTTAAAATTTTCAGAAATCTGGACCCCCAGGATAAAGCCTTTTGAACAAATTATAATTGATTTCTAATGCACCTTCTGAAAATCTTTTTGAACTTCTGTTTCGGGGGAATTTATTTTAATAAGAGATATTTTTCCATCAAAAAATATCTAAAATCTGAATAACCTCTCTCTATAATATTTTCTCTCTCTAAGCCAAAATAGATAGAAACAAGATCTTTTATATATGTGAAGAGGGATTTGATTATAGGGGAAGATATTGTACATCTTGAGAGGTTGGGGAGGAGGAATCTTACATTCTCTCCCCTTTTAAAAACGTGAGATGTCCTCATCTCGCAAATTGGGAGTAATTTCGTTTAACTGTTCGGCTTCTTTCTCCCAGGTGGTATCGTCAAAAGGATAGAACTTCCATTTGACCAATAATTCTCTAAGAATTCTGTTCCTGAGAACCTTTTCTCGAACATCAAGGATTTCTTCACGTTGGAGTTCCATCTACCCTTGGGTTGAAGAAGTTAAGATTTCATCCCATCAAGCACATGATTTGGGCTTGGTATATACTTTTTAAGAAGGGTGACATAAAAATACAATATGTACTTTGAGATGAGGAGGCAGCAGAAGAAGCTCGTAGGCTAAGTCACCTACTTTCTTTGTAATCAGATATGGTCCACAGTATCTAGGGGATAACTTCTTGTACTTGCCAAGAGGTAGAGAACTTCTTTTGGGGCGTATTCGAATGAAGACCATATATGCTTCTTTGTCGAATTTTCTGTCTGACCTCTTCTTATCTACATACTGCTTCTGTCTATCCTGGGCAGCTTTTATATCTTTGCAAATTGACTGCATCTGCTGCTCCATGTCATGAAGCATCTGTCTGGACATCTCGACCCTAATCAATGGGTCGGACCAAGTTAATGGAGTTAAGCAATCTTGTCCATATAAAGCTTTGAAAGGGCTCATCCCAATACTTCTGTGAAGCATTGTAGGCGAACTCGACTAGGTGCAGATAGCTTAGCCACCTCTTGGGTTCCCTACCACAACATGACCAAAGTATATCTTCAATTACTTGGTTCACCCTTTCAGTTTGACCATCGGTCTCGGGGTGGTAAGCTGTGCTGAGATCCAAGAAAGTTCCTACTGCTTCAAAAAATGCAATCTAGAATCTTGACATGAATTTAGGATCTGGATCACTTACTATTCTTCTAGGTAGGCCATGCAATCTGAAGATTTCTTTGAGGAACACTCGGGCCACATCCACTGTAGTGTAGGTTTCTTTTACTAGAATCAGATGGGCAACTTTGGTTAGTCTATTAATTACCTTGGATGTCCTATAATAAGGATGTCATGGGCTTCATTCAGAATTTGACCCTTAGTTCCCTCATCATTGGGAATGCATAAACTATGATTAGAATACATAATTCCATCATCCAGGATGTACCCTTGAACTTGGTTCAACTCCTATGGAGTTTTGCTTTCCTGCATAAGTAGGGTAGCAATAGGTCCAAAGAATCTATCCTGCATGATCTTCTCACTTGCTTCAATAAACAAGGGATTTGACACTATAATAATTGCAAGCAAAGAATCTATCCTGCATGATCTTCTCACTTGCTTCAATAAACAAGGGATTTGACACTATAATAATTGCAAGCAAGGAGGGTTTTTGCGGAGGGCATCTGCTACCACATTTTCTTTGCCTGGGCAGTACTTGATTTCAAAATCAAATTCTTGCAGGGTCTGCATCCACCGTCTTTGGCGCATGTTGAGATCCTTTTGAGTGAAGATCAACTTTAAGCTCTGATGATCAGTCATCAAAGTGAATCTTTGACCCAGTAGGTAATGTCTCCACAACTTCAGGGCATATACTACTGAAAGTAGTTCCGAGACATGGACAACATAATTCCTCTCATGCGTTCTGAGTTTTCGGGATTCATAGGCCACTGCACAACCTTCTTGCATGAGTGCACCTCCTAGGGCAAAACCACTGGCATCAGTTACTACCTCAAAGGGTAGAGAGAAATCTGGTAGCTAGAACGGGATTGGTTACCTAGGCAGTCTTCACCTTATCAAAAGCACTCTGGCACCTGGCAGACCATTGAAACAGAATATTCTTCTTGAGAAGATTAGTTAGGGGGGAAGCCATGAGAGCATACCTTGGTATAAAAATCCTATACCAACCAGTCAATCCTAAGAATCCTCTGACTTCTTTCACTGTCTTTGGTTCAGGCCAATCTATGACTGCTTGGACTTTAGCAAAATCTAGAGAAATTCCATCTTTGGATACCAGAAAGCCCAAGTATTCAACATGGTCATCGACAGAGAAAGTACATTTGCTCTTTTTTGCAAAGAGTTGGTGCTTTCTTAGGATCTCAAGAACTCTTCTCACATGAGTTTCATGGTTAGCTGCATTCTTTGAGTAAATCAGAATATCATAAAAGAAAACAAGAACAAAATCATCCAAGTATTCTCTGAGAATGCCTTGCATTAATCGATTGAATGTAGCTGGGGCATTTGTCAAACCAAATGGCATGACAGTGAATTCATAATGCCCATACCGAGTATTGATGGTGGCTATCTTCAGGATATCTTGCTCATTAATCCTGATCTGATAATACCTTGATTTTAGATCTATCTTTGTGAAGATTTGGGCTCCACTTAGCCTGTCTAGAAGCTCATCAATTCTGGGGATAGGATACTTATTCTTAACTGTCAGCTGATTGAGACCTCTGTAGTCCACAGAGAATCTTAGCATTCCATCTTTCTTTTTGTGAAAGAGAACTGGCACACCCCAAGGTGAAACACTGGGTCTTACAAACCCTTGTTCTAACAGCTATCTAAGCTGTTCCTTGAGTTTGATGGCTTCAAGAACTGGCATTTTGTACGTGCACAGGGCTACTGTGGCTGAGCTCCGGGGGTCAATTCTACCACATGATCTACTTTCCGAATTCGAGGCATCTCTATTAATTCTGTTGGGAATAAATCATCATAATCACTTAACCATTCAAGTTCTTTAGCTTTTAACTTTGAGGCTATTAGATTCATTTTGATAGCATAAATGAGCTGCTTCTTTCTAAGTCCTTTTAGTAACTTAGAAGCCTTTACTAACTGCAGACTTGGGGATCCTGAAATTTCGGTTCCTTGAACTTTATTTCCGTGGAGGTCACAGAAGGAAATGGTTCCATTATGACAGTGAATGTCAGCTTGATTTTTATGGAGCCAATCCATTCCAAGGATCCTATCGAAAACTCCCAAAGGTATCACTCTGAGAATTGACAGTCAATTAAATTCCCATCCGGATCGAACTGAATACGATTTGTCTCAAGGTGAGTGAAAAGAATCTTCCCACTTGCCATTTTCAACTTGCATAGGTTTTCTTGATTTCTAATCTAAGACTAGCTTACGCAAGCATCCAAAGGAAATGAAAGAATGAGTACTGCCTAAATCAATCAAAAGCTTAAAAGGCTTACCCTGATACTCACCTGGAGTATGAATGACGGAGAATTGACGATTTGGCCCTTGGTTTTCAATTGCTGCATAAATCTGTCCTCTTTCTTCTTCCACTACTTCTGCTATTGTGACTGCTCTCGCTGCTGCAGTCTAAGGCAGAACTCTTTCTCTTTGGTTGGCCTAGTTCTAGGAAGGAGTTCTGAGGCTACTCTGGACAGAGGCAGTGTGGCTGAGCTAGAGTTCTCTTGGGATTGCCCTAATTTTGACGAGATGGACCCTGATTTGACTGATAGGAAGGGTCTAGTCTCTGCAATCTCAGTCCTTGACTTCCGTGTCTCCTTGACATGGCAGGAGTCGTGGCGGGCAGTCTTTCAGCTGGTGACCAAAACCCTGACATCCAAAACACCGGTTCACTTCTGAGCTCATCCCTCTAAATCCTTGAAAGAGGTGGGGCTCCTGAGAAAGTGTTGTGTGTGGGAAGGGTCTTCCTTCACTTCTGAATCTGCCAGTATCCTGATTCTGAATTGGGCCTTGCTGCCTCTTTGGAAGAGGAAAGTTTGAAGTACTTCCTGGGGTTTGTAATCTTTTAAAGTTAGAGGGTGCAGGCTTTGGCGAGACCTTAACAACAAAGGCTTTGCAAAATCTTTTTCCATTCTTAGTGCTTCGGCCATTGAGACAGGTTTGGCATTCTTTACTAAGGTGTCCAATGGCTCGTTCATTCCTCGAATGAATCTGGCCATCAGCTGCTCTTCATCCAATTACGGGGAATATTTCAGGAGAAGGGCAAAAGCTTGATGGTACTTTTTAATTGTCCGACTATCCTGCTTTAGCTCAAAGAACTCATTCATTTTAGTTTCAAGGAAGCCCGGAGGACAAAACCTCTTTCTGAGGTAAGCTTTAAGATCGGTCCAGGTATGGGTATTTCAGTCGAGACGATTAGTCTCGCAGTGATTCCTCCAAGCGACCCTGGCCATTTCCACAATCTTTAACCTGGCGAGAGCCATCTTGCTTCTCTCATTGTAGCTAGTTACATCAAAGTATTCCTCCATTGCCTCAATCCACTTTTCCACTACTTCACCTAACTGCTCCCCTTCACCCTTGAAGGGACCAGGTTGGGATCTATGTAGGGCTTTTCGAACATCCGGATCTAACTCTTCGTCATCGGTTAGAGGATCCGATTGCCTTGCATGGGTCGTGTGCCTCATGACTCTGACAAAACGCAATTTTCATTAACTTAACTTTGACAACAGATTTATGATTATTTAATTTTTGTAATTTATTCTTTAAACAGATGATTATTTCATCATACTTCATGAAACAAAATTTACTCTGATAATTTTATTAACCATATTCACAATCATGAAAACAATTTGGAATTTTTTTGCAAAACATCGTTTATTATCAAAAGTTTTTTATATATTTATAGAGCATCACGGCTCCCAAAATCACTGCCTCAATTGTATACGCATAAAGAAGCGAAATTGTGAAGGAGACATGCCATGGTACACACGATTCATTAGAGAAAGAGGTGATGTAATTCTACTTCTAGGGATAAAGAGGCTAAGAAGTCTAAAAACTCAGCATGAAATTGTGAAGTTCTTGGGTGAATGATCAAAGAGTTGTACATGCTGAACAAAGCCCTAGCCTTATCAGAATCATGGCTAAGGAAATATTTTGCCTGAGCCTCTGACGTTGACTAGTACTGACATTAATACATCGTCCTCCACCACATAACCACATATACCGATGTCGCTCAAGAGGATCAAGAAAGTAAAGACTCTCAAAATGACATGCGGGTCTCACTCTGCTTACTCGGGTCGTAGCAGAGTTGATGAGGTGCTCGAATGCAAAGGCTATCATATCCTGACTCTGGGAGAGTTCAGAAATGCCCGATAGATGAGGGGTATCTATCTATAAATTTCCAATTCAATTTATGAGTTTTCAATTTTTGAAGTTCATTCAACATAAATTTAACAAGCGAAAACATTATTTCCCAGATTTACTTTAAAATTTTAAGTAATTTTTGATGCTGTTACATAAATTTACAACAGTGCTCTGATACCAACTATGAGATCCCACTACCCCCTCCGCGCATCGGATTCCCGATTGCTGGTAGCGGAAGCATCTCCCTCTTACACGAGGTAGGATTTCCCACTCGGGGCCTCACCCTCGAATGTCCGAGCACGAGACTAAGTTGGTGGTCATTTCGAAAACCAAAACCGGGAAAATTTCCCATGCCCGAAAAACGGGGACGATTCCACCATTTTGAATTTCTTAACGAATTTTTATAACGAGGTCAAGATACTGAACTAACCTTCATCTGAATAAACCAGATAGAAGGGAAACTACTATTACAGACTTAACTTGAAGGAATCAACGCTTTTTTCCTAATTGAATCAGGCACAGCCATTGATCTATTCATTTAAGAAGTCTTGAGATTATTATTTAAGTATTCGAGTTCTAAGCGTATTCCTATTGATCAATTTTATTATTAAAACTCTATTGATTCCAGCCTACCGGCCCATGGGTTAGCCACCGCCCAACCACTGGAATTGGTAGAACCAGACAAGTAGTCACCCATCCATAATTGAATGCCTTTCTTAGCTTTTGCTTTAGAATACAGATACGCACACACTCCTCTTTAAACTTTTTCTTTAGAATACAAATACGCACACACTCCTCTTTAAACTTTAATTTATAAAACAATCCATTGACAAACAATTATTCGTTACAGATATCATAACTCAAAATTTCCATTCAATCCTTGTTTCTCACAAAACAGTATTACTCTGAACTCTCCGTTGAGACCAACAGGTCAGCAACGAGATCCAGTAACAGATTAGAATAATTTTCTCGTCATCATACATATATATATATATATATCTTCCACGACACACACATGGGTGTCCTAAGCACCGCGAGCCCGTGCATCGCTAGGTCAGAACCCTCTAGGATCCTCCTTAGGTGTCCTGGCACTTCACTCAGGGAACCGCTTCGTCAGCCCTTGCCCATCGTATCGGAAGCACACCATTTTACACCATTCCTAGGCTGAGCTAGAGTCATCCTTTGATCACTCCCCGCCAGCTGTTGCAACCAAACTTCCCTTAGAAAACACATAAACCAAATGTTCCCTCGCGTAAGATAGTCCTTTAAGAAAACAAGGTTTTTATGCAATTTTTCAGTTTTGATTTTCTTTTGAATACAATGAGTATATCTTAATTCCGTATCCCAAGACTTCTAGATCACAGGTTTGGATTCCCAAGTATAATTCCTCGAATTCGAAATTCTTGATTCTTAGATCAAAATCAAAGGTCTCAACTTAGTTTCATATTTAGTCGGTGATTTGAGTGTAGATTACTGAACTGGTCACATCGACTTTTCTTGAAACTGACGAAGGAGTTACGTCTTGGTCATAGTCTGATTCAGGGTTTGAGTCTTGAAAGGTTCTCCCTGAATCATTTTTCTCACAGAGAGTAATATTTCAATTACTACTTTATTGAATTTCATTCATTGAGTATTTTGCTTAACTGAGTATTTTGCTTAACTGAATTCAAAACTAGTCACGAATTCTAATGAGAAATCAATTAATCATTTATCTAAAATTCCAACTTTGATAGTTTTTTTGAATTTTCTCATTACCATCCTAGAGAATATGAAACGGTATAGTTTTCCTTCACTGAGTATTTATTTATTCATTTTCTAATATTCATGGGATTTAAACATAGGATTAAAGAGCTCTTATTTTGATATAAAAATTTTGTGTTCATCTATTTATGCATGAAATTCAACTTCTATGGAAATAACACTTTTATATAAAAGAAAATCCTTTTATGCATCTATTTATGCATAAAAAATCAATTTTGATGAAAGTAACACTTTTGTAATAAAACAAATCTTTTATGCATAAAAATCGATATTGGTGAAAGCAACACTTTTGTAATAAAAAAATTCTTTTATGTATAAAAATCAATATTGATGAAAGTAACAATTTTATAATAGGAAAAAATTCTTTTATGCATCTTTTTATGTATAAAATCAATATTGATGAAAGTAACACTTTTAAAATAAAAAAATCTTTTATGCATAAAAATCAATATTGGTGAAAGTTACACTTTTGCAATTAAAAGAAATTCTTTTATGCATCATTTTATGCATAAAAATCAATATTGATGAAAGTAACACTTTTATAATAAGAAAAAATTCTTTTATGCATCTATTTATGCATAAAAATCAATATTGGCGAAAGCAACACTTTTGCAAAAAAAAAATCTTTTATGCATAAAAATCAATATTGATGAAAGTAACACTTTTATAATAAAAAAAATCTTTTATGCATCATTTTATGCATAAAAATCAATATTGGTAAAAGCAACACTTTTGCAATAAAGAAAACCTATTTTATGCATCATCTTATGCATAAAAATCAATATTGATGAAAGTAACACTTTTATAAAAAAAACATTCTTTTAGAATACACAAACGATGGGGATTACTCTTTTTGAATAATGAAAGATAAAACTTATTTCACAAAATTTAAGAAAATTTTGCCATAACCTCCTTTATATGGTTGACCATTTTTCAAATTTTCCTAACCTTAAATTACTTAAAAATTATCCCCAAATGGTTTAAAGCATTCTAAACTAATCAAATTCCACTTTTAAAAGAGAAACAATATGAAAAGTTCAATTCAAACAATTTGATTACTTAACTAGGATAAAGAAAGGCTAAATTTAAGAATGAAGAGAGGGGGAAAGCCTTTCCAACAAGGCAGAGCATCAATTTATCATTTTAAAGATAACAAGAAAACCATTAAAAGAATAAAGAAAAAGTAGGATTTCTAACTTACATGAATTTCTGGGTTGATGGTTTGAAGGATCTACTCTTGTTTGCAACAAGAGTGGCCACCAATTCTTTAGAAGAGGGAATGGCCAAAAACTAATGAATTATTAATAAATTCACAGTTTTTGACTCTAGGAAGGAGTAGAGTAACAGTGCATAAAACACTATTAAGCTTCAACAAAGGGGGAGGCTTCTATTTATAGGAAAAAGCGAGCTTCTAACCAAGCAACCTGATTCTAGAATTTTCCAAATCAATTTGGTCAATTTTTGACCATTTTTGGGTCAATTTAGCTTACTTTTTTCGAACTAGACTTGAATTAGGAGAGAGGAGAGATGAAATATCTCAATTTTTGGGGATTTAAAACTCCACCACACATGTAAAACAGGTGCCTCCTTCATGAGGGGGAATCCCTAATCTGAGGTGTCAAAAATTCATTTTTTTAGTATTTCCTTTGGTCCTTAGTCCACTCTTCATCTTATGTGAGTATTTACTCATTTTTGGGGGGGATTTTTTTATTTCTTCTATTTATCTCCTTCACACATTTGGATGAATCAGATTAGCCCCTCAAAACCTTAATTTAAAATTTTCAGAAAATCTGGACCCTTAGGATAATTGATTTCTAATGCACCGTCTGAAAATCTTTTTGAACTTTTGTTTCAGGGAAATTAATTTTAATAAGAAGAGATATTTTTCCATCCAAAAATATCTAAAATCTGAATAACCTCTCTCTATTTCATTTTCTCTCTCTAAGCCAAAATAGGTAGAAACAAGATCTTTTATATATCTAAAGAGGGATTTGATTACAGGGGAAGATACTGGACATCTTGAGAGGCTGGGGAGAAATCTTACACTACTAATCTGAGAGGAAGGTCCATGTAATGGGTGGAACCATGGGCCAAGCTTGTGCCCAACATGGTCCCCCCATCTTGAAATTTATATGGATGGCTGCTATCGGGGATAAAGCTCAACACAAGTTTGTGAACGAACAGTGCACCTATGTGTATAATACATGTGGCCTTGCCGAAGGTATCCGAGTGCTTTGTAACATTGCTTTGACCTTTTAGGCATCTCTATCTCACTTGAGTAGCACGGATGTAGGCCCATTGTGTGCTTTGGAGAGAGATGTAGAGTATGGTTGGTTGAAGCACTGCATTATGTGAAGATTGCCATTTGGGTGCATGGATTCGATGACTCTAGGGATCCGGATTAGGAATGTATTGGGATACCCATGTGATTAGGCAAGATGGGGGATTCTTTGGTGGCATCTTCATGAAGTCAAGGTGTGTCGTGCGATGTAGATGGAAGGCTAATAGCCCTTGTGAAGGTGTCAACGCACCAGAATTGTGCTTCATGGATGGACTAAGCTCGAGGGGGGGTTTTCACTCATAAATATTTAAGTGTAGCACGTGAGTTTAACAGAAGTGGTTTTTTAAATCCCTTTTTTACACATTTTTTTACATACAGAATGGTACCATTTAATGGGGGTATTTACAAAGTGAATAGAAAAAGGGTGTGATTTATTCATGAAAAATTTACAAATAAGGGGTTTTTAAAATAGGCCTTGAATGCACTGATATAGAGGGTTGACATATAGTGACCCCCCGAGGGACTGGGCAAGAATGAGACTCAATGAATGAAGCCGATATAAGACAACTATATTGAAGGCAAGCATGCAAAGTGTTGGCATGGGGTATGGATGCTACATGCACAAATGGGATCCGGTGTGAGATGTGTGGTTTAGACCATTGGGTGAAATCGACAAAAGGCATGGGTGCATGGTTAGGGGTCGTATGTACCACAATGCAGAGAGGACTTTCCAGTCAAGCATGCCTAAGTGCCAACGGTGAAAGGATGTGAGTGAAGAGGCACACCAAAAACTTGCAAGGGGAAGATGATTTGGGTTTGGTAGTTGTCTAGCAATTGGGCTATACAGGTGATGTCCCTGCAAACAATCCTAGCTATTCTAGCTCTACCCTCCATGGGGAGCTCTACCCACTTAGTGGGGAGCCAAAATAAGTAGTAAAAAGAGGGTGAAGTGGTTACCTACACTTATCAATTTGTCAAGAAGATGCGAATGTGGGCGTTGTGTTGACTGTCACTTGTCAGAATGTTAGTAGTGGTCATTGGTGTGCCGGTGGGTGGTGTCTTGCGGTTACACTAGCTTTGAGGTCTATGGAATCTTGGTCTCTTTACTAGGTTTGTAGCTTTACTGAGATGGTTTTGTAAGGAAGTCAGTTGGTGAGGTTATCAATCGTGCTTGCAAAAATTGGTGGGAGCGGGGATGGCATGCAGGTGTGGTGTTGAAGAGCCTAGTGGTTCGATTTTGTGGGTATACTGATAAAGGTTTTGGTGAGGTTGGTTCTTGTTATTGAATGGACTACATGGGGTTTGTTGGTGAAGAGGGTGAAGCCTGGGTGGTCGGTTATGAAGTTGGAAAGATGGTGTCGCTTCTCTATCGCTTTTTCAAAAGCTTTCCCTAGCTTTCTCTTTGTCCTCTCAATGTGTCACCTCACACACAAATTTGCAACCTATGCATGTGCTTACCATGTGAATATCTGAAAAGAGTACAAGGTCTACGCCGTACATAATTTTGTGATAAAATACATACCCACCATTATTACAACATGCTATAGAAGAAAGTTGTGATTGCATGAGTATGAGAGCAGTCATTGTCCTTGATAGTTAATAAAATATCATGTATGCTCCTATAAACACACCTCGGGGGGTTCAATACAAGTAAACCCTCGATATCACGTGCGTTCAAGGCCTATTTTAAAAATACCTTATCTGTGAATTTTTCTTGAATAAAACATACCCTTTTTCTATTTAACCTGTGGAATACCCCCTTTAAATGGTACCCTTATATATGTAAAAAAATGTGTAAGAAAGGGATTTAAAAGATCCCTTCTGTTGAACCCATGTGCTACCCTTACATATTTATGAGTGACCACCCCCCGAGAAGCACACCTGCTCATCTTATTCGGACATAAAAGAAAAACATGCAAACCCCAAGTGATTGCATTTAATAGTTGAACACATGAGGAGAAAAAAAAAGTGGTTGATCTCTTCGTCATACACACACACACTGGTCTTGGAAAAATCTTTCTCTTAACAGAACTCTTTAGCTATTTACCTGTGTGACTTCACAAATGCCACATCAACTTGCTAAGGTAAAGCTTGTAGTAAATGATCGTGAAAGCCACATGCCAAAGATGAACCCACAGATTGATGCTACCTTACGCTTCGTATAAAAATTAAGCTGAAGTCTATATGGCACCAAAAATCCAAATCGAGCATCCTTGCTACTACTTCCCTCAACACTACAACCATGAAATTTCCACCACGGAGTTGCGATCTAGCTCATTTTGATCAAATTCTATTGCTATTATTCACAACAAGGGATCAAATTCTATTGCTATTATTCACAACAAGGGATCAAATTCTGTTGCTATTATTCACAACAAGGGATCATAATATTGTTGGTTTAGCAATAGTAATCATGATATTCACTCTTTCAACCACCTTAGATCTTCTTGAAAGCCCCTACTCCAATGCCTCCATGAAGATAGATTTTCATGGTCATAGATGTAGCTCTGATGAAGTACCAATCAGGGTTGTGCTCGGGTTATGCTTCATTGCAAAGTGCTACATACATTGTGCTAAGGCATACCAACCATGCAAAATTGTAGATGTGATTATTGACTACAACAAAACGCTGAGAGTAAACCCGATGTGTGCAAAAGCCTTCATCATCAGAGCAACACTCTTTGGAGATGTTCAGTTACCTATTTTAATGTGCATGTGATCTTGTAAAAAGTGTATGTAGCCTTGCTTCAAAATCAATTAAAATTAAGAACTGCTAGAGACCGTTGAATTTGTCTACAAAATGATACAGACTTCTTTAACTTTATAAGAAGCAAACTGGCTATGTCGCAAGAGAGAGACTAAACGGTGGTATTAAAATGGAATAGCACACTGCTAGGAGTGTCAAGAGGTTGCTCCAAGGCTAATGTTAAAAGGGCTTAACTATTCTTCCCCTCATTGTTGAAGGTCAGGGCCTTATAGAGAAGCCTCTGACACCATCAGACATGTGTGGCGATGATCCAAGGTTGGTGTTAAAAGGGCTTACTTATTATCTCCCTCATTTCCTTATAGAGAAGACTCAGACACCATCAGACATGTGTGGGCATTTCTCTTTTGACCCATAGGTGTTCTAGGCATGGCATTGCTAGGTGTGTAGTAATGATGAAGAGAGAGCCTAAGAAGGTTATGGAGCACTCGATGACAGTGAGCAGAAAGTGATTGGAAGCATCAGATTAGCATCTAATCTAGGTTTAGGTCTATAGGTCGGGGACCTTATACACCCAATGCAACATTTGAGGGGGGTAAGAAGGTAGGTGTCTACTACTGATGATGAATAGGTACTTGAAGGAGGTTGTGGAGCCTAAAAAGGTTGGGGGGACACAATGTGTGCCATGTTTAGGTATCTTGTGACATATCCACACACATGGAACTCGAGGACAGTGTGAGGGCTTTGGGTGATGGCCTCTATAACAACACCAAACACCACACAAGTGAGATATATTCAAATTTAAGAAATTGGGACTCAAAAATCACTTGTTCTAAAAGCATCTACTAACCCAAATGATAACATCAAAGTCTTTGTGAATCAAAAGAAGCTGAAGACAGCAGTAGCAACCTCTTTAGAAAGATGGAAGTAGCCCCTTGCTCTCCACTAATTCTTTGGACCAATGGACTTTCAACCTCTTCAAACCCTAGAAGAAGACCTATGATCAAAGCTCATAATTTGACCACTTTTTAACTGTATATCAACCTTCCTATTCAAACTCAAACCTCTCCCTTTTGCTACTCTTCTTAGCCTTAAATACAACTCAAATTATCTCCCCTCTTGATAGTTCAGAATCACATGTCCCCTTGTATCCTATAGGGTTCTTCAATCCAAATCACAAAACAAAACTCCCAACACTTTGAGCTAATCCCCGGAGAGGTGTCTAATTGAGAGAATCACCCTTCCTTGATCTCCCAGAACCTATAGTATCATTTCCCTTTCCATCTTTAAAGCAACCTTTACACTGAAACTGTTTCTTGTTGATTCCCCTCCAGACAATCCAATAAAGGCAATCCTTATCTGCTCTCTATGTCACTTGAATCCAAAGTACAAGTTGACTGTTTATTTGAATATAGCTTAAAGGATCTAATCCAATTCAAGCATGGAGCATCCATGTATGAGTTACCTATTCACTATTGCTCTCCTCAGTAAAAGAATTTAATTTTTACCAATAGTAAATTCAAGGCACGATAACAATCTCTATACCATTTCTCCACTCAGTTGTTGAAATCAAACCCATAATACAAAAATTGAATAACTAGCATACACTCAAACTCAAGACTTAGAATTATTCGCAACAGTTTACTATACCACATTGAACCATGAGATACTGAGTACTGGAAATTTTGAGTTATGACATCTGTAACTAATAATTGTTTGTCAATGCATTGTTTTATAAATTAAAGTTTAAAAAGGAGTGTGTGTGTATCTGTATTCTAAAGCAAAAGTTAAGAAAGGCATTCAATTATGGGTGGGTGACTACTTGTCTGGTTCTACCGATTCCAGTGGTTGGGCGGTGGCTAACCCATGGTAGGTTGGAATCAGCAAAGTTTTGATAATAAATTTGATCAATAGGAATACGCTTAGAACTCGAATAGCTAAATAATAACCTGAACACTTCTCAAATGAATAGATCAACGGCTGTACCTAATTCAATTAGGAAAAAGGCGTTGATTCCTTCAAGTTAAGTCTGTAATAGTTTCCCTTCTATCTGGTTTATTCAGATGAAGGTTAGTTTAGTATCTTGACCTCGTTAGAAAAATTCGTTAAGAAATTCATAATGGTGGAATCGTCCCCATTTTTCAGGCATGGGAAATTTTCTCGGTTTTGGTTTTCAGAATGACCACCAGCTTAGTCTCGTGCCCGGACATTCGAGGGCGAGGCCCCAAGTGGGAAACCCTGCCCCGTGCAAGAGGGAGTTGCTTCCGCTACCAGCAATCGGGAATCCGCCGATGCGTGGAGGGGGCAGTGGGATCTCACAAGTAGGAACCTTTTGTGCCATCCTCTTTAACCACACCATGCATTCAACCCACCTTGTCTCTATCCTAAGTGCTTGACGTCACCGAGTCCCTTAAGCCATAGAGGCTACCTAACTCCCTTTGTAGCTATGGGGGCACAACCATGTGCCATGCCCCTAACAAAATAATGATCTTGACTCCCCAAGAAAGGGGCTATCAATGTCAAAAAAAGCAGTAAAAAGAGTCGAAGAAAGCAGTTGTGTTGGAGAAGTGCACCCCATGGGCACAACTTTTGCCCATTGCACATGCACGTCACTTACATATTTCACTATGGGAATCACAATTTTGTCACTTCTCACATCTCAATGCCAGCCCTCTAGGTATATCTCTAGATGGGGGACCATGGCACAGATGTAAGGCCCATGGGACTACCCATCGCTTGGAAAACCCTCGACCTTGCAAGTACCTCCAATAATGAGCTCCCATGCCTATACTATCTGCTTCAACTCCAATGCCAATAAAATCTCACCTCTTGCCGACATACTTGCCCCAAAGTATCCCAATGTCTAAGCATCACCCTATGAGATCTCGATATAATACCCTTCGTGCCATGACATATCCCAGACCTCCACCCAACCATGCCAATCATTTCCATGGGTTCCTAGCACTCATTCCACCAAACACAGGGTGTGGATCGCTTCTACCCAATATTATGTTGAAGGGTCCACACCACTTCCACCACCAACAGAGGCCCAATATGAATCAGCTCTACATTGCCTATCACTTCCCTTGCCACCTCGACAAGGTCTCTACTATCAGGTATGCCCAAAGTTTCCCATCACTTTGTATCTGGCTGTAGATTCACCCCGAACTACACACTTAACCGCATCAATGGAAGCATATCTTGGGACTATCCACACATCAACTTCCTGGCTACATCTTCACCAACTGGCTTGAGTGACACAAGGATACAATTACCATTAGAAAGGGGAGTATGTTATAACCACTCCGTTGGTTAACATTGTTTTTCTCACCTGACCTACCATAAGGTGCTTTGCCATCTCACCATTAGGAAGGGGAGTATGTTATAAACACTCCATTGGTTAACATGGTTTCGCTCACCTAACTACCATAAGGTGCTTTTTCATCTTAACCGCATGAACGGGAACTTAACTTTCGTGAGACAGCACATAAATATATAAAGTAGCCTTACCACCATGAGCTTAATATCAAATAGGAAAAGTATACGCACTTAGTGTATATAGTTGCTTTAGAGTCTAATAATGGAGGCCATACCATTTTTAAGTTTGGTCGACCTTGAGTGAAAACTAATCATTTATATAAAAGTTATTTTTTACAACAAGCAATAAACAATCATTCCCTTGCAACATATTGTGAGCTCTCCTTCTCTCTTCTTACTTGCTTGTATGCTTTTAAATCTTGCTCTTATTGGATGCATGCTAGATAGGCTTGACTATAGGTTTTCTTCTTACATTAGCTTCCTCTCTTTCCCCCACCTTTTATGAAAGATAACCAATCGTGAAGACAGGTCTCTCCTTACCTCCATCTAAGTATTGAGAGGCCTCACTTTGCCCCTTTAGCAAGGATCATTCCGGTGTGACACATAGAGTAAGGACATGATAGACAAGCTAGTGCACCCATAAGGGAAGTTGTAGATTGTGGCTCTAAGGCAAGACCCAATAACACATGCTTTGACAAGGCTAAAGTGGGCTCTTGACTTGAACACTTACCCTTAAATGCACCCATACACAAGTTCTCTCTCTCTCTCTCTCTCTCTCTCTCTCTCTCTCTCTTTCTAGAATTCTAACCTACTCTTGTATCTTAATATTTTGTGAGAAGAAAATCTTATTTCCAATTCTAACAACCCTAATAATTTCTTTAAATAAACTTGGGCGATATCTCATCTTTCTACTATTTTTCTCTCTCTACACCTTTAGCTCTAATTAATCTCTCTGAACATGGGATAGTCTAACTTATATTTTTAGCCTAATCTTCCTAATTAAACTGAACCATCCAACTAGTTCAAAATTTTACCCAAACTTGGATACACCTCAACTAGAGCATCTAGGTTAATCCTCTCTCTAGGAATTATTTAAGGTAAGGCTACCCATATATTATTTAAATATCAATTTGTGTTAGGTTTAAGGTGATCTTATACTAGTCTTTGATTATTTTATATTTTCATGCAACAAGAAGGTATCTTCAATTTGTTAAGGTCTATACAAGGTTATGTGTAGGATGAAATTAGACTCAGCACATGTAAGGTCAAATTTAGGCCTTAGAAGACACTACTCTTGGGGGCTATACAAAGAGTAGGAATCTATTAATTTAATTTAATCTAAACTTAATTTATCATAAAGTAGAATATTACAATACAAGAGAATAAGGAAAAATATAAAATTTGCATAAAGACCTAATTCTACCTTTGAAATTAACTTGTAAGGGTGTTATAGTACCCTATGTACTAAAGACAAATGAGGCTTCTTCCTTCTCAAAAGTTCGCTAGTTTTTCTAAGGATCCCAATGTGCTTGTACAATCCCTAATTATCACTCCTTTAATCCCAAATAAGTTCTTGCAACGTAGGTAATGCAAACATATGTCCAAGGGACAAGTGCAACACTGAAATCTATGCAAAAAGTACTCTCCTCCTTCAAGAAAAAAATTCATGGATTTCTTATGAGAAAGGGGCCTTTTATATAGGTAATGAAGGTTGGCTACTCTTCATGCTCACTTAGTTAACTCAACGTTGGTAGCCCATAATCTTCCATGTAGCTCAACTTAGACTTCATACATCCACTCATTTTCCATACACTCGACCACTCCTACATGCATCCTCCAATACATCAAGTTCACTCCCATATTTTTACACAACTAGAGTTATTTATGAGTCTCCAAGCTTAGCTCAACAATTATTGTTTATTTTTCTTTCGAAAAAAATTACTCTTAAGGTTTTTCACTCCACCTTCTAACCTTGAACTTTAGACCTTCACCCATTCAACCTTAGTGTCCACTCTTCTCTATTTACAATTTTTGAGAAGAGTAATAAACACACATCCTAATATATTTTATGACTTATTTAATTTAGTATTTACTTTTCATGGAAATAACTCATTAATTTCATCAAAAATTTTATAATAATATTGTTTCTCTTTCTAACTTAAATGTGAGGGGGTGCTCATGTGCACGCAAAACCTCAACTAATTTTGGCAGATGTCAACTTGTCCATTAATCTTAAAATTTATTCTTCTGATTTTTCAATTAATCATACTTCCACAGCTCTCATTAAAATGCACACCTTGTAAAAAATTCACATTATCACACTAAAAGAAGCACCTTGGAGATAATATATTCAATTATATTAGGATAATGGAAGGGGGATCTTACAACATGCAATGATTAGTCTTGACATATTATAATCAAAATCTCTCTCTCTCTATGTGTGTGTGTGTGTGTGTGTGTGTGTGTGTGTATTACATATTAACCATGGACAACCAAGGCACAAGAAGAGTTGAGAAAAAAAGAAATCCTAGATTTATAAGAGGAAGAAATCCCATTGATTTGACCCTTTATATTCCAGCTTCCATTCCTAATTTGATCCTTTGTATTTCAACTTTCATTCCTGCATTTTGCTTCTTAATGTCTTTTACATGCCGTAGCAACGCGCAGGTTGAGTACCAGTATATATATATATATAGGGAGTATGCGCATCTGTGTGGGTGAGTGTGTTCTTGTGTGTGCCTCCATCTCTGACTCTCAAAAATTACATAACTCAACCGCGATCTATTATCTTGCAACAAAGAACTGTTTCCCTACCTCGCGTGAATTTGGAATGAATTTCAAGTTAGTCTCTTTCTTGCTCTCACACAATTGTGTATTAGACAAAACCTTCTTGATGGCCTTATTATGTATACCTTCTTCCATGCCTCTTTTACCAAAAGTGTATTTGTTTTGCACAACTAGGATTTGGGTAAGAGATGTTCGTGGAAAATTTTTAAGGGCATAGATGAAAGAGAGTATGCTGTCAATGTGGTATAAACGAAGCTCACAGTGAAACGAGTCGTTTAAACAGTTAAACCGTTGAGCACCCTATAGCCTCACCCGCTGATCAGGCTCTGAAAGCTCATGAGTCATGATGTTACTTCTTGGCGAGGTAGGACTAAACTTTCAGAGTAAATTAGCTTTCTAGTGACGATTGGTTTTGCACAACCGTACAGCGTTCCGTTTAGGCCTACCAAGAAAACAATCCGATTACTCCTCTCAACCTCCAAGTAAATCCAATCAAGGAAATCACAGGTTTCCATTTCACGGAGATGAATAACATACATACCACAGAGCACCCAACAAGCTCATTTCTGAGCTCGCATTTTATTCACTTGGTTGAGATCAGGCTGGAGAATGTTGAAAAGAACCCAAGCGACGGCAGGAATGAGGACGGCAAGGAGGAGGGTACCTCGGGAATCATTGTCGGCAAGGTTGGCGAGCTCTTGGGCGGTATCGGCATGCGAGGAAAAGAGTGCAGAAGCAGTACCAAGGCCAACGGCTCCGATTAAGCCCTTAGACATTCTCATCTTGTTGATCTGGTTGAGCGCTGGTTGCAGGATGTTGAAGAGAACCCATCCGACAGCAGGGACTAGCACACCCAAGAGGAGAAAGCCCCTCGCGTCGCTGGTGCCGTCGGAGAGCGACGCCACTTCTTGAACGGCCGCATCTGCTTGAGACGTTGCAAAGATCAGCGACGACGCCGCTGCTCCCAATCCTACGGCGCCTACTATCCCCCTGGACGACCTCATCTTGCTGAGATGGTTCAAAGCCGGCTGCAGTATGTTGAAGAGCACCCAACCCACCGCGGGCACCAGCACAATAAGCAGAAGTAAACCACGCGAGTCAGTCTGCCGCCAGTACGGCCATCTCTTGCGCTGCGTCTGCACGCGACGCGGCTAACAGTGACGCGGCCGCGCCCGATCCCAGCCCTGCGGATAACCCCTTCGCGCTCCTCATCCTGTTGATCTGATTCAGAGCTGGCTGCAATATGTTATAACACCCACGCTACTGCTGGTACTAGCGTTAATAGCAAGCCTAGCCCTCTTTGTCATCCCCAGCAGCAATGTTCATCACCTCCTGAGCGGCAATGGCCGAGTCGGAAGAAACCAACGCTGCAAACAAAGCTCCTGCCAGAGCTGAACCGCCCATTTCCACATGATGCCGGGAAAGAGAAAGATCAAATTGTGGAGTTATTGGAGAGCAAGGATGCAGAAGAAGATGTTGCGACTGTTCGAGAAGACTGGGTACCACTTGGCAACGGTGCAATAAACTGAGCACAGCGAAGGGAAAGAGAGGAAAGGCTAGATGAGGCGGCAAGAAGAGCCATGGTAGTTGCGTAGAGATCCTTCGGCTTGAGCTTTGAGCTGCAGTGTGTGATAACGCTGAGTATACTTGCGGACCAGATCCCCCCCCTCCCACACACATCCACAACGGCCCTTGAAGCCCTTCACCCAGATAAGAGACCCTCCACCAAATTGGAGACGACCGACCTTTCCACTTTAATTTCTAGCTAATGTCTCGCCCCTTTTCCCTTACTCCTCCAAAAAAAAAAAAGACATTATCTACACAAAAAGATTGTAGTTTGTATAGAGATAATCGTTTTATTACTAGCTGATTAAATAAATGTCAATGATTAATCAATTTTGATGAGTGGGTGCGACCCTAATGGGCACAGCAACCCTATAAAAATCTATTTCAATCTCCCTCCGAGTCCCTACCTCTGTCTCCTACGTTTCATTTCCTACACATTATTACATCTTCATGTGTAATTTATGGTTTCTCATAAAAACAGTTTGAAGGCTGTAGCACGTATGCTCTATAAGATGGTGTCGTAAAATAAGAACAAAAATTAGTGAGGCTAACTAGCCTTGTTAAAAACAAAACTCCAATTGAAATAAAAAATGTAACGCGATGAAATAATCATGGCAGAAGGTTGCACGACTTGAAATCCAAGAGGATACACTCAAGACTCTAACCCAATTAACAATCAATAAGATGAGAAATAATTGCTTGAAATTTTGAATCATATGAACATCTTAGGAAAGATATATTATACTAACTTGGATAAATAAAGGTTAATGAAATGTTGGGCTTGCTTGGTAATCTGATTTTATTTGACTTCTCTAGCAAGGAGCACCTCTTCAATCATTGTGATGGCTATCCTCGTCTCTTGTGCAAATTCAAGCTCCACTCCTCACCTTGCTTGCAGGGTAGGGAGGTCATGTAGGTTAGGTGGGGGCCTTTAGCAAGCTAAAGGAAGTGAGTGATGTGTCAGGGGGGTTGAGTGATGTGTCAGGGGGGTTGTCTTGGATCTGCTTGCCACACCCAATGGCTACCCCCGTCTTGTAACCTCAAAAGCCTCACTTTACTTGCAAGGTAGGGAGGCCATGCAAGGTAGCTGGGGGTCTATGGCAAGTTGAAGGAAGTGAGTGATGTTTCGAGGGTTATCTTGGATGCCATGGGTGAGAACCAAAGACATGGGTGGTTTCGAAGGAGGCGATGATAGCCATTGGGTCTTCCTAGGAAGTGTTAGAAGTGGGTTCCAAAGGAGGTGTTGTCTTCTATGGACTGGAAGGATTCATCGAAGAATCCTAGCTTGGCTCATGTGCTAGCAGTGCGAGAGGGCTTGTATTTGGTAGGCAGAGGTGCACCTTGCTAGTGCAAGGATATGCGAGGATGCAATGTTGGACCTACCAAGGAAGCTCGCCACGATGTGGAGAGAAGAAACTAGACTGTGTTAAGGATGGGAGCACCACCCGACCTACCAACCATAACTCCATAGTGTAGAACACTACCTTAAACTCCCTGGGAATGGCCTCCACAGTGCCACCAAAAGCTTTCTCCACCACTATGTGAGTGTATGCTCTGGCATTGCCTTGGTACACAACCCTCACAAGATCTACCTTTTCACCATTCTTGCCTTCTCCTTGGACTCCTATTGTTGATGCTGGGACAAATCCATAAGTATGGAAGACTAGATAGCATGGATAGAGCAAGTATTAATGTGTTTGTTTGTGAGTCTACTCATTAGAAAATTTAATGACCATTATTTTAGGACCTCAGGGGGTTCATCTAAAAATATTTAAGTATAGCACATGAGTTCAAATGAAGGGGTTTTTTAATTCAAAAATTTAAGGTAAATTTACAAAAGGGGTTTTTTTATCAATTTTGAGAGAAAAATCCGTAAGCCCATAAAGAAAAAGGGCCCATTTTATTATAAAAAATTCACGAGTGAGGGGTTTTGTAAATGCCCTTTGAATGCATATGATACATAGGGTTTCTTAGTAGTGCACCCCCCGAGTTTAGCAGACACTTCTAGTAATTCATCAAGAAAACAAAATGATAAGATATACTATTAACACATACATAAAAGGCCTATGGAAAATTCAAATCAATACTTAATGCTAATGTAAACATATGCACATCATTAAGTATGGTTTTTTTTAAATGGGGTTTGGTTAGGAGAGAGAGAGAGAGAGAGAGAGAGAGAGAGAGAGAGAGAGAGAGAGAGGAGCCAGGGAGATGTATGTGAAGAGCTTTCCATATTATCCCCAAAAACACCAAAGTGCCTTGACACTTGGAAACGCTTTGTGGGGGGTGGGGGGATTGGGGAGAGGAAAATTTAATGGCCATTATTTTTTTATTCTTTCTCAAATTTTCCAAGTGAAATATATTCAATATACACTTTTTTGAGTAAAAGATTCATGGGATTTATGAAAATCAATTCTATCCATATTTCCCAATAAAATTAATAATGCTCAAAATTTCACTTTTGATAAATACTCATAATTTGAATTATACCAAAAATTTCTCTTTTACCATTTAATTACTTGGATCGCAAATGTCATGGGAATTCCTCTTTTTGCATAAAAATAAATTTACCAAAAATTTCTCTTTTACCATTTAATTACTTGGATCTCAAATATCATGGGAATTTCTCTTTTTGTATAAAAATAAATTTACCAAAATTTACTCTTTTCTCATAATCAATTAATTGTGCATAATTACAAAAAAAATATTTCTCATGGATATGATGAAAATCATTCTTTTTGCATAGGATGTCCAATCCTAGAATATGGTAGGAAGTCCTCTTTTAGCATTATGCATAAAAATAAGATATTTATTATTTTCTGAAAATTTTTCTATAGCTTCGCTGCTATTACTGATAATTTTTAATTTTTTTCTAAAGAATAAAAGCTTGTAATGAAAATATGATAGTAGTTCCTCTTTTATGCTTAAAATCAAACTATGAATTTAAATCATAATTTTAACCATAATCATAAACTTAATTATGATTATCCCGCTAGATTTCTCTTTTCCCAAATTGATAGGATAATCTATTTCTCATTTAGAATCAATTAAAGTAGTTTTTAACTACTTATAAATAATCTAAAAGAATTAACCATTATTTTGTTAACACAAAATCATAAAAAATACCATTTTCTTAATCTCTATCTTATCAAGCCTAGAGTTTAGCTTTGAATTAAGAGACTACCATTGAGAAGCATTGAAAACGGAATCGTTCTCTAGGATAGCTTGTGGAACACTTGAGAAATTCAACACATAAATTCAACCATGAAAACACATGCTTTGCAGGTTTCAACAAAATCAAATAAATTCAACATAAGCATAGCAAACATAATACTTAGCTCCAAGACAAACATGCTGGGTGCAATCTTCCCCCCCCCCTTGTGCGTGGCCTTCCCCACACAAGAGTATTTTTATTAGCTTTCAACCAAAAATAGGCCATAGCCTCCAAAAATATACAAAGTGTGCTTTTAGAGAGCACGACACTCTTCCACAACAAAAATAGAGTGTCCCAAAAATTGGGGCTAGGGTAAAGCCTTTAGGCTTTAATAAATTAAACATTATAAATGTATTTTTTCCAATGTATCAAAATGAAAAAATCAACTACTAAGGTTACAAGCTATTCTTGTAAAAATAAATATGATGCGCATAAGAAACATTCTCCTCAACATTATTCATCAATCCTCGTAATCTTCATCACCTGAAAATATAAGCCCAATTAATAATTAAATTAATCCCACAAATATTAAACAAGCACAAACCATCACCAAGTCATATGACTACCAGGCGAAAGTACCCCAGGAATCACCCTGCCATACAAACCTAACTGAAATAATCATAGGCTGCCCCAAGTATAAGTCGTATATAGCACATATTAATATTTATAGTGGTGTCACGGTGACCCACGATATTAACCTAGCCGACATGACGCAAGAGTAACCTAGGCATCCCCAAATTACTCAAGAGGGGAAAATAATATTCTTAAAGAGGACTTAAAATATATTCTCATGACATCCCTCTTGCTTAAGTTTGCAATTGCCCTCAATTGCCGGTTTGTTGGGTTTGAAAAGAATGAAGGATCTCAGGATAAGCTCGGAAAAATTTCTCGGGCATCCACTTTGCATCTTCTTGAGGATGGTTTTTGAATGTCAAAAGATATTTGATGTATTGGTTCTCGGTTCTTGTTGTTGTCATCTCTTGATGATAAATAATAGCATCAAGAACTAAGACTTCTTCCTCTCCTTCAACAAGAGGTGGTTCCTCATAAATTGGGTGAGAAGGAAGTGTTCCTCGAAAGGGTTTCGAAAGGGTTTGAAGAGATGAATATGGAAAGAGTTGTGGATATTCCAATTAGATGGCAACTCTAGTCTATAGGCCACATCGTTAATCTTTTTAATAATTTTAATTTATGGTCCATAGTATCTAGGTGCAAGTTTAACTGCAGGGAATTTTCCCACACTCTTCAATCATCTCTTCTCAATTCTCAAAAGTACATAATCACCTTCTTGGAATGAAAAATCTTTACGCTTCTTATTTGCTTGAAATGTATACTTCTCTTGAGCTCTTGCAATACAATCACGCACTTCAGATAAAATGCGATCAAAGTCTCGAGTATATTGGTCAGCAGCTTCAATCGTATGGGAGAGTCTAGTAGCCGGAATAGGCAAAGCTCTACCATAGATAATCTCAAATGGTGCTCGACCAGTAGCAGAATGAGGAGTATTATTATAAGCAAATTGGAGTAGATGTATGTACTTATCCCATGAACTAGGTTAATGGGAAACATAGGCTCTAAGCATATCCGTGCTATTCGTGACTTCGGTCCGTCCATTTGATTCAGGATGAAAAGCCATAGAAAAATCTAACTTAGCAATCCAAAAGTTTGAGAAAAGAGCAATCCAAAAGTGACTACAAAATTTGGAATCTCTATCAAAAACTATCACTTTGGGTAGACCATGATGAACAAAGATTTGCTTGACAAATATGGTCGCAGCTTGCTGATGAGAAGTGAATGTCTTTTTACATGGAATGAAATAGGCTTGCTTACTAAACCTATCCAGTATTGTCCATATCATATCATGATGACTGGACATAGTAGGAAAGCCTGTAATGAAGTCCATAGACACTTGTTCCCATGGTCGGTCTGGAATGGGTAAAGGCATAAGCAATCCCAAAGCTTTGCCTTTGTAGCTTTTAATTGCTTGACAAATGTTACACAGCTAAAAATTTTGCTACATCATTTTGCAAATGAGGCCAAAAGAATTCTCAAGAAACTACTTGAAGTGTTGCGGAAACTCCTCTATGTCCCATGAATGGTGGTTGGTGCATCTCTTCCAAGACAAGTTGTCTATAGGGTTGAGTAACACATAATCTTTTCTCAAAGAAAAGATAGCCATCATTATGAGAATAATTTCCTTGAGGTGTCCAATTGTTTTCACGCAATTTGATCCATATCTCAGAAAAATCTGGATCTACTTTATAAGTTTCTTTCATAAGTACAAATGGTTCACTTTCAATAGCGGAAATGTTGTTGATATGTGGTCTTCTACTTAAAGCATTGGCAACAACGTTTTCCTTTCCAGGCTGGTATTGAATCATGGGTTGGAAACTTTGTATGAAAGATGCCCATTTGATGTGCCTATCTAAAATAAGGGGTTGAGAAAGCGAATGCCTAATGCTTTGTTGATCAATCTTGATAAGAAATTCTGAACCCATTAGGTAATGCTTCCAAATCTTCAAGGAATGCACAACTACTGCTAATTCCTTGTCATATGTACTTTAATTTGTTTCAATAGGTTTTAGCTTTTGACTTTCATAGGCAATAGGATGGTTGTCTTGCATAAGCATAGCACCAAAACCTTTGCCACTAGCATCAGTTACTACCACAAAGAATGGTCTTTGAAAGTCAGGTAGTGTAAGAACTAGTGCATGAGTTAATGCATCCTTGAGTGCTAGAAAAGATTTATCTTGACTTTGGGTCCGCTTGAGAAGTTCTGTCAAAGGATGTGCAATATAAGCGAAATTCTGGACAAACTTCCTATAGTAACTACATAGACCTAGAAAAGATCTAAGGTCATGAATGTCTTGAGGTGTAGGCCAAGAGGCTATACACTCAATCTTCTTAGGATCCACACGGATTCCTTCAGCTGGACACTATATGGCCTAAGTATTCAATCTCTTTTTGAAAGAAAGAACTCTTTTCAGGATTGACATACAATTCATTTTCTCTCAGAAGGTTAAACACTTGCTCCAAGTGTTGCTCATGCTTTTGACGATTCTCGCTGAAAACAAGAATATCATCAAAGAACACCACAACAAAGCTTTGAAACTTTAGGAAAATGGATTCATCATACGATTGAATGCGGCTGGAGCATTGGTTAAACCAAATGGCATAACCAAAAACTCATAATGGCCAGTCTGGGTTCTAAATGCAGTCTTGAATATGTCTGACTCAGTCATGCGTACTTGATGATAACCAGACTTTAAGTCAATCTTGCTATAGACCTTTGAACCTCTAAGCTTATCAAGTAAGTCATCTACCCTAGGGATAGGGTATCTGTTGATAGTGATTTTGTTCAATGCTCGGTAGTCAACACACATTTAGAAAGTTCCATTCTTCTTCTTAACAAGAAGGACTAGAGCTCCAAAAGGGTGAACTACTAGGTCTAATAAGGCCTCTTTCTAACAAATCCTCGATTTGTTTTGGATTTCTTTTTGCTCTAAATTGTTGACTCTATAAGGAGCTTTACAAGGTGAAGAGTTGCCTGGCAATAAGTCAATACTATGGTCTTCAGGCCTAGACTTAGGTAATCCTGGAGGTAAATCTTCCATAAAACAATCCCTGAATTTGGAGATATAAGGATCAAGTTTTGGACTTTTGGATGTGTTAAACTCAGCGCTAAGTTGGTTAACCCAAACCATATAAGTCTTCTCCCTTTTCCTAAGAGCTCGCTTTGCTTGAGTATGACTCAATAAAAAGATCGTCTCTCCTTTGACTAGACATTGGAGTAAAATATTTTTATTGTCCTTCCTTACACAAATGCTATGTGTTAGTCTATAATAGGGTTGTACATATGTCTCCAAGGCATACCCAATATTACATCTACGCCTTGTAAAGGTGCAACTAAGAAATCTCTTTTTTTTGTTAAGAAATTGATGCTTAAAGTTAAACCTTTCACCTCTTGCATGCAATTATACTTGGTTCCAGTAAATGCATCTTTAACTCTATAATGTGTAGGTGAAGGTTGAATGTTTAAAGCTCTAATTGCCTTTTTCAGAAATAAAGTCATGAGTGCTACCATCGTTATGCAAAACAATAACTTCATGCTCATTAATTTTTCCTTTTATTTTGAGTAGCGAATGAGCTTGAGGATTGCCTTCTTCTTCTGAATAGTCAGGGTCAGAGTTACCCTCTTGCTTGAGCGATTCTTCTTCATTGTTGTCCCCTTCAAGCATATTGACTCATGCCGCAGGTGTCCGATTCTTTGCACGTTTTGGGCAATTTGGTGCTATATGTCCTTCTTTATGACATCAAAAACATTTGATTGGAGGACCTTTGGGCTTGCCACCGTTGACTTTCTTTGAATTTGATACGCCTTTGACCATCTCCTTGCCTTTGTCAAACCCTGGCTTATGAAAATTTCTTGAAGCATGAAAAGGTTTAGAAAAAGGTTTAGAGTGGTTACTCTCAAATGACTTGGCCTCTCTAGGAAAACCATTTTTGCATTCGAAATTTGTTGCCAAAGATATAGCTGTAGAAAGTGAATGAGGTCGAAACATATTCACATCGGCCCTAATTGTAGGCTTAAGGCTCGAAATGAATTTCCTCTTTTGGTCTAAACATATTCACATCGGCCCTAATTGTAGGCTTAAGGCTCGAAATGAATTTCCTCTTTTGGTCCTTCTCATTAACTTTCTCCACAACCTGTACCTGTAGTAATTATGTATTCCAAATCTTCTCCACATACTGAGACATGCTTTCTTTTTCAAGTTGATGCAATGTATCCCATTGATGCCTAACTTTAGATTTAAATTGTGAAGGTAAGAAATGCTTTTTCAACTAGCCTTTGAAACCTTTTCCATGAATCCGGTTTGTCACGTCCTTGCTTGATGATGCTCCACCATAAAGTTGCGCTATCCACCATGTGATTAGCTGCACATTTGATCTTGTCCTTCTCGAAAAATTTCTCCCCGGAAAAGTAGTCATCCAATTGACTAAGCCATGCCAAAAGGACTCGAGCATCATTAGGACCTCAATGGAAGGCTTCTTGGGTCCTTTTATTTGGCAATTTAAGGGAGTCAAACCTTTTCTCTTAAGAAGAAATGTTTTCTAATTAGAAGCTTCAAAACGGCTACTTTATTCGAATTTGAATTTTGGGAGAAAAATGGAATTTAAAATCTAGCGGATAAAACCATATCATGTAACATATCTATGCAAAGCTCTTGATGCGTAGATCACGGATCTATAATCTCCGCTCAAATCGAAGCTTGTATGTAGAAGTTATGGAGGTCCGAAAATTGTAAAATTGCCCCCCCCCCCCCCTTTTTGGAGAAAAAGTGTACCCTTTGACCACTCTTACACCTCTCTTAAAAACCCAACATTTCAGTCCACATGGCAACCCCCCATTTGGCTATTCCTTAATCACCTTGATTAGGCTTGGGCAAATTAAAGGGCCCAAGAAGACCCCATTCACTTCCTAATGCTTTCTTGCCATCATAATTCTGAAATGAAAAAGCTTTACGACTGATTTTAGAATCTTTCCGTGAATTTTGTGCTTGAAGTGTAGCATTGACAGCTCTTTGGATGGTGTTGTCTTCGTCATCATCATAAGATGGCAAAGAGTCACGCTTACGTCTTCGATTCGTGAGCTGTCGCTCCAATTCAATTCGCATCTCTCTCTCTTCTACAATTTGTTGTTGTAGAGATTGGAGTTGCTCTTGAATTGAAGGTAAAATACGAAAATTTGCCATAGTGCTCATGCAAACAATGTAAATAAGTAAAATTGATATTATTTGATGTATATAAATAAAGCAATTGATTGTACTTATCTCAATTCTCCCGCAATTCGATTTGTGTTGAAATTGAACAAAGACTTTGGTTCAATGGTTGGGTCGAATTCCCTTCGTTTCGCACAAGTCCCAAGCAATTCCGAGTGATTTACGAGACTTGGGCTGGTCGAAATGATGAAGAAATAATTTTTTGTACCTTGAACACTGCTCAAACAATTCTAAAAACTTGGCCAAACCTCTGTAATAACTTTTGAGAATTTTTGGGAATTTTTAGAAATTATTTTAGAATTTTATGGCATTTATTTAGCCTTTTTAAGCCTCTTTGAGTCCTGAAAAATCAATTTTCTGCACCCAAAAATCTAAAAATTGCAATTCTTTGGAATTTCCCTTGAAATAGGAAAATAGGTAGTGTGAAAGCTCCAAAAGTTGATGTGAAATGCGTTGGGCCTGGGAAAAGTGGAATTTAATTAAGCTTTTAATTTAGCTTAATTAACTATGTTAAGCTTATGGCTTGGAAAGCACACGGCGTTGATTTCCGCCCGTGAGGCTGCATTTTGGCGCATCAAATTTTGCTTGGTTTTCTTTATTTTTCATGTCTCAAAATTCACAGAGCATGCAGTCCGTCCATTATAGATTGCTTCTACCTTGAACCTTTGCAAAAATTGAGCAAATCACATGAGATTTTTGGCTATGGGGAATCCATCTATACGGTTGGATTTGAAACTCATGAAGCTTTGAGCAAAACCACTTTTTGATGAAGAAGAATGGTTTTGGGAAGAGGTAAGTGGGTTTGAGAAGTAGAGCTAGTTTGAGAATTTGAATTTTTGGTTAAAGACCAGAAACCCTTCTTTTGCCCACTGGTTAAAAGCCTGCAACTTTCTTGAGAGTTGTGTTGATGAAGACCTTTCCCACCTTTCCACAAATCTCCTAGCCCAACCTCTGATACCACTGAAAACGGAATCATTCTCTAGGATAGCTTGTGGAACACTTGAGAAATTCAACACATAAATTCAACCATGAAAACACATGCTTTGCAGGTTTCAACAAAATCAAATAAATTCAACATAAGCATAGCAAACATAATACTTAGCTCCAAGAAAAACATGCTCGGTGCAATCTTCCCCCCCCTTGTGCGTGGCCTTCCCCACACAAGAGTATTTTTATTAGCTTTCAACCAAAAATAGGCCATAGTCCCCAAAAATATACAAAGTGTGCTTTTAGAGAGCACGACACTCTTCCACAACACTCTTCCACAACAAAAATAGAGTGTCCCAAAAACTGGGGCTAGGGTAAAGCCTTTAGGCTTTAATAAATTCAACATTATAAATGTATTTTTCCCAATGTATCAAAATGGAAAAATCAACTACTAAGGTTACAAGCTACACTTGTAAAAATAAATATGATGCGCATAAGAAACATTCTCCTCAACATTATTCATCAATCCTCGTAATCTTCATCACCTAAAAATATAAGCCCAATTAATAATTAAATTAATTCCACAAATATTAAACAGGCACAAACCATCACCAACTCATGACTACCAGAAGTAAGTACCCCAGGAATCACCCTGCTGGGGGACCTTGAATTTTCAGCAGTGCATAGCCCTACCAACACATAGTAGGCATGTGGAAGAGCTTGAAGATGAACTGGGTATATGGGAAAATAGCCTTTGTTGTTCTGATGCACGTGAGGAGCAAGAGTTTCAAGATCAAGGTGAAGGTAATGACAAGCTTTCAAGTCAACAAGGAGATGGAGATCAACATGAAGAAATTGTCACAATAGGGGCAAAAAATGAAGACATTATAACAATTTTAGACTAGATGACATGCTTGTAATTTTTTAGCAGGCTCTTTTTTAACCAATCTTTATTTAATTGAAATCTTAATATTTTTACAAACTGTGATTTTTTGTCGAGCGATCTAGTGTGAAAAGGCCAAAATTTAAATTTTAACTATAAATAGCCAAAGGTGCCTTCTTTCTCATTTTCACGCGATAAAAACCAAGCACGAGCTCACACTATCTCTTTGCATTCACATGGCTACCCACTTTGAAAACTTTTGTGAGTTCCTCTCCACCACCCCGTGGGCTGGCAAGAGCGAGCTCTTTGTCATGTTCGCTTGTGATGAAGTTGACTTTGAAAAGTCGCTCACCCTTGTGTCGTCCCAACATTATGAGACGCAGATTGCATACATGGACTCCCCAGTCCATCTCCTTTCCCCATTACCCCAATGATCGATGGGTGCTTGTTGAGCTACTTAAGTACATTCAACAATATGCCCGCCCCTACATCCAGCTCCTTGAAATGGACTCCCCAGTCCATCTCCTTTCCCCATTACCCCAATGATCGATGGGTGCTTGTTGAGCTGCTTAAGTACATTCAACAATATGCCTGCCCCTACATCCAGCGCCTTGAACGCTTCATCGACATCTGCATCCCCGCAGGAGCTTACTGTACCTTCAATAAGCAAGAGGTGAAGAGGTTGGGGAAGGACAATTCAGGAACTAGGTTCCTCTCATGGCTTGCCACTTTTGCGTTCCTCATTAGCAGCGAGTGGTGAGGGTTCGGATGAGGAGGTAGAGATGCATGCATTGCAGTTGGTAGGGTATTTTAGGGATGACAAGGAAGTGAAGGCAGTAGGAACAAGTGCTGCTGTGGAAGAGCGGCTTGCATTAGAGCACTTTCCAGAGGGTGCACAATTTGGAGCTGAACAGCCCACTATAGTAGAATATGCGGGGCCATCTTCCCCACACGAGGAGAGCAAGGTGCTACGAGAACTTGAGATAAATCTCTTGAGCACCATTGTGGTGGAAGGTGAAGAATACTTATTTCTTCATGACCTTGAAAAGGCAGCTAGCTTGAGAATGGATGAATGCTTGGGCATTATATGCATGCAATGTGAGGTGGACCTTGATACGCCCAACCTCAATCCTCACCTAGATAGTGTTATATTATTCCTTGGAGAATCTATCGCAGAGATAGTTGCTTGGGTCAAGGAAACTATGGTTGAGACCGCGGAGCAAGCCCTAGTTCCAATGGAGGAATTCACAACCTTACAAGACAAGCCAGAGGCTGAAAAGGATACCCTTGCTACTGCTGGAGTGATGGAGGAGACCGAAGCACCTAAAAAGGATGAGGCTAAGTCCTCGATTGACCTCTCCGTCCCCACCAACACTTTGGCAAAAGAAGGAATTCACAACCTTACAAGACAAGCTAGAGGCTAAAAAGGATACCCTTGCTACTGCTGGAGTCATGGAGGAGACTAAATCACCTAAAAAGAATGAGGCTAAGTCTCGATTGACCTCTCCGCCCCCACCAGCACTTTGGCAAAAGAAGACATTGAGCAAGAGGTAATAATCAACCTTTTACAGCTTAGAAACATTTGTAATTATGTATGGGAAAATATTTTATTTTTTCCTTGATTGCAGAGGGTTGAAATTGAGGCATTTGCTGGGAGAGGCGGCAGCAAGCAGAGACCAGGCCAAGGTCCATGGACATGATGCTGCATTGGCACACTATCTTGGTTAGCTTCCTGTGGATGGCATCGTCATTATCCATAGGGACTACACCCCTCAATCTGCCTTCACTCTCTTCTTTTTGAAAGCCCTCTCTCTAAGGTGCTCCGTGTAGCCTCTATGGCACAGAGCACCAAATGTATAGTTCTGATTAAAAAATCCCTTGCCTTTGATGTTTTTGGTTCTGGATTTAGTGGTAAGCTTCTTGCTTGTATAGGTATAGTCAAAAGCATAGGCATAGAGGATCCCCAAGAAATAGCCCAATCACTCCTTGAGCACACTCTGCCCAATAATAACAAGAGAAGGAAGCTCAATATTGCAAGAAAGCTTTTTGTAAAGATGATGTATCACTTCTTATTATGAATACAATACAATTTTTGCAAACTTATTTTCATCAAGTATATTATTGTTTTTTCTAGTTTGTACCATCAATGTTTTTGTAAATGCATCAAAAATGACCCTAGGAGCCTAGGGGAGCAATGCCAGAATAGTGCAAATTTTGAGCCTGCACCGCTGCTGTAGAGCCCAAATTCGCACTGTTTTGGCACAACTTCCCCAGCCCTTCAAGAGCAATTCTGATGCATTGGATAACAAATAATATATTTTTACACATGATTAATGGTATTTTTATCTTGTAAATTATTGTTTTTTATAATTCAATGTACTCAACTTCATAATTCAATGTACTCAAGTTAATTATAAATGCATCACAAATGATTCTGAGTGGCTGGGGGGGCATTGTTAGAACAATGCGAATTTTGAGCCTGCACCCTGCAAAGCCTAAATTTGCAATCCCCAGCCCTCTAGGAGCAATTCTGATGCATTGGATGACAAATAATGTATTTTTACACATGATTAAAGGTATTTTTATCTTGTAAATTACTATTTTTTATAATCAATGTACTCAACTTCATTATAAATGCATCAGAAATGATCCTGAGTGGCTGGGGGAGCAGTGCCAGAACAGTGTGAATTTTGAGCCTGCGCGCCGCTGTTGTGCAGAGCCTAAATTCGCACTATTCTAGCATAGCTTTCCCAGTCCTTCAAGAGAAATTCTGATGCATTGGATAACAAACAATGTAATTTTACACATGATTAAAGATGTTTTTATCTTATAAACTATTGTTTCTCACAATTACTGTACTCAACTTCATTATAAATGTATCAGAAATGATCTTGAGTGGCTAGGGGAGCAGTGCCAGAATAGTGAGAATTTTGAGCCTGCATCGCCACTGTAGAGCCTAAATTCGCACTGTTCTGGCATAGCTTCCCCAGTCCTCTAGGAGAAATTCTGATGCATTGGATGATAAACACTATATTTTTACACATGATTAAAGGTGTTTTTATATTGTAAACTACTGTTTCTCACAATTAGTGTGCTCAACTTCATTATAAATGCATCACAGAAAGATCCTGAGTGGCTAGGGGAGAAGTGCTAAAATATTGCAAATTTTGAGCCTACATCATTGTTGCAAAGGCCAAATTCGCACTATTCTAGCACAGCTTCCTCAATCCTCCAGGAGCATTTCTGATACCTTGGGTGACAAACTCGCACATGATAGACACTCCATGTTAAACAAAAATGATGACACCGAGACATTGTAAGAGAAACTTAAAATTTTAATTATCAGAAGGTTACAAATGAATGCTAGATAGGCTTGTTACAAAGGGGGGTTTGAAACAAAAGAGTTGCTTCAAAAATAAGGTTAACATCTAAGATCTCTAGATTGTTTCTTGCTTGCCTCAAATACGCCGAGCTAGTTGCATGTCCTTGGCATATATGGTAATCCTCTTTGCATGTATTGCAAGGAGGTTTGTGTCTTCAAAAAGACCAACAAGATAAGCCTTGGAGGCTTCTTGCAATGCTTCAAGGGCAGTCCCCTACACACACGGAACTCTGTTCTATATCGTTGGATACACTATGCGAGCGAACGGGGCTCTTCTTATATCAGCAACTCAGTGTTCCTCTGATAAAAATTGATTTTTTGTAGAGCCCTATGCCCTTGGCGCATCCTTCTCCTTGGAGCTCTATGTGTTGTGTTGGTGCGTTGGCGAGGTTGGGACTTCCTTGGCTTGAAGAGCTTGACCTTTCTACGCTTGCGTGCACTTGCAGGAACCTCCTCTTGGTCTCTCTCATAGTCTGAATCCTCCTCCTGCTATTACTGTGGTACCTGTGTATCAAGTTCCTCCGAGGTAGGTAGGGGACCTTGTCCTGGTAGTAGGGTCTTGCCACCTATGGTGCTGCGCAATGTAGGAATGTTTTCACCAACCCAGTCAAACTGCTCACCAACCTAGTCAAACTGCTCATCATCGGCTTCTCTCTCTTGATCTGCATTATTGTGGGGTCTTCTTCACACGCTTGCTCCCACTCTAGAAGGGCCTACATGTGTGTGCGTTGGTGCTAATGTGGGAGGAGTGTTGGACTCTGGTGATCTCATTGGGCGTGTCCTAGAATCCAAGGAGTCACTCTCTTCCGTGGTGTCGCCAGTATGTGGTCGTTGGGTGCCTTGCACTGTGTTTTGTGAAGGCATGGTAACACGTATGACATTCTTGGTGCATGCCATATCCATGTACGTCTATGCCTATTGTGCTAACGTGGTGATGTGCTAGTGTCCTTACGTGGGTGCCTACGTAGATCTTGAGCTCAAGCTCTCTAAAAAAGTGAAATGAAAATGACGTGAGAGAAGGAACTATTAAAAGTTTTTTTTAGGGCAAAAAAAAACCTAACTAAACTTATTTTCTTAGCCTTATTACATCTAGATTTATGTTGGTGTGTGACAACCCAACGGCTCCCTTGTCTCCTCGTTTGTGCATGCCAACAAGCACCATGCCTATGGGGAGCATTGGTCTGCAACCATTCAAGCCAAGCATGACTTTTTGCAGTAGCCTTGTGTGCCTCTTGCCCAAGCTTAGATTGTTGGGCCTGCTCCCTAACCAATACCCTTCCAAAGGTTGTGTGATAAAACCAATTGAAAATCTCTTGTAGATACTTTGTACATGTTCCTCCTGCAGAAGCTCCACCTCCATGTCTTGTATTTTTGAAATAAACCCCTCTTGCTTTATAATCTGATTTCTCCATCCCTTGGGTACTCCACATGTCGAGCGATCCATACTTGTTCATGAAATACGCATCATGCACATAAACTATGTGTTGTACACACATGACAATAGAATTTAATTAGAAAAAGTCCAGGTTAAAACACCAGTTTATTTTTTTATTGTACAACTTACCATATAGTGTGTTACTTTACTCTCTCCCCAAGCACCTAGCACACTTTTCAAATTGGTGAATTCTATGATATGTTGTTGGAATCAGATATGGCCCACAGTATCTGGGGGATAACTTCTTGTACTTCCCAAGAGATAGAGAACTTCTTTTAAGATATGGCCCACAGTATCTGGGGGATAACTTCTTGTACTTCCCAAGAGATAGAGAACTTCTTTTAAGGCATACTCGAATGAAGACCATATCTGCTTCTTCAAATTTTTTTGTTTGACCTCTTCTTATCTGCGTATTGCTTCTGTCTATCCTAGTCAGCTTTTATATCCTTGTGGATTGACTGTAATCAGATATGGCCCACAGTATCTGGGGGATAACTTCTTATGATATGTTGTTGTAATCAGATATGGCCCACAGTATCTGAGGGATAACTTCTTGTACTTCCCAAGAGATAGAGAACTTCTTTTAAGGCATACTCAAATGAAGACCATATCTGCTTCTTCAAATTTTTTTGTTTGACCTCTTCTTATCTGCGTATTGCTTCTGTCTATCCTGGTCAGCTTTTATATCCTTGTGGATTGACTGTATCTGCTGCTCCATGTCATCAAGCATTTGTCTGGACATCTTGACCCTAATCAATGGGTCAGACTAAGTTAATGGTGTTAGGCAGTCTTGTCCATACAGAGCTTTGAAAGGGCTCATCCAGATACTTTGGTGATAAGAAGCATTGTAGGCGAATTCGACTAGGTGCAAATAGCTTAGCCACTTCTTCTTGTATTCTTTGCTGCCACACAGCATGACCGAAGTATATCTTTGATTACTTGGTTCACCCTTTCTGTTTGACCATCGGTCTCGGGGTGGTAAGCTATGCTGAGATCCAAGAACGTTCCTATTGCTTCAAAGAATACAATCCAGAATCTTAACGTGAATTTGGGATCTCGATCACTTACTATTCTCCTAGGCAGGCCATGCAATTTGAAGATTTCCTTGAGGAACACTCTGATTACATCCACTGCAGTGTAGGTTTCTTTTACTAGAATCAGATGGACAACTTTGGTTAGTCTGTCAACTACCATGAAGATGGAGTTGTAACCTAATTGCACTGAAGGTAGTCCAGTAATAAAATCCATAAAGTCAATATTAGATAAAGTGGGAAAAATCCCATTCCCATGAAAAAAGTGGGGGTATGGTAAACTCATCCAAAAGTTTGTCAAAACATATTCATGTGACATATCATTGGAAAGAGCTTGAAAAGTAGAATCTAGATCTACTTTGTCCGACAAATTTGGAGTTTGCATATTCAAGTTATGGCCAAAATAAATTTTTTAAATACATTCCCATTTTGAGGGATTTTTTCCATTTTATCTAATACTGACTTCATACTGATACATTCCCACTTCATCTGTGGGGGATGTGTAATGGATGTAATTTCCCAGGCATTTTTACTCTCTCGGCTTTGATTTTCTGACATATCAGGCATTGACGTATATGATTAAGTACATCCTTTTTTAGTCCAGGCATTGACGTATATGATTAAGTACATCCTTTTTTAGTCCAGGCGAAAAGAAGCTTTTCTTTACAGACATGTAGGTCTTGATGAAACCTGTATGTCTTGCTATAACGCTATCATGGGCTTTATTCAGAATTTGACCCTTAGTTCCCTCATCATTGGGAATGCATAACCTTAGTTCCCTCATCATTGGGAATGCATAACCTGCTATTATAATACATGATTTCTTCATCCAGGCTGTACCCTTGAACTCGGTTCAACTCCTGATTGAGGAGTTTTGCCTCAGGGGGGGTCACTCATATAAATATGTAAGTATCACGTGGGTTCAACAGAAGGACATTTTAAATATTTAAAACTTACAGAAATATATTTACAGAGGGGATTTATTTATTGTATTTTTAAAAAAAATTTACAGATTTGAATAGGAAAGGATACATTATATTCACTAAAAAATTCACAGATAAGGGACTTTTTAAATAGGCCTTGAATGCACGTGATATAGAGGATTTACATATAGTGACCCCCCCGAGAGTTTTGCTTTCTTGCATAAGTATGGTAGCAATAGGGCCAAAGAATCTATCCTGCATGATCTTCTCTCTTGCTTCATTAATCAATGGATTTGACACCACTGTGATTGCAAGAAAGGAGGCTTTTCTGCTGAGGGCATTAGCTACCACATTTTCTTTGCCTGGGCGGTACTTGATTTCAAAATCAAATTCCTGCAGGGTCTGCATCCACCTTCTTTGGCGCATGTTGAGATCCTTTTGAGTGAGGATCCACTTTAAGCTCTGATGATCTATCATCAAAGCGAATCTTTGACCGAGTTGGTAATGTCTCCACAACTTAAGGGCATAGACTACTAAAAGTAGCCCCGGGCATGGTGGACAACATAATTCTCTCATGCGTTCTGAGTTTTTGGGATTCATAGGCCACTACATGACCTTCCTGCATGAGCGCACCTCCTAGGGCAAAACCTCTGGCATCAATTACTACCTCAAAGGGTGGAGAAAAATTTGGCAGCTTTAGAATGAGATTGGTTACCAAGGCGATCTTCAGCTTATCAAAAGTGCTCTGACACCTGGCAGACCATTGAAACGAGACATTTTTTTTAGAAGATTAGTTAGGGGGGAAGCTATGAGAGCATACTTAGGTATAAAAATTCTATACCAACCAGTTAATCCCAAGAATTCCCTGACTTCTTTCACTTTCTTTGGTTCATGCAAATCTATGACTGCTTGGACTTTTGCAAAATCTAGAGAAATTCTGTCTTTGGATACCAAAAAGCCCAAGTATTCAACATGGTCGACAGAGAAAGTGCATTTGCTCTTTTTTGCAAAGAGTTAGTGCTTCCTTAGTATCTTAAGAACTTTACGGATGTGAGCTTCATGGTCAGCTGCATTCTTTGAGTAAATCAGAATATCATCAACAAAAACAAGAACAAAATCATCCAAGTATTCTTTGAGAATGTCTTGTAGTATTAGGAAATTGAATGTTGCTGGGACATTTGTCAATCCAAACAACATGACAGTAAATTCATAGTGCCCATGGCGGGTATTGGTGGATGTCTTTGGCATATCTTGATCATTAATCCTGATCTGGTAATACCTTGATTTAAGATCTATCTTTGTGAAGATCTGGGTTTCATTTAACCTGTCCAGAAGCTCATCAATTCTGGGGATATGATACTTATTCTTAATTGTCTGATTGAGACCTCTGTAATCCACAGAGAGTCTTAACGTTCCATCCTTTTTCTGAAAAAGAATTGGCGTTCCCCAAGGTGAAACACTCAGTCTTACAAACCCTTGTTCTAACAATTGCCTAAGCTGTTCCTTGACTTCAATGGCTTTAGGGACTGGCATTTTGTATGTGCGTTGGGCTACTGGCTTAGCTTCGAGGGTCAATTCTATCTCATGATCCACTTCCATCCTTTTTCTGAAAAAGAATTGGCGCTCCCCAAGGTGAAACACTCGGTCTTACAAACCCTTGTTCTAACAATTACCTAAGCTGTTCCTTGACTTCAATGGCTTTAGGTACTGGCATTTTGTACGTGCGTTGGGCTACTGGCTTAGCTCCGAGGGTCAATTCTATCTCATGATCCACTTCCCGAATCGAATGCATCTCAGTTAGCTCTACTACTGGGAATAAATCATCATACTCACTTAACCATTCTGGTTCTTTAGCCTTTAAGTTTGTGTCTACTAGGGATTCATTTTGACAACATAAATGAGATGCTGCTTTCAGTAACCTAGAAGCTTTTAGTAATTGCACATCTGGGGATCCGACAATTCCAATTCCTTGAACTTTGTTCTCGTGAAGGTCACAGAAGGAAATGGTTCCATTGTGACAGTGAATGTCAGCTTGATTTTTGTGGAGCCAATCCATTCCAAGGATTCCGTCATGGATGATAGAGAATTGACAATTTGTCCCTTGGTTTTTAATCGTGGCATAAATCTGACCTCTTTTCTCTTCCACTACTTCTGCTATCGTAAACTGCTCTAGCTGTTGTTGCAGATTGGGGCGGAACTGTTTCTCTTTGGCTACCCTAGTTCTAGGAGGGAGTTTTGAGATTACTCTGAATAGAGGCAGATGGTTGAGCTGGAGTCCTCCTGGGATTGCCCTAATTTTGGCAAGATGGACCTGGTTACCCTAGTTCTAGGAGGGAGTTTTGAGATTACTCTGAATGGAGGCAGATGGTTGAGCTGGAGTCCTCCTGGGATTGCCCTGATTTTGGCAAGACGGACCTTGATTTTGACTGATACGAAGGGGCTGGTCTCTACACTACTCTGGGTCCTTAACTTCCCTATCCTCTTGACATGGCAAGAGTCAAGCAGTCTTTAAGCTGGTGACCAAAACCCTGAGACCCAAAACACCTATTCTCACTTCTAACCTCATCCCTCTGAATCCTTGAAAGAGGTGAAGCTCCTAAGAAAGTGTTCTGAGGGAAGGGTCTTCCTTCACTTTTGAATTTCCCAGCATCTTGATTCTAATTAGGGCCTTGCTACCTCTTTGGGGGTGGAAAGTTTGAAGCACTTCCCAGGGTTTGGAACCTTTTAAAGTTTGAGGGTGCAGGCTTTGGCACGGGACCTTAACAACAAATGCTTTGGCAAAGTCCTTTGCCATTCTGACGGCTTCTGCCATTGAGACTGGTTTGGCATGTTTCACTAAAGTGTCCAATGGCTCATTCATCCCTCGAATGAATTTGGCCATCAGCTGCTCTTCATCCAAAAGTGGAGAATATTTTAGGAGAAAGGCAAATGCCTGATGGTATTCTTCAATCATCTGGGTATCCTGCTTTATGTTGAAAGAATGGTAGAGGGAGAGGAGACACACACACAGGAGCAAACCCTAATGTATATTGCAAACCCTAACCATAGAGGGAAGCCATCTCCCTTCTCACACAAAGCATAATGCCATAATCCATAATACACACAACACTATGAGTTGTGTCCACACACTACTAACCCTAGCTAATGTCCACACACTATGACCAGCTGGACACGCGATCATTTATGTCTCACACATGTTCCTACCTAACCTGCCAGCACATAGCATAGCTGGCTCACACTGACATTGAGCTTGAATCTCAATAGCCCCTCTCAAGCTCATGATGTACTACCGATGAAGATGTAGATGAGCTTGGGATATCAAAGCTCTCAACACTCCCCCTCAAGCTCATCCCATGTACTCCCAACATGGTACGGAAGTACTCAAACTTCTCCCTGCTAAGTGGCTTTGTAAAGATGTCTGTCACCTGCTCATCAGTCTTCACATACTGTAGATCAACTGTACCATCTAGCACCTTCTCTCTGACAAAATGATAATGGACCTCTATGTGTTTGGTCCTCGCATGAAACACTGGATTCTTTGCCAACTGTATACTGCTCATGTTGTCACAATGAATGACAACTTTGCCCCATCAAGAGGCTCACCCAAATCTGCCAAGAGATTCTTTAACCATATTGCCTCACAAGTAGCAATGGCTGCACCCCTGTATTCAGCCTCTATACTAGATAAAGCAACTGTAGGTTGCTTCTTGCTACTCCAACTCACCACGGCACTTCCAAGTGTAAAAGCATAACCACTAGTAGACCTCCTATCATATGAGCTACCTGCCCAATCAGCATCTGTGTAGCCATGTATATCCAAGCTTTTACCACTCTCATAAAGTAGACCATAATATGGAGTGGTCTTTACATATCTCATGATGCGTCTCAGCATAACTCAAATCCGAGCATGTGATAGTCATGTTAATGAGACTACCAACCATCTTCTTGTACATAGATGGATCATCCAACTCCTCGCCATAATCAGCCTGCAACTTCACATTTTGCTCCAAAGGTGTACTCATAGGCTTACACCCTGTCATGCCATATTTTGCCAACATATCCAATGCATATTGGCGCTGTACTAACCATGTACCTGCATGATCTTTGACCACTTCAATTCCAAGAAAGTATCTCAACTCACCAAGGTCTTTCATGTCAAATTGCCCACTCAAAGCTTTCTTGACATGAATCACATCTGCACCATGATCACCTGTGATAATCAAATCATCCACATAGATGATGAGTAAAACAATCCCATGCTGTGTCTTCTTCACATAGAGTGAAGAGTCTGCTGTAGAAATCTGAAAACCAAGAGAGATAAGATATCTGCTCATCTTATCACTCCAAGCACGAGGCGCTTGCTTCAAACCATATAATGCCTTTCTCAATCTGCATACATGAGTGGGATACCTTGGGTGTACATAACCTTCTGGCTGTGCCATATACACTTCCTCTTGTAGATCTCCATTTAGAATGCATTTTTGACATCCATTTGACGCATTTCCCAACCATTAGCTGTAGCCATAGCAATGACTGCTCTCACTGTGCCCATCTTAGCCACTGGACTAACGGTTTCATCATAGTCCAAACCTTGGGTTTGTGCATAACCCTTTGCTACCAATCTTGCTTTATGTCTCTTAATGGAACCATCAGATTTGCACTTCACTTTGTAAACCCATTTACATCCAATAACATTCTTGTCCTTTGGTAGTGCAACCAAATCCCATGTGTCATTATGGACCAATGCGTCCATCTCAACATCCATTGCTTTCTCCCATACATGCTCTCCAATAGCCTCTGTATAGCATGTAGGTTCCACATGCTTCACCATAGATGTCATATATGCATAATGCATAGCAAAATCTCAATATGTCAATCTGTCAACTGGATATCTGACTCTCTGGGATCTCCGCAATGCATGCGGGTCGCTCTGAACACCTGTCACTCTAGCATGTGGTGGCACATATCTATCCTGCCTAGCACCAGGTGTGCGTAAAACAGGTATGCCAAGCTCCTCATCCAAACTCTCTGAACTAGATGACTCATAACCTATGATTCCAATTCCTTCGACCTTCTTCTTTCCTTTATCCATAGCACTACTCCCAGTGCTCACACTCTCATGCCTCAAACGTCCTGACCATGGACGTACAGTACTACTCTTAGCCTCTGCTTTGCTGGCCCAGACGCAGTAGTAGAACTAGAACTTTCTTGTGGCAAGTTCACAGGCACACATCTGCTTCAAGTGACTCAATGACACCCTCATCTTTTGCTTTGTACCAACTAGCAAGCTCATCAAACACCACATCTCGTGAGATGACCACTTGTCTAGTTTGTGGGTTGTAACATTTGTATGCCTTTCGATCCTGTGCATATCCAACAAATACACATTTCTATGCCTTAGGATCCAACTTCCTTCTTCTTTCATCAGGCACATGTACATAAGCTATGCATCCAAAAACTTTGAGGTGTCCAATGTCTGGCCTATAACCTGTAAGCTACATCTCTGGCATGTTTCCATGAATGGCTACTGTAGGTGTTTTGTTCAGTATGTACACTGTAGTAGCACATGCTTCTGTCACCAATAATCATCTGGCATGCTCTTTTCATTGAGCATTGCCCTAGCCACTTCACATATGACTCTATTCTTTCTTTCAGCCACACCATTCTGTTGAGGTGTATACCTGCAAGTCAATTGTCTTCTTATTCCATGCTTCCTCAAGAAATGCTCAAAAGCTTTTGAGGTGTATTCACCACCTCCATCTGTTCTCAAACATTTAATCCAACAGCCATATTGCTTTTCTGTAAAAGCTTTGAAATCCATGAAATTTTCCAACACTTCACTCTTCTCTCTGAGAAAGTATATCCGTGTCATCCTGGTGAAATCATCAATGAATGTAACATTGTATAAACTGCCTTTGATAGATGGGTTAGCTTAGGAATTCCAGCATCTAGCTTAAACAATCTGCCTTCTTTCTTGCCTTTAGCAATGACTCTACATCCATGTTTGAAGTCCTCAACAAAGCAACCATGCTCGTTGAAACGAACCTGTAATCCCTATTTCACCATTTGACCAACTGAGGCCAAGCTCTTTGTGATAGAAGGCACGTACAATACATTTGACATAGATTTTGTTTGACCATTGTGCATAACCAATGGTACACTTCCAACATGTGTAATGACATGCTGGGTATCATCACCTGTCTCCACATAGCCTTTCACATCCATAGGCTTCATATGCTCAAACCATTCACCCATGACATGTCATATGGTTTGATGCTCCTGAGTCCATATACCAAGTATCATCATTCTCAACATTTGTCATCGATCCAACATGTTTCATGGGGCAAACAAATGATTTGCAGTGCCATCATTACTACTGGATGCATAATTTCCACCACCATGGCGGAAATAATCTCTCGCCATATGACCATATTTCCCACAATAATGGCATTCCACATCTTGCATAGATGTTTGTTGGCCTTGCCAACGTCCTCTACCACGGCGGGGGTTACCTCTGCCTCTCTGAGGTGCATATCCACGACCACCTCTAGCACCATATGTGGGCTGAAAATTCTGTTGTGGTGACCTGTCCTTCCATCCACGACCATTACCACCACGTCCACGTGATGTGAATCTCCCCCTGCCTCTAAAACCTCTCTGCGAATAGAAAGTCTGATTTTTGCCATTATCATCATGGCTAGTAGATGCATCCAGAAATGAATCACTAAGTTTGATTTCCTCAACAAGCAAGAGCAAAACCAACTCATCAAAGTCTGGTAAACCTGTACTTCTCACTGAGATAGATGTATCACAAAAGATTTGTATTCCTTGCCAAGACCACACAAGGTAATATCCACCAAATCATCATTAGGCATGGGGGCATTTATTGTTGCCAATGCATCTGCAAACTTCTTTATTTCTTGCACATAATCATGGATGCTCCTTTTATTCCGCTTCACATTATGTATCTGCTGTCGCAACTAAGACTTGCAAGCACTCGTGTCTGTATCAAACATCTTTACCAAAGTATCCCATGCATCTTTGGGATTCTCAGCATCCTGTATGTGTATGAGCATAGCATCAGAAATACATATAGACAGATAATGCAGCACTTTGAATGCTCTTTCTGACCATTGCTTATGAGCAATAACCTGCTGTTGTGTAGGTTGTCGAGGTAGCTCAAGCTCAGGTTCAGCACCTGTAATGAGATTCCAAAAACCTTTTCCTTTCAAGAAACTTTGTATCCTGTACTTCCATGCTTGGAAGTTCTTCCTATCCAGCTTTTCACCAACAATCTGTACTGGATTATCCGACATGTTTGCTCAATGCAATACACCTTCCGCACAGTTCCAAATCTGTAAATGAGCCTTCCTCAGCTCAACCACACTCCAATGAGTGTTCCAGATACTCCAAAATAGCCAACAATCTTCAAATTTGATGTAGAAAATCAACCTGTATGCATCCAAGATGAACTGGCTCACGTAGTCCGAGATACCCTGTTTTGATGCGCCTTCCAAGGCTCCAAATCACAATGTAGTGGTGCAATCAAGTATGGGAAAGTTGCATTGACACCTAAACAACCTCAATGTAGAGTATCAACACCATCTGACATGTGTACAGATCAATTTTTGAAAACCCCTTTCTCTGTTTTGGGAAAAACCAAAAAAACCAAAAAAACTAGTAGTAAAGTGGCTCTAATTTCTTCAATATTTGTCCAAATTGAGCAACTAGGCATTCAATAGCTTAGCAATAGTGTCCATCAACTCCATGTAAGAGGAATTTGTCCAATTGTTTAAGACCAAAGATTAATTGCTCAATTAAAATTGCTCTATTTCTCTGCAACCAGTGGACAGCTTGTTTAATCAGCTCATTCCCAGCTCAATTAAGCATAATTGATCAAACCAACCATGTAGCCCTCTTCTCCAATGTGTATAGCAACCAATTTCTAAAGCAATTGTGGAAGTTATCAACCAACCAAGTAGGAATCGATCTCCTCGTACCAAAATGATCAATTTTCTACCCTGTTTCTCTGTTGGAGCTGCGCCGCCTGCTCTATAGGGATTTGTGAGTGTTTGAGTTGGTAATTGGTGAGGTAATTAAGTCCCCAACACACTTGGGTATGTGTGCAACCAGTCAATGCTTGGATTTTTGCCAAAAACACGCTCCAAATGCATCAAATCTTCACCTCCTTTTCTCTGTTTTGTGAGAGCTCAAAAACCAGAAATTTCCATACATTCATATGCATCCAAATTGCTCCAAAATAAGTTTAGGGCTTGCATAGGAGTTGCCAATACATTCCTCTTTGTCAAATACATGTGTCTTTTTGCCAAAATCACTTCTATTTCACCATACATCAGTGTTTCCAAGCTTTAATGGAAAGCTTCCAAAAACCAAAAATTTTCTTTGCTTTGATTTGCTCTAACTTGCTTTGTTTTTGCCTGTATCACCTGCAATCTGCTCAAGGATGTTTAGAAGACCTTACCCGATAGGCCAAGCTCTCAGATCTGATAGTAATCGGTGTGCTCCAAGCTTCACAGTTCCAATGGCTAGCTTCACAACTTCTCTTCACAGCTTCTTCTCCCTCTTCTCTCACTCACTCATAAACCCTAATAAACAGCACAAGGCTCTGATACCATGTTTGAAAGAACGGTAGAGGGAGAGGAGACACACACATAGGAGCAAACCCTAATGTATATTACAAACCCTAACCATAGAGGGAAGCCATCTCCCTTCTCACACAAAGCATAATGCCATAATACATAATACACACAACACTATGAGTTGTGTCCACACACTACTAACCCTAGCATAGCTGGCTCACACTAACATGGAGCTTGAATCTCAACACTTTAGTTCCAAGAACTCATTCATTTTGGTTTCCAAGAAGCCCGGAGGACAGAACCTCTTCCTAAGGTAAGCTTTAAGATCTGACCAGGTCTGGGTATTTTGGTCGAGACGGTTTGTCTCGCAATGGTTCCTCCATGCGACCCTAGCCGTTTCCACAATTTTCAATCTAGCAAGCCATCTTGCTCTTCTCGTTTTATAACCGGTTACATCAAAATACTCCTCCATTGCCTCGATCCATTTTTCCACTACTTCTCCTAATTGTTCCCCTTCACCCTCGAAGGGACCAAGTTGGGATTGGTGCAGGGCTTTACGAACATCCAGATCTAACTCTTCATCATCAGTGGTGTAAGAGGATCCGGTTGCCTAGCATGGGCCGTGCGCCTCATGATTCTGACAAAATAATATTTTTGTCAGCTTAACTTTGTCATCATTAGATTTATGACTATTTAATTTTTGAGATTTATTTCTTAAACAAATAAATATTCCATCATAATTCTTGAAAACAAGATTCACTTTGATAACTTTATTAACCAATATTCACAACCACAAAAACAATTTGGGATCTTTTGCAAAACATCATTTATTATCAAAAGTTTTTAATATATACATAGAGCCTCTCGGCTCCAAAAGTCACTACCTCAATCACGTACGCATAAGAAGGCGATACCATGATGATGGAGACATGCTATGATATACACAATTTGTCATCATCATTGATAATGGTGCTGTAATTCTTCTCCTAGGAATAAAGCGGCTAAGAAGTCTAAAAATATGCTAAGAAATTCTAAGATTCCGGGGTGAGTGATTATAGAGTTATACATAATGAACAACTCCTAGCCTTATCAAGATCATGGCTAGCGAGATATTCTGTCTCAGTCTCTATCATTGATTGGTATTCACGTGAATACTTTGCCCTCCAGAGAGCCACATATGCTGACGTTGCTCTATTGGATCAGGAAAGTATAGATCCTCAAAGTTACGAGTGAGTCTCACTCTGCTTTCTTTGGTTGTAGCGGAGTTGATGACATTTTCGAAGGCAAAGGCGATCATATCCTGACTCTGGGAGAGTCCAAGAATGCTAGATAGATTTAGGGTATCCATCTAAAAATCGAGTTCAATTTATGAGTTTTTAATTTATGAAGGATTCTTAGTTGTTAGCAAAAGTAGCTTCCTCTTGCGTGGGGCAGGGTTTCCCACTCAGGGCCTCGCCCTCGAATGTCCGGACACGAGACTAATCTGGCGGTCATTCCAAAACCAAAACTGGGAAAATTTTCTTTGCCCGAAAAATCGAGACAATTCCACCTTTTTTATTTTCTTAAAACGAACTTTCTAACGAGGTCAAGAGACTAAACTATCCTTCACCTGATTATACTAGATAGAAGGAAAACTATCACTGACTTAGTTTGAAGAAATGAACGCTTTTTCCTAACCGAAATCAGGCAGAGCCGTTGATCTAATCATTTGAGGAAATCAATGCTTTTTTCCTAACCGAAGTCAGACATAGCCATTGATCTACTCATTTGAGATATTCTTCAGGTTTTTATTTAACTACTCGAATTCTAAGCATATTCTTATTATTTCAATTTAATTTTTAAAACTCCACTGATTCTAGCCTATCCGGCCCATGGGTTAGCCACCACCACCCAACCACTAGAATTGGTAGAACCAGACAATTAATCACCCACCCATAATTGAATGCCTTTCTTCACTTTTGCTTTCGAATATAGATACACACACACTCCTCTTTAAAACTTTAACTTATCAAACAATCCATTGACAAATAGTTATTGGTTTTAGATGTCATGACTCAAAAATTCCATCCACTCTCTTGTTTCTCAAAAAACGGTATTACTCTGGTCAGCAATGAGATCTAGTAATAGATTACAATAATCATTTCATCCATCATACAATCTTTCACGACATACGCATGCGTGTCCTAGGCACCGCGAGCCCGTGCATCGCCTAGTCAGAACCCTCCAGGATCCTACTTAGGTCAGACTCCAACTCCTTCCTTTCCAAAGTAATCAGGTTTCTTTTCACCAAAATCAGAGAAATCCCAGAGGTAGACCTCTAACCAACCCGCAGTTTCAATCCAAAGTAATGCAAGTCCTCCACCTCAGAATAGGGGAAACCAAAGAGAGATGTTCCCAAATCAGCCGTTCACTTCCAAGACAGTAACGCTGGAAGTGATTGAAGAAGAAGAAGAAGATGAAAGGGATCATACTCCATCTACGAGGTGAGGACATCTCGTGTTTTTTAAATGGGGTAGGATGTAAGATTCCTCCCTCCAGCTTTTGAGATGTATAGGTGTAAGAATCTCCCCTTTTGATCTTGTAATTATTCCCCTCTTTGAAATAAAAGAAAGATTCTCTTTTACCCTGTTTTGACCTAGAGAGAGAAAATATCTAGAGAGAGATAATCCAAAACTGAGATATTTTTGGATATAAAAATCCTCCTAGTGTGTAAAATGGTTTTCCCTAAAACAAAATTCAAAAAGAACTTTCCAATGTGCAATTGGAATTAATTGAAATTAGGTAAAAAGGACCTTAGCCTAAGGGTCCAGATTTTCAGAAATTTTTGAATTATGCTCCAATTAAGGTTCCTATGGGCCAATAGGATCAATCCAAGTGTGGGGAGGAGATAAATCTAATTTATAAACGAAAAACCCTCAAAAATGAGTAAATTCTCACATAAGATGAAGAGTTGACTAATAACAAGGTTTATTAGTAAAAAACTTAGTATTACTAAAAAAATGAGATATTTTGGGTATAATGATTCAATTTTGACACCTTGGTAAGGATAAGGGGGTTCTTCAAGGAGGTGCCTATTTCACATGTGTGGTGGAGTTTAAAACTCAAAACTATTGTGATATTTTTATCTCTCCTCTCTCCTAGATCAAACCAAATCAAAAAGGGAGCCAAATCTTGTCCAAATTAAGATAAACTTGTTAACAATCTAGAAATGGGATTGATCATGGTGGTGAAGGACATAGATTAAGCAACATAATTAAGGTGGATTAAACCACACTAAAAACTCCATGAGAGAGAGAGAGAGATTGCACACTCAACACTATTCCCTTGTATTGCATATCACAACAATGAACCATACAATGATATAGGCTCTCTAGCCTTATCCCACTTTACACATCATCATCCATGTGGCACTCCCTTTTCCACTCTTTTGGTCAACACTCACACACCATACAATATTACATGTGGCATTCCTATCTCACCACAATATCTTGCACCTCTAGGGTGCTTTCCCACATACACACAACACCGCAATTACATCTCTGAACACCCCCTCTTAATCGAGGTGTTCCACAGCTCACCCATCATCCATCACCCATATCAATGTAGCATTGCACAAACGCAATCGCTACCTCTCAACACTCCCCCTCAATGATACATTAGAGTGTCCATCAACCAAACATGTATGCCCGTGTCTACCATCTTAGACACCTAGTCCATTTTGAGCCAACTTGCTCACAGCGGAACCAGTGAGTCTGATTTGAACATGGCAGTTTGGGTGGAAACCAACCCATGCGCATGCACCTCATAGTGCATCGCTCTTGCACACATCACGCAACACTCATTTTGAGCTTCTAGGTGAGCTTGGGCATGGTTACCCTCATACCATGGATGATTACACAATTTTTCCATTTTGAGCACGCATGCTTGTGGCAATTGTCCATCATCATATTTGGGTGAAAATTAAAATTACAAATCCCTTGGTTGCAACCGGCGGGCAGGGGACCCTCAATGTGTGTGTGAACATGTATCAAAACTACTTTTTCACTTGTGTTTTTACAACAAGTATTCAAAGACCATGTGAACTAAGGCTTATGAGGGAATGATGTAAAGCAACCCTTACAAACTAAGGGTAAATTGAACCAAACAAAAAATTTTAAATTTTAAAATTTTTAGCTGTGCAGGTGAGCTGTCGTGAGCTGTTTTGTAGCACGATCAGACTCCAGTTGGTTTACGCACCAGCTTTGGGACCCACAATCAATGGGTCTTCTCCTTCCTTGCCTCGCCAAGCTATGGCACCCTCTCTCCCTACTGTTGTTGCAGAATATGAGACGATGCCAGTCGTGTGTGCTGATGATCGCTTTGTCTGTAGCTTTCACCATCCTCACTGCCCTGCTACCTTAAAGGTCATGCTTCCTCTCCACTCATTAGCTATAGTAGCTCTCAATGCTGTGCCCTACTCTCTCTGGCTTTGTGTGCCACAGTGATGCTGACGGAGTTCCCAGCATAGCGGACGTGGCTATCAGAATGCCACTTGTGTGACTGGCTATCTTTAGTGCTATCACCTACGCCATCCCGTTACACCTTGATGAACTATTGCTCTCAGCCTCATCAATACTGAGATTTTTCTTTGCACCGCCTACTGCTTGTTTCCTCTGCAACTCGGTAATGCTACTAGTCTTGCTGCCTTTCAAACTGCTGCTATGTTGCTTTGCTTAGTACTCTTATGGTTTACTATTTGGCCAGTTATGCCACTGCCTTTTAAAGTGTGCAACACGAGTTTCTTCCATCGCAGCCCTCTCCTCTGAGGCACTTATCTCATTTTCTTCAGAGGCTGCTGCACAGTCCTCTCTTTCGTATGACCCTGAGCACCGCCCATCTCTCACAGTCGGGGGTGATCTCCCACTTGAAGTCCATGTGCAACTTCTTTTGCTGCAACTCCTTTGTCTCCTTCAATGTCCTTTGTGGAAATACTTTTGAGCCTTCCATGTGGGCTCACACGAGCTTCCATTATTGAAGCTCCAAGCTGCGACATCTCCTTGTCACATATCATTCCAAGACTTGGCTACGTTGACTTGTTGCCAGATCTATGTCCAAGTTCTCCACCTTCTTGAGCTCTCTTAACAAGCTCCACAATGTGCATGCTTTCCTTGCACACATCATCTTCAAGGGTGCTTTCTCTGAGTTTCTCCCTATGAGAAACCATAGGTGCATTCACATGTGAAAGTTTCCACTGCTTCCACCACTCACTCATTTTCTATGAGCGAACACATGTGCATCCTTCTCTTGATGCACATACATGGACTTCATCTTGAGTCTCAAACCTTGCTTGCTTCAGCCAAGCAAAACATGCACCTTAAAACATGCTCTTCGCCCAAATGCAAGAGCCATGGGATCCACATATCCCAACAATCAGCAACCCTTCAAAATTGAGCATTTTTCCATGCTCAAAACCAAAACTTTGAGGCAAAACTTCACAAAACCAACCTTCTTGAGGCATAATCAGCAGGATATCTTCTCTTGGTAGCTTCTCCTTGATGGTGATGAAGACTCCATAGCCTTCATAATGCTAAAATCTCCATTTTCAGCTTCCTTGATGATGAGCAAGCTCTCCTTGTTGCAAATCTCCATTTGCAACTCTCTTGGGCAACTTCAATGCAACCTCCTTGTGTTGCAGATCTCCTCTCAAACTTGAGAATGGTAGCTCCAAATCTCTCTCAAATCCTCACAAATGTAAAACTAAATGATAATATGAGTGTGCATAATTTTTTTCTCATAATAAGCTGAAAATAATGCTTAATCATAGAAACACACATACAAGCTAATATACATAATAATCACCATAACCAAGAGCTCACCCAAGCTCTGATACCATGTTAACAATCTCGAAATGGGATTGATCATAGTGAAGGACATAGATTAAGCAACATCATTAAGGTGGATTAAACCACACTAAAAACTCCATGAGAGAGAGAGAGAGATTACACACTCAACACTATTCCCTTGTATTGCATATCACAATGAACCATACAATGATATAGGCTCTCTAGCCTTATCCCACTTTACACATCATCATGGATCATGTGGCACTCCCTTTTCCACTCTTTTGGTGAACAGTCACACACCATACAATATTACATGTGGCATTCCTATCTCACCACAACATCTTGCACCTCTAGGGTGCTTTCCCACATACACACAACACCGCAATTACATCTCTCAACAAAACTGAACCTGGAAAATTTTAGAAACTAGTTGGACTTGGGTAGATGCCTCCCTCACCTATAAATAGATCCTTAGCCCTTTGTAAAAAAATATGAGAACTATACCATGCCAATATTATACTGAAATAATGATATTTTCTATTATCCTCTAAAAATCCTCTACAAATTGAAGAGATTGGAGCTTCTCTCTCTCTTCAATCTTCCTTGGAGACTTCATCAACATACCAAACCAATTGATTGATTGGGTGCCTCTACTTCGATCAAAGAATCAAGCAATGTAGAAGGTAAAATGTGGTTTATGGTCTTTTTTCTTTAATCTCCAAATGTTTCTCTCTTCTCAACCCCTCTCAAGCTTGAGAAGCATTCAATTGAATGACTTTTTAATACAATTGAAGTTCTTTAATAAATTGTGGTGATAAAACACATAAATTTCCATTTATGCTTAAATTAAATATTTTTTTAAGCATGTCTCTCTCTCCCCCAAAGAATGGTCATTCCTATGACCTGTTATATATTCAAATGAAGCTTCTCATGAAGCAATTCTCTAATCTAAAAGTAATTTCTATGCTTGTCAAATTAGAGACCAAATAAGTGGCTTTTAAATGCTTTTATGCTATTTAATTTAATGGAAAAATTAAGAATCAAGTCCATAATTGGATATCGATCCAATTAATGGTTATTCTAATCATAGGGATATTACTAAACTTTATGCTTTCAAATTATTTGAGAATTATTCAGTAATAGCAGTAGAGCTATGATAAAATTTTTGGAAAAAAACACATAAATCATTTTCATTCATAATATGAAAAGAGGACTTCCTACCATATTCTAGGATTAATCATCCCAAATTAATTGAATGATTCTCATTATAGTCATGGAAATTTTAATTTTTATAATTATGCATAAATAGTAATTAGCAAAAGAGAAATTTCTCTAGTAATTTATTTTTTTGTTAAAGAGGAATTCCTATGACATTTGGAATTCCATTATTGTTTGAGATGGGAAAAGAGAAATTCCTAGTATATTGGAATTAAGGAGTATTTTAATTAAATTCAAAGATAAAATTTAGATAAATTTATTTTATCTATGAGAAATATTTTTATGTTAAAAGAGGAATTCCATCATTGAGATGAGAAAAGAGAAATTCCTAGTATATTGGAATTAATGAGTATTTTAATTGAATTAGAAGATAAAATTTAGATAAATTTATTTTATCTATGAGAAATATTTTTATGTTAAAAGAGGAATTCCTATGACATTTGAAATTCCATCATTGAGATGGGAAAAGAGAAATTCCTAGTATATTGTACTTAATGAGTATTTTAATTAAACTCAAAGATAAAATTTAGATAAATTTATTTTTGAGAAATATTTAAATGTTAAAAGAGGAATTCCTATGACATTTGGAATTCCATCATTTAGATGGAAAAAGAGAAAGTCCTAGCATATTGAATTAATAGGTATTTTATTTTAGATGAAATTACTTTATGAGAAGTATTTGATGATAAAAGAGGAATACCCATGACATTAGAATGCAATTAATTAAATGTAAAAAGAGAAATTTCCATGGTATTTGAGATTCAAGAAATTAAATGAGAAGATGAATTTTTAGTATAATTCAATTTATGATTATTTATCAAAAGTGGAAATATGGGTAGAATTGATTTCGGTAAATCCCATGAATCCTTTTATTCAAAAGAGGAATATTGAATATAATTCAATTGAGAAATTGAGAATGAATATAGAAATAGTCGTCGAGAAAAAGAACCTTTAATTAGACCAAGGAATTGGTAGAAATTTAGAAAAAGTCCCATTATCGGGATCAACCTAGAAAAAGCTATTAAATGGGAATAGCATGTGAATGGATAAGATAAGGTGAAATTAGGATGTGATAATATGTGTATGGGATGTGATAAGATGTAAACGGGATGCGATAGAATGAAAATTGATGTGATAAGATGTGTATGGGATGTGACAGAATGTGATAAGAGATGTATGGTATGTGATAGAATGTGATAGGATGTGATAACATGAAAATAGGATGTGATGTAATGAGAATGAATGTGGATGTGTATGTGAAATAATGGATGTGGATGTGTATGTGAAAGAATGGATGTGAATGTGTATGTGGAAGAATGGATGTGGAAGAATGCATGTGGAAGAATGGATGTGGATGTGTATGTGGAAGAATGGATGTGAATGTGTATGTGGAAGAATGAATGAGGATGTGTATGTGGAAGAATGAATGTGGATGTGTATGTGGAAAAATGGATGTGGTTGTGTATGTGGAAGAATGGATGTGGATGAGTATAAGGATGCGATATCGATGTGAGTGAATGAATGAGATGTGATGTGATGTGAATCGGGATGTGAATGAATGAGATGTAAATGTGATGTGATGTGATGTGAATGAGATGAGATGTGATGTAAATTGAGACAGATGTGAATGAATGAGATGTGATGTAAATTGAGACAGATGTGAAATGAATGAGGTGTGATGGGATGTGAATATGGGTTGATGCGAGTTGATGAGATATGATGAGAATAAATGAGAAAAGATGTGATGATATGGAAAATGATGTGATTGGATGAGAATGGGTATACATATGAATTGGATATGGACTAAGTAATGTGGATGAGATGTGAATCGGGATGTGAATGAATGAGATGTGATGTAAACTGAGAAAGATGTGAAATAAATGAGGTGTGATGGGATGTGAATATGGGTTGATGCAAATGGATGAGCTGTGATGAGAATAAATGAGGAAAGATGTGATGAGATGGAAAATGATGTGATTGGATGAGAATGGGTATACATATGAATTAGATATGGATTAAGTAATGTGGACGGATGTGGAACAATGTGAAAGATGAGAGTTCATTATGGGAACAGTATTTATGACCTATTTTTAAATGACTCTTTTATGTCAAAAATGCTGGGGAAGCATTTTTGACCGTCGTGTGAATGAGTCGTGGGTGGTAACCTAACTGATAAAGTTGCAACAACTGACGGAGAGTCAACGGAGAATGTCTCACGTAGCAAGGTCAGCCAAGGTGTTGACCAGCCTTGGTTCGATTTAAATGGTGAGCTTCCGGTACGGTGGATGAGGGACCAAGGAAGCGGCCTTTGAGTGAAGCGCTAGGTCACCTGCGAAGGATCCTAGAGAGTGCTGACCATATGCTGCTCGGGCTCTGGGTTGTCGAAGATACCCACATGTACGTCGTGGAAGATATTGGATCAAGGAGTAAGAGTTATTTTCTGAATTCGGGCATGGATCTCGTTGATTGACCTTGCTAGTCCTCATCATCATAATGGATGAGTCCATGGCTCTTTTATATGGATCTATTGGTTGATCTTGCTGATCTTCAATGGGGATTCCATCTTGATTTTTTTAAGTGAACATATTGTCGGGTACTATGAGCTAGGAACTATCGAAAAGGCCCCTGAGAGACAGGTGGTGAGTGTTCTGGTTGCCAATGATGCCATAGGTACACCGATGAAGGAATGATTGGAAATTAGAATTCAACCAGATATTTTGGAGGATTATGATCAATGACACTGAGGTTTATGATCAGTGACACTATGGTTTCGAAAAGGCCCCTGAGGGACAGGTGGTGAGCGTTCTGGTTGCCAATGATGCCATAGGTACACCGATGAAGGAATGATTGGAAATTAGGATTCAACCATATATTTTGGAGGATTATGATCAGTGACACTATGGTTTTATTAAATGATTATTTTAAATATAGCTGAGTATGTGAAAAAGGCAATTTCATATTGGGTGTGTAAGTGGTGTGACTGGCGTTAAATTTGCATGAATATCCGGCTAGGGGACCTGGGAACTCTTTTCCCTAGTACTCGGGACAAAACCTAACCAAATTCCTGATTGGATCCCATCACTAGAGTGGTTGGGTTGTTGGCTAACCCATGGGACTGGATGGGGTTAGGATGGACTGATGGATCCGTAAAATAAGACTCAATTCCGTATAGTACGATAGGATTCAATTTGGAGAAAATTTTAGAGAATAGTAAAAATTATCATTATTTTAGCATAATTCTGGCATAGTATAATTCTCCCATTTTTTACAAAGAGCTCAGGTTCTATTTATAAGAGAGGGAGGCTCTAACCAAGACCAACTGATTTCTAGAATTTTTCAAATTCAGTTTGGTTGAATTTGGACCAGATTTGGACCTAGTTTGGTTACTTTTTTATTCGGTTTGATCCAAGAGAGAGGAGAGATAAAAATATCACATTATTTTTGAGTTTAAAACTCATTCAAGCATGTGAAGTAGGTGCCTCCTTGAAAGGACTCCCCTTCCTTACACGTGTCAAAATGGAATGATTATACCAAAAATATCTCATTTTTTTAAGTAATACTCATAGTTTTTTACTAATAACCCTTGTACATAGTCAACTCTTCATCTTATGTGATCATTTACTCATTTTTGGGTATTTTTCTTTTACAAATTGGATTTATCTCCTCCCCACACATGGATTGATCTTATTGGCCCATAGGAACCTTAATTTAAAATTTCGAAAAAATCTTGACCCTCAGGATAAGGCCTCTTGAACAGATTATACTTGATTTCTAATGCACCTTCTGAAAATCTTTTTGAACTTCTGTTTTGAGGGAACTTATTTTAATAAGAGATATTTTTCCATCCAAAAATATTTAAAAACTAAATTACCACTCTCTAGAAGATTTTCTCTCTCTAGGCCAAAATTGGTAGAAACAAGATCTTTTATATTTCTGAAGAGGGGGACTACAAGGGAAGATACTGGACATCTGAGAGGATGGGGAGGAATCTTACAAATATGGCCAAAGTGTTCCTCAAAGAGATTGCATGGCCTACCCAGGAGAATAGTAAGTGATCGAGATCCCAAGTTTACTTCAAGGTTCTGGACTGCATTTTTCGAAGCAGTGGGAACTTTCTTGGATCTCAGCACAGCTTATCACCCTGAGACCGATGGTCAAAGTGAAAGGGTAAACCAAGTAATCGAAGATATACTTTGGTCATGCTGTGGGGTAGGGAACCCAAGAAGTGGCTAAGCTATCTACACGTAGTCGAGTTCGCCTACAATGCTTCTTATCACCGAAGTATCGGGATGAGCCCTTTTAAAGCTCTGTATGGACAAGATTGCTTAACTCCATTAACTTGGTCCGACCCATTGATTAGGGTCGAGATGTCCAGACAGATGCTTGACGACATGGAGCAGCAAATGTAGGCAATTTGTAAAGATATAAAAGTGGCCCAGGATAGACAGAAGCAATACGCAGATAATAAGAGGACAAATAGAGAATTCAAAGAAGCAGATATGGTCTTCATTCGAGTACGGCCTAAAAGAAGTTCTTTATCTCTTGGTAAGAACAAGAAGTTATCCCCCAAATATTGTGGGCCATATCTGATTACAAAGAAAGTAGGTGACTTAGCCTACAAGCTTCTTCTGCCTCTTCATCTCAAAGTTCATAATGTATTTCATGTAAGCCTTCAAAAGAATTATGTGCCAAGCCCAAATCATGTGCTTGATGATGAAATCCTAACCTCTTCAACCCAAGGGCAACCTGAAGAAATTCTTGATGTTCGAGAAAAGATTCTCAAGAATAGAATTCTCAGAGAATTATTGGTAAAATGGAAGTTCTATCCTTTTGAAGATGCCACCAAGGAGAATGAAGATGCCACTTGGGAGAATGAAGCCAATCTGTTTTACGGGATTACCCCCAGTTTTTGCGAGATGATAGCATCTCGCGTTTTTCAAGTGGGAGAGAATATAAGATTCCTCCCGAGCCTCTAAGATGTCCAGCATCTTCCCTATAATCAAATCCCTCTTCAGAAATATAAAAGATCTTGTTTCTACCAGTTTTGGCCTAGAGAGAGAAAATCTTCTAGAGAGTGGTAATTTAGTTTTTAAATATTTTTAGATAGAAAAATATCTCATCTTATTAAAATAAGTTCCCCTGAAACAGAAGTTCAAAAAGATTTTTAGAAGGTGCATTAGAAATTAAGTATAATCTGTTCAAGAGGCATTATCCTGGGGGGGTCAAGATTTTTTTGAAATTTTAAATTAAGGTTTCTATGGACCAATAAGATTCATCCAAATGTAGGGAGGAGATAAATAGAAGAATAAAAGGAAAATCCCCCAAAAATGAGTAAATACTTACATAAGATGAAGAGTTGACTAAGACAAGGTTAATAGTTAAAAAAGAGAGATATTTAGGTGAAATGATGCATTTTTGACACCTCAGTATGGGGGAATTACCCTCATGAAGGAGGCACCTATTTCACATGCTTGAATGAGTTTTAAACTCCCAAATAATGAGATATTTTTATCTCTCCTCTCTCCTCTTTCAACGAGATCCAAAAGTAGACTAAACTGACCCAAAAATGGTCAAAAATTGACCAAACTGATCTGGAAAATTCTAGAATCAATTGGCTTGGTTAGAAGCTAACTTTTTCCTAAAAATAGAAGCCTTCCTCTTTGTTGAAACTCAATAGTGTTTTACACTGTTACCGTGCCTCTCCCAAGTGCCAAAAATTGTGAATTTTACTCATAATTCATTAGTTTTTGACCTTCCCTCTTCTAAAAGATTGGTGGCCACTCTTGTTTCAAACAAGAGTAGAACCCTCAAACCATCAAGCCAAAGGAAAGCTCTCAAATTATCCATGTAAGTTGGAGATTCTTCTCTTTTCTATTTCTTTTATGGTTTTTTTATGATTTTTGTCTTCTCTAAATTGAATGGATGTTATGCCTCATTGAAAAAAGGCATTCCCCTCTCTTCTTTAGTAAATCCAACCATTCTTTATCCTAGATGAATGATTATTGCATAAAATCAAGTTTTTCATAATGTTCTCTTGAATAAGTAGAAAATGTTTATACTAGAATGATTTAAATACTCTTGGTGAACTTCTAATTAATTTCAATGAGTTAAAAATTGAAAAACAATCAGCCATACAAAGGAGGTTATGGTGAAATTTTTTGAAAATTTATGAAATAAATTTCATCTTTTATTAATCAAAGAGTAATCCCCATCGTTATAGTATTCTAAAAGTGTCATTTTCATTCATGCATAGAAAGATGCATGTTGATTAATTTTCATAAAAAAATGATTTTCAATAGAATTAAATTCTATGAAAGATACTTATTGATAATTTTTTTTAACTATGAAAGAGTTACTTTCTTGATTATGGATTTTTATGCATGAAATAATGCATAAAAGTATATTTTTTTATTACAAAAGAGTTACTTTCGTCATATTGATTTTTATGCATAAAAGTATTCATAAAAGAATATTTCTTTATTATAAAAGTGTTACTTTTATCATTATTGATTTCTATGCATAAAAGTATGCATAAAAGAATATTTTTTTATTATAAAAGTGTTACTTTTATCATTATTGATTTCTATGCATAAAAGTATGCGTAAAAGAATATTTTTTTAATTATAAAAGTGTTACTTTTATCATTATTGATTTCTATGCATAAAAGAACTTTTTTTATTATAAAAGTGTTACTTTTATCATTATCGATTTCTATGCATAAAAGTATGCATAAAAGATTTTTTTTAAATTATAAAAGTGTTACTTTTATCATTATTGATTTCTATGCATGAAAGTATGCATAAAAGAATATTTTTTATTATAAAAGTGTTACTTTTATCATTATTGATTTCTACGCATAAAAGTATGCATAAAAGAATATTTTTTTAATTACAAAGTGTTACTTTTATCATTATTGATGTCTATGCATAAAAGAATATTTTTTTTTATAAAAGTGTTACTTTTATCATTATTGATGTCTATGCATAAAAGAATAATTTTTTAATTATAAAAGTGTTACTTTTATTAATATTGATTTCTATGCATAAAAGAATATTTTTATTAAAAAAGTTTACTTTTATCATAAATGATTTTTATGCATAAACTATGCATAAAAGATATATTTTTTATATTAAAAGTGTGATTTTCATCATAAATGATTTTTGTGCATAAACATATGCATAAAATATATTTTTTTCTATTAAAAGTGTGATTTTCATCATAAATGATTTTTATGCATAAACGAAATTCTTTTATATTAAAAGAATGATTTTCATCATAAATGATTTATATGCATAAACGTATGCATAAAAGAAAGTCTTTCATGATAAAAGAGTGATTTTCAACACCTGGAGCTTCCCTCCTTCTTCAATCTCCATTGGTGGCTCCATCAACATACCAAACCAATTGATTGGTTGGGGGCCTCTACCGTGATCAAAGAATCAAGCAATTTGTAAGGTAAAGGATGAATTTTGATCTTTTTCTATAATTTCTCAATATTTCTCTCTTCTCAAGCCCTCTCAAGCTTGAGAAGCTTAACTGGAATGGCTTTTTAATGCTATTGAAGTTAATTGATGAATGGTAGTAAGGAAATACATAAATTTCTATCTATGCTTAATTTTAATGGTTTTTATGATTTTTGTCTTCTCTAAAATGATTATGATGTTATGCCTCATTGAAAAAAAATGGCATTCCCATCTCTTCTTTAGTAAATCCAACCATTCTTTATCCTTCTTTCACTGTCTTTGGTTCAGGCCAATCTATGACTGCTTGGACTTTTACGAAATCTGGAGAAATTCCATCTTTTGATACTAGAAAGCCCAAGTATTCAACATGGTCACGACAGAGAAAGTACATTTACTCATTTTTGCAAAGAGTTGGTGCTTCCTTAGAATCTTAAGAACTTTTCTGACATGAGCTTCATGGTCAGTTGCATTCTTTGAGTAAATCAGAATATCATCAAAGAAAACAAGAACAAAATCATCTAAGTATTCTATGAGAATGTCCTGCATTAAGCAATTGAATGTAGCTGGGGCATTTGTCAATCCAAATGGCATGACAGTGAATTCATAATGCCCATACCGAGTATTATTGGCTGTCTTCGGGATATCTTGCTCATTAATCCTGATCTAGTAATACCCGGATTTGAGATCTATCTTTGTGAAGATTTGGGCTCCATTTAGCCTGTCCAAAAGATTATCAATTCTTGGGATAGGATACTTATTCTTAACTGTCAGCTGATTTAGACCTCTCTAGTTCACACCGAGTCTAAGCGTTCCATTCTTAACTGTCAGCTGATTTAGACCTTTCTAGTCCACACCGAGTCTAAGCGTTCCATCTTTCTTTTTCTGAAAGAGAACTGGCGCACCCCAAGGTGAAACACTGGGTCTTACAAACCCTTGTTCTAACAGCTGTCTAAGCTGTTCCTTGAGTTCAATGGCTTCAAGAATTGGCATTTTGTACGTGCGTAGAGCTATTGGCTAAGCTCTGGGAGTCAATTCAATCACATGATCTACTTCCTGAATTGGAGGCGTTTCAGTTAGTTCTGCTAGGAATAGTTCATCAAATTCACTTAACCATTCTGGTTCTTTAGCCTTAAGCTTTGAGTCTACTGGGTTCATTTTGACAACATAAATTTGCTGCTTCTTCCTAAGTCCTTTCAGCAACCTAGAAGCTTTTACTAACTGAAGGTTTGGGGATCCAGAAACTCCAGTTCCTTAAACTTTGTTCCCATGAAGGTCATGGAAGGAAAGGGTTCCATTGTGACAGTGTATGTGAGCTTGATTTTTGTGGAGCCAATCCCGTCAAAAACTCCCAGAGGTAAGACTTTGAACTGAGAGTTGGTTACATTACCATCTAGTTTGAACTAGATAAGATCTGTCTCATGGTGAGTGAAAAGAGTCTTCCCACTAGCCAATTCAACTTGCATAGGTTTCCCTGATTTCTGTTCTAAGACTAGCTTACGCAAGCATCCAGGGGGAATGAATAAATGAGAACTGCCTGAATCAATCAAAAGCTTAAAAGGCTTACCCTGATATTCTATTGGAGTATGGATAACTGAGAACTGATGGTTAGGTCCTCGGTTTTCAGTTGCAACAAAGATCTGCCCTCTTTCCTCTTCTACTAAATCCTCTTCTACTACATCTGAAATTGTGACTACTCTAGTTGTTCCAGTCAGAGGTGGAACTCTTTCTCTTTGGTTGCCCCAGTTCTGGGAGGGAGTTCTGAGGTTACTCTGGAGAGAGGCAGATGGCTGAGCTGGATTTCTTCTAGGGTTTCCCTGGCTTGGTCGAGACAGACCCTGATTAGACTGGTATGAAGGGGTTGGTCTTTGAACTCGGGGTCCTTGACTTCCCTGTCCCCTTGACATGGCAGGAGTCAGGCACTCTTTCAGTTGGTGACCGAAACCTTGGTATCCAAAACATCGGTTTTCACTTCTGAGCTCATCCCTCTGATTTCTTGAAAGAGGTGGGGCTCCTGAGAAAGTACTCTGGGAGAAGGGTCTTCCTTCACTTCAGAATCTTCCTGCATCCTGCTTCTGATTCGGGCCTTGCTGCCTCTTCGGGGGTGGAAAGTTTGAAGTACTTCCCTGGGCTTGGAATCTTTTAAAGTTAGAGGGTGCAGGCTTTGGCTAGACCTTTACTACAAAGACTTTGGCAAAATCCTTTGCCATTCTTACTGCTTCAACCATAGACACTGGCTTGGCATTTTTGACCAGTGTGTCCAAGGGTTCGTTCATTCCCCGAATGAACGTGGCCACATGAGTTGTTCTTCATCTAGAGGTGGTGAATATTTGAGTAGAAGAGCAAAGGCTTGTTGATATTCCTCGATGGTTTTGCTCTCCTGCTTTAGCTCTAAGAATTCGTTCATTTTGATTTCCAAAAATCCAAGGGGACAAAATCTCTTTCTTAGATAGGTTTTTAGGTCATTCCAGGACTGAGTATTTCTATCCAGACGGTTGGTGTCACAGTGGTTCCTCCATGCTACCCTGGCTGTTTCCACTATTTTTAGCTGGGCAAGAGCCATTTTGCTCCGCTCCTTGTAGCCTGTGACGTCAAAATATTCTTCCATGGCTTCCACCCATTTCTCCACACCCTCGCCTAGGTTCTCCCCTTCTCCTTTGAGAAGGGTCTTGGTGGCTGAGTCCTATGAAGAGCCTTGCGAACATCAGGGTCAAGCTTGTCATCTTCAGAAAGAGGGTCTGGCTCACGGCCACGGTTTTCTCGTCTCATGATTCTGTCAAAAATTTATATATTATTAAATTTTTATTTTGATATCATCCACGAGATCCTAAGACTTAAGAGGTTCGGAAAACAATTTCTTAAACAAGACAATGATCTTATTGGAGATCTATGACATATGTCTGATAACAGATTTTTCTTTATCAGATCATCCGTAAACAATCACTTATACAACAGAAATTTTTTCTTCAGAAAACATTTTTATATTTATATAAAAGTTGCAATATGTACATAGAGCAACTCAGCTCTAGAATCACTGCCTCAGACGTAATCATATAAAGAAGCAAAACTGTGAAGAAGACATACCATGGTACACACGATTCATTACACAAAGAGGTGCTATAATTCTATTTCTTGGGATAAAGCGGCTAAGAAGTCTAAAAAATTGGCATGAAGTTCTGAAGTTCCTGGGTGAATGATCAAAGAGTTAAACATGCTGAACAAGCCCTAGTCTTATCAGAATCATGGCCAAAAAATATTTTGCCTGAGCCTCTAACGCTGAACTGGTACTGATATTAATACATCGTCCTCCATTGAACCACATATATCGACGTCGCTCAAGAGGATCAAGAAAGTAAAGACTCTCAAAATGGCGAGCGAGTCTCACTCTGCTCATTCGGGTCGTAGCAGAATTGACAAGGTGATCAAATGCAAAAGCTATCATATCCTGACTTTGAGAGAGTCCAGGAATTCCAGATAGGTTTGGGGTGTCCATCTATAAATTTCCAATTCAATTTATAAGATTCTAATTTTTGAAGTTCATTCTCATAGTATTAACAAGTGAAAAACATTTCTACGGCGTACAGGATTTAGGCCAGACATTGGACACCTCAAAGTGTTTGGTTGCATAGCTTATGTACATATGCCGGACGAGAGAAGAAGGAAGTTGGATCCTAAGGCAGAAAAGTGTGTGTTTGTTGGATATGCACAGGATCGCAGGCATATAAATGTTACAATCCACAAACTAGGCAAGTGGTTATCTCATGAGATGTGGTGTTTGATGAACTTGCTAGCTGGTACAAAGCAAAGGAAGATGAGGGTGTCATTGATTCCCTTGATGCTGATGTGCATATGAACTTGCCACAAGCAAGTTCTATTTCTATGTCTGGGCCAGTAGTAAAGAGTAGCACTATACGTCCATGGTCAGGACGCTTGAGGCATGAGAGTGTCAGCACTGGGAGTAGTGCTATGGATAAAGGAAAAAAGAAGGTTGAAGGAATTGGAATTATAGGTTATGAGTCGTCAAGTTCTGAGAGTTTGGATGAGGAACTTGGCATACCAGTTTAACGCACACCTGGTGCAAGGCAGGATAGATATGTGCCTCCACATGCTAGAGTGACAGGTGTTCAGAGTGATCCACATGCATTGCGGAGATTCCAAAGGGTTAGGTATCTAGTTGATAGGTTGACATATCGTGATTTTGCTATGCATTATGCATATATGACTTCTTTGGTGAAGCATGAGGAACCTACATGCTATACAGAAGCTATTGGGAAGCATGTATGGGAGAAGGCAATGGATGTTGAGATGGACGCATTGGTTCATGTGATTTGGTTGCCTTACCACCACAAGATAAAAATGTTATTGGTTGCAAATGGGTTTACAAAGTGAAATGCAAGTCAGATGGTTCCATTGAATGCCATAAAGCGAGATTGGTAGCTAAGGGTTATGCACAAACCCAAGGCTTGGACTATGATGAAACATTTAGTCCAGTTGCAAAGATGGGAATAGTTAGAGCAGTCATTGCTATGGCTGCAGCAAATGGTTGGGAAATGCATCAAATGGATGTGAAAAATGTATTTCTAAATGGTGATCTACAAGAAGATATATGGCACAGCCAGAAGGATATGTACACCCAAGATATCCCGCTCATGTATGCATATTAAAGAAAGCATTATATGGTTTGAAGCAAGCACCTCGTGCTTGGAGTGATAAGATGAGTAGATATCTTATCTCCCTTGGATTTCAGGTTTTTACAGTAGATTCTTTACTCTATGTGAAGAAAACAGATCATGGGATTGTCTTACTTGTCATCTATGTCAATGACTTGATTGTCACAGGAGATCATGCTATAGATGTTATGCATGTCAAGAAGGCAATAGTGGGCAATTTGACATGAAAGATTTAGGTGAATTAAGATGTTTTCTTGGAATTGAAGTGATCAAAGACCATGCAGGTACATGGTAAGTGCAATGCCAATATGCATTGGATATGTTGGAAAAATATGGGATGACAGGGTGTATGCCAGCGAACCTTTGGAGCAGAATGTAAAGCTGCGGGGGCTGATTTTGGTGAAGAGTTGGATGACCCATCTATCTATAGAAAGATGGTTGGAAGTCTCATTTACATGACTATCACACGCCCGGATCTCAGTTATGCTGTGGGGCTAGTAAGCCAATTTATACAAAGCCCCAGAAAACCTCATTTGGATGCAGTGAGACGCATTATGCGATATGTAAAGACCACTGCACATTATGGTCTTCTCTATGAGCATGGTAAAGGCTTGGATATATATGGCTACACAGACGTAGATTGGGCAGGTAGCTCATATGACAGGAGGTCTACTAGTGGTTATGCCTTTACACTTGGAAGTGCCGTGGTGAGTTGGAGTAGGAAGAAGCAATCTACTATTGCTTTATCCAGTACAGAGGCTGAATACAGGGGTGCAACCATTGCTACATGTGAAGGAGTATGGTTAAAGAGTCTCTTGGTTGATTTGGGTAAGCCTATTGATGGCAAGGTTGTCATTCATTGTGACAACATGAGCAGCATACAGTTGGCCAAGAATCCAGTTTTTCATGCGCGGACCAAACACATAGAGGTCCACTATCACTTTGTCAGAGAGAAAGTGCTGGATGGTACAATGGATTTAAAGTATGTGAAGACTGAAGAGCAAGTGGCCGACATCTTTACAAAGCCACTTAGTAGGGAGAATCTTGAGTACTTCCATACTATGTTGGGAGTACATGGGATGAGCTTGAGGGGGAGTGTTGAGAGCTTTGATAGCCCAAGCTCATCTACATCTTCATCTATGGCAGTACATCGTGAGCTTGAGAGGGTGAGATTCAAGCTCGGTGCTAACTGTACTATGTGCTAGCATGTTAGGTAGGAACATGTGTGTGACATAAATGACCACATCCAGCTGGTCATAGTGTGTGGACATTAGCTAGGGTTAGCTGTGTGTGGACACAACACATAGTGTGTGTTATAGTGTATTATGGATTATGGTTTTATGCATTGTGTGAGAAGGGAGATAGCTTCCCTCTATGGTTAGGGTTTGCTCCTGTGTGTGTGTCTCCTCTCCCTCTACTTGTTTTTCATCAGCATGGAGAACAAAGGCTCAATCTGAAGTTCGAGCCTTAAGGTCGGTGGTACACTAGCATCAAGAGCAAAGGCACAAACTCAAGTTCGAGCCTTAAGGCCGCCGGTGTACACTAGCATGGAGAACAAAGGCTCAATCTGAAGGTCGAGCCTTAACACCGGGGTGTACTAGCATGGCGGGCAAAGGCTCAAACTCAAGTTCGAGCCTTAAGGCCGGGGTACACTAGCATGGAGAATGAAGGCTCAATCTGAAGATCGAGCCTTAAGACCGCACTAGCATGGAGAGCAAAGGCTCGATCTAAAGTTCAAGCCTTATGGCCGGGGTACACTAGCATGGAGAATGAAGGCTTTATCTGAAGTTCAAGCCTTAAGGCCGAGGTGCACTAGCATGGAGAGCAAAGGCTCAAACTTAAGTTTGAGCCTTAAGGCCGGGGTACACTAGCATGGAGAACGAAGGCTCAATTTGAACTTCGAGCCTTAAGGCCGAGTGCACTAGCATGGAGATCAAAGGCTCAAACTCAAGTTTGAGCCTTAGACCGGGGTGCACTAGCATGGAGAGCAAAGGCTCAAACTCAAGTTTGAGCTTTAAGGCCAGGGTACACTACCATGGAGAACGAAGGCTCAATCTCAAGTTTGAGCCTTAAGTGTTGAGATATCGAGCTCATCTAGTGAGGCGGTGGACACTGATGATAGGCCCCACACTTACACCACTGGCATGGTTGGTCAGATCATGGGAGATATGCGGCCAGTGGGATGACAGGCTGTGTGACAGCCATTCTAGAGACTGGCATAGTTATAGCACCAGCTCATTTAGTCGGGTTCACACTATAGAGAACCCGTGTATGTATTTGGTTGAGTATCTTTCATATTGTGTGTACTCTTATTTTTGTATATGGTGTGTTGAGTGTTGAGTAGAGAAGAAGAAGATTTCAGTCTCTCACCTTGTGTGTTCTCTATTAGAGTTTTGTGAGTGTGTGTGTGTGCTTGCAAGAGCTCAAGCTCTCTTCCCCCCTGCATCTTTTCATGGTATCAGAGCCTGGTTTGTGCTAAGGGCTGAGCTGCAAGCAAGAGAACCACAAGAAGCGGTACGAGGGTAAGAGCTTCAACTACTCTTCCCTATTCTGTTGGTGACTACACCCTTGTCGGGAGCTCTACGGGAGGCACCAGCAAACGGTCTCTGATTGAGGAGCTTTCTTTGCGGGAGTAAAGCTATAGGGCAACTATATAGTCCTTTGGACTGAAATTTTCGGGCCGAAAAAGCGTTTCGGGCGCGTCTGGACCTCCGTTTTTCAGAAAGCAGGCAATTTCGAGCACTGCGGGTAAGTCATCGATTCTCTTTGCAGAACTCTGTTTTAAGTACTGCAGGAAGACAGATTGACTGTGCAGACACTGTGGGTGCTGCAAAGAGGTCTACAGTTGCCATTGGGTGTATGTATGCACATTGAGGTCATTGGTTGTGACATTTGAGTGGACTGCAGTACCGCTGTGCAGAAAATACAACAGTTGTGCAGGAAAAACCAGAGTGCAGTTTCTGGTAAAATTGTGTGTTTGGCAAGATGTCTAATGATGGCATAACACAGATTGTGGCTGAGAAGCTGGATAAGAATAACTTCCATGCTTGGAGGTTCAGGTTGACTAATTTCCTCATGGGAAAAGGCTATTGGGACTACATAGAAGGTGAACATGAAGAGGCACCGAAGATACCGGACATAAATCCTACTGCTGTGCAGATGTGAAAGAGTTTAAAGACTGGAACCAAGGAGCCAGGAAGGTTATGTATTGGCTATCCATTAGTATACAGGACACCATGATTGGGCACATTCAGGATGCCAAGTCCCCCACGGAGGCGTGGGACACCTTGGTAAAGCTTTATGAAACAAATACCAAGGCACGTAAGATACAGTTGAAGAATGAACTTCATACTGTGGAGAAAAAGAGCATGTCTGTGAATGACTATGCGTTGAAGATAAAGGGTATTGTGGAATCCCTTGCATCTATTGGTGTGTCAGTAGATGATGATGACAAGGTGGAAGTCTGTCTACGTGGTCTCGGGCCACAATACAAGGTGTTCAAGACGTCTATTCAGACTCGGGAAAACATTCCCAACTTTACAGATTTGGTGTCTATGCTGATTATCGAAGAGAAGAACTTGGGCGAAGACCAACAGTCTTCACAAAGCAAAAACAGTTCGGAGCAACAGGCTTTTTACACGAGTTCAGGAAGAGGACGAGGTAGAGGAGGCCGTGGACACGGTCAAGGAGGTGGCCGAACAGGTAATCAGAATTATGGCCAGCAGCAGCAGCAGCAACAACAGTCCTAGAATCAACAACAACAACAACAACACGCAGGTGGAAGAGGCAAATTCAGAGGCAGGGGGAGTCAAAGAGGCCGTGGAAATTGGCAAAGGCAATATAATGATGCACGTGAATGCTATTATTGTGGTAAGCCTGGACATGTGCAGTCAGAATGTTATAAGAAGCAGGCTGACATGCAAAATGGGAAAGTGCAGCAAAACAACTATGCATCCTCAAGCAGAAATAATGAGGATAATGAAAGGTTGTTTGTTATGCAGCATGTTGTGAATGCCATGTCTGAAAATGTTGATGCAGCACAAAAGGATAATGTATGGTATGTGGATTCAGGCGCTTCGAACCACATGACGAGTCATGGAGAGTGGTTCAAGGAGATGAAAAACCCTGAAAGACCAGGTTTTGTGGAAACAGGGGATGACACTACTCATCCAATTGCCCACGTTGGAGATGTGCCATTGTCTATGTAGGATGGCAAAGTGAAGTACCTTGCAGATGTACTTCATGTACCGAACATAACAAAGAATCTGGTTTCAGTTGGCCAGATGATTGAGCAGGGTTTGCAGGTTCGGTTTAACCCTGATGGATGTTATGTTGAAGATTTTAAAGACAAGTGTAGGTTGGTTGCAAAAGGCAACAGAGTGGGCAGAATGTTTACGTTGGATGTAGACATGCCTGAGATGAGTGCTGCAATGTTTGCAAACGGTTCAGGAATTGTTGCAGACACAGACATATGGCATAAAAGAATTGGACATGTGAATGTGCAGAGATTGAAGTCTATGCAGACAAAAGGAATTGTGACAGGGCTGCCAAAATTTAAAGTGGAAGGTATGCATAAAATCTGTGAAGCATGCCAATTTGGGAAGCAAACAAAGCATGTGTTTTCACGTAACAGATATGTGAGCAGAAATGCACTAGATGTTGTGCATTCAGATGTATGGGGTCCTACAAAGACCATATCTATGGGAGGCTGCAGGTATTATGTGACTTTCATTGATGACCACACAAGGAAAGTGTGGGTATATTTCATGAAGGAGAAGAGTAAGGTGTTCACTCACTTTCAGAATTTCAGAGTTTTGGTTGAAAAGCAAACAGGGAAATATGTAAAGTGCCTAAGGTCAGATGGAGGGGGAGAGTACTTCTCCAATGAGTTCTCTGAATATTTGAAGAAGAATGGTATTCGGAGATAGTATACATGCAGATACACTCTGCAGCAAAATGGAGTTGCTGAGCGGAAAAACAGGCACATTGCTGAGATTGCACGAGCATTGATGGAAGAGAAGAATATGCCGCATTGCTATTGGGCTGAGGCTGTTTCTACAGCAGTATACATCATGAACAGGACTCCAACTGCAGCCATACATGATGTAACTCCAGAGGAGAGGTTTACTGGCAGAAAACCAAATTTGTCTCATCTGAAAGTTTTTGGATGCATTGCATACGTGCATGTGCCAGATGAGCTGAGAACTAAGCTGGATCCGAAAGCTGAAAAATGTGTGTTTATTGGATATTCCCTTGAGCAAAAGGGATACAGGTGTTATAACCCTGCTACACATTGTTAGGTATTTTTTGGTAATATTTTCTTGGCATGTGTACACACTCATGCATGGCATTTACAAATAAAGGGTGTCCATCTCCAAGGGCTAAAGGGGGTATAAGGCCACATGTGTACGGATCAAACAAAAATATGCAATGTGTACAGTTAGTTGTTGGTTTACCTTGATAAATGGGAAATGAAAGGGGTGTGAAATGAGAATCAGTTTCACAAGGTAGGTTTTAGCACTATCATATGTGGACAAGTTTGTTGACGAATAATGTGAGCATGCAGAGCACTATTTTTTTAAAGCTGGACAGGGACCCGTTAGAGGAGGTCAGCTACAGTACCGATCCTTGGCATTTCATGGGAAACAAAGGTATGTGTGGTGCAAAGTCTTCCTTGAATGCAAGAGTCACCTTGGGATTTAATACAAGGCTTGCTAAAAATAGAAGGTGGCCTTGGATTGCTTCAAAAGATTCTTCAACTAGCCTCGATTGTCAAAGAAGCGCCGCATGGAGGTGGGGGTGAGCTCTCTGGCAGCCTGACATACCTTGGAGTATTACGAATAGTATAATGTTTTCTTTTTTTTTGGTTGAACGGGCAGCGCAGCCCATGTGTATAAGAGGAGGAGGGGAGCTGTAGTTTCAGTGTGTGTGATAGTGAGAGCTCGTGTTCTGATGCTCTCAGATAGCCTGCGTAGCCATGTGTGTAGAGAGGAGAAACGTAGCCTTTGTGTAGGAAGGTGCAGTCTTCTAGCACTCTCAGACAGCCCACGGCACCCAGTTTGGGTGAGAGGAAGTGTTCATTTTTTTTGTGGGAAGAAGCTCTCAAGGAGAAGCGCAGACATGCATATAAGAGAGGCTGCGCAGTACTTTGTATGTTTGTGTGTAGGAGGGGAGGAGAAGCTGCAACACAACCTGTATGAATGAGGAGAAGGTGCCACGCATAAAGAATGCATCTCTCTGTCATGATGACAGCCCATGCATGTAAGTGACGGCTGGCCAGTTTTTTTTGTTCTCTTTTTTGTGAAATAACTCATATATATATGAGGATCACCAATCTGTGGCTTTGGAAAACCCATGTATATGATAACCAGCTCTCCGATTTTGTGGAAAGCTCATGTGTATGAGAAAGACAGCCCTCTGGTTTGCTTGAGAGAATATGTATGTATGGTGGTACGCTTCTTCAACAGATAGAGTGAAGGCCATAAAGTGATTGTGTCTCCTAGTCACACACTGCTTGCCAGGTTGGGAGAATTGAAGTTCCTTACTGATGTTGTCTTTTCTTGGGAAACTGAAGTTTTGCAGAAAGCTCATATTTGATGGAATGTAACCTTGTTTATGTCAAGTGGTTCTCTCACCATTTCTCTGTGGTGATCATTTTGCTTATGGCTGTGAGCCTATTTCATAATAAGGGTGCACCCCTATATGCATATGAATCAATTGAGTAAAGGGTGGCAGATGTTGATGTGCCCATCTCCCCTTGCATGTCTTGATCAAATGTATGTAGGCTTCCTCCAGTTGCTTAGAAAATTGAATGAGGGTAGAGAGAAAGTTTCATGCTTAAGATGTTAAATGTTGTGTCAGCTCACTGAGTAGTTGACTGGTGCCCCTTTTTCTTGATGTTGGTGTGTAATCCGAACTGTGGAAAGGCATTGCTATAGAGGTGTTCCGTGTCTCTCCGCCTCCCTTCACAGTTTTTGGTGCCCCCACTAAGGAACATTCCAAGAACCTTTAGTTTACAAGACTGAAAACATGTGCATGTGATTAATCTCAGTGAATGACTGCTGTGCCAGGACAGTTGTGTGACAGATGCTTTCTAAATCTGTGCTATATTAGCTTGATTTGACAGCTAACTGAAGTATGGTTTACATGCTGAAATTCTTGGGATTGGTGCCGTTTCACACTTGATGTGTTGCCTAAAAATTCTGGTAGAATTGGGAAATTAGCCAGTTGTGCCTCTTGGGAGTTGGATGGCCACTCTCAATGGATAATCACAATGGACCTCAATTTACTCCTTTCCATTTTACCCAAAGAATTCAGATAAATGTTCATGTGGACAGAAAAATTTTCTTTCAACAACGTATGGCATATATGTTTGGGACAGAAAGACTGAGGGAAATATTGGAGTCTCCTTTGCCTGTGGTAATTCCGATGATTAACTATGCAAATTCATTTGATGTGCATGTGTTCATCCTCTTCTAAACCTGAAGTGTTTTGAAGTTTTTTCTAAGAATTGAGTTAGTAGAGGGTTTTGTTTTTGCATCTGTGTCAAAAGGGTTTTTTATTATAGATTGGGTAGCAATGGCTTTCCCTTATCCAGAATTTCATGGAAAAAGTGATGAGAATGTGGAAGAGTTCTTAGAAAACATGGAAGTTGCGTGCATAAGCAACCATATCCAGATACCCGCTCAAATGTTACGCCTTTTGCAAATCTGTTTGAAGGGTGATGCACGGAGCTGGTGTAGGGGTTATGAGGAGGAGTTGGAGAGGGCTGATCCACCTATGCCATTGACATGGGATAATATCCGACAGGCTTTAACAACACAGTTTGTGAAGGTGAAAGATCCAGACAAAGTTTGGCATGAAATACAGGGATTGAGACAAAGAAAAGTGGAGCCCATTGATGATTACATCAAGAAATTTTCCATATTATGGGAGAGCTTGTGTCAAGCCTTGCAGCCACAAGTGCCCCCACCAGATATGATGAAGAAGGACCGGTTCTTGGTTGGTCTCAAGGAAAACTTGCGTTGGAGGGTAGAATTGAAGAAGCCAAGAACATACGAGGATGCATTGGAGGTGGCAAGGAACAAAGAGTGGAAGTTGAATAGATTAATTCAATTGGGAGTGAGCTCACTACCTATGGTGTCAGAGATGAAGCAAATGGATTCCATGCAAAGTCGGGTTCCAGAGGAGGTTCATCCGGCAGATGCGGTTTCAGTAGCTACTCAAGTTGTGCCAGCAATGGTCACTACTGCAGCACAAGATGATGAACTGAGGCAGGACTTGAGGCAAGTGGTTGATTTGATGAAGAATCTCAGCCTAAATATGTTAGGTAATGTGGGAAATAATCGAGGTCGTGTGAGACTTGCAAATCAGCCAGGAGGTGAAGGACAACCAAAGAATGGTTTTGGTGGACAGAACAACGGCAGGGGTTGGAGGCATTTGCCCACATGCTATAACTGTGGAGAGCTTGGCCACATCAGCCCACAATGTGATAAACCACCAAGAATGGGTGGAGATATGTATCCATTGCCCGCACAGTTGCCGAACCGGTCAAATGATTATGGCATTGAGATTAAGGGTGAGGCAGGACCTAGTGGACTGACCAAGGAGGACAAGGGAAAGACAAAAGTGTTAAGTGTGGTCACCTTGGAGAAGGCAGCAATGTTGGAAGATACATTAGTAATGCCTATTGGGAACCACAGAGGATAAGGAAGGAAGAAGTGAAGCAGGTCCCAGTAGGAAGAAAGGGAAGAGTCATGAGGGTGAAGATGTGAAAGCGAAAAGGAAAAGGAGAGCTCGCCGAAAATTTCACGTCTCAGATTTTCCACTAGGGGAAGGGCAGGATAGCTACGACTTGAAACAGGACCTGATCAGTAGGAAGGCAGACGTGACCTTTGGACAACTAGTGGAAATGATACCGAAGCTGAAGCGCCAATGGAAGAAACTAGTCAGCCCACTGGGGAAGGAACCCAACAGAGGGTCAGTGAGAGTGTTGGCCATTGATGAGTCTTCAGACATTTGTCCCATAGTGGATGTTTGGCACAAGAGGAAGAATCTTGGGCAGGGATACGTGGATGGTGGTGCACAAATTTGTGTAATCACTCAAACATGTGTAGAAAAGATGGGCCTGACAGTAGTAGGAGTTTCAGGATTCCGCATACGACTAGCAAACCATCAAAAGATCAAGTGTCTAGGGGTAGTGAAGAGCTTGGAAATCGAAGCCTATGCAGTCAAAACGATAGTAGATTTTCATGTAATGCCAGCAGGATTAGGGGCTTATCCTATCATCCTTGGAAGACCATGGCTACGCGGAGTGCGGGCCGTTCAAGATTGGAGACACGGTACAATCAGCTTATATGGGGAGACAGGGGGCAAAAGATTATTTGACATGAGTAGCAGGAAGCCACTAGATGAAGATTATGAAGAAGGGGAGAATTCAAGTGGTGAAGAGTCTTCCACTGTGTCAGATGGGGACAGTGGCACCACCACTACTAGTGAGGGAGAGGTAAATGTGGCATTTCTGATGGTGGACAGGGTCTTTGAACGGACCAGCATATTCGCATCCATGAAGGGGATTGAAGATGAGTCTAAGGGCCCATATGAGGTGATTGAAGAGCTAATGCAACCCCAGGTGAAGTCGCATGAGAAACACGAATTGATGGCCAGGATGATTAGCACAGATCTCTCAGTCATGGAGAAGGAGAAGTATTTAAAGATGTTGTCAACGTATCCAGATTTATTCATCACATCTTATGAAGAAGTTCGGGGCTTCAAAGGGGAAGATTTGCACATAGAGCTAAAGGAAGGAGCCAAGCCAGTACGTCAAAGATTAAGGAGAATGGGTCCAGAACAGATGAAGGCTTTGCGAGAAGTGGTGGACAAACTACTAAAGGCTGGTTTTATATGCCCTGTGGAGACAACAGAGTGGGTGAGCCCAGTCGTGGTCACTCCAAAAAAGGACGGAAAATGGAGGGTTTGTGTGGATTTCAAACCTTTGAATGCAGCCACAAAGAAGGATCCATACCCACTACCTTTCATTGATCAAATCCTGGATTCAGTGGCGGGTCATGAAAGATACAGTGTGTGTGATGGGTTTTTAGGCTATTTCCAGTTGAAGATTGCTCCAGAGGATCAGAAGAAAACTACTTTCATTACGCCATGGGGCTGCTTTTGCTATACAGTACTACCATTTGGGCTAACAAATGGTCCAGTTCACTATCAAAAGAGAGCAAATTGGGCACTTCTGCCATTCATTGGAAAATGTGTACAGGATTTCATTGATGATTTTTGTGTCTATAGCACACGAATGGATCACTGTGAAAAGCTAGAAATGGTGCTGGAACGATATAATGATTGTGGTGGCCAACTCAATCCCAAGAAGTGTTTCTTTGCAAAACCAAGGGTAAAATTGTTGGGTCATATGGTGTCAGAAAATGGCATTGAGGCTGATCCAGACAAGGTCAAGGCAATCATGCTTCTTCCTTCTCCAGAGTCTACAAAACAGTTGGCAACATTCATTCAGAAGGTAAAGTACATGGCAAGATTCATTTCATTGTCCTCACAGCTTTTATATCCATTACAACAGGTGGCAAAGCACGATCCTTTGCAATGGGATGACAAGTGTGAAGAGGAGTTTCGGAGAGTCAAAGAAGTTTTAGGGGGGATGACAGCGGTGCAGGCTCCAAATTGGGAACAGGTTTTTTATGTGAATCCTTCAGTAGGAGAGGATGCTATTGGTGCTATGTTGCTGCAAAAAGGGAAGGGGAGCCAATATATGCACCCCGTGTATTGTGCTAGTAGGGTAAAGTCAGTAGCAGAGAGGGGACTGTCAGAAATAGAGTTGGTGATGGTAAGTGTGGTGTTTGCTTGCCGACGGTTTCGCCAATATCTTTTGACAAAGCCATTTGTATTCCTAACTAGCTACACATTCTTGCCTCAGCTCATCAATGGTATAAACATGTCTAAGGCAGTGAAAAAGTGGGTGATTGAATTACAGGAGTTCGAGTTCTCTTTCTTGGTGGAAGAAAGCAACAGAGCTACTTTGGCAGACTTGTTAACTTATAAGGAAAACCCTGTGCTTGTCAAAGAGGAAAGTGTTAGAAAGGTAGAAAATGTGGCAGAAGTAAGCAATGCTCATGTTTTGTTCTTTGATGGTTCATACAGGAAGAGCCATGATGCAGCTTCTGGTGGTATAGCTCTTTATGACCAGCAAGGTAAGTTGATTTGTAAAAAGGAATTCAAAGTTGATGCTCATACTAACAATGAAGCAGAGTATTCTACATTGGAAGCAGGGCTAAACATTTGCATTAAGCATGGTGTAAAGAGACTATGCATAAGAGGTGATTCTCTACTGGTGATAAAGCAAATACTAGGAGTATGGAAGAGCAAAAACCCTGCATTGAGGGACAAGTGTTTCAAGATCAAGAGCTTGTTGAGGGAGTTTGAAGCATGGGGCATTCGGCATGTGGAGCGTTCTCTTAATACAGAAGCACATGAAGTAGCACAAGGAATGATTGGCGAGCTATATGTGTTAAAAGCAGATCTGCCACTTTATCGGGGTCGTGAAAGTCTGACACTGGAAGAAGAGTTTTTGTTGACAGGAGTCATTCCCAAGGACATTGAGAAGGCAAAGAAATATGGGTTTGTACGCAGAGCTTGCAAATACAAGCTCATTGGTGACACCTTATACATGCAAGGGGCTGACTTGGTGTTAAGGCGTGTACCATGGAAGGAAGAGCTGTACAGAGTGCTTGAGGAGAATCATGAAGGAGCATGCGGTGGCCACTTTGCATTTAAAATCACATTGCACAAAATTTTACAGGAGGGTTACATATGGCCAAGTATACAAAAAGATGTGCATCACTGGTGTAGCTCATGCAAAAGGTGCCAGGCATTTGGGAAACGAGTTTTAAAACCAGAGTTGCGCAAGACAATTTTGGCCTTTGACATTTTTGAGAAGTGGGGAATTGATGCAGTAGGACCATTACCCATTACCAGCAGGGGGAAGAGTTATATTTTGACAGCTGTGGATTATCTTTCCAGGTGGGCAGAAGCTAGAGCAGTGAAGCAAATTACTGCAAGAGATGTTGCAAAGTTTGTTTATGAAGACATCTGCTATAAATTTGGGGTGCCCTTGGAGCTTCTTTCTGATCAAGGGCCTGGTTTTAGAGCTGACTTGCTAGAATACTTGTGTGCCAAAATGCGGATTAAGCATAATTTTACTACTCCTTATTACCCGCAGTGCAACGGTTTGAATGAAAGATTCAATGGTGAACTTGTACACATTCTTGCAAAGGTGACAGAACATCAGGGCAAGAATTGGGATCTGGAGCTATTCAGTGCTTTATGGGCTTATCGTACATCAGTGAAGACAAGCACAGGTTTTACACCTTTTCACTTAGTGTATGGCAAAGAAGCTTTGTTACCTGTGGAAGTTGAGTTGCCTGCAGTTAAAATGTTAGAAAAGCTGCTAGGGCCTTCTAGCAACACATTTAAGAGAGAGACTCTTACAGTTGCAAGAGGTTCAGCTGGACAGGATGAGTGCCTTGGAACATTATGAGAAGATGCAAAATAGGGCATTGACAAAGATAAATGAGAAGATTAAGAAGAAGGGTATTGAGGAAGGTGATTTGGTGCTACGCTATAATAGTAAGCTGGATAAAACCTTTCAAAAGAAGTTCCAAGTGAAATGGGAGGGGCTCTTCAGAGTGATGAATTGCTTTGCTAATGGCACATATCAATTGGCTGACCTTGATGGCACCCCACATGTGTCAAGGGTGACCGGTTTGCGTCTCAAGCTATATCATGCACGACTGATGATGGTAGACAAGGATGAAAGAATTGAAGTAGTGAAAAATAGTGTCTTTGAGAACATGGCAACATCAGATGCATTGAGTCTCACGACACTGTTTTCTGCTGACCATGAATGATCTAGCAGGCTAGGGGATGGGCAAACTATGTTAGGTATTTTTTGGTAATATTTTCTTGGCATGTGTACACACTCATGCATGGCATTTACAAATAAAGGGTGTCCATCTCCAAGGGCTAAAGGGGGTATAAGGCCACATGTGTACGGATCAAACAAAAATATGCAATGTGTACAGTTAGCTGTTGGTTTACCTTGATAAATGGGAAATGAAAGGGGTGTGAAATGAGAATCAGTTTCACAAGGTAGGTTTTAGCACTATCATATGTGGACAAGTTTGTTGACAAATAATGTGAGCATGCAGAGCACTATTTTTTTAAAGCTGGACAGGGACCCGTTAGAGGAGGTCAGCTACAGTACCGGTCCTTGGCATTTCATGGGAAACAAAGGTATGTGTGGTGCAAAGTCTTTCTTGAATGCAAGAGTCACCTTGGGATTTAATACAAGGCTTGCTAAAAATAGAAGGTGGCCTTGGATTGCTTCAAAAGATTCTTCAACTAGCCTCGATTGTCAAAGAAGCACCGCGTGGAGGTGGGGGTGAGCTCTCTGGCAGCCTGACATACCTTGGAGTATTACGAATAGTATAATGTTTTCTTTTTTTTTTGGTTGAACGGGCAGCGCAGCCCATGTGTATAAGAGGAGGAGGGGAGCTGTAGTATCAGTGTGTGTGATAGTGAGAGCTCGTGTTCTGATGCTCTCAGATAGCCTGCGTAGCCATGTGTGTAGAGAGGAGAAACGTAGCCTTTGTGTAGGAAGGTGCAGTCTTCTAGCACTCTCAGACAGCCCACGGCACCCAGTTTGGGTGAGAGGAAGTGTTCATTTTTTTTGTGGGAAGAAGCTCTCAAGGAGAAGCGCAGACATGCATATAAGAGAGGCTGCGCAGTACTTTGTATGTTTGTGTGTAGGAGGGGAGGAGAAGCTGCAACACAACCTGTATAAATGAGGAGAAGGTGCCACGCATAAAGAATGCAGCTCTCTGTCATGATGATAGCCCATGCATGTAAGTGACGGCTGGCCAGTTTTTTTTGTTCTCTTTTTTGTGAAATAACTCATATATATATGAGGATCACCAATCTGTGGCTTTGGAAAACCCATGTATATGATAACCAGCTCTCTGATTTTGTGGAAAGCTCATGTGTATGAGAAAGATAGCCCTCTGGTTTGCTTGAGAGAATATGTATGTATGGTGGTACGCTTCTTCAACAGACAGAGTGAAGGCCATAAAGTGATTGTGTCTCCTAGTCACACACTGCTTGCCAGGTTGGGAGAATTGAAGTTCCTTACTGATGTTGTCTTTTCTTGGGAAACTAAAGTTTTGCAGAAAGCTCATATTTGATGGAATGTAACCTTGTTTATGTCAAGTGGTTCTCTCACCATTTCTCTGTGGTGATCATTTTGCTTATGGCTGTGAGCCTATTTCATAATAAGGGTGCACCCCTATATGCATATGAATCAATTGAGTAAAGGGTGGCAGATGTTGATGTGCCCATCTCCCCTTGCATGTCTTGATCAAATGTATGTAGGCTTCCTCCAGTTGCTTAGAAAATTGAATGAGGGTAGAGACAAAGTTTCATGCTTAAGATGTTAAATGTTGTGTCAGCTCACTGAGTAGTTGACTGGTGCCCCTTTTTCTTGATGTTGGTGTGTAATCCAAACTGTGGAAAGGCATTGCTATAGAGGTGTTCCGTGTCTCTCCGCCTCCCTTCACAACGTGAGTTGAGGGTAAGCAGGGATGTTGTCTTTGATGAGATGAGCAGCTGGTATGCTGCTGAAAAAGAAGCTGTTGGGGCTGATGTGAGTGGAAGTGTGGTTGCACAGAATACAGATCAGCAATCACAGTCTTTGAGTGGACCAGGAGAGTCCTCATCTAGTGGGTCTGTTGATAGACCATGGAGTGGCAGGCTGCATCATAATACCAGTCCTGCAAATGTGATTACTACATCACGTAAAGGAAAAGAGAAAGTGGTTGAGCCCCTTGGTATGCCTGACATTTCTGCAGGGCATTCTCATGTTGATGGAGAGTCTAGTGGCTCAGATATGAGCCTTGATGAGGAGCTTGGGATCCCAGCTATGAGAACACCTGGTGTAAAGAAGGCTATGGAAGCCATGAATGAAAAGCTGCGAAGATCTGGGAGAGTGAGAAATCCTGTGCAGAGATTTACCTATGATGGTTATGTGGCACATCACTATGCATATATGGCAAAGGTTGTGCAGGTTGTTGAGCCCACATGCATTGATGAGGCTGTTGGAAATGTGTGTTGGGAGAAAGCTATGGATGAGGAGATGGATGCACTATATGAAAATGAAACTTGGGATTTAGTGCAATTGCCTGAAGGCAAGAAAGCCATTGGATGCAAGTGGGTGTACAAAGTTAAACATAACAGTGATGGAAGCATAAACAGGTACAAGGCTAGATTGGTAGCCAAAGGATATGCGCAGACATATGGGATTGATTATGAGGAAACTTTCAGCCCAGTTGCCAAGATGGCAACGGTGAGAGTTGTGATAGCAGTGGCTGCGTCAAAGCAATGGTCTTTACATCAGATGGATGTAAAGAATGCATTCTTGCATGGGGATTTGCAAGAAGAGGTGTATATGTTGCAGCCACCTGGTTATGAGGATGAGGGTCACCCCGAGCATGTTTACAGGTTGAAGAAAGCCTTGTATGGCTTAAAGCAAGCACCAAGAGCATGGTCTGACAAGATTTCGGCATATCTTGTCACTATTGGCTTTCATGTAGCCAATGCAGATTTCTCATTGTATGTGAGACATGGTGATAGAGGGGTTGTGCTTGTTGTCATCTATGTAGATGACTTGATCATTACGGGGGACCATGATGCAGAGATCTTTGATGTAAAGATCTTGCTTAGACAGAAGTTTGAGATGAAGGATCTGGGGGAGCTCAGATATTTCTTGGGCATTGAGGTGATTAGGTCACCACATGGTATTGGATTACTGCAGAGACAGTATGGCTTGGACATGTTGTCCAAGTATGGTATGACAGGCTGTAAGCCTATTTCTGTGCCATTGGATCAGAATGGCAAGTTGAGTGCAGATTCAGGAGCAATCTTGGAGGATCCTACTATGTACAGGAGCATAGTAGGAAGTTTGATCTACATGATGATCACCAGACCAGATTTGAGCTATGCTGTTGGGTTGGTGAGTCAGTTTATGCAGGTTCCACGGAAACCGCATTTGGATGCAGTGAGACGCATACTGAGGTATGTGAAGTCTACTTTGCATTGTGGACTATTCTATGAGACTGGGACAGAGATATGTGTACATGGGTACACAGATGCTGATTGGGCTGGTAGTATCTCAGATAGAAGATCTACCAGTGGATTCATGTTCTCTTTGGGGAGTGCTGCTGTGACTTGGAGCAGCAAGAAGCAGCCTACGGTTGCTCTATCCAGTACAGAGGAGCTGCTATGGCAGCATGTGAGGTAGCTTGGTTGAGGAAGCTACTTGCAGATTTGGGTCTATCAGTGGATAGACAAGTTGTCATTTTCTGTGACAACATTAGCAATATACAATTGGCCAGGAACCCAGTCTTTCATGCTCGTACGAAGCACATAGAGGTCCACTACCACTTCGTCAGAGAGAAGGTCTTGGCAGGAGACCTTGACCTTGTTTATGTCAGCACAGAGGATCAGGTAGCTGACATCTTCACCAAAGCATTGGGTATAGAGAAGCTCCGCAGATTCAGGGCTTCACTTGTACATGAGATGGAGTTTAGCTCGAGGGGGAGTGTTGAGATATCGAGCTCATCTAGTGAGGCGGTGGACACTGATGACCCGCCTGGGGGATAGGCCCCACACTTACACCACTGGCATGGTTGGTGAGATCATGGGAGATATGCGGCCAGTGGGATGACAGGCTATGTGACAGCCATTCTAGAGACTGGCATAGTTATAGCGCCAGCTCATTTAGTCGGGTTCACACTATAGAGAACCCGTGTATGTATTTGGTTGAGTACCTTTCATATTGTGTGTACTCTTATTTTTGTATATGGTGTGTTGAGTGTTGAGTAGAGAAGAAGAAGATTTCAGCCTCTCACCTTGTGTGTTCTCTATTAGAGTTTTGTGAGTGTGTGTGTGTGCTTGCAAGAGCTCAAGCTCTCTTCCCCCCTGCATCTTTTCATTAAGGCCGGGGTACACTAGCATGGAGAACGAAGGCTCAAACTCAAGTTCGAGCCTTAGACCGGGGTGCACTAGCATGGAGAGCAAAGGCTCAAACTCAAGTTTGAGCCTTAAGACTGGGGTACACTAGCATGGAGAGCAAAAGGTCCAGAGTAAAGGATGAAAGGCTCAAACTCAAGTTCGAGCCTTAAGGCCGGGTTGCACTAGCATGGAGAGCAAAGGCTCAAACTCAAGTTCGAGCCTTAAGGCCGGGGTACACTAACATGGAGAATAAAGACTCAATCTAGGTCAAACGTTAACACATAAGTTCTATGTACGGGAGGCTCAAACTTAAGGTCGGGGTACACTAACATGGAGAACAAAGACTCAATCTAGGTCAAGCATTAACACATAAGTTTTATGTAGGGGAGGCTCGAAATTAAGGTGGAGTCTATATCCAAGTTGTGCACTTATATATGTGACACATATACCATGTTTATATAGGGAACCCTTGTCATTTAGATTATATAATGTGCACAAAGATCAATTTTACAGGTTCTCGACATATGTGAAGATACAAAAGAGAGCAGCAAGAAGTGCAAATAATCTACGACGAGCAACGATTGACAAATGGCACACTTAGCGTGCAATCAAGTAAGCGTTTATATTGATTACTATAATCAATTAAAGAAGGGCTTACTTGTTGTGTAAAGTATTCAATTAGATGAGGGAACACATGAAACACAGATGGGCGCATGAAAGTCTCCGTTGTCGCACAGACGTGATGGATGCTTGAAGTCTCCGATGGCGTGTGGGCGCGATGGTTTTGCAGGAAACAGAGGTCGGAACCAACGCAGACGTGTCGATTGTGGGAGGAAAAGAAACTGTTTGAAACTCACGGCGGCTGAGCGAGTACTTCAAAGATAGGAAACAAAGGTGATTATTGCATACGATAGCGATTACGATGATGAGCACTGTACGCTCACCACACAGAATCGCTTTGGGTGCAGAATCGCGTGCACGATTGCGATTACAATCACGAGCACTGTACGCTCACCACAGAATCGCTTTGGGTGCAGAATCGCGTTTAGGGTTCGCAGATCATTTGGTTCGGTTCAAACGCAAGGTCGGACACTTTGCACTTTGTTTCTAATTAAGGCGAGACATTCTTTTTTCACATGGATGGGATATCGAACACTTTGCCGGTTGGGGGGAAGGGGGAAATTCGAATTTCAAAGTTGGGGGGGAAGGGGGAAGTTCAAATTTCAAATTTGGAAAAAAAATTCGAATTTCAAATTTCAAAGTTGGGGGGGAAATTCGAATTTCAAAGTTGGGGGGAAGGAGGGAGCGCCGGGCGGCGGTGCATGGTTGGGAGAGAGATGGGCAGCAGCTAGGCAGACGGGGGCGACGGTGTGCGGTTGGGAGCGCAGCACGGCGAGACTCAAAAGCACAAGGAGGCAAACGGGGCGGGCGTCGGGCAACGGTGCACAGTTGGGAGGGAGACGGGGCGGTGCGGGCAGCAGCAGCTAGGTAGATGTGGGTGACGGTGTGGGTCGAGAGTGCCACACGGTGAGACTCGGGAGCACAAGCAGGCAGACGGGGCGTCGGGCGCCGCACGGCGGTGCATGGTTGGGAGGGAGACGGGGCAGTGCGAGCAGCACCCAGGCAGATGGGGGCGGCGATGCACGGTCGCGAGACGCCCGGAGTGCGAGGAGGCAGAGGAGGCAGAAAGAAGGTTTCGGTTTCGGTTTATTTATATACCCTTCTTCACCCACACCCCACTTGTTCTCTGGGATTATCCTAGCTTCCCTCTCTATTCCTACTTGCTTGTGTAATAGACAAGGCTCAAACTCAAGTTTGAGCCTTGAGCTTGAGCGTGAGATTTCTCCTTTTCTTCCCTCTTTCCCCATACACCCAAATATACTTATAAACTATGCGATTAAAAATTCAACTAAAATCTATATAATGCACAATGGCTCAAACTTGAGTTTGAGCCTCACAAAGGAGAAGAGTCTCAAATCCAATGTCCATATGCTCATTTCCATATCACATTCTCTTCACTAGCATATTGTTTCTCTCTATTGCTTTCTCTTTACCTTTGCTGCTGTTGTAACCACTCACCTTTGCCTTTTGTAGCTATGTAACATTGATGGCTAATTGACACCATACCTTGACTCAATATCCCAATGAAACGGTGTGGCCAGATGTAGAGGGTGATGAAGCCTACCTCTTGGGAAACTAGCATATACATGAGGTGAGGATTATCACTTCAATTGGGACCTCTTAATAGCAAACTAGCATATGAAGGTGAGGCTCAACAAACTTCGGTTGGAGCCTCCAAGCAAACTAGCATCTGTGGGGGGTGAGGTTCAAACTTTACTTTCAGCTTCCTAGAAGCGAACTAGCATTCGCGAGTGAGGCTCAAACTTTTGTTGGAGGAGTCTACCCTTCTAGCTAACATATGCAAACTAATATATTATGCAAGTGAGGATGATAACTTTAACTGGAGCCTCCTAGTAAACTAAATTATGATAGTGAGGCTCATGGAGCCTCCTACTAGTGCAGACAAGGCTCAAGCTTTAGATGGAGTCTAGCCTCCTAGCAAACTAGCATTGATAGGTGAGATTCCAACTTTGGTTGTTGGAGCCTGAACTCATGTTGAGATTGAATTACATTTATAGTTTTGTGTACTACCGTAAAAACATTGCTTCAATATTTCTTATTGAGATCTTGATTTTCTCACGGATTGCATGGTCTAAAACAACGTGCTTCAGTGTTTCTCTTTGATGGTTCTGCAAAAGGAAGGCACGCAGGGTTATTCAAACATGTGGTTTTCAATTCATTGGTGAGACATGTGCAGCAATACATGTTCAACAAAGCTTTGATGACACATTTCTTATTCCATTTGCCACAATGGATGCAAGAACAATGTCTCAAGCAGTTGGAAGCATCATCAAATGGCCATTGGTCAACCTTGTTATGAACAAAGACATTACTAATACCAAAGAGGATAATTTTGTGGAACTTCTTGTTGATTAAGAAGATCACTTTATAGATAGGGAGAGCTGGAAAGAGAAAAGTGTCATCCTGTGGGATGACAACAGATCTACAAAATTTAGCAATGGAGTAGTATTGCTGGTCCACCCATACGAGGCTATAAATTGTAAAGAACTAGGGGAGATTAGCTTGGGTGTCATTATAGAAGGATCTTTGCATCCAAGTTCACCTTGTGTTTCAGGTCTGAATTTGGTTAGTTGGCCAATTAGGCAACTCACATTTGAGAATGGTGAACCATTAGTGTGAAAAGATGCAGGGGGGAAGAGAGCTTGAGCTCTTGCAAGCACACACACACACTCACAAAACCCTAATAGAGAACACACAAGGTGAGAGGCTGAAAATCTTCTTCTTCTCTACTCAACACTCAACACACCATATACAAGAATAAGAGTACACCCAATATAAAAGGTACTCAACCAAATACATACACGGGTTCTCTATAGTGTGAACCCGACTAAATGAGCTGGCGCTATAACTATGCCAGTCTCTAGAGTGGCTGTCACACAGCCTGTCATCCCAGTGGCCGCATATCACCCAAGATCTCACCAACCATGCCAGTGGTGTAAGTGCGGGGCCTATCCCCCAGGCGGGTCATCAGTGTCCACCGCCTCACTAGAGCTCGATATCTCAACACTCCCCCTCGAGCTCAACTCCATCTCATGTACACCAAGCGAAGCCCTGAATCTGCGGAGCTTCTCTGTACCCAATGCTTTGGTGAAGATGTCAGCTACCTGATCCTTTGTGCTGACATAAACAAGGTCAAGGTCTCCTGCCAAGACCTTCTCTCTGACGAAGTGGTAGTGGACCTCTATGTGCTTCGTACGAGCATGAAAGACTGGGTTCCTGGCCAACTGTATACTACTAATGTTGTCACAGAAAATGACAACTTGTCTATCCACTGATAGACCCAAATCTGCAAGTAGCTTTCTCAACCAAGCTACCTCACATGCTGCCATAGAAGCTCCTCTGTACTCGGCCTCCGTACTCGATAGAGCAACCGTAGGCTGCTTCTTGCTGCTCCAAGTCACAGCAGCACTCCCCAAAGAAAACATGAATCCACTGGTAGATCTTCTGTCTGAGATACTACCAGCCCAATCAGCATCTGTGTACCCATGTACACATATCTCTGTCCCAGTCTCATAGAATAGTCCACAATGTAAAGTAGACTTCACATACCTCAGTATGCGTCTCACAGCATCCAAATGCGGTTTCCGTGGAACCTGCATAAACTGACTCACCAACCCAACAGCATAGCTCAAATCTGGTCTGGTGATCGTCATGTAGATCAAACTTCCTACTATGCTCCTGTACATAGTAGGATCCTCCAAGATCTCTCCTGAATCTGCACTCAACTTGCCATTCTGATCCAATGGCACAGAAATAGGCTTACAGCCTGTCATACCATACTTGGACAACATGTCCAAGCCATACTGTCTCTGCAGTAATCCAATACCATGTGGTGACCTAATCACCTCAATGCCCAAGAAATATCTGAGCTCCCCCAGATCCTTCATCTCAAACTTCTGTCTAAGCAAGATCTTTACATCAAAGATCTCTGCATCATGGTCCCCCGTAATGATCAAGTCATCTACATAGATGACAACAAGCACAACCCCTCTATCACCATGTCTCACATACAATGAGAAATCTGCATTGGCTACATGAAAGCCAATAGTGACAAGATATGCCGAAATCTTGTCAGACCATGCTCTTGGTGCTTGCTTTAAGCCATACAAGGCTTTCTTCAACCTGTAAACATGCTCGGGGTGACCCTCATCCTCATAACCAGGTGGCTGCAACATATACACCTCTTCTTGCAAATCCCCATGCAAGAATGCATTCTTTACATCCATCTGATGTAAAGACCATCGCTTTGACGCAGCCACTGCTATCACAACTCTCACTGTTGCCATCTTGGCAACTGGGCTGAAAGTTTCCTCATAATCAATCCCATATGTCTGCGCATATCCTTTGGCTACCAATCTAGCCTTGTACCTGTTTATGCTTCCATCACTGTTATGTTTAACTTTGTACACCCACTTGCATCCAATGGCTTTCTTGCCTTCAGGCAATTGCACTAAGTCCCAAGTTTCATTTCCATATAGTGCATCCATCTCCTCATCCATAGCTTTCTCCCAACACACATTTCCAACAGCCTCATCAATGCATGTGGGCTCAACAACCTGCACAACCTTTGCCATATATGCATAGTGATGTGCCACATAACCATCATAAGTAAACCTCTGCACAGGATTCTTCACTCTCCCAGATCTTCGTAGCTTTTCATTCATGGCTTCCATAGCCTTCTTTACACCAGGTGTTCTCATAGCTGGGATCCCAAGCTCCTCATCAAGGCTCATATCTGAGCCACTAGACTCTCCATCAACATGAGAATGCCCTGCAGAAATGTCAGGCATACCAAGGGGCTCAACCACTTTCTCTTTTCCTTTACGTGATGTACTAATCACATTTGCAGGGCTGGTATTATGACGCAGCCTGCCACTCCATGGTCTATCAACAGACCCACTAGATGAGGACTCTCCTGGTCCACTCAAAGACTGTGATTGCTGACCTGCATTCTGTGCAACCACACTTCCACTCAAATCAGCCCCAACAGCTTCTTTTTCAGCAGCATACCAGCTGCTCATCTCATCAAAGACAACATCCCTGCTTACCCTCAACTCACGTGTAGCAGGGTTATAACACCTGTATCCCTTTTGCTCAAGGGAATATCCAATAAACACACATTTTTCAGCTTTCGGATCCAGCTTGGTTCTCAGCTCATCTGGCACATGCACATATGCAATGCATCCAAAAACTTTCAGATGAGATAAATCTGGTTTTCTGCCAGTAAACCTCTCCTCTGGAGTTACATCATGTATGGCTGCAGTTGGAGTCCTGTTCATGATGTATACTGCTGTAGAAACAGCCTCAGCCCAATAGCAATGCGGCATATTCTTCTCTTCCATCAATGCTCGCGCAATCTCAGCAATGTGCCTGTTTTTCCGCTCAGCAACTCCATTTTGCTGCGGAGTGTATCTGCATGTAAACTGTCTCCGAATACCATTTTTCTTCAAAAATTCAGAGAACTCATTGGAGAAGTACTCTCCCCCTCCATCTGACCTTAGGCACTTTACATATTTTCCTGTTTGCTTTTCAACCAAAAACCTGAAATTCTGAAAGTGAGTGAAAACCTCACTCTTCTCCTTCATGAAATATACCCACACTTTCCTTGTGTGGTCATCAATGAAAGTGACATAGTACCTGCAGCCTCCCATAGACACGGTCTTCGTAGGACCCCATACATCTGAATGCACAAGATCTAGTGCATTTCTACTCACATATCTGTTACGTGGAAACACATGCTTTGTTTGCTTCCCAAATTGGCATGCTTCACAGATTTTCTGCATACCTTCCACTTTAAATTTTGGCAGCCCTGGCACAATTCCTTTTGTCTGCATAGACTTCAATCTCTGAACATTTACATGTCCAATTCTTTTATGCCATATGTCTGTGTCTGCAACAACTCCTGAACCATTTGCAAACATCGCAGCACTCATTCCAGGCATGTCTACATCCAACGTAAACATTCTGCCCACTCTGTTGCCTTTTGCAACCAACCTGCACTTGTCTTTAAAGTCTTCGACATAACACCCATCAGGGTTAAACCTAACCTGCAAACCCTGCTCAATCATCTGGCCAACTGAAACCAGATTCTTTGTTATGTTCGGTACATGAAGTACATCTGCAAGGTACTTTACTTTGCCATCCTGCATAGACAATGGCACATCTCCAACGTGGGCAATTGGATGAGTAGTGTCATCCCCTGTTTCCACAAAACCTGGTCTTTCCGGGTTTTTCATCTCCTTGAACCACTCCCCATGACTTGTCATGTGGTTCGAAGCGCCTGAATCCACATACCATACATTATCTTTTTGTGCTGCATCAACATTTTCAGACATGGCATTCACAACATGCTGCATAACAAACAACCTTTCATTATCCTTATTATTTCTGCTTGAGGATGCATAGTTGTTTTGCTGCACTTTTCCATTTTGCATGTCAGCGTGCTTCTTATAACATTTTGACTGCACATGTCCAGGCTTACCACAATAATAGCATTCACGTGCATCATTATATTGTCTTTGCCAATTTCCACGGCCTCTTTGACTCCCCCTGCCTCTGAATCTGCCTCTTCCACCTGCGTGTTGTTGTTGTTGTTGATTCTGGGACTGTTGTTGCTGCTGCTGCTGCTGGCCATAATTCTGATTACCTGTTCGGCCACCTCCTTGACCGCGTCCACGGCCTCCTCTACCTCGTCCTCTTCCTGAACTCGTGTAGAAAGCCTGTTGCTCTGAACTGTTTTTACTTTGTGAAGACTGTTGGTCTTCACCCAAGTTCTTCTCTTCGATAATCAGCATAGACACCAAATCTGTAAAGTTGGGAATGTTTTCCCGAGTCTGAATAGACGTCTTGAACGCCTTGTATTGTGGCCCGAGACCACGTAGACAGACTTCCACCTTGTCATCATCATCTACTGACACACCAATAGATGCAAGGGATTCCACAATACCCTTTATCTTCAGCGCATAGTCATTCACAGACATGCTCTTTTTCTCCACAGTGTGAAGTTCATTCTTCAACTGTATCTTACGTGCCTTGGTGTTTGTTTCATAAAGCTTTACCAAGGTGTCCCACGCCTCCTTGGGGGACTTGGCATCCTGAATGTGCCCAATCATGGTGTCCTGTATACTAATGGAAAGCCAATACATAACCTTCCTGGCTCCTTGGTTCCAGTCTTTAAACTCTTTCACATCTGCAGCAGTCGGATTTATATCCAGTATCTCCGGTGCCTCTTCATGCTCACCTTCTATGTAGTCCCAATAACCTTTTCCCATCAGGAAATTTGTCAACCTGAACCTCCAAGCATGGAAGTTATTCTTATCCAGCTTCTCAGCCACAATCTGTGTTATGCCATCATTAGACATCTTGCCAAAGACACAATTTCACCAGAAACTGCACTCTGGTTTTTTTGCACAACCTGCAGTATTTTCTGCACAGCGGTACTGCAGTACTCTCAAATGTCACAACCAGTGACTTCAATGCACATACATACACCCAATGGCAACTGTAGACCTCTTTGCAGCACCCACAGTGTCTGCACAGTCAATCTGTCTTCCTGCAGTTCTTAAAACAGAGTTCTGCAGAGAATTGATGACTTACGCACAGTGCTCGAAATCGCCTGCTTTCTGAAAAACGGAGGTCCAGACGTGCCCGAAACGCGTTTTCGGCCCGAAAATTTCAGTCCGAAAAGATGCAGGGGGGAAGAGAGCTTGAGCTCTTGCAAGCACTGTTTAGTTGCCCTGTAGCTTTACTCCCGCGAAGAAAGCTCCTCAATCAGAGATCGTTTGCCGGTGCCTCCCGTAGAGCTCCCGACAAGGGTGTAGTCACCAACACAATAGGGAAGAGTAGTTGAAGCTCTTACCCTCGTACCGCTTCCTGTGGTTCTCTTGCTTGCAGCTCAGCCCTTAGCACGAACCAGGCTCTGATACCATGAAAAGATGCAGGGGGGAAGACAGCTTGAGCTCTTGCAAGCACACACACACACTCACAAAACCCTAATAGAGAACACACAAGGTGAGAGGCTGAAAATCTTCTTCTTCTCTACTCAACACTCAACACACCATATACAAGAATAAGAGTACACCCAATATAAAAGGTACTCAACCAAATACATACACGGGTTCTCTATAGTGTGAACCCGACTAAATGAGCTGGCGCTATAACTATGCCAGTCTCTAGAGTGGCTGTCACACAGCCTGTCATCCCACTAGCCGCATATCACCCAAGATCTCACCAACCATGCCAGTGGTGTAAGTGCGGGGCCTATCCCCCAGGCGGGTCATCAGTGTCCACCGCCTCACTAGAGCTCGATATCTCAACATAGTGGACACAGAATCTTCTTCTATTGATGAGAGTATTCAAGATCACTTCATGAAAAAAAGTATTAACAGCCTAAACAATTCAAGTGATGAAAAAGAGGATGATGATGGCGATAGTTCTGATGAGACAGACACCATGATGCTGTAACGTACCCATCTTCACTAATAAAGAAATGTCCATGTAATTATGAGTTTTTATGGTATAAATATCAATGATTTTATTATTTGAGTCCTTTCTACTTAGAATCTTCAAATTTTGAGTCCAAATTTGGAATCTGCGCATGATTTTACCCTAATATAGGATTTTACAGCATCCAAAACGGACACCGGATCAAGCCTATACGCTAATTTCAATCATTTTAGTTAAAAAACGGCGACCTTTAAACCTTAATAAATGCACGACCGCACGTCCGATTGACGAACGGTCTGAACCCCTGCGACCAGGAGAACCTCCCGGACAAAAAAAAAATTCGCCCCCGGGGCGGTGCGGCACGCAAATCGAGGCGGACGTCCCAAATTTGGTCCGTACACACTTACTAGGGCGCTCGTACAATGGCCGCCCAAAAACCAAAGGACGGCCGCCCACTGTTTGGTCCACGCGTACCCTTCGTTGGACACCCAGACCAGATAAGGTACATGCGTACCACTCCTTTCCCAGACAACCGACACCGTACCTTTCCCCTAGACCCATGCAGGCCACTGACCCATAGTCTTTGAAGGTACACCGTCCTTTCGTCCTTGCTTTGCGCAGCGCCCGTACCCTCACCCCTCAGTTATATAAACCCCCGGGGTGCTCCACAGACGGCACGCATTTCTGTGTAGCGCATGCCCTATTGTGCCGCCGTCCGTCCCTGTGTAGCGTACTTGCTGCAAGTACAGCCGCCCTTGCAGCCACCCCTCTCACACCCCCTCATTTGGCTCTTTTCAGATAAGCCAATTTTCCTCCATCCCCCTCTTGCTAGAGGCCAGTGTCCTTAACTCTTCTCCCCCCCGTGTGAATAGACTTACAGAGAGGCTTTCAGCCACCCCTCCCAGCCCTCTCCACGTTTTTGCCTTTGCCCTTAAGGACATCTCACAATCCCCCCCCATTTGCGTAGACTTTAGTAAGGGTTTTTTGACTCAAGCAAGGGTTCGTGCGCCATATTCCTTTGCTCATACGGTGAGGAAACGAGCTCGGAATTCAGATCCGACTGAAGCGTTTCGATCACAGCAGCGAGCTCTATGAAGGTACAGCCGCCCTTGCAGCCACCCCTCACACCCTCTCACACCCCCTCATTTGGCTCTTTTCAGATAAGCCAATTTTCCTCCATCCCCCTCTTGCTAGAGGCCAGTGTCCTTAACTCTTCTCCCCCTCATTTGGCTCTCACACCCCCTCATTTACACCCCCTCATTTGGCTCTTTTCAGATAAGCCAATTTTCCTCCATCCCCCTCTTGCTAGAGGCCAGTGTCCTTAACTCTTCTCCCCCTCCCCCCATGTGAATAGACTTACAGAGAGGCTTTTAGCCACCCCTCCCAGCCCTCTCCACGTTTTTGCCTTTGCCCTTAAGGACATCTCACAATCCCCCCCCCCATTTGCGTAGACTTTAGTAAGGGTTTTTTGACTCAAGCGAGGGTTCGTGCGCCATATTTCTTTGCTCATACGGTGAGCAAACGAGCTCAGAATTCAGATCCGACTGAAGCGTTTCGATCACAGCAGCAAGCTCTACAAGGCGACGCCTAAGATGGCCTCATCTCGAAGACGGCAAAATATTGCCTCAAGAGGGGCACGTAACCCAGTCCTCCCTTTTCAAGCCCCTCAAGGAAACGATGGCCAGGTTAGCTTGGTTAATTTTCAAAAGAAGAAATTTTTCCTTAAATTAGTATTAATGAATGGTGTCGTTTTCTTTTAAAATGAGGACATAAAAATTATATGAAGTTACGAATTATGTGATGTATTCGATAAATTGCGTTGAAATTGTTATCTTCATGAATTGTGAATGCTATATTTAGTAAATTGCATTGAAGTTGTTATCTTTAGAATTCAAGATTTTTTTTTTGGCTTCAACGCTAACTCCGTTCCGTGCTTGTGTAGCCGAGCGGTGTTGTTAGCAAAGCCCGGGAATGGCCCAAGGTATCCCTCATACCTTTGGGAGAATAAGGATCACCGATTGAGGCGAGAGATTATGAGGCTGCCTAGTTCTGAGGGCCCAGGCTAGTGCGGTAAATAAGCCCACCCTAGTGTGCAGACATCCCTCTGAGGGACGGGAGGATCGAGCGATGGAGCCTGAGAGGGCGACAGGCCGGCTTAAGTCCTCGCCAGCAGCCGAGGATGAGGTGTATGGTCCCGTAGGGTTTTGCCCAGCATGTAGAGGCTGGAAGGCCGAATTCTAGATCATCGGCAGAATAAGAATAAGAGAGCCGGTTTGGCTTGTATGGAAATGGAATCATGTATAAACTTTTTATATAATTACATCTTGTCTTTGGTATGATTGTATTGTGTAAGAAGGCTGTTTTAACGAACCTTGTGAAGAAGGGCCCTAATTAAGGAATATGTTTATTTATGTCAAACAGTGTGGTAGTATTAATTAGAAAACAAATTGATACGTGAGTAGGGTGGAAAGTGGGAGGATGGAATGCCCTGACGGCACCATCCTACGGACGGGTGGACCCGATAAGTCGGGTAGCTTTCCAACAGATTAAGTGAAAGCCCTACATTAGATAGTTAGGTTCTTGGGCAACTCTATTCTAGAAGACTAGGCCAGCGGTGGCTGTGCCTTGCATAAGATGAGAAAAAAAGCGTTGTCTCTAGAAATCAAGTCTAGTAGTTGCCCAATTTTTGATCAATTGCCCTATGGGTGATTTGATGTTTAGAAAATCATGCTCCCCCTGTGGGATAGAGCTAGGTCATACCTATGAATCGGATCCTTGAATCTCTACAGGGTCAAGGTGTCGATGAATAGGAAATTTTTCCCAAGATAAGACTTAGCGGACTATCTTAAGTGTTTCTCCCATTTTTAAAGGGAGGAACCTTACAATTGGTATCAGAGCCGATCTTAGCTCCTAGGGATTGTCACTTAAGGATTGTTTTGCAATAAATGTTTTACCTAACATAATGCAAATTAGTAAAGACATCCTACTAAAACAAATAAATTAAATTGGTGTTTGAATGATTGTAGGAAGAGGAAGATGCCTACTCCAAATTTCTAGTTTTCCAATGCATCTTCGAGATTGCTAGTCACTCCTCGAATTTCGAGTTCCGCGACACCATGGTGCAGATATTAGAGAAGATATCCCTCCCTCATTTCTCTCGTATTCAGAGAGGATGGGGTAGAGATTTCTGGAGTCGTGGGCCGAGATACTTCTTCATCCGAGCAGATCAGATTGGGAACCTCACCACCGCCGACCTTAAGCGGACTCGTTGGATTGAGAAGCTGAAAATGATCCGCTTATTTTGGTTCGTCGGTACCCCCACCAGGGCCGACACCTCGGTGACTATAGATGGGGTTTGTATACCTCAGGATCGTTGGGTGTATGACAAAGTGATGCAGGTCTTACCTGCTGATAGAGTAGCAGTGTTGGGATCTACCCCAATCCAGAGTTCACCACCCTTACCATCAGTTTTTAGAGTCTTAGAAACTACAGCGGAACCCCCATATTTCACCTATGTGGACCGCTCTACCCTTATGTCATAGTCAAGCCTAGGAATCTCCCTTCATAGCAAATAAGACTTATTATAGTCTCAAAACTTTGTAATAAAACTTGTCCTTGTAAATATTTGGAAATAAAATAATTTCAATGTTTTACTCTCCAAAAATTAAGCATTGTGCAAATATGAATCTTGTAATCTTAAAATTGTTTTTACAATGATGGCCAGGACGACCACCCTCCACTTCCCAATGCGCTTTACACCGATACCCAGGAAAAGAAGCTCCTGCTCAAGCAAATGCAACCTCCCTCGTTTAAAGGAGAAGGTTCAAAGGTTGAGAAGGATGCTGAAGTCTGGATTGAGGCGATGGACGATTATTTCTCTGCTACCGGTACTGGAATAGCAAATCAGTCTATGCTCTCACGGTTTCGCCTCATTGGAGATGCTAAACTCTGGTGCAAACAGTGGTGCCGTGACAAGGAAGTCACCGAGCATTCTCAAACATGGGAAGACATCAAGCAGGCAGTGAAGGAAAGATATCTTCCTCCATCCCATGAGTCCATAAAGATGAATGAGTTTTTTAGTCTTAGACAGTGCAGCTTAACTCTTGAGGACTACTATTCCAAATTTATTACCCTTCGGAAGTATGCCCCAGCTATGACTACTTCCCAGCAAGTGGCTCGTTTCTGCCAAGGGCTGAATGAACCCCTAGATTCCCGCCTTGAAGCAATGAGACCAAGCACATTATAGGATGCTCTCATACGAGCAAAGCCCCTTGTGAAAGAAATGAAGGCTAACAAACCAAAGAATCAAAAGAGATCTTACCCTGAGGCAAACCTTAGAGATCAACCCTACAAGAAACCTCAACACAATTTCCCCTACTACAACAGAGGGCGACAAGGCAACTCTTTTGCCCCCCGCTCGTATGCTGCTTCTTCCAGAGAGGGCCCTCTGTGTTTTGAGTGCAATGAGCCAGGACACTTTAGAGCCAACTGTCCCAAGATGGCAACATCATTCTCCCAAGGTAACAGAGGAAATCAAGGCCGTGGAACCCCTACCCACCAAGGTGCAAGAGGCAGTGGCCGTGGCAGAGGCCACGGAGGAACAGTTGCTAGAACTGCCTGTGTTATAAGTGAAGAACCGACCTTGGAAACGGCTGAAGAAGAGCGCGCCACCGTCCATGCAGCGGTAGAACACCAAGGTCCGAATAAACAATTTGGTGTAATCCAAGCCCCCACCACTCATCACGGTAAGCCATTTCAGATTTTGATTGATTGTGGCAGTACCCATTCATTCCTTTCTCCTAGGTGCTTGCAAAAATTAAACTTGAGTCAAAAAACAGCTAGAAAAATGATTGTAGAGTTAGCCAGTGGGAAAGAAGTAGTATCTCGCCACTCTATAGGAAACCTTGATTTTGAGCTTGGTAATGAGCAAACTCATGGTCACTTTAGAGTCTTGCCACTAGGAATTTATGATGGAATCCTTGGGATGGATTGGTTAATTGCAAACAAAGCTAGCATTCATTGTAACCAGGGGAGTATCACTTTTGAAAATGAGCATGGCCAAGTAATATCTGTTCAGGGAATCACAGGAAAACCTAAGTCTAGGGTAGTCAAGGCAAAACATCTTCTCAAGGGGACACGTAAGGGTCAGCAAGTTTTCTTAGTCAAACTCAACAAAGTCATTGAACCTAGTATGGAGACAGAACCCTCTTGGCTCCAAGAATTCTCTGACATCTTCCCTGACAAGCTTACAGGGTTACCGCCTCTTCGAGAAGTCGACCATGAAATCGAGGTGATCCGTGGAGCTCAACCCGTCTCAAAAACTCCCTATAAAATGTCCCTTCCTGAAGCCATTGAACTTAAGGAGCAACTTTCCCAACTCATTGAACAAGGATTTGTACGCCCCAGTAGCTCTCCGTGGGGAGCACCTGTTCTTTTCCAAAAAAAGAGGGACGAGACTCTCCACCTCTGCATAGATTATCGAGGGCTAAATCAAGTCACTATCAAGAATAAGTATCCTATCCCTCGCATCGACAAACTTCTTGACAGGCTTTATGGGGCCAAAGTCTTCTCAAAAATAGATTTGAGGTCTGGTTACTATCAGATCAAAGTCAAGGAAGCAGATATACCCAAAACAACCTTCAATACCCGTTATGGCCACTATGAGTTTACTGTAATGTCATTCGGGTTAACCAATGCTCCTGCAACCTTCAACCGCCTAATGCAAGTTATATTCCGTCCTTACCTGGATGAATTTGTGCTTGTTTTCTTTGATGACATCTTAATCTACTCCAAATCAATGGAAGAGCATGAGGAGCATGTGCGTAGAGTTCTGCAATTGCTGCGCAGACACAAACTCTATGCCAAGAAGAGCAAATGTACCTTCTTTACTCATCAAATTGAGTATCTTGGATTCATCGTCTCCAAAGATGGCATCTCAGTAGACCCTGCCAAGGTCAAGGATATTCTAGAATGGCCACCCCCTAAATCAGTTCGTGAAGTTCGTGGGTTCTTGGGAATCACGGGTTGGTATAGGATTTTTATCAAAGATTATGCCTTGGTAGCTGCACCCTTGACAGATCTTCTTAAGAAGGATTGCAAAATAGTGTGGCTGCCAATCCACCAAAATAGCTTTGATCAGCTAAGAGTCATTATTACTTCTGCCCCAGTCTAAAAGCTTCCTGATTTCTCCAAGGAATTTGAAGTGGTTACCGATGCTAGTAGTCTAGCACTTGGTGGTGTCTTAGGCCAAGAAGGCAGACCAGTTGCTTATACTTCCCGCAAGCTGAAGCAATATGAAGCAAACTATGCCACCCATGATTTGGAACTCTTAGCAGTTGTTCATTGCCTCAAATTATGGAGACATTATCTCTTGGGAGGCAAATTCCAGCTTGTAACTGACCACAAAAGTCTAAAGTGGATCTTCACCCAGCCTAACCTCAACATGCAGCAAAGGAGATGGATTGAAATTCTACAAGAATATGATTTTGACATCAAATTCCGCCCTGGGAAAGATAATGTGGTAGCTAATGCACTTAGCCGCAAATCTTTCTTGAATGCAATTTCAATGCCAAATAATCCCATAATGGTCAAGGTGGGAGAAGTTTCATCTCATGACCCAGATTATCAGAGGATGATAAAGTTAGTAGAAGAAGGGGGACATTCAGCGAAAGAGAAAAATCTAATCAAGGGATACTCCACTCATGAAGGAAGCCTCTACTTCAATCACAGGCTATGTATCCCTAAGGATCCTGCTTTAAAGAAACTAATCCTCCATGAAGCTCATGATAGACCTGCTGCAGGACACCCAGGTTATGCAAAAACTTTAAATGCTGTAAGAAGGAGCTTTCATTGGGCAGGCTTGAAAAATGATGTGCTTCGATACTTGAAGCAATGTCTCTCATGCCAAAGGATCAAAGCTGAAAGGGTCAAGATGCCTGGAAAACTTCAACCATTAGATATTCCCCAAATGAAGTGGGAGTGCATTAGTATGGATTTTGTCACAAGTCTCCCCACTCTTCCAGGAGGATATGACTCCATTCTAGTAGTAGTGGACTTACTTACCAAAGTAGCTCACCTTATACCAGCAAAGAAGACCTTCAAAGCTTCTGATGTTGCTCGAATATTCATCAAGGAAGTCCTCAAACTTCATGCTCGAATATTCATCAAGGAAGTCCTCAAACTTCATGGTCTCCCAAAAAGGATAGTAAGTGATCGGGATTCTGACTTCACCTCAAAATTATGGCAGTCTTTATTTCAAGCTCTGGGAACTCAACTTTGCTTTAGCACAGCTTATCATCTAGAGACCGATGGCCAGACTGAGAGAGTCAATCAAGTAATTGAAGACATTCTCAGAGCATACTGTGGACGAGAACCCAAAAGGTGGATTCAATACCTTCCTCTGGTAGAATTTGCCTACAATGCGTCTTATCATCAAAGCATAGGAATGTCACCATTCAAAGCACTCTATGGGCAAGAATGCTTGTCTCCTCTAAATTTCTCTGATCCGACCATAAGAGTTGAGGCATCCAGGAAAATGCTCGAAGAGATGGAGGAACAAACCAAGGCTATCCAAAAGGATATTAAAGCTGCCCAAGATCGACAAAAGCATTATGCTGACAACAAGAGGTCTGAAAGGATCTTCAAGGAAGGAGACAAAGTTCTTCTACGAGTGCGACCCAAACGAAGTTCTCTATCACTTGGGAAATATAAGAAGCTCAGCTCTAGGTATTGTGGTCCTTACACAGTTATCAAGTGTCTAGGTAAAAGTGCCTATAAACTCCAACTCCCAGCCCATATCAAAGTCCATAATGTATTTCATGTAAGTTTGTTAAAACCATATGTCCCCAGTCTCGATCAGCATCATAGATTCTAGGGAACGGCAACTCCGAAATAGAACTCTTGTAGAACATCTAGTTCAGTGGAAAGATTACCCTGAAGAGGATGCAACTTGGGAAGATGAAGCTACGCTCTTAAAGGATTATCCCCAATTCATGACGAGATGAGGACATCTCGATTTCTTTAAGGGGGGAAGGATGTAACGTACCCATCTTCACTAATAAAGAAATGTCCATGTAATTATGAGTTTTTATGGTATAAATATCAATGATTTTATTATTTGAATCATTTCTACTTAGAATCTTCAAATTCTCAGCCCAAATTTGGAATCTGCGCGTGATTTTATCCTAATATAAGATTTTACAGCATCCAAAACGGACACCGGATCAAGCCTATAAGCTAATTTCAATCATTTTAGTTAAAAAACGGCGACCTTTAAACCTTAATAAATGCACGACCGCACGTCCGATTGACAATCGGTCTGAACCCCTGCGACCAGGAGAACCTCTCGGACAAAAAAAATTTTAGTCCCCCGGGGCGGTCCGACACGCAAATCGAGGCGGGCGTCCCAAATTTGGGTACCCCGCCCCAAAATTTAGTCCGTACACACTTACTAGGGCGCTCCTACAATGGTCGCCCAAAAACCAAAGGACGGCCGCCCACTGTATGGTCCACGCGTACCCTTCGGCGGACACCCAGACCAGATAAGGTACATGCGTACCACTCCTTTCCCAGACAACCGACACCGTACCTTTCCCCTAGACCCATGCAGGCCACTGACCCATAGCCTTTGAAGGTACACCGTCCTTTCGTCCTTGCTTTGCGCAGCGCCCGTACCCTCACCCCTCAGCTATATAAACCCCCGGGGTGCTCCACAGACGGCACGCATTTCTGTGTAGCGCATACCCTGTTGTGCCACCGTCCGTCCCTGTGTAGCGTACTTGCTGCAAGTACAGCCGCCCTTGCAGCCACCCCTCTCACACCCCCTCATTTGGCTCTTTTCAGATAAGCCAATTTTCCTCCATCCCCCTCTTGCTAGAGGCCAGTGTCCTTAACTCTTCTCCCCCTCATTTGGCTCTCACACCCCCTCATTTACACCCCCTCATTTGGCTCTTTTCAAATAAGCCAATTTTCCTCCATCCCCCTCTTGCTAGAGGCCAGTGTCCTTAACTCTTCTCCCCCTCCCCCCGTGTGAATAGACTTACAGAGAGGCTTTCAGCCACCCTCCCAACCCTCTCCACGTTTTTGCCTTTGCCCTTAAGGACATCTCACAATCCCCCCCCCCTCCCATTTGCGTAGACTTTAGTAAGGGTTTTTTGACTCAAGCGAGGGTTCGTGCGCCATATTCCTTTGCTCATACGGTGAGCAAACGAGGTCGGAATTCAGATCCGACTGAAGCGTTTCGATCGCAGCAGCGAGCTCTACAAGGCGACGCCTAAGATGGTCTCATCTCGAAGACGGCAAAGTATTGCCTCAAGAGGGACACGTAACAACGAGATGAGGGGAGATGCGCCCAATGCGGCTCCAGTCCTCCCTTTTCAAGCCCCTCAAGGAAACGGTGGCTAGGTTAGCTTGGTTAATTTTCAAAAGAAGAAATTTTTCCTTAAATTAGTATTAATGAATGGTGTCCTTTTCTTTTAAAATGAGGACATAAAAATTATATGAAGTTACAAATTATGTGATGTTGTATTCGATAAATTGCGTTGAAATTGTTATCTTCATGAATTGTGAATGCTATATTTAGTAAATTGCATTGAAGTTGTTATCTTTAGAATTTAAGATTTTTTTTTTGGCTTCAACACTAACTTCGTTCCGTGCTTGTGTAGCCGGGCGGCGTCGTTAGCAAAGCCCGGGAATGGCCCAAGGTATCCCTCATACCTTTGGGAGAATAAGGATCACCGATTGAGGCGAGAGATTATGAGGCTGCCTAGTTCTGAGGGCCCAGGCTAGTGCGGTAAATAAGCCCACCCTAGTGTGCAGACATCCCTCTGAGGGACGGGAGGATCGAGCGATGGAGCCTGAGAGGGCGACAGGCCGGCCGATTAGGTGTATGGTCCCTTAGGGTTTTGCCCAGCATGTAGAGGCTGGAAGGCCGAATTCTAGATCATCGGCAGAATAAGAATAAGAGAGCCAGTTTGGCTTGTATGGAAATGGAATCATGTATAAACTTTTTATATAATTACATCTTGTCTTTGGTATGATTGTATTGTGTAAGAAGGCTGTTTTAACGAACCTTGTGAAGAAGGGCCCTAATTAAGGAATATGTTTATTTATGTCAAACAGTGTGGTAGTATTAATTAGAAAACAAATTGATACGTGAGTAGGGTGGAAAGTGGGAGGATGGAATGCCCTGACGGTACCATCCTACGGACGGGTGGACCCAATTAGTCGGGTAGCTTTCCAACAGATTAAGTGAAAGCCCTACGTTAGATAGTTAGGTTCTTGGGCAACTCTATTCTAGAAGACTAGGCCAGCGGCTGTGCCTTGCATAAGATGAGGAAAAAAGCGTTGTCTCTAGAAATCAAGTCTAGTAGTTGCCCAATTTTTGATCAATTGCCCTATGGGTGATTTGATGTTTAGAAAATCACGCTCCCCCTGCGGGATAGAGCTAGGTCATACCTCTGAATCGTATCCTTGAATCTCTACAGGGTCAAGGTGTCGATGAATAGGAAATTTTTCACAAGATAAGACTTAGCGGACTATCTTAAGTGTTTCTCCCATTTTTAAAGGGAGGAACCTTACAGATGCCATGATCACTGACTATGATATCATCGAAGGGACAAATAAGAAAAGGAGCTATGTCCATAGGGTAAGGGTAATGAAAAATTACGATAAAACCCATAGAGCTAGCAAAAAATGTGATGTTGCAAACATTCACAACATCGCAACCATTGATTGTTGTTGCAAGAGAAGCGATGTCAATTTAGAGATAGATCCAAAATCATGCAAAAGCTAGGGTACACTTTTGGGGACAGAGCTATAGTACACGATACACATTTGTACTGGATTGCATGGGCATGGCCTATAGACAAGGTCAAGATGACGAGTGCTTTGAGTTCACATTTGTGAGTTCACATTTGATGGTGGGAAGAAGGTTTGAGTTCACATTTGATGGTGGGAAGAAGGTTTGTAGTAAAGCATGGTATGTAATGCATGGGATTGGTAAGTCAACGTTCTATAGGCTCAGAAAGAAGTTCTTGAATGGTGCATGTAATGTCAGTCATGGCAACAGTGGGATAATACGGAAGGGGATGACACATGTTGAGATAGCAAAATCAATCATACAGGGCTTCATAGATAATAATGCCGATCGAATGCCACATAGGTCAAGGACAACTATGCATGGAGCCCGCGAGACCCAACGTGTTCTACCAGCAATGTACAAACAGGTGGACATATTGGGTGAAGTGAATGACACACTTGTCTCATTCGAATACCGGCCACTGTCACAACCATCATTCTTAAGATTGTGGAACACAAAGTTCGAGCCAGTTAGTTTATCAAAAACCAGCACCTTCTCAAAATGCGACATTTGTACGGCAATCAAGGTCAAGTTGGAATCAACAAAAAATAAAGAGGAGCGTGTCGGATACATGGCACAAAGAAGGGCACACATGTTGCAGCAAATGAGTTGTAGAAATCTATACTATGCTTATTTTGACATATGATTTCTTACCCTATGTTTTAGGCTTCTCAAGAAGATTCTTCCCCCTTAAAATCTATTACTGAACTCACGAGATGGGTGTCGTAAAATGCTCTCTATATGCTAGGTATGGATTACACAAAAATACATGCAATTGCATGCTATTTAAAGGGGTGAATAAAGATGCAACACAATGTCGACAATGTGGGGAGAGCCGCTATAGGGATGATTTGTAAGGTGATAAAGTTTCCCAAAAGATTCTGAGACACTTCCGTATCATTCCTTGCATCCAACACATGTTTAAATGTAAGGGATTGTAGAACTCATGCTGTGTGGCATGCTACTCATCGCTCGACCGATGGCATCATGAGGATCGTATCGCTAGTTCACCAGCATGGCAACATGTGCAGCATCAATGGCGAGAGTTTAAAGATGAGACTCATCACTTATGTCTTGGCTTGGGAATGGATGATGTTAACCCATCTGTCTTCAAGTCCACATCATGGTCTACTTTGCATATTGTATTGGTGAATTACAACCTAGCTGCATGGGTGGCAATCAAGAAAGGTTATATCATGCTTGCTCTCCTTGTACCAAGCAAGTATAAGGTGGCAAACATGGATATGTAGCTTGAGTCTTTGATTAAGGAGCTTGAGACACTATGGCGAGGTATCAAAGTACACTACATTTCAAGGCCAATAAAAAGGTGTGAGGCAGAGGTGAAAGGAGTTTTACTTTGGATGATGCATGACTATCCTGGGTTCTCGAAGTGCTCAGGTACCTACTTGAACACCTTATATGCATAAAAGTTTAGCCTTTAAACTTTAATTTTATATATCTATCTCAATCATCTCAATTTTAAAATAGGTTTGGCAACCTTAGGACTTCATGCATGTCCGATTTGTGGACCATCACTTGTTTCGGAAAGCCCCTCTACACTTAAGAAGGTGGTGTATGATGAACATCATCGATTTCTCCCTCCTTAACATCCCAAGTATGTGCCACATGATGTCTCACCACTTGTGATGAGAGGTAGAGATTGGTTTGAGGCATGGAGAAGCACTCCCAATCCACCACCAAATGGGATGCCTAGACACTCAATATTCTTTTGACTTCCATATTGGTGTGACATGAAGATCATTCATCTCTTAGATCCCATGCATATCTTCAAGAATGTGCCAACAAATATTTGGGACCATTTAATTGGTAAAAGAGATACAAAGGGTGCAAGGGATGAGTTACAAAACATTGGACACCTTTAAAGTGCATGGCCAATGGAAAGTGAGAGTGGCAAAATAGTCCTACCAAAGGCACCATGGGTATTAACCAAGAGGAAGCACAATAAGGTGAAAAGTGTGATTGCCTCTTTTCCTACACCAACAAGAGTATTGCATTCATTGAAGGGTGCCTTCACAAAGACTAAAAACAAAGGAGAGGAACAATTATATGGCCTCAAGAAACATGATTAGCACAAGATATTACAGGTATATAAATATTTGCCTTTTAATTTTCTCTTTGTGGTACATAGTTTGTAAGCTCATATACTAACTTCCATTTTTTTCTATGCATACTTTATTCTTCCAATTGCTATAGTTGGTTGTGGATACAAGAAGGTGAGAGAGGATATTTACAAAATGGAAAGCTTGGTGAGGTATGAATCTTCTCTTCAATTCACTAAGTTATATTTCTTATTTGGAATTCTCATGTGCTTACAAGCTATGTATTGGCAAGTAGTACACATAATAGCTATGTATGTAGGTATATATCCTTAAAGGAGATAGATCCTACATCCATTGAGATGGCATGTCTCAATGCTATTGAGGTAGTGTGTATGATCGAGGACAACTGTCCTAGAATAATTCTCACTAGCCAATTGCATCTTGTAGTGCATTTGGTTGATGAAGTGGCATTGTGTGGTACTGTTAATGTTTGATGGATGTTTTTACTTGAAAGGTTCATGAAAACCTTAAAGGACTTTGTGAGACAAAGAGTAAGGACATAATCAAGCATGGCAGAGGGATGGTTTATGCAAGAGTCTCTTATGTATATCTTAAAACATCTATCTCGCATAAATCCTTCCGTGCCATGATTATGGAGCAATGAGGAGGTTGACCGACTAATCACTAATGTGCCCCAGGGAAAAGGAAGGCAACAAAGACTGGATAAAGCATAATGCCACAAGGTGAATACATTCTGCATTCAAAATAGTCCCATCATGGAGAAGTGGATTGGGAGATACAAGAATGCAATCAATAGACGAAAGGATGAGAGAAGAGCTTTCAGAAGAGCAAATAGACACTTGCCATTCCCTCTTAGCTTGTAACCTCTACTAAATGTGATGAATAATATAGATTTGCTGCATATGGCAATATTGATGGCATCACAAGATGGAGAGATGATCACAAGAGAAGAGCATGAGTATGCAAGAGGATGTGACCCTCAAGTACATTCTTCATCTCTATCTCATGTATATACCTTGTTTAATGCACTATATATACTAAATGTCATGATTTTGTTTAATGTTAGTACAAACTATATAATGCAATATGGTCAGAGGGAAGGCACTTTCGCATGGAGCATGTGCATTCTAAAGAAGCACATGTGATTATGGTGTGATGGAAACTTTTGAGCAAGAAAGTCGAGCCAGACATGATACCAATGTCATAGAGGACAATCTTGAGTATTGTGAAACTATTGAGGATATTCTTGAGGTTGGATTTAGAGCATTTAGTCTATTCATCTTTGATGTCAAATGGTTCAAGGTGATATATAGAGGTTCTCAAGCAACCATGAAGAAACATCCAAATGGGTTCTTCCAAACTGATTCCACGAAGTTTTGGAATGATGAAAAAAATACCTTCGTACTACCTCAACATTGTCAATAGGTTAGTAACCCAACCAATCCTAAATTAAATCTTGATGTAATATAATAAAACTGTAACCCCTTTTCTTTGTGATATTAGGTTTTGTTTCATGCCGATCAAATTGATCCAAAGTGGTGGTATGTTATAATAGTTTTCCCTCATTCAAAACATATCTTTCAAGATCAAGATGTGGAGGCCAAATCTCTGGATGAGGTGAAAGTACTACCTCAAAAATCAGCTCATTGAAAGAAGTAGATGAAGAAAACATTTTGGATGGGGCAGATGAAGAGCATGAGAAACATCAATCGGAAGAAGATAATGAGTCACCTACCAATCATGACAATGCTTCGTTGGATCATGATAGTGATATTGATATTGATATTGATATAGAACCCCATCTTTTCATTGAGCTTCCATTAGATATAGACATTGATGAAGCAACATATATGGATTTATTACAAGATGGGATAGATTCATGATCGTAACATTGTTTCTCTTCTTAAAAGTTTTCAACTATCTTTTTTTGCTCGAAACATGGGGCTCCAAGGGTTTTAATGGATGATTTTTAAAACTATATATCATTTTCTATGTGCATGTGACATGTATTTTTAGAATTTAGCATCCAACAACTCTTTGGAATTTCATGCAGCAAAAATAGTCGCTTAATTACACTGCTATCTTTGCTGTTCAGCAGTGAGATTTTTACTCTTCAACAGTGAAATCATAGTATAGCAGTGAGATTTTGCTGCTATAAACGCTATGGTGCAGCAAAATTACGCTGCTAGGAGCGTTGCTAAGCAGCGAAATTTTGTTGGAGAGCAATGAACGGAATCCCCGACATCTCGACAAACAAAGCACTGCTAGAAAACGTTACTATGCCCCCGATGTGTTGTAGTATTAGACTAGGCTATTTGAAAGTAACTTGTGGGACTTATTGTTTATCGTTTTTTATGAGGTATTTTGTGCTCATATAAGCTTTTAAAATGGTTCTAAAAGAGCTCTTTTGTGTGCCATATGAGCTCATGTGTCCTCTAAGCTCTTATCCAAGCTGATGAGCTTGTTTATGTCCTATGAGGGCTTCAATGGACTCATGCAAGCCCCATGTTGATCTCGTTGAGGTCCTATTAGGAATTTCATAGATGGAGTCCTTATTTCACTCTTAAGGAGCTTTTAAGCATAAGACTAGACTAGCTCATGCAAATTCTAATATCATGTACCACCAAGTGTATGTCTTGAATAAAATCATGCAAATTCTAATATCATGTACCACAATAAGTGTATGTCTTGAACAAAATTATGCAAATTCTAACATCATGTATCACCATTTGTATATCATGTTACCACCAAGAGTATGTCTTGAAAAAAATCATGGCCTTTTCTATATTCTTGTTCACTCTAAATCCTCTAATGAGGAATCATGATTGTATTATTTAGTGACTCTTTTATACTCAAGGGGGGTTGCTATATATGTTTACCCTTTATGTGTGGTCAAAAGGTATCTTAAAATCCCTTATCCATGAAATTTTAAGTTAGCTCTTGAGGTAGCAATACTATTCCTTTTTAACGAAACATACAACTTTTTCACTTATTAAATAAAAAACCCCATTAAACATGCAAGTTATCTTAAGCTTACAAAATTACCCCTTGAGTTAAACTCAAGTGCTACCTTATATTCCTTAGTTGACACACACAACCCCCTCCCTTCTCTTTCTCTACAAAGGTGTTGGTAATTAGGTCATTTTATATTGGTCCACACCTAAAATGACCCATTAGTCACTTATAGAGCCACCATTATTATTAACAGGGGCTAACCCTAGGCATAAGTTGAAATTGAACAATAAAGCCAAGTAAGTAATGATATTTAGAATTATAACACACACACACCCCATACACACACCCACATGCACGTATGCATGCACATGCTCATGTACATGTACACATGCATGTGTGCTTGCATACACACATGCACGTGCACACACACATACAGACACACACCCACACACACACACTCATGCACACACACATGTATACATGCATGTGTGCTTGCATACACACACACACATGCATATATACATGTGTGCATGCACACATGTGCACACACAGACACAATTCTTTTACTTGTGAGAAAAGAGAGATCCCTCATTAAAGAGGGTTTAATCTAAAGAGAGGCTGGCATGGGAAGAGTTCCTTCATGTACTCTTTCCCTTTGTCTATCACTCGGATAAGACAAGGGACTCAAAAAAGTTGACCGAAGTCACTTCATAATTTATGCAGGAAAATTGAAAAATGGAATCTAGGAAAAACATAAAGTTAGAAGACTAGAAAAATAAAACTAAGGGAGACAACAAAAAGTGGATTGTTTCAATTGCTCACTTTTTGCTTCAATATTTGTAAGTCCAAGAATGCATCCTTTGGATCGGATAGGAGTAACATGCTGGTGTTAGTAATGTAAGATTATGTCACCTCATGGAGCTATATACTTCAACCCTTTAGGAGAAAGACTCTCAATCATGTTTCAATACTGCTCATAAAAAGAACAAGACTTGTTACTTGTTATACCTTTACTCGATATCTATGACCATTACGAAAATGCCGTGTGGCATAAAAGCCATAGTAATTTCAACATACTTTCGTAGTAAGTTTAAAATTCAAGTGCATGTGTCTTATGGCATGAAAACCATGGTAATTTCAGCATACTTTAATAGGAAGTGTAAAATTCAAGTGCATGTGTCTTATGAGGTTGAAAACTGCAAGGCAAAAGTGCCCACTATTGATATTGAGGTGAAAACATTGGCTCTTTCTCGGCCCTAACACTTGGCACCTCGCTGATTGAAGTGATGATTCTCGTCGACATTTCTTTCGATGTAATTGGTGACTGGTGAGCAAGGATCTCATCACATGGCTCAGGGGAGGGCTGACCCTCGAACCTTTATTTACTGAATGGACAGAAAGCCACGCCGCCACTACACTGTGGAGATCACGGGCGCTAACGACACTAGATTAAACTATCTGTTTCAAGTACAAGCTTGGATTTCGTGGTTGTGGCTGTGGTGTGGCGTTGATAATATCTTCTGACTGTACTCAACAAGCTTGCGGCTGCAATGCAATGCTTAGACTGCCGCATCGACATGACTTTTAACTTTGTTACGCGCGGCCCTGTTCGTTGATTTTTGTTTGCAGCCTGCAAAAGCTTCCCTCGAGAGCACATCAAAAACTGTTTGAGATCACGAGCTCGTTGCAGTCTCCTTACAAATGGCGATTTTTTGGTGGTTGGAAACTGAAGTTTGTTTCTTGTGGGCGCTGTGGAAGATCCCATTGCTGGTCGACATCATCCGGAAAGGCAGTGTCGTCTGCTTGTTTACTGATTAGTTAGAATTCTGCGGATCCGCGCACGCAGTGGGAAGATTAAAGCACAGGGAGTCTCCTATCCATTAAAGGCATAGCTAATCCTATCCATTAAAGGCATAGCTAATGCTTTGCGGTAAGTAACAAGACATCAAAAAGATTAGCTTAATGCGCCAATTGCACGTTGATTTTGTCTCGTCTTCATGCATTTCGCCCACAGTAGTTATTTTTAAAGCTTTTGAATCGAGCCATTACGTGTCGTACGACAATTTTAGGTTAGGGGTCTTCGAGAAGTTGTCTGCGTCTTTCGTCAATGTGAATGGAGGTTGAGCTGTCTTTTGTGTTTTTTCTCTCTTGAGTGTATTTTGTCTATGTATACGGAACTTGCTTTTGTGCTGATAGTTTCTTTCCGGTCGACTTTTCTCTTGCCATTGCTCCTGCTTCTCACAAGACTTCTTGTGGCAAGGTTAAATGGGCCAAAGTGTTTGTTGACTTACCTTTTTATGGGATAACATAAAGACATTAATGTAGAATAAGAAAGCAGAGCTAGGTGAACACCATCGGCTAGGTGAACACCATCGTAGGCTATCATAGAGTTGTAGAAAACCCACAAAATGGCTAGTATGACATCCTCTCCTCTTCATACCAAGGTACATAAAATCTCCTTGTGCATAAACTTGTGTGTGTGTGTGTTTTTTTTTTGGGGGGGGGTGCTAAACAACATTTAAGATAGCAGGTGAAGTCAGTAGTAGAGTATATTCTAAGGGAAACTTAATTAACAAAGAACTTGAAGTAAGAGATATGGAGAATAACATTGAATTACTATTGTAAACCAAAGTTATACCCCATCTATGGGATCCGACAAGGAGTTTTACTGGCGATCTAGGTAGACTATGGATGGAGGATGTCATGCATTTTATATAGGATCTTAGTGGCAAAAATGTACTAGTTTTCCTAGAGGATGTCATACATTGGCACGGTTCTTATCACAAATGAGTAAGATATCCATGTGATATCTAATATGCAAGATGTGAGGAAGGGGGGTTCCACTGCATATATATAGGATCCTAGTGGTGGTAATATATGCCATTGTCAGCCACCTAAGATTTGGTTCAACAAGTTGTGACCAATCAAATCCTAGCCCATAAGCCCATCTAGGTACATGGGTACATGGGTACAAGAACCAATGAGGAAACTTGAGGATAAGTTGTCCCAATAAGATCTCCCTCCACCTTGAAATGTGGTGAATTGACTCACACTTGCATGCATCCTACTTGGCATGGTGCCAAGTGTACATAAGTCATCTCCTTATCATACGACCACACATAGACAACATTCAATGTCTAAACTGGGAACTGTCGTACAACTAAACACAATGGCACTCTTCATACATGGGGTTCTTACAACATAGAGCAGCCCATCATCTGCACAATAGGATGATGAGGGTGGAGCATTGACCTAAAACCCTTGTATTTTCTTGTGGATTAACTCATTAATTTATTTTCTGTGTAAATTTGCATTAAAGCTACACTTATAATATTACACACTACAACACATCGGGGGCACAACAGCATTTGAGCAGTGCTCTTTTTTGTCGGGATGTCAGGGATTCCGTTCACTACTTAGCAGCGCTCCTAGTAGCAAAATTTCACTGCTCACAACAACAGCGCTTCTAGGAGCAAAATTTTGTTGTTATACTGTGATTTTGCTACTGAAGAGAGAAGATAGTAGTGAAATTATGCTTCTATTTTTGCTGTAGGAAATTCCAGAGAGTTGTTGGATGCTGAATTCTGAAAACACATGTCACATGCACACAAAAAATGATATATAGTTTAAAAAAATCATCCATTAAAACCCTTGGAGCCATGCTTCGAGCAAAAAAAAAAAGATAGTTCAAAACTTTTGAGAAGCACAACAATGTCAAGATCATGAATCTATCCCATCTTGTAATAAACCCATATGTGTTTCTTCATCAATGTCTATATCTAATAGAAGCCCAATGAAAAGATGGGGTTCTATATCAATATCAATATCATTATCACGATCCAATGAAGCATTGTCATGATTGATAGGTGACTCATCACCTTCTTCCAATCGATGTTCCTCATGCTCTTCATCAACTCCGTTCAAAATGTTTTCTTCATCGTCTTCCAATGAGCTGATTTGAGGTAGTTTTTGCACCTTATCTAGAGATTCAACCTCCACATCTTGATCTTGAAAGATATGTTTTGAACGAGGAGAAACTTGTATAACATACGACCACTTTGGATAATTCGATCGGCGTGAAACACAACCTAATACCACAAAGCAAAGGGGTTACACTTTTATTATACTACATCAAGATTTAATTTGGGATTGGTTGGGTTACTAACCTGTTGACAGTGTTGAGGTAGATGGAGGTATCTTCTCATCATTCCAAAACTTGGTCACAATGTAATCTATGAGGAGGCACTTTTAACCAAGCAATAGGCAGTGAGAAGCCTTGTTTATAGATCTTTAGCAGTAGCATAGGAGTTCCAAAATATGTGCCTATTTGGATTGAGGGCTAATAACTCACAAGTTGCTTTGCCTTGATGACACTAACCTCCTCCTAAAAGGAATTAGGAGCTAATGGCATACAGACCATGAATTAGAATTTGGCTCCAATTTGAGACAAAATGAGATCCCCCAGGGTAATGCAGTGCTGTAGAGCTCGAATCTGGCTAATTCCTTCAATTGATTTGGGCACCTTAATGCTGGGAAGAAGTACCTAGGAAGGTTTGGAAAGATACTCTCTACACTACAAGAACATAGTACCCTTTTCTAGTTGGTGAGATTATGAGGAAAGCTTGGATAAGGTTATCAAGAACACATTAGATCTAGAAAAGTGGCTAAATGTGGAGGTGTGGAGTTAAAGTGCATGCCCCTACCATGCTAGAAATCATGGAAGAGCCTTCTCGAGAATGCTTGTGGAATTATGAGGGATCATAGATAAGCACCTCCATAACTAGTGAAGAGAGGAGGACATGTGAGGAGTATAAATTTGTGTAGAGACAATGCAAGTACACAAAAAAAAGGATAGGTCAAAATGTAGCATTCTCATTTCATGATAGCCTCTAATATAGGCTTTGGTTATATTGTAAATTTGGATTATCTATATGCCACATTATCATCCTCATCTTCCACATAACCATTATCTTCCACATAACCATTATCCTTATCTCCTCCATCATAGCACCATTCACTTGGTACTTCTACACTGCTACATGGGGGGCACCACAAATTTCAACATTATAGCCACAACTAATTGTGAGAGCGAGCCTTTTGAGCGTGCACAGCTTGGGCAATCTATATCCCTCTTTGGTGGCAAGCTTCTTGGAGTTGGACATTTTGTGAAAGAAGGCCATCCCACTTGGCTTGAAACACACCCATCTCAGCTTGTAGGCCAAGGGCATCCATGATCTTTTCATTAAGATGAGAGATGACTTGTTGGTGTCTAGACAACATTGTCACCTTTCCGCTCACAGATCCTGTACTGTTGCCTTGAAATCATTGACCTCGATGTCATAGTTGGCATAGCTATTTTTATAGATTTCTTTGGCCTGTTCCAGATGCACTTGTAACACCTCCGTGTGAGATTTTAACCCTGATTGAGTGGCCTTTAAATCCTTGTACTTCTCTTCTAAATGGTTTGGAGATCATCAATTACATTAAAGAGTTGAGCCTAGAGATCCAAAACCCAAGTATTCACCTTAGCCTATAGTTCAGACACGTCAACCTGATGTTTTTCCTCAATGCCATCCACTTAAATTTGTAATTGTATAGTTCATGCATTTTCTTCCAAGGTTTCTTGTCTTTGGCATTCTAGCTGATGGATCAACTCTGGGACTTGTTGAGCTAAAGCAGAGTTAGCTTCGAGTATTGCTTTTTACTTTTCCTCTACATCGTTTATAAGCTTATCCATCTCTGCCACCATCAGTTGTACATTTAACTTTGTAGTAATGCTAGCATGCTTTTTCAATAAACAATTAGCTGAGGCCTGCATGTGGAAGTTATACTCCATCGTCTAGGCAGAGAGGATAGTTAGATCAAACACTTAGGACTTCATTTCATGGTCCTCCTATTTCTTTCTTCATGTACTCCTCAACCCAGGTGTATTTGGGATTCTTTAAACAATGAAAAATGCCCTTCTCTAGCTCATGAACTACTACCCTCTTGGCCGTGGCATCCATTTCCTCCAACTACATGTAAAGTGGATTATATTTCTCCTCAGTTTGCTACTTTAAGAGGATTTTGTTTTTTGTCTCCTGGCTACAATGTCGATGTCTTCTCTAGAGCTCACGAGAACGGTTTCTCGTGAGTGCTTCTTGGAAAGAGAAGGTCTGGAGGGAGTCGCAATTTTGAACATGGCCCAATGAGTTCCTGGATCTTGAATGGGTCCACCAACTCCCAAGGTGGAACAAAAGGGATCTAATGGTGAGGTAGAGATAGGCTGGGTGGATGGATTCGGTACCTTATGCAAATCCACTAGTTTCACCTGTCGGGATAGAATATGCAGTTGTAGAAGTCAACTAGTTTCACCTGCATGATCATGGATATGCGACTCTATATGGCTTTCCAGTTGTGATCTTTGTGGGCTGTGAGTTCTACTCCCTTGTTATTCACGTGGTGGGAAGATGGGCAAATGTCAAAAAAGTCCTTCTTTTTGGAGAAGGGGAAAGGTTTTGGCCCGATCGGTAGATAGAGTGCCTCGGTTATCCTTTTGGTAATTAACACTAGTAGATTGGCTCCATTGGCACCTATCACCATGCCTCATTTATTTCCCTATTGATATAAGGCTAGGGAACTCTACACATAATCGAGTGTTGACCCGGCACTAGACTGCTTTAACTAGGTTTCCAAGTCCGAACTTCTTGAGCGTTTCTTTCACCTTATAATTGTGCACTAGAGCTACATGTGCCTGGAGGAGTGGTATTGAAAGTATACTTTCTTATTATCCACCATCTCTATGTGGGTGATGATGGTACCCCGGCATATTCTATCCATCAGGGGTCCAAGGTAAATTCCCTTTTGTTTGGTTTTCCCCTTAGACTTTTTCTTTGGGGCCTTTTTCTCTTCCCCCCCCCCCCCCCCGAGGAAACCAAAGAACTTGGTTACTCGTACAGAGGATCTTGAGTGGTCTCCTTTCTTGATAGGATGCTGAAAAAAAGAACTTTAATCAGTCTAAATGGTAGGAGTATCATGAGCCATTATTACATGTTAGCAGTTAGAATTATATGATAGATTAGAAAGGGTGATAAATGTGGAAAGGAAAAGTAGTTCTTAGTGAATCACTACCGTGATTTAGTAGACTATAGAATCACGGCGTGTAAATATCCATTATTTTAATTGGATAGAGTAGTAAACCATGATTTTATATTCACGTAATAACATTTTTTTTTGTTAATAGCATGTGTTAACATGTTATTAACATGTTAACATGTTCCCAAAAAAGCTGGTGGGAGGTTCCCTGATAACCGGCTAAAATCCCGTCGGGATTTTGCAATACCCGGTGGTCCCGTTTGGAAAATTACAACCCCAACGGGTCCTGTTGGGGTCGTCATCTAGCCTGGCGGGCTACAATTTTCTATATATATGGGCCCGAGGGGCCCTTTGGGAGTTCATTGTGCTGACAGTATACACAGGTAATGAGAGTTGTAGGTGTGTGTTTGTGTGGGTGTGTGTGGGTGTGTGTTTGTGCGGACAGCCGCCCATTGTCGCAATGAGTGGCAGGATGTGGGTGGTCCGCCACACGAGGGGTGTGTGTGTAAGGCCATTCTTCGGAATGGTGCTTACCATGGGGCACTTAGTCAGTAAAGCGGCTGGTCTGTGTCCTATGGTAAGTATGGCACGTCGTAGCAGTACTAGTCGATAACGCGGCAATAGTATCGTTATGGCGATGTCACCTTCCCTTCCCTTCCCTTTGTCAAATGCGGGCATATGGTCCGGTAACGCGGCCAGTGTATGTCCGTATCCTATTCGTATTCCCATAGAATCGGGCAGCATTTTGTAGTTAACGCGGCAAGTTGGTGTCGTCCGCTAGTGCATATATTGTTTTTTGCATATTGCAGCATTTGATCGTTAACGTGGTCGAAAAAATGTCATAAATTTGCTTGCATATTATGGCATGTGATCGTTAACGCGGTTGAAAAAATGTCGTAAATTTGCTTGATTTGACTTATATTGTTTTTATTGTGTGTGATCCATGCGATATACTTGGTTGGTAACGCGGCATGAGTATTTCATGGATCAAAGTTTACATCATATTGTCTTTACGTTTAATTTCATAATATCGTAACTTGAAAAAATGAATATCTCTCTCTCTCTCTTCCTCCGGAATGTTTCAGTGAAGTGGTTAAGTATTAGTTTTAAGATGGTGGTTAGGCCATGTTTTTAGAGTCACGCTACCTAGATCCCCTGATTGTGCAAATTGCAAAATCACGATATCTAGCCCATGTTTAGTTTGGTGGAGGGGAGTACAAATAGATCATCGTGATTTCAATTGGGGGTGGGAGGGGGGTAAAAGATAGATAGCATTATGAGGAAACATGGAAAAATAGATATGGGAATAGAAAACCCACCACTTTACTGAGCATAATAACCTTTCTAAACAACACCAAGCAAGTGAATAGAGATAAGAAAGGATCATGAGTCCTACCTAAGGTGGGTGGTGCGCGTGGAGAGAAGGTGGGCATACAAAGAATGATGGAGAGAAGGTAGGTAGACAAAGAACAATGGAGAGAAGGTGTGCAGACAAAGAACGAGCTGGCACAAATGCGAATAGAGATAAGAAAGGATCAGGAGTACTACCTAAGGTGGGTGGTGTTGGTGGAGAGAAGGTGGGGGCAGACAAAGAATGAGCAAGCACAAATGCGATGAGCAGCTCCAAGAAGAAGATGAAAAGCAAAAAAAAAGGATTGCACACTGACAGAAATAGAAAAAACTGCCTATTTAAAGCCAAGGGGATGACTAGAAAACTATTGGTGGATTAATGCTCATGACACGTGGTACAATGTGACTGGTCTTGAAATTTATGTAGTGATCACATCAGTGGTTGGCGTGATCATGGTAAAGATTAGCTTGATCACAACAACAGTCGACATGATCATGCCATTCACAGCCATGATTACCAGATAGTTATGGGGAAGGAAACTACAAGAAGGGATTTGATGCATTGTTGTCCTAGGTGTATAACACTACCACCACAACCTACAAATGATACTTTTCAAAACAATTTTTGAGGCGTGATTGTGTAAGTGGGGGAATCACAGCCGTGATTCCACCAAAATCACAATGATAAGACAATGAGGTTCTGGCCATTAGTAGGGGGTTTGATTTGCATTTGGTAACTGATTTTGTCCCTCCAAGATGATTGAAAGAAGTAATTTGATGTGATTCTACAGAATCATGGCCAATCGTGATTCTTCAGAATTGTGTTTAATTCAGCCAATCGTGATTCTACAGAATCACGGTTGTGACTATGAGTTTGTCAAAGAGAGATCCAACTTTTTCTGAGTAACATTTCCTCTTCTAAGGCACTTGCAAGCATGACAAAAGTCTTATGTCTCGTGCTTCTTTCTTGAGTCTTTTCTTGTCTCAGTTTTTCTTGTTTCTTTTTATGTGCATGTTCTATGATGTCTTAGGTTAAGGGCCCATAGTATTTTTTAAGTTTGCAATCTACCATTTATGTAGCCCTACATCTCAATGTTGTCAATGGTCTCAATGCGGGATGCACCCTAGGGGGTGAATTCCATAACTCTAAATGTCCCTAACCCTTGGTGTCTCATTTTTTTCTCTTGGAAGAACCAACCCCATACATAAGTACTAGGTCTCCTTCCTGTAGCTCTTTAGATTCTAGGTTCTGGTCAAACCATCGTTTGTGTTTGAGGGTTTCCCCTATCGTGCCATGTGGAGCGATTAATCTCATGAAGCTTTTCTAATTCAACCAATCTTTCAGCTAGATCATTCTCTCTTAGATGTTCTTTAACATCTATCAACAAGTTGAGCACCAAATTTCCATAGGAATCACTACCTCAATTCCATAGGTGAGCCAAAAAGGAGTTTGTCTCATGGCTACCTTATAGGAAGTCCTATAGGCCCACATTACAGATGTTAGCTTTTGTTCCCAATCATTTTGAGTAGCTTCCACAGCCTTGGTCAAGATACCACAAAGGACTTTATTTGTACTTTCGACCTGCCCATTAGCTTGAGGGTGGTAGGGTGATGACTTATGATGTATCACTATAAATCCTGTCAAACAAGTGTTCAATGCCCTTGTTAAGATAAAATGGGAGCCCTTATCATTGACCATCTTGACGGGACACCTAAATCTGGATATAATATGCTTGTATAAAAATCCAACAGTTGTACGAGAATCTACCTTTCAAGTAGCTTTTTCTTCTTTCCCATTGATGAAATAGTCAATAGCCACAATTATGTATTGGGCTTGTATTTATTGTGCAGCCAGGCTAATGGCTCCAATGAAGTCTATTCCCCATTTCTCAAAGGGGCTTGTCCATGGGGAATGTTAATGCATTGACATTGGTCATAGTGTTTGACAAATTTCATAGCATCACAAAACATTATTGGCCACCATAACTCAGCTTGCAAGGTTTTCCTTTACTGTTACTTTGCCCACAAAATGTCCTTCGGTGATTCCCCTATGGGCCTCCTTTACAATGGTTAGGAATTCATCCTCCCTGACACACCATCTCAACACACAATCTTTGCCTAACTTATACAATTGACTAGTGCGATTAACTGAAAAGGTGAGGCTAAGTTATCACATCCTATCCTTGTTAATGGCTTGTTCTGTGGAAATCTATAGGCAAGATACTCAAAATATGTTTTCATTCCATTTTGGTACTAGATCTAATTTTAATAAAGAAGCTTCTAGTAATTCATCATCAACACCACTGGCAACTTCCCTATTAAGGTATCCTCGACATGTGGTATGCTAGTACATGTTGTGATCCTTTTCTCACTCTGTGATTGTAAACTCTATCAAGCATCAAACAGCGCATAATTTAGCTTGTCATGCAAGGCTTGTCGACCAGATACAAAAACTCTTGATAATCCACAAAGAAGACAAACTTATTAGCCAACAAGTAGTGTATGTACTTTTTCACCGCATACACCATGGCTAGTCCTTCCGTCTCAGTTGTGGTATAATTTATCTCTACCTCATTGAGCTAGAAACTCACAAAGTAGATTGGGTATCCAATTTATGCTATGCTAAAACACACCCAATTGCAAAGTTTGATGCATGAATATGCACATGGAACACAAGTTCCTAATCTCTGGTAGTCTCAAGGTGAGTGCACTGGCTGATGCCCTCTTTAGTTTATCATATTTGTGCTGACACTCTTTGGTCCATTCAAATACAATCATCAGCATAGAACATGATAAACTAATAGCCGATGTGTCCCATAAATTGTTGTACTCCCTTATGGTGGTTGGTGGGTGGTGGTAGCTCTAGGATGCGATTTACCTTACTATCATCTGTGAAGATCCATTTTTGGATGCAATATGCCCTAGTACTACTCTATGCTTTTCCCAAAATTAGCATTTCAAAGAGTTTAAGGATATGTGATACAATTGAAACCTATCAAATACCTTTTTCAAGAAAGATAGATGGGACAACCATATGTGAATGTACACAAAGATCATCAATCAATACCTCTAGTGATTTTTGCAAGTAATCCTTGAAGGCTATTCTAATTAATATCTTGAAGGTGGTGGGGGCAGTGGTCAGCCCAAATCGCATGACCTTATATGCAAATGTTTCCCATGTGGTGGTGAAAGTAGTTTTATGTTGCTCCTCAGGTGCAATGGATACTTGGTTATATCTTGAGAGTCCATCCAAACATCTATAGGCTTTTGCGCACATACCACGCTTTCCAAAATGTGCTCCGTGCTTTCCAATTTTCTTGGAATGATGAAAATTGGTGATACCCAATCTACGTGCTCAATTTCAAAAATGAAATCGACAACAATGAGTTTATCAATTTCTTCCTTTACAATTTCTGAGTATTTTGTATTCATTTGGTATGGAAGCTGCCTGATCGGCCTTGAACCTTCCATGAAAGGGATGGTGTGTTGCACCACTTCTAGAAACATTCTTGTCATGTTCTTATAACTCCAAGCAAAGCAGTCCTTAACCTCTTTTAACAAATTTATCAATGCCTCTTCTTCCTATAGGGTGAGGTCCACGAAAATGACACGGGTTGGGGGTCCTCACGTGTCTCTGCAATATTCACATCTTTCACCTTTGCAGGTCCATTATATGAGGATCCTATTCGATCACCGTTCGAACGTTTGTTGTGCCCGTTAGGTGAACTACCTTCCTTTCATCAACATCAAAGGATTTGAAATGGCTAGGAGTCTTTCGCAAATCGTGCTTGCATGTTTTTTCATTCCCCAATCTTGCGATTCCGAGTCAAGAAAAACTTTGTTTTGCTTCCTTCTTGCTGATCTTGTGAGCTTGTGGGGGATCTTTGCTAACTTCAAGCTCTTGAAGGGTTAGTAATATTACCTAGCTTCAATCATTTCCCCAATTATTAGAAAATTCCTCATGAACTTTAGTGTCTTTGATGTATCTTAGCCATTTGTGCATTCGTGGGGGTCCTCTTCTAAGAATATCAGTGCGATTTGCTTGGTAACGTTTCTTCTTCGGCCATTTTCAAAATTTCAACCTTGGAGCTAAAATCAAGACTTCTTTCTCGTCATCAAATTTATATTATTCTCTTCCAAAGAGCTTTCCTCAGACTGGTTCATCTCTTAGGTTCCCAACATCCATATTACGGTGACTCGCATCTCATTTTTCTCATCAAGTTCCACAAAATTTGTCCCAGTTTTTCCCATGACAACTATTGTGGCTAATATATGTATCCAATTCTTGTAAAAATCATCATTCAGAAGAGAAGTATATAAAACGTTCTCTTCTTGTGATGGTTCTAGTGGTTTATGGTTTACTAATAGGTGCAAACGAGGTGGTTCTGTTTGTAGTTTTCGAATCATTCCCAAACAACCCCCTATCCATGGAGTGTGTCTTCCAAGTTTGCACATCTATTTTCAGGATTTCTAATCCCTCCATAGATAGATGTGATATGTGTAGATAGATGTGATATGTGGCCCACTCATGTACCAATTTGACACTTCTCACCATAAAAGGCCTTCCGAGAATCACAGGGTACGAATCCACGTGTCCAATAAAATTTATCGCTTTTGCAAACGTATGGCAGTAGAGAAAAGAGAAGACTTGAATCATCTTCAAGTCTATAAAACTCCCATAGGCCGTGACATGGTACCTTCAGCCATATTTACAATGAGGTTTATCTGCTCTAAGGTTGGCTTTCCCCATTTTTCCCAACATTGTTTTGTGACGATACTCACTCCAGATCCCCCATCTAGGATTGTGAGAGCTTGATAACCCTTGTGCATTGCCAGAAGTGTTGCATTTGTGTCATCACTCTTATAATACTTCTCCATTTGGTTAACTGGGATGAGACTTGGATCTAGATGAATTTTGGTAGGTTATCTCTTCCTTCCTCCATGCATACATCCTTCTCAAGAGGCGAAGGTATTCCTTCCTCTCAATTGGAGAATCAGTTTGCATTCAACCTTCCACCCCATTAGGGAAAATATGGACTACAAAAAGGGCCCTGTAAGGATTAGCTTAAGTTTCTAATTTTTTGGGTTTATAATACTAAACTTGGCTCCATAGTAGGGGACAAGCTAATGTTTAACCTACTTTTGGGTTCCTTTTTAGACTAGTAACTCCTATATCCTCTCCTATTGTTACTCTAGGGTCCACTCACTTTTTGAAAAAGTTACCACTATTTCTAGAGTCCATTCTCATTTTTTAATTTTCTACGTGTGAGATTATTTAGACCACTTGCCTTTTTATGTGGTCCCACACTTCTCTCTTCCCCAAATTTAAAAAACACAAGTATAAGGGACCCTAAAATTAAGGTTTGTTTTTGAAAATTTTAAATTTTAACAAATTTGTTATTAAAAAAGGGTCCCTCAATCATATGTAACCTCCAAAAGTACCTTTTCAAGGTCACTTTTAGTCTACCTCTTCAAGCCCCATACCTTTTCCATCATATCTCATGCATATATATGTGGTCCCACACCTCTCTTCCCCAAATATGAAAAATGCAAGTATAGGGACCCTAAAATTAGGGTTTTTTTAAAGTTTCAAATTTATCCCTCAACACCATATTGGGGAATATGGGAATTTCTCACAAGTTTGGGACACGTGGTCAAAAGTTTGGATTAACCATAACTTGAACACCACTAATCCAAAATGAGCGCTTTATAGCTCTATAGATTCCATTTTTCAAGCGCTTTCCAATCATAGGTCATATGATAGGGTTTTGAGAAACTTAAAAACATGTTATCCATGTCCCCTTTTTTAAGTATTCAAAAATGGAAATTGGGAAATTCCCAAATTCACTAATATGGTGTTCCTCAATCATATGTTACCCTCGATCATATGTTACCCTCAGAAGAAGTACCTTTTCAAGGACATTTTCAACAATAACTACCTCATCTTCCTTTAATCATCCTTTCGTCTTACTGCAATCCTTCTTTCATTGCTGGCATTACTCTAAATCATGCCTCCTTTAGAAGATATTACTAACACAAGAAAATGTATGATATATCTTCATATTTATGTAGAAGAGGAATACGTCCTTACGTAAGACAACCATTAGATAATGCATCCACTTCTTTACTTAGGGCTCATGAAAAGAAACATGTAGACTTATGGGTTGATGGTGCGCTCTATCCATGTGGCCCATTAACCTTAGATAACCCACCATCTGATCTGACTAGTTTAGTACGTCACATTGGTGATGGAAAAAATGGGCTTCTTGGATATTGTAAACATCTAACAGTCAGTGGGAGGGCTTAAATGCAACATATATATGCATCAAATTTGCATCTTCTATCAAATATTAAAGATTTAATAAAACAAGTGCAAATTTTAGAGAATAAGAATAAAGAAAAGGAGATACAAATCAAGGAACAAGATTAATAATTAAATAATCTGAGTCAAATTAGATCATTTGAAGAAAACCCTAGTTGGTGCAAGGGAACACCAAAGAGAGCTATCTGAAATTGATAAGCTTACAATAGGCCGCGGTGCTAACATGGCAACAAGGTGAATAAGAATAATTTAGTGTTGAATAATTTAGTGTTGAATAATTTAAATAAGAGTTCTACACACTTTTCTTAAACGTTTACATTTCAGGAACTTTTTGATTGATGCATTGGTGGGGAATTCACAAACACAGACCAAGAGTCTTTTGAATGCTTGCATTAGGAAGCAAGAATGTTGGCTATTTTTCGTGACCCTAATGACAAGGTATTTCGTGATGTTTTGAACGAAAGATATCATAAAGGACATTGAGGATATTTTGAGTTCAAATAAAATTCAAAATGCTTTGTGATGAAGTAGGTATAAGTCGCAAGGGCTATAAGTCCACCCATGCTATCACAAAGGAGGCTCTTCACAAGCGAGGGATCAAAAGCCACTTTCTTGAACCACCTTCGTACAAAGTTGCATTGACAAAGAAGACAAACAATGCACATGTAAGATCACTTGTTGGTGAGTTTTTCCATATACAGGGAACAAAACTATTGAAGGACAAATCAAAGGGTGATATCAAAGTAGATTACAATGCCTTCAACAACATTTTCATGGATTTAAAGAGGCTTCAACAAGAAATGATCAAATTTTGTAAAGACTCTCATGATGGTTAGTATGATTTAAACTTTCTTATTCATGGGGTGAATAAATTAAATAACACGTATATCTAATCATGTGTTGCTTCATGATTGTAGAGTCTATGGGTGTGGTCTCTTTTGTATTAAAACTAGATGAGTGTCAAATTGTCAAAGGGTGTAGATTAGAAATAATGGGACTTACACTCATGAATGAGGCAATGGCACATGTAAAGGACAAGGACAAGGTGCTTTCTTTCAATCTAAAACATACAATTGGTGGTTAGGAGTTTTTGAGGTACCAAAGGAGAACCATGAAATGCTAGATTGGATGCTTCAAATATCCTTGGATTGTTGAGGTCATCAAGAAACAAATAAATGGTTAACAACTTGAAGTTCTAGGTGTGGGTACCTTTGTACTAGATTGGCTGCATTTAGGAGGATATTTGAAAACAATCAAATGTATGCTTGGTTGTGACACAAGTGCTACCTCTTTACTTCCTTGCCCTCTATGCATGAAGAAATCAAAGCAAAAGTGTAAGACGCAAGATGAATTGCGATGGATTGATGAAGTCATGTCATGCAACTTGGAAGCACTAATAGGGATGCGAAGGATCCTACATGGAATCCCATTATTTCATTCCCATGTGAAAACATTCACTTCTGCACATTACATACCATGCTGAGAATATTTGATAAGTTTCTCAATTTCACATTGACTTTGCATTCAATGAATCCAGCCGCTCAATCTGTGGAAGCCATTTCCAAAGTGGAGGATCTACTCAACTCTATAGGGGTGCATGGAGGCAATGCCAAAATAGTGAAAGATGCAAAGATGTGTGGAGATAATCACATTGTGGCACAACAAGTATTAATGAGTGGAGCAAAGGTTAGGCATTTTTTGTGTCGGAATTTAAGTTTTAGAGAGGGAACTGGCCACTCCGCCTCTCAAACTTCTATTCTAAAGGAAGTGATATATGGAATTAATCTCGTGATATGGGACATCAGATTGGTTTCATATACTTACTCCAAACACATTTATGTCTTTTATCTTTTTACCATCTTATGTGTGTATGTGCAACGCGCCTATGTGGTATGGGACACTTAGACTCGTCTTACATACATTCATTTGATTGGTTCATTGCATATGCATTAAGTGAGGAGCTAGTCTTCCACACCAATCATGAAGCCATCCTCTCATGTGTTTATGCAACTGTATATCGGGGATGCCTGTATATGTCATGCTTTTGGGCCTCCACTATTTGTTTCAGTAGGTTCATATGGAGGGGTGATTCCCGGGGTACTTACGCCTGGCAAACATGTGTGTGGCTATTATTTGAATATTTATGGGTTGTCTATATCTCAAGACAATGTTGGGATTGATTGATGTGTTCAATTAATTGTTTAACTAACATGAATAGTGTCTAAGTATAGCAATGAGAAGTGCGAGGATACCGATTGAGGTGTCACACTGCATGAGATGTGCGAGGGTATCGATTGAGGTGTCACACTATACGAGGGTACCGATTGAGGTGTCGTATGGCTACTGGTGGATTGAGCGGTGGTGTAAAGATGATGATTATTTTTATTTTGTGAATCATGTATTAAAATTTTTGTACATGTTATTTTTCATTTGATAATTAGTGTGTCGATCACCAATTTAGGTGTCGCACCACTTTTTTTCCTTATTGGTATTCCATCTCCATAAGAACCTCTGAGCCATGTTCGGACCTCTGAGTTTACCTTATAGGTTATGACATTAATTCCTACGAACATAATCTTGTTCTCTCGACATTTTTCTTACACAAATGAGGACAGTTGTCTCCTCAAACAGGAGGACTGTTACAAGCATATATTTTATCATTTTTTATGAATTAATAATCATGGAGAAAATATGCTTAATTTAATTTGTGCAGGATTCAGTTTAATGAAATGTGCACAAGATTATGATATGTACAAATGTGCACAAAGATATTTTATGTAACAAGGCCCATTAGCAATTATATTTGGGCAAAGGTTTTTATATGTACAAATCTTAGGGATTTTGATATGGTTAAAAATATGTAAAGCAATACCCCAAAAGTGGAAAAAGCAAGCCCAATTTGTATGCACATCTATTCTTAGGTCCTTGGGCTATTTTTATGAATAAAATTCTCTGAATACTCAAGTCGTGGAAGTGAAGCTACACGGCATGGGGGGGAAGGGAATTGCACCCAATCTTGTCTTGATGGTGATGTTATTATATTTCTCTTGCCTTGTGTTATGCTATGTTATTTGATTTAAAATTAATTAAAGTTTTTGTTTTAATTTTTGATATATTTTATGAGTTTTTAATTATTTCTTCATGAAGTACAAAAGGGTCCCATGACATATGGAAGCTTGCAAGAGGGTTTGAAGTACAAAAGGGTCCCATGACATATGGAAGCTTGCAAGAGGGTTTGAAACTTATTGCAAGATTAAGGAGAGATTAAAGACACACAAGAGGATTAAAGAGAGATTAAAGACACACAAGAGGATTAAGGAGAGATTAAAGACACACAAGAGGATTAAAGAGAGATTACAAGCTTATAGTAAAGATTAGAAAGAGATTAAAAGGTTACAGGCAAGATTAAAGAGGGATTAGAGAGCTTTAGGAATAATGGTTTACAAGTGTAATTAGTTTAAGAGCATAGAAAGGGACTAGGAAACATGCAAAATCCTTTTTTCACTATAGAATAATATGGAAGCATTTTTTGGGAATAAAATCACATTTTAGAGGAAAAATGTTTTTTTTTTCAAATTTTACGGTTCTTTTTTGGCCGGGCAGGATCTCGTGGGACCCAAGGGAGGTGAAATGACACTAGTGGGCTAGTGGGGCTATTAGATAAAAAAGGTGATGTGATTGGGGTTACTAGGGGGACAAGCCTAAAGTATATCAATAAATATCCCTAGTTTAGGTCCTAAAGCTAGTGGATAGAATGTGCACTCCCCTCCCATTGGTCAAAACTTGATTAAAATGTCATTGAAATTAATCCTCAAGGGTCGTTTTTGCAGTCCATATTCCCCTAATGCAGTCTTTCAAATCAATCTAGAGTCAGGGATTTCCTCTTAGCTAGGTTCCAATTGTCAGAGAGAAATGCAGATAGCCCAACCACATCCCTGGGTGCTTGGTTTCGTCCAACCTCATTAATGTATGAGTTGAAATAGGATTTGGTGAGTCATAAAGAGGATATTTTCCTCCTTTATCAAACATCTATGAGAATAGGTTGTTCCTTTCTTCTTCCTCTGAGTTAGTTTCACCCTCACTGTTTAATGAAACAATATCTGGCACATTGAGTTGTTTGGCCTCTCTCGTGATATTTTGCCTAGGATAAAGTGTTTCAACAGCCCGAATAGCTTATAGCCATTCATTTATCACATTCTTACTTTCCCAAACTAAGGCTTATTCAGCCTCTAGCTTTTCAATCTCCTTTGAGCATTTGGATATTCACCCACTCCCCTCGGTGTGTGTGGTTCTTCAACTAGTTCAGTTTCCTTCCATGTTACTTTCTCATATTTTCTTGGCAACACCTTCTCTTGGCTTGACTCAGGATGCGGTTTCAACCATTTCCTCATCCGAATCGTCCTGAATTACCACTGTAGAGTCTCCTCATCCCACTGTCGTTGCTCTTCTTCTCCTTTCCATGCTTGCATATGAGCTATGATGTTGTGTGATGTTGTCAACACCCTAAATCACATCCCAATCATTAAGAGTCCCTGGTTTGATTGGTGGTTTTTTAACTCTCTTGTGCTCTTGTAAAAGGATAGTCCTTGATCAGATGGTCAATTTTACATTTTACACAACTCAACCTAGGGTGTGTTTTAGCTTGAGTAGTTTGCAAGTTTGTTGGATTGATCTTATGAGGACACTCAGACACCACTCAATGAGGTCCTTGTTGGTAGTGCGGGGAACTCCTTGCTATGGAATTAATCTTTCGGTGCTTCCATTGTATTGTAGCTTGGAATATAGGTACTAGTGTATTCCCTTGCATTAGAAAATACTCTAGGGTTACCTCCCAAATTTCATCCATCTCTTTCTCAGTTAGTCGAGGCTCCCATACATATTCTCCTTCCTCTGGGAACCTCCTCAATGATCATTTGATGAACTGGTGTTATGCTCGAAGGGTTCACCTCTAAGAAATTTTATGTATCACATGCGCTCAAGGGGTATTTAAAAAACCTGTTACACTTACATACTTTTATGAATAACATGACCCCTTTTTCTTCATAAACGTATAATTTTTTTCAAAAATAGTTTTAAAAACCCCTCTTGTAAATGTAATTATGTAATGTTTTTGAATTACTATACCCCTCTTGATGAAGTCACATGCTATACTTACATGTTTTTAGGTAAACCCCCCAAGGAGTTATGCAAGGTGTTGGTGGCTCAAGAGGTTCATCTCTAAGAAATTTTATGTATCACGTGCGTTCAAGGGGTATTTAAAAAATCCCTTACACTTACATACTTTTATGAATAAAATGACCCCCTTTTTCTTCATAAATTTATGGTTTTATTTTCAAAATTGGTTTTAAAAACCCCTCTTGTAAATGTAATTCTCTAACTTTTTTGAATTAATATTCCCCTCCTAATGAACTCACATGCTACACTTACATATCTTTAGGTGAACCCCGGAGGCTGGTGGTTGTGGTGGTAGAACAGGTAGTGATACAGGTACTTTGGGTACTCTATATATTTCCCTCATCTAGTTTTACACATTTTTGATAGATTTCCCCCTTGGCACAAGCCCTTGCCTAAGTGGTGCAGGTAAACCTAGCTATTATCGTGTAGAAGGCAACTGAGGCACTTGAGGTACTTGCACCTGTTGTGTCAAACGTGGGTACCTACAGATACTCATATCATGGTTCATAATAAGTAACATACATTGCATACAATACATCAATGGGCAAGGCCTCAAAAACTGAGGACCCTCAGTGCTAGTATGATTTTGCTGATATATTGAGCACCAAACGAAATCTCATTAAGGGTATAAATCTTGGTCCATGGGTTTATCCTTCACACCACCTTTAGCTTTATCTTATCTAGGAGTGCATTGTTAGCTCATCTAGAGTCATATCCTTTATAGGTCTCTCTACGGTTTTCATGCTTATTTGGTAGGATGCATACAATAGAGCTACTTTAGTAATAGATATCATATATTTGTGGTAACTCAAGCATGTCATCTTGATGACTAGCTTGCAATAATCATCAAGCAATGTTGGTTTAGCCAACAACAAGTAGTCATGCATCTTAGTATCCTTTCCTCCCCTATGGAAGCATGGTAGTAATTTCTCATCTATGAACCTCTCTCTAGGTTTACCTTGAGTTTAGGTTCTTCAGACAAGAGATGTAATCTCTCATTGACTCATGCTCCTCTTACTTGATGTTATACAATTGCGCCCCACAGGGCTTCACTTCGTGCAAAACTAGGTGCAAAGACACTCTTAAATCATGCAAAAGTAATCGTGTCTTTCGGATTAAGGCGATCGACACCATTGATGTGCCTTCCCTTCTAGTATAAGGGAAAATGCAAATGTTTTTTTCTAGTCGTTTTGATTGGTCCACAAGTCTTGCACACCGATTTGAATATCTCCAAGTATTGTATGGCATCACCATCACTTGAAAACTTTGACATTAATCTTTTCGCATGATTAGGCTTGATTGGTGCTCCTCTTTGTGGTGCCAAGGTACCTACCTTACTTGCAACTCTACTTCTCATTTCTTTAGCCATCTTTAATAGATCTATAGGTGTTGTGACTCCCATATGAAGCACTACTTTCATTGGCTCCCTTCGTGGAGCCTCATACATTATCCCATATGTCCCTCCCCTACCTTGGCCTCGTCACTACTACATGTTAGCTTAATATCGGCGCTTATACTGATGTCATTCAACGGGGTCTAAAAAAGTCCCGTCATCAGTATAAACGTCGGTATACGCGCCGGAACCACGACGTCGGTATAAGCGTCGGGTAACAATACCGGCGCCTATACCGGTGTCTATACTGACACTCATCGGCGCTAATACCGACGGCTATTTCGGCTCTTATACCGGGGTGTATACCGGGGTGTATACTGGGCGCTATACCGACGTTCACCGGCATCTATACCGACGCCAGTACCGGCAGATATACCAATGAGTATACCGATGTACATACCGGGGAATATACCGACGCTGTACCAGAAATTTTTTTTGGGGCAAAATAGTGTTGCCTGCTGTTGCCTAGCTGCTTGCAATGAACAGGATCAACAATAGCAAACAGACAGCACCATTTTGTCTAAAATAGAGCACAAAAATAATCGTGCTCGTTTTTTTATTTTCTAGATCGATAAATAAGAAATTAAATTAAACATTAATACTCAAGAATGTTTTGATCATATACCATTAGTTTGAAGGTCATCTTACATCATGGTAATTCCTCCCAATTGACGGTCTCTCCTTCTTCTTTAAGCATCTCAAATAAGGCCACAAGGCCATGTTTGTGAGCGTACTTCTCCTCTCGCCTACTTGGTGGGCGATTCATGGTCAACTCCTACAGAAACGATTAACAATTATAACTTTTAGAAATCAACATTTAGCCCACATACATACATTTACATAAATAAAATTGCTACAAATACTTACGAATTCATGGCGCATGGTTTTGTAACCACCACTCCCAAGATGAGAAGCCCCCACTGTTTGGAGTCTTGCCCTTGCCGCCTCTCTTTGTTGTTGAAACCTCTTTGGTGTCTCTATGAGCTCCTGAGCAATGGCTGCCCACTCCCTGTCATCTAGCCAAACAGGTTTCTCTTTCCCCTCTCTAAATGCATCCCTCGCCTCTGACCTACGATGCCCCATCAAAATGCGAGCTGTATACTGTATCCACTCATTAGAGACAACATTCATAGGGTCAGATGGCTGAAACTCTTTCTTTATCTTTGTATTTATATAATTTTTCTTCCCCTTATCTTGCTGATCCCATTTAGTCATGACAGAGTCGTGAAACTGTATAGTGCACAATTGTCGAATGCGTGTCTTCATTGCCTTCCCTACACTATTCATTATTGGTGCCCCATCCCTAATTGTGTATCTCTTGCTGTTGTCATGGTCATGTGCACCCCAGGGAGTGGAAGGTGACCCTATGGGTGTGCTATCAACAGATGAGAGCGAAGGACGACGCTCACGTGGTGGTGGTGTCACAGCATCTGTGGCACTACCACCACAACAACCTCCCCCTGAAGACTCTGTGGCACTACCACCACAACAACCTCCCCCTGAAGACCTACTACGTGAGCGCCGTCTATGTAAAGAGGTGGTAGATCGAGCTGTAAGGGGAGTGGAAGGCTGTGTGGTATGAGGTGTGGGAGCTGCTGTCGTACCCACGGGTGTGGGAACTGGCATCGGGAAGCCAGATGGTGAGGCAGATGTCCCTGCTCCAGAACCCCAATAACTCTGAGCCATGGCTCTCTGCTCTGGAGTCATGGACGAAAGAAAACCATATAACTGCTGGGGACTCATGCCCTGCAGTGTAGGATTAAATGAGAAATCAGGACTGTAGTCATAGGGCGGTGAGTCACCCATGGCCTGTTGGATAAAAAATCATATGACAAACTTGTGCGAAATGAACATTACACGGTAAACAATGAAAGAACCATATAACAAACATTAACAATGATAAACAACATTGGTAAAACTATATCAACTTGCTCCTACAGTAGTGATTATGATGGTAAACATTAACAATGGTAAACAATCAATGTCATAAAATCATTACAAATATGTCATAACTATTTGCATAATCATTAAGATACATCATTTTAAAAATCATTATCTATTCTATCATCCTCATTAAGATCAGTAGCCCCAAAGAGATCTATGTCTATGTACATTTCAGCATCCTCATCATTAAAAGTCCCTTGATGAAGGATGTCTTCATCATCTATGTCTTCTTCCTCAACATGTTTCAGCTTCCTTGGTTTGCACCTCTTCATTTGGATCTTGCTCTAGTTGCTCCTCTTCATTTGCTTGCTCCTCTTCATTGTTGATATCGGCTTGTTCTTGCTGCTCTCCACCACCCTGTGCATCCATATCACCTTGTTGTAGCTCAAATTCTTCAAAAATTTGCTTACTGCGACGGGGGGCGACTTGAACCACAAATAGCCAACGTGGATCTTTTGGATCCGCTTTAAAGACAACCTGCTCACAATGCTCTGGGCACACAAAAGTATCTTGTTGATCGGTCCATACCTTTGTGGAGTCCACTTGGATGAGGCCACTCTTGTGCTTTGACATGTCCTTCACTTCAATTCCATTCCACAAGGTGCGTAACTCATCAATAAGTGGTGCCAAATATACATCCATGTTCTTCACCTTGTACTTTCCTGGAACTATTAATGAGAGCAACAAATGACCTTTCTTTATTGCTAACCATGGCGGAAGATTATAATTCACAAGGCAAACAGGCCATGTGCTCCATGAAGAGCTCCTTAAACCAAAAGGGTTTACACCATCCATTGCTAGGCCAAGACGGAGGTTTCGAGGTTCTTCCTTAAAAGCCGGCCATTTCTCTTCAATGTGTCTCCATGCGGGTGAATCAGCAGGCACACGCATCACTTCATCTATGGATCGAGTTGTGGCATGCCATGTCATCAAGCTTGCTATAGATTTGCACCTGAACATGCTTTTTATTCTTGGGATGATTGGAAAGTGCCTAAGAACCTTTACCGGGACAGCTTCCCCCTGAACATCTTATCTATATCTGTTAGAGCCACAATGGGGACATTCTTGCAAATGCTCATATTCATGGCAGAAGAGGCAACAATCATTGCGACAAGCATGAATATTATTGTAATCCATGCCTATGGATTTCAAAAACTTCTTGGCATCTGCACGAGATGGAGGCATCTCGTTGCTAGGGGGCAATATCTGGTCTTTCAAAAGCCTGCAAGTATGGCAGTATCTGATCGGTACTATTAAGATTTTCTCAAATACAAGTTGATAATTTATCATTTCAACAGTAGGTGTAATCTCCAAAAAAAGTCCTTACTTGAATAGTTCAGTGACACTTGTATTAGACTATCCAAAAATTGACTGCAAATTTAGCATCGTAAGAGATGCACGCAATACAGATATGTTGGCACCATTGTATAATGGAAGGTGTGCAAGTTTACGCATGGCCTCTTCCTCTGGTTCATAATTTGACCGTTGAGAATGTCGTGGTTGATGATCTTCATGTTAATACTCCTCGAAGAGAGCTTCTTGTTGCTCGATGAAGGCATCCAACATTTCTTCCATTGGACCTTCTTCCATTTCCTGACCTTCTTCCATTCCCTCGGGTGCTGTTAATTGAGCTCCATCTGTCACTCTCTCCTGCGATATCCTCATCCTTTATTGGGGACGAGAATTCACAGGCGCAATGTTATCAAGATGCGGCTGCACACTTGCTTGGTTATACGATTGAAACCGTAAATTTTGCAAGCACTCCATTGGAAATATGCCAGCGTCATGAACATGCTGGTTGCAAATCCTTCGTTTTCGAAAGATTTGGTACTTACATCGCATGCATGGACACGCTATTCTCTCTTCAAGATTGAGAGGGTCCATCTAGCAGGATAACATGTATATGCAGCTCATTAAATACAAATCATTATGCATTACACAAAGCATTATGTAAACCATAAAACAGGGCTTCTTTTCCCCATCCGTGAGGGAGATTTTAAAAAATAACATGTAAAGCGTCAAACGGGCTTCTTTTCCCCAGCCGTTGAGGGAGACTTTAAAAATATTAAAAAAAGTGTCAAACGGGCTTCTTTTCCCCAGCCGTTGAGGGAGATTTTAAAAATAACTTATACATTAGCTTATCTTCTCTCCATACAAAATTAAGAAGGTAATTAGAACAAGGATGGAGAGAGAAGCTATCTCTATTCATAAATAGCTATTTATAAAGGCCTTATGCAAAAATCTATATGCATAGATTCTGTAAATAGAGCCTACACATTGAGCTCTATGCAAAGCCTATACCTAAAGCTGAACGCATAGAGTCTTATGCATAAAGCCTATGCATAATGATCTATACATAAGCTTATGTGTAATGCTCTATACGTAAGTCTTATGCAAGCTTTATGAATAAGGTTTATGCAATCGTATGCATAGTAAGGCTTGCAAGCCTTAAGTATAATCTTGCATAATAAGGCTGCAAGACTTATGCATAAGCTCTATGCATAAGCCAACTGCATAAGTCTTATGCATAAGCTCTATGCATAAGTCTTATGCATAAGCTCTATGCATAAGCCTTATGCATAAGCCATATGCATAAGTCTTATGCATAAGCTCTATGCATAAGCTCTATGCAAGACTTATGCATAAGCTCTATGCATAAGCCATATGCATAAGTCTTATGCATAAGCTCTATGCTATAAGCCTTATGCACTATGCTAACCCTTAATCCCATCACCCAATGGTGTAATAAACATGATCTTGTTTTACATGGATAAGAGATCTTACCTTGATAACATATATAAACTCTATGAATAAAGAGAATACCTTATGCATAGAAAAACAGAGCATAAGAAATATATGTTATATGTATAAGAGAGTATAAACATTCAAAAAGCTTATGCTCTCCATCCATGCAAGGCACTCTACATCAAAAAAAGCTTTATGCATAAAACATTAGGGAAAAACGGAGCTCATTTTGGGGCCCTGTAAGAAATTCACTATTTTTCGATTTATTTCTCTCCTAAAAGATCTCAAAAATAATAAAATATGGAAACGTGGCTCAGAACTGTCAGTAAGGACCACTGAACTGTCAGTTCAGAAAAGAATAAGATAATCTTTTGTCTAACTAACACGATTTTGCATTAAATATCTCCTTAATTTTTTTTGTTTCTCGAAGATTTCGCATCTCTTTTGACGACGTGTGCAGGCCTCTCATAAAGAATCCATCACTGAACTTAATGATTGTATGGATACCGCCACACTTCCACAATTCATGTTACAAAAAGACTATGAGATTGACAAGCCAACTTTGCAACCTCAGAAGCACAAAAATGGCCGATACTAGTGAAGTACAATCTCAGAAGAAGCGATTATATCATCTTCACATCGACTTAGAAGAACAATATGCTCCAGCACAAAAAAGACGAAAGGATACGGTGCTAAATGCTCAACAACGGGAAAATATGAGAAGAGAAGGGCTCCAACATATTGACTTATGGTGTGATGGAAGTATATATCCAAAATGTCTAGTACAAAACTCTACACCTCCATTTGTCAATCCAACCACACTATTGAGGTTTGCGGGCGATGGACAAAATGGACTTCTTGGTTATATTTCAGCACAGTCTGCATTTGCAGAAACATATAAAACAATGTACCTACAAGAAAAGGGAGCCAAGATTCAAGAGATAGCTATTCGTGCAAAATTGGAGCAGCAGTTGCAGAATGAAATTGAGGAGCATTCAAAGAGTAAAAAAGAGTTAACAAGATCAAGAAGGAAGAGAACCATGCTTGGAGACAGACAACGAAGTAGGAAGATTAAAAACATTGCAAATTTGAAGGCTGGGACTGGTGGATGCAAGCGAAGAATTCAGGAAGCAAGGTTAGTTTGTAATTTTTTATTTTTTAAACTCAAAAATACTCTCAAATGACTATGTATTTTGTCCATTAATGCAAAACACGATTGGAAGTGTTGAATAATATAGGCATATTGTGTTGTTACTATATTGTTACTATAGGAAATTATTGGAGCCTGCAAAAGAAAATATGGATCCCAACCTTCTTCCAGTTAAACAAATGAAAGGATTGCTTTCTTGTGGTGTAGCAAAAGGTTTGATTGAAGAAAAAAATACAAAACAATCAAACGCAATGTTGTAGAGGACTTTATATCCAATAATCAAGTTGATGGTACTACAATCCAAGAGGCTCTTGATGTTAGTGGAGTTAGCAGGAAGGGATATAGTTCGATTTTCCATGCGATATCCTCAACTTTGAGAGATCAAAGGATTAAACGAGTTTTACTGCCAAATCCAGCAACAGTGTGGAAGATAAGAGGTCATTTGAATGAAAGTATAGATGAGTTTATTGGACCATATATCCATATTGAAGATATATTTCATGGTGCTAAAGGAACCACCGTGTATGACCCTTGGAACAATATATTTGTAGATCTACAACAACTTCAAAGAAGAATGGTCGCGTTTTATGGAATAACATTTGAAGAGTGCAAAGGCATTTTGAAATTTGTTATCAAACTGGATGAGTGTGAGGTTGTAAAGGAAAAGAAAATGGAAAGGATTACTATCACATTGATGAATGGAGCACTTGATACATCATTGAATGAAGCGAGTTCGAAGTATTTTAGTATGCAGTCGGAGAAACACATATGGTGGTTGGGCTCATTCCAGGTATGATCATTTTTTATTTCGTACTTGATTTTAGTCAATGTTTTCAAATCTTTTATAGTAAGACTTTTGTTTTGTATAATCACAGGTAAAGACAGAAGACCATGAAACACTAGATTGGGTGTTTCACCACACGGAAATACCAAGAATAATTAAAAGACAGGTGCAAGGAGAGAATCTCCATGTTGCAGGAAAAGGTGATTTTCAAGTATAGTGGCACATGGCGGGGGATCTTAAAACACTTAAGTGCATGTATAACATTAGTAAAGGAGGTAACTCAAAGTCTCCTTGTCTTTACTGCAAAGAATCAGCGCAAGTAATGGATTCTAAATGGTGGAAGAGAGCACCTAATAGAGATAAAGTTGACCCTGACTTCAAGGCCATTCTTGACATTCCACTATGTAATGTTCACATATGCACATTGCATGCTCTATGTCGAATTATTGAGAAATTGGTATTTTTGTATATTGGATTTGCTTGGAAACTCCGTCCCGAAAGAAATAGAAAGGATGCTCTTCATGCATTGGAAAAAGTGTTATCCGATATAGGTCTGCATGGAGGTGATGTTCATATCACAAAGGATTTTAAAAAGTCTAGCAATGGCAAGGAGGTACCAATCAAGCCCTCTATTGGTGGTGTTAAGGCAAGAAGATTCTTGTCTCGACCCAAACACAATAGTAAGCAAGTAAGGCAAGGTAAAACAGTTTCAAGGATTAGTTATGGATTGTGGAAGCAAGTCCATAATGCCGTGAAAGATCATGAGGCAGATGGGGAAGCACGAAATGTGAAGGCAGAGGTGTGGAGGTCTCTTGATCAACTCTTCATGTTCTGTGACAATGTAACATGGACAAAGAGTGATTACAAGAACTTTGAAGAGGCAATAAAACATTTTGGGAAGTCAATGAAAGACGCATGGACAGCCTGCAATATAACTCACTACATGGTAAAGTGATGTCTTCTTTTTTTTACTTAAGTGTGATCCTCTTTTCTTTTATAACTTACTATGCATTCTTATGTCTTTGTGAAAACAGCATATCATCTACAACCACCTTCCCTATTTTGTCAAAAAGTATGGATGCCCAGCAATTTGGTCTACCCAAGGCATGGAGAAGTCTCACTACATGGCACGTAATGCATTTTTCAGACACACACAACACTATGGAGGGAGTCAAAAGGCAAATAGTCTGAAGGAAGTCTTCCAATGGTTTTACCGAGGCATTCTACAAAGGCTGCATGCTAAAAGAAAAGTTGCTAGCTCCAAAGTCAAGCTTGCTTTTATTCTAGCCCAAAAGCAAAGACGAAGACAAACTTTGGACAATTCAATGGCAGCAGAGAGACATAGACAGTGGAGGGATTCGAAGATATTTAGAAACCATAAATGGACAAGTAAACATGAATAGCAGTTTGTAACTTATTGGTGTTATGTCCACATGTTTTCAAACTCAATCAATAGATTTTTATTCTGTGGAACAAGTGACTCTTGGTGTAATGCCTATATGTTTTGAGACTCCATCAAAAGTAAGTCTTTTGTGAAACATGTGATCTATATTAACAAGCATCAATACATCCATATATTAACACACAAAAAATTCAATCAATACTACTTAATTATGCTAGACATACTGTTGATCCTTACCAATAAAATACTGAGTGTCAAACACTTTTAGAAGCTTTTGAGTGTGGGAAGAGTATTGAAGTGTCTAAGGACAAGGAACTGATGAGGATCAAAGACTTTGTACAAATCAGTTCAACTTCAACATAATGTTTGTGCTATATTTGATGACTAAATCCTATTACTCCCAAGGCTTGCGAGTCGGAACTCTCTTTTTGAACTTGATTGGACTCTTTTTCTTCCTTATTGGCTTGATGTCGACTTTCTGTTTATCAAAGCTTGCCTCTGTTGCTTGTCTGAGAGGGGTATCCTTGTCTTCAGCTATCTCCACATGTTCTTCTTCTTGGATTGTGTGGCCTGATGCAATCATGGGTGGCACTCGAAACCTTATGAGCTTGTGTTTTCCATAGCCCTCTAGACATTTGGGCTCCTTAACACCACATGCTAATGCATAAGAAGTGTAAGACAAAAAGTAAGAGGCCCTAGAGGCCTGCTTATTCACATAATCCCCAAATATATCTATGGCGGACAACCTCTCTATTAAAATGATCTTTTCCTTTTGCCATGGAAGATCATGTCCACCTAATACCCTAGACAAACATTTAAAGAAGTAAACAATGGCTTCTCCATTGTTGCTCAACTGCCTATGGTAAATCAAGATCTTAGCACTACCTAGATCATGAATATAATGAGCTAGGCTTGACATTTTGCCAAACCCAGCTGGCCTGCTTCCACTTGATCTCTGGAGGAATGTGTCATCCTCAATTTGTAGCTGCCATGTATCAAAAGATTATAGTGAGACAATGATACATAACTACAAAACATTTAAACACAACATAAAGTATTTGATTTGAAGTAATAATATCATACCCTCTCATTTTCATCAGCAACAAGAAGTTCATCTTTCCAAAGATTTATTCCTCTTCCCTCCAGTCCAGCCTCTTCTTTAAGTTTTTCCTTATGAAGTGATGAGAGATTCATAGCTTCCTGGGTGAGCTGGAAGGCAGCTTCATCTGGCTCTTGGAAACTTTCAGCCTCTTTGAAACAAATAGTAAGGGCCTCTGCAGGATCAAAGGTTGTTTCCAAAGCTAGCAGTGAATGGTCATCCTCTATGCCAACCTCCTTGTCAAGCCTTGAAGCCTGGGCAATAAGGGAAATGGCATAGTCCTCCCTCAAATTGAACATACACTCTATATCATGGAGGAAAACATAATCTTTACCACCAATCAAGACACCTGGAAGCATGGGCACTGCATAGTTGCTGCTCTGAACATCAAAGTCTTCAACTGGCTGTGCTGCCCTAAGAGTCTCAGTCCTTAGCTGAACAAGGTCAAGAGCAGCCACTTGCAGCCCCTCATCCTCGAGGTTGATATCTTCTTCCTGCTCTACTATATCTGTTGCCATAGGAATATCCTCTTTTACCTCTGCTATAGATATATCTTCTTCTTCAGTCTCCTGCCCTTGCTCTTCTAGAGATTGCTGTTGGAAGACAATGTACATAAGGAATGCCATGTTTTCCTCAAGCACTCTACACTTTCTGGTGTGCAAGTTACAACTGAATTTATATTCCTCAGGCAGGCTGTCAAACCTTCTATTCACATGGTACCTCAGCTTGTCAATGGAGACAATATGATTTAAATGCACAAAAACCTTTTCACCTTCCACAATCCTTCCTGCCTCTGTCAGTTGTTTGAAGGTATCCCAATGGTCTGAAAGGAAATCTCTGTGATGGTCCAAAAGAGAGCTCATAGTGAACTCCCTGTTGAAAATACTGTGGTATATGTGGAAGTTCCTTTGAGCCTTGCACTTGTGAAGAAAGTCAAATAGGAGCAAATCTGGAGATTTGTCCTCTTCTGGTTCCCTTTGTTTTGAAAGGGAAGACTCAGCTTTCTGCTCTAGTCTCTTGCTTTTGCCTGAAGCAAAATTTATATAACATGAATTCTATGTGCTCACATATGCAATCAGATAATGTATAGGATATCACCAAACAAAACTCTTCATCAGCACACATGAATCACCTGGTGATTGCTGTGGTCTGAGTATAGCAGCAGAGAAGTCCAACTTCCTCTTGAAAGGAGGGGCCTGAGGATCAACTGTTCCAAAGCAGAAACATTTCTCATCATCAAGAAAGACATCTCCATGGACATAGAAAGCAAAACAATGAGCAAACAGTAAAAACCAAAAGAGACACAAGACTTTGCAACAAAACGCGATACAGAACCATTTGAAAAATGTAAAGTGTTCTCCTCGCATTTTATTGCAAATTCTGAATTTCTACTGACATCCACTTCCAATCTAATGCTAGGGATATCTCACAATGTTCAGGACAGTAAATGATGCAAGGAGGAATTCCCCAGTGCAAAAGAGATTAAAAGAAGGAGAAAAAAGAAAAACTAGAACAAATATCAGAATTTGCAGCAAAACGCGATTTGGAGCATTTGGAAAACATAAACCTATCTAATCGCATTTTGTTGCAAAATTCTATATCCTACTCATATCCATCTCTAATCAAATCCTAGGGTGATCTGCCAGATTTCTAGGCACTGAGATTTAAGAATTCTACAGATGGAAGAGACATATGTCAGAAAACATTGGAAATGGTATAGATCTCTGACCTTTCTTTTCCTCTTCCATACTGATGGAATAGCCCTGGAGATTGTCCTACTCTCTTCCAAAACTTAGCTGTAGCACTGGTAACCTGGAGATCTGGTAGTGGTAGTAGTCTTCAGACAGGTTGCAGAGTGGATGGAGTGTGTTGGATAGAAAGTGGTCAAGGTGGGAGAGAAGAGGATGATGGGAGGGTGCTGGCAGGGATGGAATACGGGGAGGGAAAAGTGTTAATGGATCTAATTATGAAATCATGATTGGCACAATTTCCAAGGCAAAAAGTGACCCATAAATTTAAAATCCCAAAAGATTTGGTGGGACCCACACGTGTTAAAAAACGACTATATCTCACACGTGTGGTATTAATAACTCCATCATTTGTATTTTATAATAATCTACTCTCCTAACTCAGTTCTCTTGCATCTCTACCTCTCTACTCCACACCATCAGCATCCAGACCAGCAGCAGAGATTCATACCCAGCACAGGATACTCATCATCAGCACAGAACACTTGCAGATAGCTTCCAGGTTAGTAAGAAAATCTTTTTCCTCTTCTTCTTGTTTAATAGTATATTAGGGTAAGGAAGTGATTGATGTGATGTAGGTTACATATTATGATAAATACTATATGCATTTTTTAGATTTTCTCCACTGCATGTAAAAGTAGGAAGACTTTTTATTTGGCCCTGTTGAATGAGAGTTTGATCACTTCTTGATGTCTATAGGCTCAATCCATGTTGCACCAAGCTGCATACACACTGAAATGACTAAATGCATGCTAAAGTATGTTGTCTCTAGGATTTGCAGCAAAACGCGAGGAGGGTATTTTAGAAATCTCAAAATAGTTCAAATCGCATTTTGTTGCAAATTTTTAAATGCTTCTTCATCCACCCATTTCAAGCCTGCATAGTTCTTCTATAGACACAATACATATAGTTTATAGTTGGAAAGATAGAGAATTCATCATATGAATGCAAAAGCATGTTGTTTCAAGCATTTGCAGAAAAACGCGATTTTGAGCTGTTACAAATTTCAAATGTTCATAATCGCCTTTTGTTGCAAATTGTTCAATTTTGCTTCATCCAAGTTGTCATCACCTTCTTTAATCATTCTATGTTCTCCATGTTTCTAATCTTTTACTATTGTTTTATATGGACCTTTTTAGAGTGATGGCAAGAACCAAGGCAACTGCAAGGAGGACTGGCAAGGGGCCAGGGCTTGCAGCAGCAGCAGCTGGGGCTGATGTCAAGGAATCTAGTGTGCCTACAAAAGGAAGAGTTGCACATGGCAGGAAGGGGAAGCCAATGAGCATGCTACAGCAGAAGTCCAAGAGGTTAAAGCATTCTGCTGGTGTGCTAAAGGAGATCAGGAAACAGCAAAAAGCTATAGGCTTTGCAATCCCCAAGGCACCTTTCCAGAGGCTAGTGAGAGAAATTTGTGATAGCTGGCACCTTGGTTTCAGGTGGAACAGGACTGCCATTCTTTCCTTACAGGAAATGGCAGAGGATTACCTGGAGAAGTACTTTGAAGATGCAATGCTTGTAGCAGCACATGCTCACAGGGTAACTCTGATGGCCAAGGACTTCAACACATTGTCCAGAGTGAGGTGGAGGTATGACAAGCTGGTCCATCCTGTGGAATGGCAGGACATAAAAATGAGAGACATATTATTAATTCCACCTACAAGGAAATTGAAGGCAGACAAGGTGAAGGTTGTTGAAGTGACCCACTCAATGAGCACCAGAGGGAAAGCTGCTTATGAGGAGTCACTGAAGCAGCAAATAGAGGAATCCAAGTCTGCAATAAATGTGGAGACTGTACAGATGGAGCTACAGATACAGAGAAGGTTGCAGGAGCTGGGCCCTAACATAGTTGTCCATATTGAAGATGATTTTTCAGAGAATAATTTTGACTTGACAAGAGCATGCTTGGCAGCATTGGCTCATAAGAATGAGTATTGCTCAGATACTATCATTCTTGCAATGCTCTAGTAAGTGTCTTTTATTTTACATTTGTTTGCAAAACAATCCTTATTGTACCTCCTCCCTTACACCTTACCTTAATTATTGTTTTGTCCAATGTAGCATGATGAGAAGCTGGCTGAACCATGCTGTACAGCATACAGTTTATATTATTGATCCTGCAATTTCCTTCAAGTTGAGAGATCCAAAGGAAACTCCCATGGATATTTCCAATTGGTTCAGACACTGTGATTTTGATCATGTTGATATTTTGCTACTTCCATACCATAACAAGTATGTGTGTGGCTGCTTCTTTTGGGATTTTCCTTCAAGATTGAGTACTCTTGTAGCCTTTGATTTCTTAATGCTTTTTTCCTTATGCAGTGACCACTGGAGCTTTGCTTCTATTGACATCCAGCAGAAGCAATGCTTTTTATTCAACTCTCTTAGAAACACACACAGAGAGGTTAAATTGTAAGTGGTTTGTGTGCTATTTTTAACTTTAAACTTCATTATTTGGATTTAATGCACACTAACTGAATTATATGTATTACAGTTGTATTAGAAGACTTCTAGATGCATTGGATCAGTGTCCTCCTAATGTCAATCTTTTGGATTCAATAGAGCCAATAGATTTAGAGGTAGAAAGTTGCTCCCTCTACTGATGTCTATTTCATGCTATGCCTTTGAACTTATTGAATAATTTTATTTTGTTCAGACATTAACAGTTTCTAACATATCTTTCCAACTATCCAGACACCACAACAAGATGATTCAAGTAGCTGTGGCTGGAGAGTGCTGATTAGTGCCAAATATATACTTTCAAGCTATTTTGAGATAGGACAGCCAGAGCTTGTAAGAAAAAATAATTTTCATTTAGCTTCAAAAAATTTGATATTGGTACAAAGTGTTCTAAATCATCATATCTCATTGCAGATGAGAGAAGATAGCTTCAACTCGAGCTATGTGTATAGTTTCAGAGCTGATATAATTTGGAAGTTTTTGAAGTATGCCTTCCCCAAACCTATTGTACCAGCTACTGTCGAGTTAGGTGAGAGCTCTAAAGTCCGAGAAGGTGTCATACACCTTGATGACACAGATGATGCAGATGTGGTGCCACAAGAACAAAGACCTAGTGCTGATGAGGAGAAGCCACAAGAACAAGGACCTGTTGCTGCTGATGTTATTGAGGAAATGATGGAGCAACAGCAAACAGATGCTCCAAGGGTAGTAGAGGAGACAATGGAGCAGCACCAAGAGACTGTACACGACAAGATGGAGCAACAGAAAGTAGATTCTCCAAATAAAGATGATACGGTGAGCTTGGACCATGTAGAGCAGCCTCTAGATCAACCTGTAGATCAATAGAAAATTGTTGTCAAGAATATGTTCTACATATGTAATTAAACACTTCTGTACAGAATTTTACATTTCTGAATATAATACCTTTGTTTATGGAGTCTGTGTTATCTCAATTTTAAAATTTTCAATGTCTTTGCATTTTATTGATCTCTCTCTTCTTTTGAGCACCTGCAAAAAAGCAATATGAAACAATAGGGTAAAGTAAACTAATAGCAGTGCTTAATGAGACTAGGATAAGTCACATGGTATACCTTCTTATTGTTGTAGATAAATAAAAAGTCCTTTGAAATAGAACCTTCTGTCTCAAATAGAATGTCATTGCGCAATTGAGCTAGGGAGCAGCATTGTCTTAATGTGATATTGACTAGCACATCACCATTCTCAACAACATCAATATCAAGAAGTTTATTTTCTGCACCAAAAGAATCTTCATCTTGATCCATAGGGACTAGTTTTGTACCTAGCATTCGACTGCGCTTATAATAAAAAGAAAAAATGAAATTTTGTGATGCAACCATGTACTTCAGTTGCATAGAAGGTTGGACAACCTCACAAAACACTGAACTACATGTCTTCTTATCCCAACCTTTATCCAAAAATTGTGGCATGCATGCTAGACTTGTTGCTTTAACTGTGAACATTGTTTTTGAAACCTTCACTGGAAAGGTATTAAACAAGTCTACAAAAACTGTGAGAGGCATGCACAAAGAAATTTTTATTATCCTTGTGGCAATATTGGGCCTAAGAGCTTTCTGTACTTCTTTGAAAAGCTTGGCTCTATATGCCTCTGTAACACTAAAATGTGGGAGAGGCCAATCCACTGAATTCCATGCTGGAAGGTCTTGTTTTCTTAACACACCATGTGTGTTTGCATTGTCCAGCAACTGATAAAAATGATCAGTAAAAAATATACCGGATTGAGCTAGCTCTGTTGCACATCGACCTTCGTATTGTTGTTCTCCTATCGATCCATGCAAAACATCTATAAATCCTAGAATACAATCGATGTTTTGCCATGTCTCATACGATGAAGGGTATAAATCTGAAATAAAATAACACAAGAATATCAATAAGCAAAGAAAGAAAGCTTTGTCTTAAAAATCCATACACCTCATAAAAAACAAAACCACAATAGAAAAATATACAATTAGGCCTGTGTTGCGGAAGATCATTTGGATAGTCTCGCAAGACAAGTTCTTTATGCATGTACACATGCTGAATCAAAACTTCTTTCACCGATATCTTTCCTCTGGTGATTTTAAAATCTCGTACTCTTCCCTTCCATGATGCCAAGAAAATATTTTTTGTCTGGGGTCTCTTTCTTTTACTAGGTTGCATGAGCACCCATGCTCCTTTCGAAACAGTAAACCTTTCCCAAGTTCCTTCCGTTTTGACTGTACTTGAATTCTCTACCGAAGAAATAGAAGAAGCAGGTCGACGGGGTAAGGATGTGTGGTATAATTCTGCCTTCATAGCATTATCATCCACAGAGCGTCTTCCACAAGAACGACCATAGTTTTTATTCACCATGGATACCTTGTGAATCTGTAACCACAGCAAAGTAATGTAAACAAGATAACAAAGTGAAGTTTCAAGTAAGAGAAAGTAGGCAGACAGATAGTTGACAAGAAACATCTTACTCTAAGCCAAACTGGATCAAGGGAGCAGTTTTGGAAAAGAAGAGGTTACTGCACAATGAGGTAGTGGTGTAGAATGGTAGACCTTTCGAAGGAAAGGCAGCACAACAATTCAAAGTTCAAAGGGAGGTGGAAGCGGGAAGGCCCTTGTCAGAGAAAATGTCAGACTAGATTCTATCTTCATGGCCAAAGATCTTGTGAGAATAAAAAACCAATCTCCACATTAATGTAGCACGCTTGTACCTACATAAAATATTGTTTCTTTTATCTATTTTCTTTTATTTTTGTGAATTTTCAACGTTACGTTGGCCCTCTGTTCATTGGTTGAGAGCTTATTTTTCCAAACCGTAAAAGGCCCCAAAATGAGCTCCCTTTTTCCCTAATGACATAACGCATGTGAAGCCTTATGCATAAAGCTCATCCATAAGATTTATACATAAAACATTATGTATTAAGCTTTATGCATAAATCTTAATTCATGCATTTAGCTAGATTCATATAGCTCTATGCATAAACTCTATGTATAGAGCTTGCATAAGCTTACAAGCCCTATGTATAGAGCTTTCATAATCTTACAACCTCTATGTATAAAGCCTATACATAGAGCATATGCATTGAGCTTTTACAAGAAGGCTATGCATAGAGCTTTCAACAAGAAGGCTATGCAAGCTCTATGTACAATGTCCATGCAAACTTTCAAGAAACCTATGCATAGAGATTTTATAAGCTTGCAAACTCTATGCATAAAGCTATGCATAGAGCTTATGCATAGAGATTTCACAAGCTCGCAAGCTCTATGAATAGAGCTTATGCATAAAGCTTGCAAGAAGGCTATGCATAGAGATTGCAAGCTTATGATAGGTTTTATGCATAGATCTTGAATTAATCCTATGTATAAGCTTACAAGAACCCTAAACTAACCCTAAACCATAAAACAGGGATGCAATAATACATAGAAAAAAGCATAAACAAGGAAAATCGAAAGAGGATCTACCTCTTTTTTGCGAAGCTCAAGGAGAGGATTGGTGAAAGAGCTGCAAAACAAAATATTAAACAAAATAATTAGTAAATTAAACACAAGAATAAGAACTAATACAAAACCCTAAAATCTCGATGCATGCATTAGGAGATCTATGCATACATAGAGAGCTCTCAACATGCATAGAGAGCTCTCAACATGCATAGAGAGCCAAAAAACACAAAACCCTAAACGTCCTATATCCTAAATTAAAAAGCAAAAGCAAGAACATATTAATAAAAGTGGAGAAGGAGAAGAGGAGAAAAGAAGAAAGAAGGAGAAAAGAGGAGAGAGGAGAAGGAGAGAAAAGAGATGTTGCATACCTTCTCTGCAACGCTGCGAAAAACAGAGAAAATACGCTCTCAGCTATAAAAAACTTACGAGCGTCGGTAGATGCTTCGGAATATGCGTCGGTATATGCTTCGGAATAAGCGTCGGTATGAGCTTCGGTATACGCGTCGGTATACGAAAATTTCAAATTACCCCGCCCGACTTGTCTCCTCCAAGATTACGAGACGGGCATACCGACGTTCAACATTTGTATCGGTATTTTAACGTCGGTATGCCCTCAAACTCTAGTAGTGCTTGTAGCTTCACCATGTAATTTCATATGTACCCTTGGGTCAAGTATTATTGAGATAATTTCCATTCTTCTGTTCACACAATTATTCAAGACTACCCCTCCCAGGCTCCCTCCTTGTAGCAAAAGGCCTTTGATGTATTCCTGGAACTCTGCGATTCTTCTACCTTAACTATGGTGTAAGTTTTCTCCAAATCTCCTTGTGCTAGTTTCTTGTTTGCCAAGAGATGTGTTGCCGAGAGGGGCCATGTAATGAAGTAGGTTTGGGTGCAAATGCACATGGGGAATGGGTGCATGGGTCAGATCATACTCATCAATACATTGATATGGTGGATCATGACTGACTTTCGGCATGAGTTCACATCTAACTCTAAATGAGGCCAACCTTGAGATATGTTCTTTTGGCTCCTAGAGATGTCGACATGAGCCTATGTTCTTATTATGAGCCAGGACATTTTCCTTTGGATGCATTCTTTGCCATTTAAGGAGCATAGTTTTTGGATATGTGGCTCAACATTCAGATGCATCTCTGGCATATTCTAGCCTTGGCCTACACGATGATTCTTTTGTGCTAGGACCATTTCACATTCTGGCTAGGAGTTTTGAGCCTCTTTGGCGGGTATCCTTCATGCTAGATTCACATTGTGGTCATGAGGATGGGCTTATGGGTTTTTCTTTTGACCCTAGAGCTACTATCTCTTTGGAGTTGAGATTTCCTTTTGATCTAGGAGCTACAACCATTTCTTGATGGCTTGGGATGAATACCATACGTATCCCTTTGATCCCGGAGGATACTCAACTAGCTTTGTCATTGATAGTGGTTCCTTATCCTCTCCACTTGCACAAGATTATCATGGGACCATTGCCTTGGATTTTTCACGCCTTGGATTTCATTTCGATCCAGGTGGTTACGTAGATAGCCTCATCATCGACGGGAGCCCTTTATCCTTTCCATTTGACCTAGGGGGTCATATGATTCATGTATGGGTCTTCCCCTACATCAACATTCAGTCATGGATGTGATTTTTGGGTTTTGTACATAGCCACTTGTATATGTCTTTTCTTTGGACACAACCACCCTTCAATTTCAAGCATGAAATCATTGTAGAAGGGGATGTTTTGTAATGAAGTAGGTTTGGGTGCACATGCACATGAGAAATAGGGCCTAGGCACTTGGGCTTAGGGACATTTACATGTGTACAAGTTTTTGGGGGCTTTGGGCTATACTTGGCATAGGGCTCATGGACATTGTACCCTTTAAATCATATAAAATTATGATGAGTATTGTGAGGAACTACAACAAGGGCTACATTTTCACCCAAATTTGGCTATCTCCTAGAAGTGTGTCACTAAAATTGATCGCTAGCTCGTGAAGTAAGTTACAAACATAAGTGCCTAAGATCTTCAATTAAAACCACGAGCATTACCCGTAGAATGAAATCAATTCCATTTGAATATTTATGTTGAATCCAAAACACATCATGACTAATGGTCTAAGGAAAAATAGTAAGCAATAAAGCTACAAAAATCCTAACTAGATGTAACTTGCACCAAAATTTATCGAGTAGATGTACAATGATGGCATGATTAGTTGTTATTAAGACTCTTATACATGAATGTGAGTATATATTTTTCATAAGTAGGTCGTGCGTCAACCATGGGCAGCCATTTATATAACATTTCATGTGCCTGCACATAAAACAAGTCATTGTTCGATGGATTGACTTCCTACTAATCGATATCAAGATCCTCACGTAATGAAATAAACCCTTTAATCTTGTTGTGGAATATTGCCACATATGCGGTTCCTAATTGAATTCTTAATTAAGATATTCCTATACAGAAGTCCCATTCCTTACACTTTGGGGTTGTCTTATGGATCATGGGGATATGGAGCCTCACTTGGGGAAACATTTTTGCATAAACCCCAAGGGATTCACAAGCCATATCTGGTATCACGAGAGTGTAAGGGAAAGAGGTTTTTGGAAGGGGGGGCTTAAGCTTATGAGTTAGGGGTTGAGGGGGATTTATGGTGGCAGGGGGGACAAGGGAGCAGGGGAGAATGAAAGTAGCGGTTGTGTTTCTTCTTGTACTTTACAATATATGATCTAGTGGTGTAGTTTAAAAGCTTAATTAGTTTACTACTCTTTTATGCTGACCACACATGGAACAATTTTCGGAGAGTACATGTAGGTCTTTGTGCTTCTAGCACTTACATCCATGCTACTTACATGGGCTGCAACTTGTCACGTGTATAACATCAATATCTGCTATTTGATTTTTAAACCTTAAGTAGGGGGTACTTGAATTTTATAATTGGGACTCATATGCTTTGAAAAGGGTATAGTTTAATTTCTAGAGAAACTTAAATAGGGGGTTTTTATGAGTTTCATGATGCAGGTGACGTCCCCTTTCTATGGAAAGTGAATTCCGTAGGGCACGAACCTTGCATGAATCTTTTTCACCATGGGTTGAAGAGGAAAATGCAATGTTGAACAAACACTTTCTTCATAGTGTCATCCAATTGCTACTATTTTTTGAAAAATTGGAGGCAACATTTTTTCTCCTTGGAAGATGAGGTAGATTTTTTAAAAGTTGGGCAACCTCAAGGAAACCCGTCTTTTCCTGAAACCTTCTTGTTTAGGGCCAGGTCGCATGGTTACAGCTTCCCAGCTTTTCGGCTCTCTGAAACGGGCAGGACTCGCAGGAGGAATTCGCACTGCCCCAATGAGAAAAACCACTTGGAGGTCGCATTTACACCTGCCCTTTGAACAGAGAGAAAACGCTGGGAGGTCGCATGCTGTTCGAATTTTTTTTCCGCCCAAATTATTGGCGCTCCTCCTCCTCCCTTCACGCTCTCGTTTGGCCTCAGTTTCTACCCAGGTACTCTTTTGCCTCTTGCAGAAAGCTCTCTCTCTCTCTCTCTCTCTCTCTCTCTCTCACACACACACACACACACACACACCTCTTTGCAGAAAGCTCTCTCTCTCTCTCTCTCTCTCTCACACACACACACACACAGACCCACCTGGCGCGCAGAACCCCCACTCCTCACAAGTCTGGCAGAGCTCTCAGATTTATAATCTTCCTTCTTGTTGGAGGCCTGCAAAGGAAATCTTACTCCAGCTAGAAGCTCACATTTGGTGGTGCCTAATCATTAACATGGTCCTACCAAAGCACATTCCATTTTCCCTCATGTCTGGGCTTATTTTCACACTCGTGCTCATTCTTCGCCGCCGTCAACAACTACGAAGCCTCTGTTATCAATCACAGAAGATTCATCAAAGAAGAGAACTCGGCCCTTGCAGCAAGCCATCATGGGATTATTTAATACCTCTACTGCATGCTTATGTTGAGCACTTTTGCATGGAGGCTTTCATTGCACGCAGGGTAATTTCAGAGTGGTATGTGAAACCACGAACACCCCAATGGTGGAACAACTATGTTGGCTTTGTGCATGCAGATGATAAGAGGTTCAGGAGTGTATTTAGGTTGCCTTTGTGCCTCTTCCAAACCACAGTGGAGCTTCTAAGGGTGCATTTGCAACAGGACGACATACCAAGGTCATTTGCCAACATTAAAGGGAGGGTGCTTCCTGTCGAGAAGCAAGTGGCAATGGGGTTATTTCGTTTGGCAACAGGTACATCCATGATAGCTATGAGTGAGTTGTTTGGTGTTGGAAAGTCCACAGTTGTTGAGTCTGTAGATAGATTTGTGAAGGCCTTGTTGGTGCATCAACGCCAATACATAGCATGGCCGAGAAGCTCCAATGAGATTGAAAAGATCAAGGCTGGCTTTTATGTCAAGCAAGGCTTGCCTAATGTTTGCGGAGCTATGGATGCTACACATATTCAGATGGAGAAACCAAATGGTGAGCTCGGCTTGGATTGGTATGATAGAAACAAGGACTACTCTATGTTGGTTCAAGCTGTGGTGGATAGTGACATGCGTTTTTTGGATGTATTTGCTGGATTCCCAGGGTCGGTCAATGACAATAGATTGCTTAAGAACTCAGCTTTTTATTCTTGTGCTGAACGTGGTCTAATACTAGATGGTCCTGACTATGTGAATGGCTCTTTCTCCATACGAGAGTTCATTGTGGCTGATGGAGGCTATCCGCTACTTCCGTGGCTAATGAGACCTTACAAGACTCCCACCACTTCAACAGAAAAGTTGCTCAACTACAAGTTATCGTCTACAAGAATTGTGGTAGAACGGTCATTTGGACTTCTTAAGATGAGATGGAGATATCTACATGGCAAAGTGATGAATCCATATCCACGTAAGTTGGCCCGGGCCATTGTTGCTTGTTGCATGCTCCAAAACATGTGCATAGAAAGTGGTGTCACAATGGAAGGGATTGAGAACATCACTATGGATGTACCATCAAGAGATGATGAAGCCACAAGTCCCATCGACGCCCCAGCAGCGGATGCCACAGCCATGAGAGACTCTCTAGCTAAATTCTTGCATCCTTTTTTATAGAAAGGCCATCATGTAAGAAATATATATCTTTGCTCGTGTATGCATCCTTTTTGAGAGAATGACCATCATGAAAGACATATATCTTTGCTCGTGTATGCATCCTTTTTTAGAGAATGACCATCATGTAAGACATATATCTTTGCTCGTGCATGCATCCTTTTAGAGAGAATGACCATCATGTAAGATATATATATCTTTGCTCGTGTAATAAAAGTTTTGTTGTGGGTTAAATGAATTGGTCTTTGAGATAATTTGGAATGATGTTGGTGTCCTTGGTTTGAAGAGCTGAATAGCTAGTTTTTAAAAATCTTTTATATACTTTGTTTGAGAATAACTTTAAGCATGTAATTGGTAAGTGTGATCACTAAAGAATGAGGCTTGACATTGTACTCCCTAGAATTATTGTCCTTTGTCCTTGTTATGAGAAAGGTGATCAATAATATGCATTTGCGCATGTTTACAGATAGCTATTTGTGCAATTCAATGGTGGTCCATCTACATGGCTATGACTAGGCTTTTAAGGAGTGTATTCTTGAATAAAGTCATTTTCTTTATCTTATTGGATATTCAGCTTGTGATATATGAAATTGGGTTACATGGATCTACCTTCTTGTTGTGTTTTTTGTTGTTGTGAATTCATCTTGTGTCTTGACTCGAAAGAACCACCGCACCTTGGAATTGACTCTCAGAAGCAAACAAGGGTAACACAACCGCGTGTTTCTCAGAGCCTAGGAGGTTGTGCAATGAGGTCATGCTTGTAGATTTTGATGGGCCGGATGGCTAATTGTTGGTAGTAGGCTCCCTTAAGTGTGATAATCTACAAATCAGCTATACTTGTGCATAGAGCGGATTCTATGGTAGTGGGTAGTCCAAACGCTATGATAACCGCTAAATTATCTTGTTGGAATATTTCAACATATAATTTGTCACTATAGATGTGAAGATATGTATTTCTATCAGGCAGACACAACAACCAGGTGTAGAACATGGTTTGGCATGACAGTGTGTGCCAGAGAAGCTATACAATGAAGTCATATGCAAGGTTGTGTTGTCTAATTGGTAGTAAGACAGTCTAAGCATGATAATCTACAAATCAGCAATTTTCTTGTGCATTGATAGTATGACTAATGTATGCATGATAATCTATAAATCAACCATTTTCCTGAGTTGTCTAATTGGTAGCGTGACTTGTGTATTCTATTTTCGCATTAGGATGGAGGAATCACAGCCATTTTCTTGAGTTGTCTAATTGGTAGCATGACTTGTGTATTCTATTTTCGCATTAGGATGGAGGAATCACAGCCATGGTGAAGTGAATATATGTGTATGTGTGTGTCTCGCTATGCCACAATAGACTTAGAGTGGGTTTAACACCAATTTTTGTGCTCTTGAGTGCATCAGAAGCTCATATAGGTGAAGTCATTCGTGGTGAACTGCAGGACAGCACTTCAGATTTTTGAACATAACTTCCACTAAAAGTGTCTGATTGACAAAAAAATTAGTGCATCATGAAGCTCACATTGAGCTTGATAAACTTGCAAAAGAGGTGGCAACCTGATTTAGTCTTTGCTTCTCATGAGCCTCAGATCTATGAGACTCTCATCCCAAGCCTCTGAGAGCTCTACCATGTCATGCTGCAAGGGAAGAAATTCATGCAAGACTGCATGCATGATGATCATGGGTGGGTTAACAGAGCCGTTGACCTTGCTTTCAGCACAGATGCGCGAGAAGTTCACCTCCATGGCTTCATGTGGTGCATCCATGTCATCAACCAGGCAATCAAGCTGCAAGCCATGGCAAGAAGGAATGAGGACCATATGCACAAAGGCAAGGAGAAGACGAGTACAGTGTTTGTTGAGTCCTTGAACCAAGTATGGGCTGGTGCGTCTGATCTAAAGGATCTAGACACACTCTCCATGGCATTGAAACACAAGATTGAATCATCACGAGGGCAAGAGGAGGATGTAGATAACCTAATGGCTAAATTCTTGTTGCAGAAGGTGTGCAGCCCAGACTGCCGGAATTACGAGCTTGCCAAAAAGGAGGAGCCTCTGCCGGAGTGTTTGTGGGTGGATCCGGCGAATATCCGCATCATAGACACCATTGCCAGCAACGGAAGCACGGTGTTTCACGAGGTGGAGTGGTGGGGGAGAAGGTATGGGCAGAAGGAATTCATGGATGTGAAGGACAAGTCATGTTTCAGCCATGGAGGCAGCCATACAAGCCAGGCTGAGGCACCCTAATCTAGTTGAACAGAGCAGTTTTTGCATCATCATTCCTGGTGGACTGCAGGACAGCACTTCAGTTTTTTGAACATAACTTCCACTAAAAGTGTCTGATTGACAAAAAAATTAGTGCATCATGAAGCTCACATTGAGCTTGATAAACTTGCAGAAGAGGTGGCAACCTGATTTAGTCTACAACATGGTCAAAAAGCTAGTTGAACAGAGCAGTTTTTGCATCATCATTCCTGGTGGACTGCAGGACAGCACTTCAGTTTTTTGAACATAACTTCCACTAAAAGTGTCTGATTGACAAAAAAATTAGTGCATCATGAAGCTCACATTGAGCTTGATAAACTTGCAGAAGAGGTGGCAACCTGATTTAGTCTACAACATGGTCAAAAAGCTAGTTGAACAGAGCAGTTTTTGCATCATCATTCCTGGTGGACTGCAGGACAGCACTTCAGCTTTTTGAACATAACTTCCACCAAAAGTGTTTGATCGACAAACAAATTAGTGTATCATGAAGCTCACAATGAGATCTATAAATTTGTAGAAGAAGTAGCAGCCTGATTTAGTCTACAACATGATCAAAAAGATAGTTGAACAAAGTAGTTTTTTCATGGCAGCTTAACTCTAAATTGGAGTGTTTAGTACAAATGTTTAGCACAAATTGAACCATGGACAATGCTAAGTACAAAGTTTATTGCCGATAGATATATCATGTACAAAAGTGGCTTGACATTCATATAGCATGATCGGATTATACATACTACATCGGATGGAATAGAAAAGGGCTTTATATATTGGGCAAAATGAGATAGGAAATCTACATAACCAAGAAGATGTGATGCCTTAATACATATCTTGACTTCCCATACAAGATGTGTGTCATGCTAATTTCCCATGCTAGGAGATGATGCATGCATAGCAAAGCATTTGAAAGCTTCAGCAATTTGCTTCAATGCCTCATTGCTCTCCTCCTCCAATGCAAGGCGCTTTCGGTTGAGTGCCACGGACTCTTCAAATTCAGCCCTCGTCAATTCCAGGACATCATCATCGTGCTTTGTCCTCCTCGAATCAATGCCCTCCATGAAAGAGAGAAGTTGCTTGGTTGTGCCCTCTAATTCTTTCTTCAAGATGGACATTTTATCTCCTCGCTTGCGCTTCTTACCGGATGAGCCCTCGTCAACCAAGATCTCCTCCTTCTTGTCCAGCTTTGTAGCCTTGTCTGGCGAAGTAAATGAATCTCCTATGCATCAGAAAAATAACATTAAGTATGGATCCTTTACACTAAGAATTAAGTATGGATCATTCACAGCTAAAAATTAAAAACAACAAATGATTTTGCATCTTACCCAATATATCCTTTGAAGTGTCATACACAATGTTTGCTGAATTAATCAATCTATCTGACCCAATACGGTCAAGCATGGCTGTGTATACATCTTCTGTAAAGCTTCGAGGCAACTTCATCTCGTCTCTCTGAGTTGAGCTCATAGACCAATAACTATCTCCACCAGAAGGAATATGTTGTTCGTAGTCATGAATCTTCTTGAATGCAGCTAGAATGCGGTCCCAATGAAACAGGCATTGGTCGGCTGAGCGGAGCACCCCTCGCTGGATACAATACGTGGATATAAACTCCCACCGCTCGTCTTGTGTCTTTAGAACAGCTCCTAAATTGCCTTCTCTCATATCCTCTAGAAGCTTTGCTCTGCCATCTAACAAAGTCACTGTTTCTTTGAGAGTCCAATGCCCGCTCCGAAAGAAAAGCTTTGGCGGTATTGGCTTATCACCATCAGGAACTATCCGTTGTGAATCAATGTCTGTGCTTGAAGGCATAGGCTGGGAAGTGACAGTTGGAACCTTTGATGGAATAGGTTGAGATGTAGGCAGCAAGGTTGTCTTTGGAGCACTAGAATGCATGTTTGGGGATGAAATAGCTAAAGCTTTCTTTCCTTTTCTAGGCTTTCTAGCTTTCTTGCCTAGAGCATCTTGGCATGGAGTATGATTAGTAATGTTTGACAAAGGTGTTTGTATAGCAGATGGGTGGGCTGAAGACAAAGGAGAGCAAGGGCTGCCTCCATGTGTGGCAGCTGGGAAAGTAGTTTGAGAAGGTAGGTTAGTTTGAACTTGAGGAGAGCAAGGGCTACCTCCATGGGCCATAGACGGAAGATCATCAGTAGTAGTCATGCTACCAATAGAGGGCTGCTGGCTGCATTGTGTGGAAGGGACAAATTCATCTTCGTCCCACTCCATATTCAAATCCAATGAGTAGTTTTCCATCCCATAAGACCTGCAAGTGGATGCAAAAGAAATCAGTAGCAACTCGAAAGCTAAATTGTGAGTGATAAGGAGCATGGGCAAAGCCCATGAGCTCCTGTTAGAGATACTGAACTTGTAAAAATCCAACAAGAAACTGAGAAGAAGAAGAAGAAGAAGACCTACATTGTTATTGCACAGATGTAAAATATCCCTCTGCTGTGAAATAACCCTCTGTTGCAGATGTGAAAAAGCTCAAGAGGAAAAATCCCTGCTGCAGCCCTCTCCTGCAAACGTGAGAGGAAAAAGACCACATTTGAAAAAATTTAAAGGTCGCATGTCTCAATGTTTTATGAGCATGACACCTGGCACAAAACAATTGGTGTAATTTGAAATGCAGTCGAGCTGCTCTAAAAATTGAATCAATTTCCCTCCCTACGAATATCTCAGGATCCTGTTATAAATGTGTAAAAGACAGGTTGGCGGGGTGAGCCATGTGACCCCTAAGTGGCTGCCCTTCCCACTAATAAAGCTGGCGGGCTGTAGCCATGCGACCTGGCCCTTACACATGCCTCCTTATCGCTTTGCGTGTGTAAATGTGGTCTCATGGTCACGTCGACGACTAGATAGGTGTTACTACGGTCTATGCTTGTTTGCGCGCATGCGCCATCACCTTGTTGATTCTGCTGAAGATAACAACACGGAAGACGTACATCTTCATGTTATTGATTAATTTTACACAAATGGCCAATATTCATCCTCAGCTTCCCTATTGGTGTCTCGGGAATAGCTGTACGACGCCAGCGTATCGGCACGTGAATTTGAAACCATCATTTCACACTCGTGAACGGATTCTGTCCGCGTGCAACGCGTCGCCCACAGCTTTTCCTTCTATAAAAACATTCCTTAGCCTTGTCCATCCTTCAGCAATGCCTCCCATAAGCTGAGTGGCTGTAAGTTCACCTGATTCAGCTGCGCTCTCCATTTATAGCTTGCCCATCATCCACAACCTTACTTTTGATTAGTTTATGCTTAACGTAATTGTCTCCTGTGCACAGCGATTTTCTTACTACATTGCGCCCATTGGGATTCTAATTTACTCAGTTATCATGTCGATCGCTTGCTTATTTATTTGAAATTCCATTAGAAACACAGGCTTGTTAATATCTAGCTTTGAGAGAAGAATGCAGCCTCACAGTAATCCTACTCATTCTACCCGGCCTGGTCATTTGATCCCCTGTCATAATTGCCGGCAAGAGGTTGATGACCCGGCCAGGAAGCAAAGCTCGCCCGCAAATATGGCAAGCAGTGTTAATGGTAGTGGGATTGTTTTTGAGAGCGTAGCTGGAAAGCCAGTGCAGATAGCAGTGATGATTGATCAAGTAGTACCAGTTGAGATTGAAGCAATTAATGTTTGCTACAAGGCACCAAACACACTCGGCATTGGAGGTAGATTAGCTAGAAGGCTTTGGAAGAGAGAGTGCGATGAGGCGGCCAAAGTTGGCATGGATTATACTTATAATTGCAACAAATCCTTGATTGTGAAGAATGTGAGTTTTAGAGCAAAAGCTGGGGAGGTCCTCGCCATTGCTGGGCCGAGTGGGGCTGGCAAATCAACAGTATTGGAGCTCTTGGCTGGAAAAATTCGCCCAAGTAGCCCTCCTGATAGCATCCTCATTAACCAGCAGCCCATGCATGTGCCCACATTTAGACGCATATCGGGGTACATACCCCAGAGTGATGCCTTGTTTCCTCTATTGACTGTCAAAGAGACTCTATTGTTTAGTGCAAATCTGAGGCTTCCTTCCACAATTTCTAAGGCAGAGAAACAAGAGAGGGTCAATTCCCTAATGATAGAGCTTAGGCTAATGCATGTTGCTAATACTCGCATTGGCAATGATGATGCGAGGGGTGTATCGGGAGGTGAGAGAAGAAGGGTATCAATTGGTGTAGATGTGATCCATGACCCTGCTGTGTTGTTGCTCGACGAGCCCACTTCTGGTCTTGACAGTGCTTCAGCTCTTAACGTAGTGGAAATGCTTCACTCCATGGCTAAAACGCGCTCTAGAACCATCATATTGAGTATCCATCAGCCTGGCTACAGAATTATCCAGCAAATTAACTCCTTCTTGCTCTTAGCTAACGGCTCTGTTGCCCACCATGGTTCTCTCCAGCTTCTACAGTACCAACTCATGGCAGCAGGCCACAAGATCCCACCTCAAGTGAACATACTCGAGTATGCCATTGAGCATATAGTCTCAAAAAGTATACTATTGAGTCCTGCAAGTGCTGTAGAGAGTAATTATTCATCAAAAATTGATGACCTTGCTAATTATTCAAAAGGCAGCTGCAATAACTGCAAGCATGATGAAGGATCAGGCCAGATTGAGGCAGGTGGTGGGTGCATTGGAGTGCAAATCAACGGCGGCGGTGATGAAATATCGGCATACATTGATCATCAAAGCGATGCAGAGATTGCAGCTCCTACATTTGCCAACAATAATGTGCGAGAGATGATCATTCTATCACAAAGGTTTTCAAGGAATGTGTTTCGGACATATGAGCTCTTCACATCTCGGGCACTTCAATCATTGCTGGCAGGATTAGCACTGGGAACACTGTACATTAATGTGGGCACTAATGCACGGGGGGTGGAGGAGAGGTTAGGGTTTTTTGCATTCACGTTAACATTCTTGCTGTCATCAACGGTGGAGGCGCTGCCGATCTTCTTGCAAGAACGGCAGGTATTGATCCGGGAGACATCAAGGGGAGCTTACAGAGTGTCATCATATCTCCTGGCCAACCTCTGTGTGTTTCTACCTTTCTTTCTCGTGCTTGCTCTCCTCTACTCTCTCCCTGTGTACTGGCTGACAGGGTTGAGCAGCAACCCATCTGCTTTTTGCTTTTTCTTACTCATAGTATGGCTAGTGCTGCTCACGGCCAACTCCTTTGTAGCCTTCTTCGGCGCACTCGTCCCAGACTACATCATGGGGAACTCCATCATCTCAGGCTGCATGGGCGCCTTCTTCCTCTTCTCCGGCTACTTCATCTCCAAACAAAACATGCCCCCTTACTGGCGATTCATGCACTACGTTTCACTCTTCAAATACCCCCTCGATGCCCTTCTCATCAACGAGTATTCCAGCCTGCAGGGCAAGTGCTTTGGCTTGCTTCTACCCGGAGGTGATTGTACCCTTACCAGTGGCGATGTGCTGAGTCAACTGGGTCTCCAGAACAGCTCCAAATGGTCGAGTGTCTTCATCATGGTCTTGTTTGTTTGCCTATACCGATTGCTCTGCTACATTGCGCTCCGCTTCAAGGTGTGCAGGAGAAGGACTTAGACAAAGGGCATTTGTAATTATGGATTCTAATTAACAAAGCTCCCGATTCGATCCCACAGAAATAAGAAGATCTTGCCAACGGTTTCTTAGCTGCAGATTTATGTAAACTCACTTCTCTCCCTGCTGGAAGAGGATTGATAACTCTTCTCAGTGGGAGTTCATCAGATTCTCTCAGAAGTAGGATCACAATAATCCTCGTTGTTACCATAATTATCATGTTCAGATTCCAAAATGTTTGTAATCACCCCCTAGTTCACTCAATATGTAGCTACCCTTCAGAGCAGCGGCTAGGATCAAACGTGCCGCCTGCAGCTTCACATCAATTTTCTTCTTTTTTATTTGCAAGCACTTAGCCTGGTATAATCAGGCAATGTACATGATCATTTGCTGTTACCAGGATCTTTTAGCCATCGCATGTGCAAGAGAAAACAAAACAAAACAAACAAGCAAACTCCAGTGCAATGTATTCTGCACCATTGAAATTTGACAAATTTCATAGTTGAAAGGTTTGGAAAATTTAAGATTTTGGGTGGTTTTAGTTGGAAATGCCTTCAAATTAGACGTTTTTTTAATCGGATTTTCACCACTTGGTGGGGGAGACTTGTCTTTGCACACTGTTTGAATGAACGACGCTTGGCAAAAGTTCTCAGGTGGGAAAAAAAAAAGCACTGGCCAGATGCCAATAGTGTCCAAAAGAAACGTCTATTAAATAAACTTCATATTTCTTAAATAAAAAGAATCAGTCCGTGACTATAGGCCCTCAAGTTATCTATCTATCTATCAACCATGGACAACCAAGGAACAAAGAGAGAGGAGGAAAAAATCAGTCCGTGACTATAGGCCCTCAAGTTATCTATCTATCTATCAACCAGGGACAACCAAGTAACAAGGAAAAAGAAATCTTGGATTTTTAAAAAATAAGAGTAAAAAACCTCTGCCATTGACCCTTTGTATTCCAATTGACCCTTTGTATTCGATTCCTGTTTTTCGCTTTTCTTAATGTCTTTTACATTCCGCAGCAACGTGTAGGTTGATTACTAGTATCAATTGAAGGCAAGACCCGGAAGGGCACACTTATAAAGGATTCTCCAAAATACGTACTTTCCTCAACACTGCCCAACATCCTCTATATCTTATTTGGGAGTTGCCACCTGGTGGCTACTAGTTGCCCCATGTTGTAGGGCCTTTCTTTCTTCTCTTCTTTCATACTATACTACTATTATTACTTTTTTATACCATACTATATATGTGCACGTATGCACACACACACACACACACACACACACACACACTACAACTACAAAATATATCTCTTATTTGATGCTTAGATAAGAGGATTAGAGAGAGACAGAGTTAGAAGGTTAGAGAGAGTCGGAGAAAGGTAAAGAGAGTGACTTCGAGAAAAACAATGAGTGTTAGAGAGAGAGAGAGAGAGAAAGAGAGAGAGGAAGGCTAGAAAGAGCAAGAAAGAGAGTTAGAGAAAGGTAAAGAGAGTGAGTGTTACAAAGAAAGAGAGAGAGAGAGAAAGAGAAAGGGTTAGAGAGAGTTCAAGAGATAATTAGAGAGAGAGGTAAAGAGAGTAGGTTATGGAGAGAGAGAGGTAAAGAGAGTAGGTTATGGAGAGAGAGAGAGAGAGAGAGAGAGTTAGAAAGGCAAAGAGTGTGAGTTTGAGAGAGAGTGACTGTTAGTGAGAGAAAGAGAGTTAGAGAGCATTAGAAAAAGAGAGTGTGTTAGAGAGAGAGTGTGTTAGAGAGAGAGTTGGTCAATTTGAGAGAGCATTAGAAAAAGAGAGTGTGTTAGAGAGAGAGTTGGTCAATTTGAGAGAAATAGAGAGAGAGAGAGAGAGAGAGAGAGAGAGAGAGTTGGTGAGCTCTAGAGAAATAGAGAGAATAAGAAAGATTTAGAGTTAAAGAGAGAGACAGGGCTAGAGAGAGAAAGTGATTAGTGAGATTAAAGTCGAGAGATAGATAGAGAAATGTAGAGAGAGAGAGATAGCTCATTAATTCGAGAGAAATAGAGAGTTAGATAAAGTAAAAGAGATTGAGAGAGAGAGAGAGAGAGTGTGTCTGTGTTAATATAACCCTAACATGTCGTGGAAAGTTACCGATCCGTCGAGCTAGAGCAATTCTCTCTCTCTCTGAAGAGAGAGAGAGTGTGTGTGTTAATATAACCCTAACATGTCGTGGAAAGTTACCGATCCGTCGAGCTCTACTATAGCCGCTCGTCACCGCCATCCTCCCGCACTTGTTGTCACACCAAGGCAGTTGTTAATCCAACGGGTGATGCAACCTCTCTCTCGCAAAGATCATGTGGGATCTCCATGAAAGACGATCGTGATGGTGGTAACCTAATCACTTAAGCAAGAGGGAGAGAAGAAGCAAGAAAGAATAAGTGATTGGCACTTATCACTTCCAAACCCTAACCCTAAGCACACCACACATGCTAGATTAGAGTTGCAAGAGAGAGAGAGAGAGAGAGAGAGAGAGAGAGAGAGAGAGAGCATTCCACTTCTACTGCATAAATGGGAGAGAATCCGTTACAAACAAAAGAAATTGGCTTTTATAGTTCCAAGCTTTTTTCCACTAGGCCGCCCGGTAATAAGTGACCCGAGGCGCCCAAAACTAAGTTATAAGGTTTTTCTCTATGGTTTGGCCCAACTCACCAAGATCCTCTTGTCTATCCTTCCAAGCCCAATTGTTAACCCATGAGACGGACATTGAGATGTACTATGTTTTATGTCATTAATTTAAATATTCTGAGTCATGGGCCGGGCTTGTCGGCACCATATGTTAAGGATAAAGGGATTGGGTGATCGCCGATGAGAGGCGCACCTTGAATATCAGTAGGATAAGGGTTAGGGTCAGCCGGCCATGTATGGGCGCCCAAGTGTGAACGGCCAAGTCACCTATAAGAGTCAAATGTAACCCTAAAATCCTCATTCTCATGTGTTGTGAATACAAGAGTGCTCTTGCCTTATCTCTTTGGTTTCCTTCTCCTGCGTGTGTGTGAGAGAGAGAGAGAGTGAGAGAGCGATCGAGCACTGTGTAGCGGCACGGCGGCGGAGAGGCGGTAGAGCGGCGACGACGGCTCCTCCTTCACGGCTGCGACGCGGGAATCCTTCAAGGCGGCGGTTGAGCGGTGAGTGACACACCCTTTGGCATTCTGTTTGAGCTTCCTTCCCTGGTTGTATACTTGCAGCCATTCGTGGCTCGCATACGGTGTCCGGCAAGTCCCCAGCTACGACCTGTGCGGCAAAAGCGTACATTTTTGGCGTCGCTGCGCCGGGGAGTTGCCCTGCACCAAGCTCCAGTTTGCAGCTCGGCTGTGCTGCGTGAAGTTTAATATACACTGTAGGAAAGCAACTGTGTGTTTGTTGTTGAGTTGTTTCTGTTTTTTGCAATCTATTTCTGTAATTTATCTTCTGCATTTCTGTTATTTTTTCGCTCCGTGTGTGGGCGTGTGATCTGTTATCTGGTTTTTTACGTGGGAGGGAGATTTCTGAATCCTCAGACCTGTGCTGTGTGCGAATTGCACCGCGGCCAAGGCTGAACCTAAAGAAACCCTAGAAAACTTATCTCCAAAAAAAAAACAAAAAACAAAAAATTATTAAAAATTATAAAAAATTATAAAAAATAAAAATCAAAAAATTAAATTTTATTTTTAAAGAAAGAACCAAACGTGTGGAGAGGAAAGATTTTCTAATAGGAGAAAATTTTTTTGAAAAGAAAGAACCCCAATTGACCCACGACCCACGACCCATGACCCCGGCCTCGGTCTCGGTCTTTTGATATATATATATAGGAGAGTGAGCCTCCATAGCTTTCTTTCAAGTGAGAGCTTATGGGAAGTCGTGCCCTATATGTAGCCCACTCCCCAAGGAGTAAAGTGAGCATGTGGGATAAAGCCCTCACCCTTTCCTCCACAAGCAAATAGGCTTTTGCCCCTTCCCCCCAAAGGAAACGGACTATTTTGAGGACTACAGGAGCTCTAGATAGGCGAACACGGTGCTGTAAAGCACACTAGGACCCTTTAAACGATACGCTCGTTTCGAGCTATCACACGCCCTAGTCCAAGTTCGACCGTAAGGGGGTCAAAAACGAGTTAAAAACAATCTAAAAACAAGTAAAAACGAGGTGCAAAATACCCAAGAAACCACTTGTGTGGGCTTCAAGGGTAGTTACCAACGCACGTAGGGTACCCACGTCACATGCATCTACGTTCTGGTCGGGTGCTAGAGCCTGAACCACTAGAAAGCGTTTCAGTCTACGCAGGCTCACACCATCCCTCCACGTTGGCATCTTGGCCTTCGGCTGGAACCCAAGGGAGTGCAACCCAAGATCCACGAATAGTGGATAGTGACTCGTCCTCTGACTCAGAAGCCATGGAAGGACCACCTACCAAGAACCCTGAGGAGGCAAGCCAAAACATGCCAGTGTGGGCCCCACAACCCGGATCTAGCATGTTTAGTCGTCTAATAGAGACCTTTAGTAGAGCTACACGCTCTGAACATGCGACAAGCGAAGTAAATGAGGAAGGAGGGGTAGTAGATTCGCCATTCACATCTTATGTGGACCCTACCCTCCCAAAGAGTGTCCATGTGGATATTCTACCCACTTCGTTTAATGAGGGCCCTACTGAGCTACCACATTCCGATGCTCTTCCTAAAGTAGAGGTCCCTAGAAGCCAATCCATAAGAAGTGACATTGTGTCCACTTCAAGAGAGCCATTTGGCACACCAAGTCTAGATGGGATATTTCTCAATGAAAATTGGGAATATGATCTACACACAGAGACTCTAACTGACCTATACACAGGTTACACATACCATGTAGGTTGGTTAGAAGTCCTATGATCTACATCTAGCACCACTAATCTAGAGGAGCAACAACACATGATATGTGAGGTGATTCATAGAATTATCCAAATTGAGAGGCAAAATAGGGGAGTGGACCTAGTTTCCACTGGCCCTATGAGGTTTTTGGATACGGGCAAGGCCAAACAACCAACCCTATCACAATTGGAGACTCCCTCGGTGAGTCCCATAGACCCTTCGTATGTTGTTTCGCCTGGAGTCTCAATGCAGGTTGAGCCCACGAGCAATAACTTTAGTTTTCCAACCTTGGCTCAACTTTCCATTAAGGAATCCACAACGCCTACCCCAATGATGAGCATGATAGAAAGCGCACCTGTTACCACTGTAGTTAGTACAACACCACTACCTAGTGGAACAGTACCTACAACAGTGCGTGCCCGTGCCTATCGACCCTATGTACCTATCTCAACTCATGCTCATGTAGCTCCTACGTCTCTTAGTATGCCAATGGCGTATGCTCCACGACCGCCTTATCACCACCCTTATCCAATAGGAGCTAGGCCTAGTCACATATCATATCCTACGTCATTTGCCAACATACTCAGACCAATGCCAACTCCTATCAGCCAGGCTATCCCAGAAGTGCCTCCACCAACTATGCCTGCTCACTTAGGTGATCTCGCAACATTTGCTCAGACGATCGGACGATCCATTGCGGAAAACATGCGGGGCATGCCTGAGAGAGAACCTAGAAGCAAGGTAGTACAAGTGGCTAAGCTCACTCAAAACTTCAGTGGTAACGAGGATGTTAGGAAGCACATTGAAGTCTTTGAACATGTGTGTGATTCCTTGGAAGAGCACAATGAGTTGCATAAGTGTAAAGCCTTAGGCTTAACCTTGAGTGGGAAGGCCGGAGATTGGTATCGAACCTTAAGGGTTGAAGAGCGCACTCACTACCCCACTCTCAAGAGATTATTCTTGAAAGAATACATACGCGAGGGTGTGCTTTGGGGGGTAGCATCTCAACTTCAAAAAGCTGAACGCGAGGAAGGGAAGTCAGTGAGAGACTTTATAAGTCGATTGAAGCATCTAAATTCTCGCTGCACTCCTGATGAACGCTTCAATAACAACCAACTCCTCAATAGATTCATCCGAGGATTACGCCACGAGGACATTTACAATGGCCTAGTCATTAGAGGTCTTACAACGTGGGAAGCAGTCACTGCCAATGCAATCCAGTTAGAAGACAACTTGATGATTACAGGTAAAAAGGTGTCTTCGGAGACAAAATCCGTTAGTTCGCAAGTATCTGGGCACGAGCCAATGACGGTAAAACCTATTGCCAAGGAGCCCAAGATATCTGAAATGTCTGTGACCGACCTTACTAAGGCTCTCCAAGAATACTTCAGGGGTAATCGAGCTCCTCAGAATAGCCATATGTACCCAAGGAGAGAGCAACAATGGTGTTCGGTGTGCTTAGGACCACATAGCACGAGTGAATGTCCCACATTCAGAGTCAAATTCAATGGGAATTGCAATGCATGTGGTAAGCATGGCCATCAATCTAAAGATTGCCTAGTACTTAAGCGAATGTTGGCAAACCAGGCACCACTAGCTTGGTCAAACACACCTCAAGTACCCGCGCTAATGCCTGCACAACCTATCGAGCAACCGTCACAGCACATAGTTCCAAGGAATCCGAATGTAGTCCAGTCTGTGCCGTTACCACCGCCAGTGCTAGGACCACAACCTCCACATCCAAGGATTACCCCAATAAACCAGATGGGTTGTGAGTCACATAGTGCGTGTGGGGATTATGAAGAGGAGATAGACCCCACTGCTCCATATGGGATTGATACGTTTGAAATGATTCCCCAGTACTACGTGGAGGATCATTTCGGGCAAGTTAAGCCTGTATATCAAGCGGCTGCTCTTGCCACAAGGGGGCAAAACCTTAATACCTTGGCGAGGAGACCACCTCTTCAATGCTACGATTGTGGTGGACCGCATCGTGTAGCAGAGTGCCCTAATAGGCTACAGAAGATCGCTACTCATATGCAACCAAATCAAGGGAGCACATCGAGAATGCCGGTACTTACATGTAATCGTTGTGGCATAGATCATTTCATCGCTCAATGTCCACATAATCCTAATGCACCCAAGATTACGCCATTGAATTTGGTTGAGGTCACCAACCAAGCACGAGGATCCACACCCATAGTACCCGCGAATGTAGTTACACGGTCAATGCTTCAAAATCAAAACTACATTCTTGAAGAGAGGGATACTGCCTCAATCGCTCAGGCAAAGAAAAAGAAAACATGACGGAAGAGATCGCTTAATGCCACGAGCTCCAAGCCCAGTTCAAAGACCAACATAGGGACATGAGACGACCCCATGTATATGAATGATCCTGAAGATGATTCTGATTCAATAGAAACCATGGGGACCAAAGCCACTACCTTAAGGGAGGAACCCACTTGGTGGGAGCTCAATGAAGGAGAATCAAGCAAGTACATAAATAAGGGGAAACAGAAGGAAACTTCCTTGGCCCCACAACCAAGTCAATTAATGTTCTCTCGACCACCCAAACTGACTGAGACTCCCCAAGACAAGCCACGTGGGCCAAAAACCCTCAAGAAAAAGATTGGAACTTACCCAAACCCAGTTGAGGAGATTGAACAAGTGCAACACTTAAGGGGTTTGGTGGAAGAAACACAAAGAGAACTGGAGCCAAACTCGAGAAAAATCAAAATTCCAGACACAGTGTTTCCTACGCAAGTTCAGCCTCACCGGAACCATAAACCGTTAGCTATACCTAGTATCATTCGGGAAGAAAGTGAGGATAGGACATCCGGAAGTGGGCAAACACCCTTCTTGCTGGAAAGAATGTTTAGTGAGGGAATGCCTGACCCCATCGAAGAGGAGGTGATTCCATCTTCACCAGTCCCTAGTCAAGGGGCGATATCTCGAAAAGTACCATTGAATGTGTCCAAGTTAATGGATTTCATGTCCTCAGAAATCAGAACCACGATCATATCCAAATTATACGGAGATCCTGAGCTATTCTTAGCTCTTCGGGCATTTCTCAATGGAGAACTAAAGGCGAGGCTACCACAATTTGCAAATATGGATAGACCCGACACACTTCAAGATGAAGGGGAACATTGGGATCTACAACCCAACCTAGAGGAAGACTCGGTCGTTGAAATACCTATGAACAAGTTGGGACATTACTTTGAAGGTGACGAATCTAATGCAACCCTCCCCATTACTACCAAGGGATTAACTCTAAAGGGAATCCTTGATGGTGGTGCTGGAGTGAGCATTGTGACTAAAAACTGTTGGGAATCTATGGGAATGCCTTACCTCGAAGTCACAAACATAGTGGTTAAGATGGCAAACGGAACCATAGCTAAACCTATTGGAATGTTAAGGGATCTTAAGATCAAGGTCCTGGGATACAAGGTAAAACATACCTTCATTGTAATGGATTTCTCCAAGCATCCTATGTCATATCAAATGATCTTAGGACGTCCTTTCATGAGGGAAGCACAAATGGTGCATGACTGGTCGAAAAACCATGTCTATCTGCAATTCCAGGACTCTGTCATTCGAGTTGATCTTGAGAATGGTCATGCGCATCCTTTAGGAAGCAAGGTTATCATTGATAATCGATCGGATACCACTATTCACTCCGCCCCATTAAGGTATTGCTATACGTGCAAAAAAGAGACTGATGATGGGAAAGATTCTCCTTATATGGATGTTCTACCGGGTATGACTGAGTCGGATAACGTGGATTGGGTACACCTAGCGGCAACCATAGACACATGGGAAAATAGAGGCACAAGTTGGGTAACACGTGAGGGGCAAGATATGCCACCGTTAGTGCCAATAAACATGATAGGTGTTATGCACTTGACTCCTGATGGCGAGAACGTGGTAAACTCCACCGACACTGAAAGTAGCGAAGACTCTGACCAATGCAAGTCTGAGTATGAATCTCAAGAAGAAACTGACCCTAAGCCTCATGGGAAAAACGAATCAAATATTCACCCAAATGTGGAAGCAATGTGCTCAAGGCCTAGGACAGTGACCTCTTGCAGTTCATCCGAAAGTGAGGGGGACACAAGTGAAGATCGACCAAGTGAATCTGAATCTGATAGAAACAAAAATCAAAAACTTGGTAAGAAGAAAACAAGACATAAGGGCCAACGCTATCGAGCTAATGTACGCACTGCAATAAACAAGGAAAGATCCACTGCAGAATGGCTCAGTTATGTAGGAGCCATTGATGCTCATCGAAAGATAGCTGATAATTGGGGACAATATCTCCAAAGTGTCATGTGGTGTATTCCGCAAGCTCATGACGTCGCCCAATTAGAAATCAAAGAGAAGCCGAAACTAAGTCGTACTGCAAGAAGGCGGCAAAACCAAGAGTTGGCTCAGTAACAAAAGGAAGCGGAATTGAAAGAAAAAAGCCTGGCACAACAAGAACCAGTAGACTTACACCCTGCACCAGAGCATTTCGAATCATTTACCACAGGGAAACGTAAAGTGGTCTACACAAAAGCCCAACGAACGCCTACCAATGGGAGTAGCGGTGTCTACGATGGCCCTGTGGTAGTTAAGGAGATAGACTTAGCAGATCCGGGTGAGGAGTCTAAACCAGTTTATATTGCTCAAGACCTCACCAAGGCGGAAGAAGCTGCACTTACGAAGCTTCTTAAAGAATTCAAGGACATATTTGCTTGGACATATCATGATATGATGGGTGTTCCACCCTCGGTGGTGCAACACACGATTCCAATGATTAGCACTGCTAAACCAATCCAGCAACGTCCCTACCCAATGAATCCTAAGTACGTAAAGATTGTACAAGAGAAAATTGAAAAGCTTGTAAAATGTGGATTCATATACCCTATTGAGCACTCAGAATGGGTTTCCCCGATAGTCATCGTACCAAAACAGAATGGGAAACTCAAAGTGTGCGTTGATCTCAAAAAGGTTAACGCAGCCACTAGAAGGGATCATTACCCCTTGCCATATTCTGAACATGTGCTTGAAAGAGTGGCAGGCAAGGAGGCATATAGCTTTTTAGATGGGTACTCGGGTTACAATCAGATCACAATTGCAGTCGAGGACCAAGCTAAAACAGCATTTATCACAGAGTTTGGAGTGTTTGCCTTTCGCGTCATGGCTTTTGGCTTAACCAATGCACCTGCAACATTCCAACGATTGATAAACACGGCCTTTAAGGAATATATAAGGGACTTCTGTGAAGCTTTCTTAGATGATCTTTGTGTTCATTCCTCTTGGGACGAGCACTTGATGTGTTTATGAAAAATATTTGAAAGGTGTAGATTATATCGCATCTCCTTGAATCCTTTCAAATGCCAATTCTGGGTTAAACACGGAGTTATCTTAGGGCATATAGTGTCCAAAAATGGGATTTCCATGGACGAGAGTAAAATCAAGGTCATTCTGGAATTGCCACCACCCACCAACTACAAGGGAGTCCAATGCTTTATGGGCCACGTTGGTTATTATCGAAGGTTTATTCTTTTCTTCGCTGAGATAGCTCGACCATTGTATAAGCTTCTCATCGAGTTTATCTGGACTGAAGAATGTGACCGTGCCTATGAGCTACTAAAGAAGGCCTTGGCGAGTGCTCCAATCTTGAGAATGCCTAACTGGGATTTACTCTTCCATGTGCATATTGATGCATCAAACTTTGCTATTGGGTGTGTGTTGACTCAACCTGGAGAACACAAGCTCGACTACCCCATTAGCTTTGCCAGTCGCCAGTTGAACGATACTGAGATGAACTACACCACTACGGAGCGAGAAGGGTTGGCAATGATATATGCAGTAAGGAAATTTCGTTATTACCTCCTTGCCACCAAGTTTGTTTTCTATGTGGATCATCAAGCATTGTTGTATCTGGTAAACAAACCATGCTCCACAGGAAGAATCACAAGATGGCTATTGATTCTTCTTGAGTTTGATTTCACTGTTGTTGTGAGACCTGGCAAAAAACATGTTATGGCTGATCATTTGTCTCGCATACCTAATGGTGAGGCTCCTACAAGGGTTGATGATGACTTACCGGACACTTCCCTGTTCATGGTGGAGACAATGCCTGAATGGAGTGAGAAGATTGTTAACTTTTTGGTTAATGGCTTTCCACCCAAGGAGCTTCGTAAAGATCTAGCTCGAAAGCTAATCAAAGAATGCGAACCCTATTGCCTGATAGCCGGGACTCTTTATAAAAGAGGAAAGGATGACGTTCTTAGGTGTTGTGCCCGAGAGGATGAGTATCTATACATTTTACAAGAGGCACATATGGGCGTAGCCGGTGGTCACTTCTCAGGAGACTTAACTGCGCGAAAGATCTTACAATCAGGGTATTGGTGGCCCACTATGTTCCAAGATGCATCACTCTTTGTGAAGGGTTGCGATGAATGCCAACGATATAAGAAACCCAGAGGAAAGATCAGATGCCCCTACATCCGATCAAAGTAAACCAACCATTTGAAAAGTGGGGTTTAGACTTTGTAGGTCCAATTAGTCCAGCGGCCCGAAACACACAATCTCGCTATATTATTGTGGCCACTGACTATATGACCAAATGGGCTGAAGAGAAAGTGACACGTAAGGCAGATGCGAGGACAACAGCCAAGTTCCTCTTTGAAAATATAATCACATGATTCGGTTGTCCTTTTGAACTTGTGAGCGACAATGGTACGCATTTTATAAATGAAGTGATTAAGGAGCTCACAACAAATTTCATGATATCCCATCATAAATCTACTCCTTACTATCCGCAAGCGAATGGCCAAGCCGAGAGTACCAACAAGACTTTAATCTCTATTTTGACAAAGATAGTTGAAGCTCATCGCATGGATTGGGATCTAAAGCTTACGACAGCTTTATGGGCCTATCGTACTGCGTACAAAGTGGCTATTAATTGCACACCATTCAAAATGGTATATGGCTAAGAAGTAGTCATGCCGTGGGAATTTGTCATTCCTAGTCTTCGTGTTGCTACTCAAGAGGGTTGGGATGGTAATCCCTTAGTAGAGCTTCTATATATCCTTGAGCGACTAAACGAAGAAAGACAATTGGCTGTATACAATCTCCTTGTGGAGAAGGATAGAAGGAAAAAATGGTTTGATCGCCATCTAAAGGACAAGGACATCAAGGTTGGGGATAAAGTCCTGATGTATGGAGTGCAAAACGAAAAGAAGAAGCTCAAATATGCTGGTAAGGGACCATATAGAGTATGTGAAATTACCCCGCAAGGTACCATCAGAGTGGAGACTCTCGACGGAGTTGAAACCATTGGATTCCTTAATGGGAGTAAATTCAAACGATACTATGACCCCCTGAGCCAGGAGGAGTTACATGCAATCCATCAAAAGAAGGCAGCTAAAGAACAAGCTGAGCTTAAAAAGATACAAGCGAGAGTCGAAGCCAAAGAACGTCAACAGCGTGCTAGGAGACAACGAGAAGCCAACTTGGGAATTACGCAAGTATTTTTCAAGGAAGCAGAGGAAGATGCGCTGGAATCTGACCCACCTCTAAGATACCCAATTGGGTTACAGAGTCCTTACGGGGAGGTGATGTATAATGCATTATTGGATACAGGAGCTCAACACAATTTGCTATCATATGGCGTGTGGTGTCAACTGGGAAAACCACCTCTATCCAAGAGTTCTATCCAAGTTCAAGGAATCAACAAGAAGAAAACCCCTGTCTCAGGAATTTTGCACACTCCGGTTGCTTATGACAAGGGAACCATAATTCAAAGCTTTTTGGTTATGCCTGCTGGTACCATGGAAGGGACTGTAATCTTAGGGCGCAAATGGATGATGGCCACCAAGTGCAATATCGATTGGGCAACCAGACAAGTCACAATGCAAGAACCAACACTAGGTCTGACCGCTCAAAATCCCGCACCTAAGTCATCCACTCAAATATTAGATAATGAAAAATCACAAAGTCCAATGGCAAAACCATCTTTGATTGTTTGCCACCCCTCTAACGCTTCAACGCCAAGAGTGGAAACAGGCAAGGTGGACCCTAAAGCTTTGCTTACTATGCCAAAGAGTACATACAAATGGGTCCCCAAAGCTTCGTTAACAGCTACTTCCCCTACTCAATCTCGTTCAGCCCCCAAGAAGCCTCGTAAAAGGAAAGCAACTACCCACTCGAAAAAGGGCAAGGTAACATCACGATGGATCCCTAAAAAATTATTAGTAGCCCAAGGGTACTACGAGGGAAATGACCAGATTTGGGTCCCTAAACATAAGCTGAATCCCTCTATATCACCTGTAAAACCTTGCAAACCAATTGTTGCCACCCCAACGATAATTCAAGATCGTGGCAAGGGAAAGGTAACAGAGTGCTCCACACCACTTCTTCCAGAGTTAGTTTGGATTCCCAAACGATATCGATCATTACCACTTAGCTCAGGAAGGGGGGAGCCACATGAAGCTTCTAGCTCCTCATGCCAGGCACACGCTGATATAGAAGTTTCTACATGCTCTACACCTACTCTTGTCAATACCCAACAAAAAACCGACGATGAGTCTACGTCTCCCCTTGTAATAGTATCGTCGGAAACCATTTCCTCCATTCGTCAATGGAAGCGTACACTACCATCTTTGCAATTGGATGTGGCCACAAGGGTCATAAAAAGCTATCTGCCCACATCACAACCTATGACCCGCTGGACAAATTGGTTCCAAGAGGCTGCAACATCATTGCAAATAATATGATCTACCCAAGGAAAGGGGGAGCATGTACTCACGCTCGACATTCTAATGCTTCCTCCTTATAACCTTCTCCCCTGACCATGTAATTGCCAAATTCAAGGGGATGTATATATATAGCTTCATACATTTAAAAAAAGAAAAATAAAAAATAGTAAAAAGAGCAAGAGCACAAAAACAAGAGAAATATCCGTATACAATCAAGAACTAGATTGACCTGTCATAAACCTATTGATGCTATATCTGTGTTTGCAGATATGGCAGATGCACGATCATCATACACTTCATCCACTCCCACCTTTGGTGAGAGGTATCATCTATACCTTCCTCAGATATTTCACATGTGCTATCCTGTAATTGAAACTGAATGGGATCATATAGATGTCCTAGCCAGAGAGGAAAATGTTGGGGAATTATAGTGGCTAATTCGCCTATTGACCATGACTGATCCCTACTCCGTAGAGGACATATCCCCGATAGCTCAATGCTTTCCTTTTCCACAAGATAACTATCCTCGCATGGTTACATTTTTGATGAGTTTATGTGGATGGGAAAATGAAAAGGAAATATCTGACAATGATGAATGGACGGATGAAACTCATGGCACTACTGAGGTTGACTTTATTTGTTTGGATGATGCGGATAGAGGCTTAGACTTAGAGCTAGAGCCAGGACTCTACAACATCCTCTTACCGTATCCTCAGTAGTAGTGTGGTGACTGGTAGGTAGGTTAGTGTTTGCAAGTTTTTTCTAGTTTAGATTCCTTAAACAAGTCTTGAAATTTTCACACTGATGTGCCTCTCGAGGTATAGTGCTTGTTAGTTGATTGTACAGGTTGAAAAGTTTGAGGTGGGTTCGCTTTCAAGTCCTGAGACTGCCGCAACGTTCATCAAAATATATCTACGTCAAATTGCAAGCTGTCTCGTCAAATCAAGGAGATCTCCAATTACAGGTGTAATTCTTCCATACCCACTCTCTTTCGTTTTTACTGTTCAATCAATTGCATAAACTATAATGTATGACCACATGGAAATTGTCAATGTACTACTTAGTTTTTGAAGTTGCTTGCATGCTAGTGTAAATCATTAATGAGCTTAACTTTATTGGAAATATTCCTAGGCAGCATGACGTCTTTAGTTAACCTTGGAATACGATTGTCTTAGGTCTAGGGTCAAACCATCTTAATGTTTGACACCTGGCCATGTGTGTGTTGACCTCTAGGACATAGCTATTACCCCTTTGTCGAAAGGATGCAAGACAAATTATAGTTCAGGAGCGAAGATCAAAAAGAAATAGATTTAAAAAAAAAGCCTACAATAAATGGCAATACAAGTCTATGATGTGCTTTAATGTTGGCCTATCGCCTTATTGATACTTGGTAGGCGAGGAGTATTCTACTCCAAACCGATGCCTTGGTTGGTAGGGGGTAGCCTTGCCTAAAGTAAGCTAATAGATTCCTGGATAATGCCTTGTGTTAAACATGGTACCAGGATCGATGTTAGTTTTGCCTTAGGAAGGTCGCCATTGTGTGTAAAAATTGTCACGTGCATTAATTTAAAAAAAAAAAGAGGCAAAAAGCTCCTGTAACTCTGATGTTTCTTGTGTCCCTAGGCTTGTGGTATTAACTTGTTCTTAGAGTAGACACAGTGTGGTCATCTGTTTATTTATAAAGCTTGGTTATTTTCCTTGACTTAGGCCAGTTATAAACCTTGATTAACCTTTGACACCTTGCTTACTCTTGATTTACTTTCAATAATTTTAAACTCCTGTTAATTTGCTACACTAGCTCATTCATGTGACCCTTAAACTAAGTTCTCATAACAACATCCATTGTGGTCTAACATGCTTGAATTTATACACTTTATATCTTTTGAATTCCAACATACTTTCACTCTACTTCCCTGTTTTGCAGACGGTCAACAACAACCATCTCGAGCTTACCATACCATAGCTTCCGAGGACGGAATCTACATCAGGAAGGGGGGCATGTTAACCCATGAGACGGACATTGAGATGTACTATGTTTTATGTCATTAATTTAAATATTCTGAGTCATGGGCCGGGCTTGTCGGCACCATATGTTAAGGATAAAGGGATTGGGTGATCGCCGATGAGAGGCGCACCTTGAATATCAGTAGGATAAGGGTTAGGGTCGGCCGGCCATGTATGGACGCCCAAGTGTGAACGGCCAAGTCACCTATAAGAGTCAAATGTAATCCTAAAATCCTCATTCTCATGTGTTGTGAATACAAGAGTGCTCTTGCCTTATCTCTTTGGTTTCCTTCTCCTGCGTGTGTGTGTGAGAGAGAGAGAGTGAGAGAGCGATCGAGCACTGTGTAGCGGCACGGCGGCGGAGAGGCGGTAGAGCGGCGACGGCGGCTCCTCCTTCACGGCTGCGACGCGGGAATCCTTCAAGGCGGCGGTTGAGCGGTGAGTGACACACCCTTTGGCATTCTGTTTGAGCTTCCTTCCCTGGTTGTATGCTTGCAGCCATTCGTGGCTCGCATACGGTGTCCGGCAAGTCCCCAGCTACGACCTGTGCGGCAAAAGCGCACATTTTTGAGGCGGTAGAGCGGCGATGGCGGCTCCTCCTTCACGGCTGCAACGCGGGAATCCTTCAAGGCGGTAGTTGAGCGGTGAGTGACACACCCTTTGGCATTCTGTTTGAGCTTCCTTCCCTGGTTGTATGCTTGCAGCCATTCGTGGCTCGCATACGGTGTCCGGCAAGTCCCCAGCTACGACCTGTGCGGCAAAAGCGCACACCAATACTTGGAAGCATCTTTCGGGCGTTTCCCTCATCAAATTATGGGATTACAATAAATTGCGGGTGCCCATTACATAAGTGTGCAAACATGGTTGTCGTAGGAATGTGTTAATCAATATGTGGTTAATGTACTTCCCTTCCTAAACTTGATCACGTACTCATGATCAGTAAGAGATAGTTAAGGGACACTGGGAAGTATCGCACTTGGTTGGTTCTCCTGTCTCTCCCGAAATGAGAAGGGCTCCCGGAGTAAGTAAGATGGACAGAAGTTAGTGGAGTACGAGCAATTAAGACTCCAGCTAGTCTTATGGACTCTTATGAGTTTGCTTTCTTGTATGGGCCCAATAGTACTCTTTATTTTGTTTTTGGCATATTTTTCTTTTTTTGTCGCCTTTGCCGTTGGACATCCTCTTTAGAGGAGTCGGAGTACTTAAAGGAGTAGACTAGCACGGAATACCTAATGACCAGTATCCAAGTGGTAGGTGGTGTTATTATGGAGGGGTTAGTAAAACAACGGTGTTAATAAGCAAGCAGTGAGGGGAGAATTCTAGAGGAACAACAAGGTAACTGGCATGGAGACTACATGATGCGATCCGAGATGCTGTATTTTGATGGCGATAAGTTCTTGCATCTTTATATCAAGACACCGTGCTCGGTATCATAGCTCCCGTGAGGTGTTGAGTTATGGGGGTGCGGTGTTATCTCTTTTTCTTTTTGTGCTTTGTCTTCTTCTGTCATTGTAGGTCATGGAACTGGGATCTTGTGTTGATATGAGGTGTAGTTGATGGCAAGGATCCAGAGATGTTGAGCATAAGAAGACGTTATGGGTAGGGTTGATTAGGCATGAAGCACAGTTATTCGGGTGAAAGCACATTGGTAGGCACTCAACGTCATTGGCTTCGCTATGCTTGGGGTTGCCTAACTTGTAGCCATGGGACTTTTTATCGCAACTTCTTGGCGAGTTGTGGTGGATGAGAATAGGCGGCATTCTTGGGTAGCCAAAGGTGAGTGTTGTGGTGGATGAGAATAGGCGGCATTCTTGGGTAGCCAAAGGTGAGTGTTGCCTTCATAGTAGCCTTGTTGAGGAGGCGATCAAGGACTAGCAAATGTTGAAGCTTTGGCTTGGGTTGGTTTTTGTTAGCTTAATTGGCTTCTTGCACTTGGGCTTTAGAGATGGCTGTTTGGGGATCTAGAGTTTTATGTAGCCATCATAGAACCCCTAAGCTATAAGAAGATCCTTAGGAACCCACCATTGATTGTCATGATAAAGGTAAGAGGTAGGAGTGTGCGGTGTGGGTGGTAGAGGATGTAGAGTTGAGGGGGATTGTTGACAATGAGGTGTGATTGTCATTGTTGGAGGGTGTTGACAGTGCCCTTTTGACTGGATTTGGTTAGGCATGGGGTGTGGTAACAGAGGAGACTGCCAATGATGAGGATGGTACATGAGAAAGCATAGTCGAGGGTGAGGGTGTGTGTATGATTTTTTCTTGGGGACATAAGAGGACTATGGCCATTTTGTCGTTGAATTCCATGGTGGCTGTTTCATCACACCAATTAATTTGGCAGTGAGTGGCATCAATCCACTCTTTGCCAATGATAATCTGGCCTTGGAGTGCTCTTGCATCTATGACATGAAATCTGTATTCCAACTAGTTATTTCGTATAGAAATTTTAGGAATGAAATACCCAACCCCGCATTTCATGTGAAATTTGAATGTAAGTGTTTTCTTGTGTAAGTGTGGGTTTTCCAAGAGTTTTCCACACCTCCAAGAATATGAGATTGGCATGGACCATGGGATAGATGTGGGCTTGCCACCATTGTATGCCATTTAAAGTCGAGAATCCAATCCATATTCTTAGTAGGTTTAGTTCTAGTGGAAGTTTAGGGGCGGTGAAAGACTTTGTGGAAGCAGTTGGTGGGGGCAGAGAATCGGATTCAGCGTACTCCCTATCCCAAAGAATCATCGTTGCCTTGCCCTGGGGTTTGTGTAGATTTCCCATCCGTAAGCTTTATCAGCAATGTGGTGGGATCAACACATGGTTGGCCCTAGTTTTCCTAGCATATTCTTGTGAGGATGCTCATACCAGCACCCTCATCCAAGATGCCTCTGACCACATTTTCGTTATAGGAAATAGGCAGGGCTGCGTTTGTGTCATCAACTTCAATGCATTAGAAGAACTTGGAGCTCATTTTGGGGCCTTGTAAGAAATTCACTATTTTCTTATTCATCTTGCTCTTAAACTACGTAAAATAGTCACAACAGGTCCAAAACCGTCAGTTTGAGGCAATAAATATACTGTTGCTCACAAACAACGAGGTCTTATCATTAAAAGCTTTGAGAAGATACCTTTTTCATAGGTTTGGCTCACACGTATGAACGATTCTTTTGTTAGTATTACATAACTAATCTCTCTCATTTTCAATTTAAAAATGTTTAGTGCCTTCTTCAACTCTCAAACAAAACAATATATAGTAAGAAAGAATACATCGCATTGTTGCGAAACATGGCAGAAGGAGAAACCAGTAGGAAACGACTTCATCATTTCCATGTCGACTTGGAACAACAATATGCACCGATATTGAAGCACCAAAAGAATTTGTATCTATGCACTGAGCAAAGAGACATGCTGCGGAAAGGAGGTTTGCAGCATATAGACTTGTGGTGTGAAAGAGGCATCTATCCAACATGCATCATTAGAAATTCAACACCTCCATTCTCTAATCCAACAACTCTATTGAAGTTTGTAGGCAATGGAATAAATGGATTGTATGGATACGTCTCAGCTCAATGTGCTAATGCAAATATGTACAAGAATTTATATCTACGAGAGGAGGCAAGCAAAAGGCAAGATAAGATAGAGTGTGTGGCATTGAAGCAACTTCTAGAAAATGAGAAGGAAGAATATAAAAAGACAAAGGCAATGCTACTGAAAGCGAGGAGAAAAGGCATTGTATTAGGAGAGAGACTACGGAATAGAAAAATCCGAAACATTGTAGAGTTAAAGGCTGGCTTTGGAGGATGTAAGCCTAGAATTCAAAAAGCAAGGTAAGATGATATCTTATTGTTAACTTCCATTAATGAGCATCCAAATTGTTTAAACAAATGAAGAAGTTCCAAAAAAATCAATGTAAATCAATGAACTTTTAAAGGTGAGTTATAATTGTCTCATTGTATAATTGTAGATGGGTTTCTTTCTTGTTGTAGGGAAATTTTAAGGCTTTTGGTGAAGTAAATGAAAATTCCCAATCTTGTTCCAGAGTGAAGCAAATAAAAGGTTTAGTCTCTAAAGTTGTCGTGCAGAGCTTGACAGATGAAAAAAAGTTCAAAAGGGTGAAACGTGATGCTGTCAAAAAGTTTATATCAGAAAGTAGAGTTGATGTCAAAAAAATTCAAAAAGCCCTAGATATGAGTGGGGTGAGTAGAAAAGGATATGCTTCAATATTTAACATCGTTTCTTCTACTCTCAAAGATCATAAAAAAAAAACGTGTATTGTTACCCACCCGAGCAGCACTGTGACGCCAAAGAGGTCTTCTAAATCAGGAAATAGATGACTTCATTGGACAATATTTACATATCAAAAATGTATATGAAGGGGCCAAAGGAAGGACTGTATATGATCCTTTGAATAATATTTTTGTGGAGCTGCAACAATTACAGAGAAGAATGGTGGAGTTTTATAACATCACACTTGAGGAATGTAAAGGAGTTTTAAAGTTTGTTGTTAAGCTTGACGAATGTGAAATTGTAAAGGAAAAGAAGATAGAAAGAGTGACTATTACCTTGATGAATCAGGCACTTGATCCATCAATCACAAAGACCAGTTCAAAGTACTTTAGCGTTCAATCAGAGAAACATGTATGGTGGTTGGGATCATTTGAGGTATGGATTTTCTTATTTTAGTGTTAGTATTTGTTGAATATACATGTATATTTTTTAATAAACTTCTACCATATATCACTCTATTGTAATGGCAGGTGAAGACAGAGGACCATGAAACACTGAACTGGGTTTTTCACCAGACAGATATACCCTTAACTGTAAGGAGTCAAATTTTAGGGGGTCATCTTCATGTTCCAGGCAAAGGTGATTTTCAAGTAGAATGGCATATGGCAGGTGATCTTAAGACATTGAAGTGTATGTACAATATCAGTAAAGGGACTAACTCCAAATCTCCTTGCTTGTATTGTAAACAACCAGCCTTATGCAATGTTCACATTTGCACATTGCATGCATTGTGTAGAATTATTGAGAAACTTGTTTCTCTATATATTGGATTTGCCTAGAAACTTCAGTCTGAGGTGAAAAGAAAAGAGGCAATACAATCATTGGAAGCGGTATTATCAGAAATCTACAAATGGTAAAGAGGTACCTATCAAGCCATCCATTGGTGGAGTAAAGGCCCGAAGGTTTTTATCACGTCCACAAAATACAACAAGAAAAGAGGGTAGACAATCACAATATGTATCCAGAATAAAATACAGTGTGTGGAAGCAAGTCCACAATGCAGTAAAAAATCATCAATCAGATGGGATGGCACGAGATGTGAAGGATAAGGTGTGGAAATTGTTGGACAAGCTATTTGTTTATTGTGACGAAGTTTCTTGGAACAAAAATGATCAACAGGCATTTAAAAAAGAGGTTAAGAATTTTGGAAAGGCAATGAAGGAAGCATGAACAACGTGCAACATAACCCATTACATGGTGACAACACTAACTTCCACCCAATTGTTCAATTTTGAGAACAAAATGATTTGTATTTTCTGTGTTTCTTTCTACATCCAAACAGCATATTATCTACAACCATCTTCCATTCTTTGTAAAAAAGTATGGATGCCCTGCAATCTGGTCTACACAAGGAATGGAAAAATCACACTACATGGCCCCTAATGCTTTCTTCAGACATACACAACATTTTGGAGGAAAACAAAAAGGCAATAGCTTAAAGGAAGTGTTTCAATGGTTTTATCGAGGCGTACTTCAAAAGATCAAAACAAAGAGAAAGATCAATGCATCTCAAGTCAAGATAGCCTTTCAAGTAGCTCAGAGAAGCAGAGAAGACAAAAAATTTTAGAGAGTTCAAATGCAGCAGAGAGACATGCTGAATGGAGAAAATCAAAGGTCTTTGTAGATCACAAATGGGTGGATAGAATACAAGTGTAAATGTTTTGTATCTCATAATCTCATAATTGAAAACACTTCTCAAATTTTGATGCATAGAAATATAGAATGTGTGTTTACAATTCCTTTATGGTGGATGCATAAGAATACAAGTGTAAAAATTGTGTACCACATAATTGAAAACAGTTCTCAAATTTTGATGCATAGAAAATACAGAATACAAAAGATACAATAGAAATAAATTGTTGTTCTAAAGCTAAATATACAATGACAATCATCTTATAGCTAATTGCCTTAGGGTTTCTCCCAAGGTCTAAGTCTAATGGGAACCCTCCCTTTCACTTTACTTGGAGACTTCTTTTTCTTCAATGACACCACAGTGCTCTGAGATCTTCCTTGTTCTGGTGAGGTTGGTTCTCGAGCACTTTCTCCTTCCTCCAATTTCTTTGGTGATCCCAATAATGCTGGCTCTCGGTTCCATATAAGTTTGTGCTTGCCATAAGGCTCGATACTGAGAGGATTCTTTACACCAGTAGTGAGCGCATAGGCAGTATATGATAAAAAATATCCTGCTCTAGAGCACTGTTTTTTGGAATAATAACCAAAAATATGTAAGGCAGACCTCTTCTCTATCAATATCACTTTGTCTGCAGACCATGAAAGGGAATGGCCACCCACCAGGGCCTCTGATACACTTGAAAAAAAGAATTATTGCTTCCCCATTGTTGCTCATTGTCCCATGGTATATTAACAATTTGGCATTACATAAGTCTGCAAGGAAATGGGAAAGACTTGACAGTTTACCCAAGCGAGCAACTCTGCTTCCTTTGGACCTCAAGAGGAAGGTTTCATCTTCAATATCTAACTGCATGTAGACAATATTGTTAGATTACCTAAATGGTCACTAGAACTCAAAATATCACAAAAGTACACAAATAAGATGCCATTACCTTCATATTCGCATCCTACTCATGCAAGTTCTCTTTCCACAATGAGATACTATGTTCTGATGTCTGCTCAGAATGATGTGCCAGAGCTGAGCTTCCAGTGAGATTCATACAGGCTTGTACCTCTTTAAAGACTTCATCATCCACCTCTTGAAAATTACTTGCCTCCTTAAAACACGTAGAAAGTTCCAATGCAGGATTGAACTTGTCTTCTAGGTCCAACAAGGGATCATCATCTATCATTACTTCCTTGTCCACCTTGCATGATTGAGCTATGAGGCCAAGTGCATAGTCCTCTCTTAGATTGAAAATGCACAATATGTCATTTAGGAAAACATATTCTCTACCTTCTATCTTGAATGATGGAAGGATGGGAGCAGCATAACTGGAACTATCAAGCTCAATTTTATCCACTGTAACTGCATCTCTTAAAGTCTCTGATTTCAGAGATATAAGATCAAGTGCTGCAATAGCAGACTTCTCCTCCTCTAGATTAATGCTTTGCTCCTCATCTTGAAGTTCTTCACTCTGCTCACTTGCAACCTCCTCCTCCTTTTCGTCATATTCTTCCAAGTCATGTTCTTGAGCAGACTTTTCAGAAACACCAAGCTCAACATAATGTAAATAAATGGCAAATGCAAAGCTCTCCTTCAATATCCTACAGCCCCTCTTGTGGAGATTGCCGATACCCTTGAAGCAACAAGGGAGAACATCAAATCTCCTATTCAATTGATACCTCAGCTTATCACTTTGGCATAAGTCCTTGATATGCACAAAAGCTTCATCCTTATTCACAATCCTTCCATCAGCTGTCATCTATCTAAACACCTCAAACTGGTCCTCCAAAAAGTGTTTGTGCTAAGCCACAATGTCAGTCAATTTGAAAGGAGTGTTGAACATCCTGTGAAATGTTGGATACTCCTTTTGGGCATTGGACTTTTGGAGAAACTCAAAAAACTGTAGGTCTGGTGACTTTTGCTCTTCCAAAAGCTTCCTTGGCTCACCAAATTTGATTACTCCTTTGCTATTGGTACTCTGCCTCTTAGGTGTAATGAAAAATACAATAGCAGAAATAAAAAATAATTCATATTTTCTCATATAAAGAAGAGTAAATTCAAATATTGCTCACCTGGACTTTCCTTATCTTTGATAGAGTATTTTGACAGGTCCAATGTTCGCTTGGCTAGAGCATTATCCAAAACTGTACATGCACATAAAGATACACAGAGAGAACAGAGAAAAACATTACAGAATATATCGGTAAAGGCCAGAAAATACGAGATATGCATCTCATACAAAATACTTTTGGTCGGAAAACACGATTTTGACATGTCTTTGCAGCCAGAACATTGAAATCGCGTTTCATTGTAAAAGTTCTTTGTATGCCTTAGAACTCATATACTAGCATATGTAATTAAGGGAGAGGATATAAAAGAAAGTTGTGCGGATTCTGCTAGAGAACGCGATATTCTGTCCCCCTCAAGCAAAACCATCCTATTTCGTGTTTTCCATCAAAACCACCTTTCGATATTGGAACTACTACAACTCGAGGTCCGACAACACAGAAGTTCAGTTTCAGATGCTGACCTTACAGAATATAACACTACAATATATAATTGAGATCAGTTTGAACTGTACCTCTTTTTCCTCTGTCCATGCTCTCTGAACAAAAGTGTATGCAGGAGGGCCTTGAATAGGTGTATCAAAGTTGCCTAAAAGGAATACCAAGATGTGGTTTAGGGTTGAAGTAGATGATGTGTGTCTATTTGGTATTGCAGGGTATGAGGCAAACACTTGAAGAGGAAAGCATTGATGTGAAGGGGATGGTGAAAGTGGTCACTAGTAGATGGTTGGTGTGGAGGAGAACGCAAAAGGACATGATAAAAGAATCTGCACAGAAATCGAGGACACATCATCATGACGTACGTGGAAAGTACCGTTGATCACACGTGTGACATTTATAGTGGCACGTGCCACGCGGGCGTGAATTCCGAGGCATAAAGTATACAATGTGCTAGAATACTTGCCCTCCTCACATGTCTGTTCAGTACAACATCTCCTCCACAAAAAGGCGTCCTCCGAATGAAGGATAGCATTCAGCATGGCATTCTCCGACTGAAAGATACCATCATCATATCCCCAACTCAACCAAATTCAAGTATAGAGTCTTTTGCAAAACTGAGAGGGTATACTCCTGCAAAACTGAAACCCTGTTATTTTATTCCTTATATATATTCGATGAATAGACAAGTCTAAAAGAATCTTTTCAGAAAATGAAGAGCATATAAGTTTCGTTGTTGGATCACTTTTTTGTCGGCAAACGCGATTTCGATGTGTCTTTGTAGCGAGAACCTTGAAAATCGCATTTTATTGCAAATTTTGGCTTTAAGCTTTTCCGTTCTTTCAGCTCAGAGTCATGTATCATAATACATCACTATGGAATAAAATGGAATAATTTGTGATGAGATAGTACTAATGTTTTAGTGGAAAAACGCGATATGAACCTATTTTCCATCAAATGTTCCGAAATTGCGTTTTCTGGCAAAACTCTTCCTTTGACATGCTATCTTGTGCAGAAGGCGGATTCCGATCTATTCCGTATCTTACTTGATTCTAATGACATATGGAATTTCTTGTTCTCCTCTTCCATTTTCTGTTCCATGATAGTTCTCATTATTGTACCTATTTATGAGTGGAAGCTTACCTTATGGATGTCATCTTTAAAGGTAATTAATTATTTTTCTTATTACTCTTTCAGTTCTCTGATGGCAAGAACAAAGGAAACTGCAAGGAGAAAGGGAAGTGGGCCTAACTTGGCAGTGGCTGGAGGTCGAAGTCCTTCAAAGGGGAGGTCAAAGACCTCCAAGAAGGGCAAGCCCATGCACATGCTCCAGATATGCCAGAAGAAGAGAATCAATCAGGGAGCCAATGTTCTCAAGGAGATCAGGAAGGCACAAAAGGCTGTAGGCTTTGCAATTCCCATGGCTCCTTTCCAGAGACTTGTGAGGCAAGTATGTGACTGTTGGGGTGTCGAATTCAGGTGGTGTAGGACATGCCTTCTCACACTACAGGAGGCAGCAGAAGATTTTCTCATAGAGTTCTTCTAGGATACCATGCTAGTTGCTGCCCATGCACATAGGGTTACAATAATGAAAAAGGATATCAACACATTAGTGAGAGTAAGGTACAGATATGATAAAATTCTGAATGCAGAAGACTGGGATGATATTAAGATGAGAGACATCTTATTAATACCACCAAGCAGGAAGCACTCTAAGGATGAGGTGAAGATAGAAGACGTCACACACAACTATGAGACCAGAGGGAAGTCAGCCTATGAGGATTTAATGAAACAACAAGTGAAGGATTCATCTTCGGACCTAGAGTCAGAAACACTTGTTAAAGAGTTGAAGACATAGGAGAGGCTTCTCGAATTGGGGCCCAAAATTAAAACAGCCCAAAATTGAAACTTGCTTCTCCTATTCTTGCATCTCCTCCAATTCTAAACAGCCAATATCCCCTTCCAATATTGATGTAGAAGTGATTATTGAGCAGAAAGATGATTTGAAATTTTTCAATCTAAATGATAACATTCTTGATGGGTTTGAGAAAGTTCAGGAGCAGCCTTCCAAAGTGCCTGAGGAGATGAAAATGGAAGATGAGCCTCTCCCACGAAATATGAAGTCTTCGGATGTAACTGAGGAGCAAAAGGAGAAGCCGAGGGAGAGCCATATTGACAAGGAGCCTTTATTTGAGTCTTTGGACCAAAGCCAGGCTCAGCTTGAGCTAGAAACCCAAATATAGGATTATTTGTACATTTGTAGATATACCCTCCCCTGTACATTTGAGAACAGCAATAGTAAATGCAAAGATAAATGCAATTACTTTTTCTCAATGGATCACTTCTTGGTTTGAAAATGTTAAGAATTCTATAATGCTTTTACTGTCTGCTAAAAGTATATATGAATTGTCTATTGTACCTGAGTTCAAGATGATTGAGCTATCTGAATTGTTCTGCTTGTAATATCTCTGCATTGTATCTTGCTTTCTCTTCTTTGCAGTATCTGAAACAAAATCACAGTTTGAAAATGAGATGTCTACATTTTTTGAATTAAAATTTTGATAAAACAATTTTGCCAATCTTGAATGAGTACTTTAGGAAACTCAGTTTACCTTTTTGTTGTTTCAAATGAATGAAAATCCCATGCAGACACTCCCTTCAGTCTCGTTTATAATGTCATTCCGTAATCGAGAGAGTGTGCAGTATCTTCCAAGTGTGATGGATGCTATGAAAATTCCATTCTTGACATCTATATCAATAATATCATTTTCTAGACATGAAGAGCTCTCATCTTGTTCCATTGGTACTAGCTGTGTACCTATAATCCTGCTTCGTTTATAGTAAAATGAGAAAATAAAATTCTGGGAGGCAAACATGTACTTGAGATTGATTGTGTCATGGACAACCTCACAATACATAGCGTTGGCCATAATTTTATCGCAACCATCATCCAAAAATTTTGGAATGTCATCACAGCCTTTTACTTTAAAACAAAACATAGTGTTACAAACTTTGATTGAATATTCTTGAAAAATATCTATGAAAACATTGACAGGCATAAAAACTGTGATTTTGACTATTCTTGTTGCAATATTTGGTTTCAATGAATGCTGCACTTCTGCATATAGTTTGGCTCTATATGCCTCTATTATACTTCCATCGGGAACAAGCCAGTCTATTATATTCCATTCCAAAAAATCTTGCCTTTGCAATATGCCATAAGAATGAGCATGGTCCAATAGCTGGTAGAAGTGATCATCGAAAAAAATACCCGCTTTATCCAAGTCTCTTACAGATCTACCTTTGTACTGTAGCTCTCCTATCTTGCCATGTACGACATTGAAGAATCCTAAAATGCATTCCACTGGTTGCCACTCCTCGTATGATGAAGGATATAGATCTAAAACATTCAGAAAGATCATCTTAGTTATAAAGAGAGAAACAATTATGCCTTGAAAATAATTTAAGTTATATTATGTGTTTACAATTTGGTCTATGATGTGGAAGATAAGCTGGATATTCTCGCAATTGAAGTTCTCGATGCATATAAACATGCTGCACCAGAATCTCTTTTACACATCTTCTGCCTTCTTTCACTCTAAAACCTTTTACTCTGCCTTTCCAGGATGTCAGGAAAGTACTTGTTGATTGTTGCTTTTTGCTCTTCTTCTTGATCCTCTTGGGTTGCATTAGTACCCAAGCTCCTTTTTCCACTTCAAACATTTTCCAACTAGCCTTTGTTGTTACAATATTAGAAACCTCTATGCTTGAAATCTATGTGATAGGCCTTCGTGGCAAAGGTATGTTTCGTACATCAACAGAGTCTTCACCATCTAAACACACCGAGCATTTTCTAATGCTGCGTCCATTGTTTCTGGGTGCCATCTCAGGCTCCGAATCTAACACACCCCTACAACAGGTGAAATGTTGAAGAGAGCAAATTACAACAAAGCTATGGCAAGGAGAGATGCTTGTCGAAGATGGAATAGTCCCTCAAAAGTCTGAGAAGAAAGGAAATTGGATTGTCACGAGCGGGAAGTTTCAAACAGACTCTTACACTCAAAGATGGACTAAAATCTCATGATAGAGACATGTTGGAGAAGAGAATCAAAAACAAATATCCCTATTCATCTCGCACGCTTCTGCCACCATAAAGTACTGTTCTATTTTCTATTTTTCACTCTTTTTTTGTGGATTTTCTACGTTACGTTGGCCTTCTCCTGATTGGTTGTTTGCGAGACATTTTCTCCAAACCCTAAAAGGCCCCAAAATGAGCTCCCCTTTTTCCTAATGTACTGGCCTAATGCATTTACTCAAATTGTTGGTGCACCTTTGGGTTGTGGGTTGTGGTGATAAAGTAGTTCAAGGTGATGGGGGCTCAAATTCATCCGAGGAATCTAAGTTAGCTCTTTCCTCCACAGAAGCCTTTAGTTTTTGTTCCATCCAATCCCTAAGGTCATTCCATAAATGTGGATCTCCTTTTAACAAGGTTCCAATGGGAATTTGGATTTGGGAAGAAAAGAAGGCTAAGAGGCCAGCAAGGTCATGTTGAGGAGCTTCCTCAGGTGCGGGGCCTTGATCATAAGGTGGACTAGCAATGGTATATGGAAGTTCAATGTGGTCCTTATTTGATAGGGGTGGAGGTTGACATTTGGGTGCTGTAAGAGAGTAAAATACCTTAGTAAATTTTGTGTGGGAACCTCGTGAGTCTTTGTCGGACTTGTTGAGAAATGTGGTGCTAAAGAGCCCAAGGAAGAGGTAGGAAGTGAGTTGTGTAAGCCAAGAAAGTGCAAAGCATAGCATGTAGCCACATGAGCAAAGGGATTTATCCCACATTGCTGTACAAGCCCAAGGGTGTACCTCCTTATATAAAAAGGGGACATTTCATGCAATGAATCATATCACTTCTTATTTCATTAACCTATTCCTCAAGAACTTTGTGGAGCATTCAGTTAGTGGTTTCTTGTTGACATCCTTGTGAGATAAAGGGATTTATCCCACATTGCTGTACAAGCCCAAGGGTGTACCTCCTTATATAAAAAGGGGACATTTCATGCAATTAATCATATCACTTCTTATTTCATTAACCTATTCCTCAAGAACTTTGTGGAGCATTCAGTTAGTGGTTTCTTGTTGACATCCTTTTGAGATAAAGGATTAGTGTGTGAATTTGAGCAAGAAAAAATAAGCTCACACAAGAGAAGAAAGCATCAAGTAGTAGCTCAACCATAGCTAACTAGAGGTAGAATGGGAAGAACCTAGGAGAGAGAAAGAGATGAGAAGAACGCACTACTTTTTTTGTGCATGATAACAAAAAAATAAAACACAAGCTTTGTGTTGATGTCACAATACAAGTCACAACATCAGCCAGCTAAAGAAGCGTAGAAGAAGTCAAGCTCAGGAGAAGCATGCTGCCATCACTAAACGAGCAAGTAATCGTCGGTGAAAGAAAACTAAAGCAACTAAGTGGAAAAGGCGACCAGTAGAGAAAGGTTGTCATAGAATTATCAAGCGAAGCCAAACCAACAAGGTAGACGGAAATACAACACATCATCAACTTTTCCAACCCACACTAGGTGACTGGAGCACAGTAGATGATTGCAGTATAGATGTCATCTAAGACAACTCGAGAGCGCAAGCCACAACAACTAGGCCAACAAGCAAAGCATCTTGTCAATTTGTGTGCTAGTGCACAGCCCTGGCAAGGTGTAGATAGAGATCACTCTAGGGTGAGAAATGCTATCACTGGATGGTGACCTATATAGGTAGGAGAAGACGTGCCAGCACATGTTCATTATGGAAATCATCGGCATGATCAACACCAACCTTATCGAGAACAAAAATAAAAAAATCCATGGACGTCACAAAATCGTGATGTCTTGATATCACTTACCATCTTAAACTTTAAGCATAAGATGGTCCAAGCATTAGGTTTGGGCCATTCGGGATTGTTACGAGGGGGGTTGGGGATCTCTTCTAGCTTGCCAAATAAACTTGGTTTTTTATCTACAAAATATGAGTGAGAAAAGAAAAAGATATTGTTCTGTACAAGATCACTTGGGCTTTGAGATACAAACATTGCCTCTCGAATGGATGCATGCATAGCATAGAAAACTCCAGTGAGGCTTTGGAGTGGTTGTTTCCTCAACATAATTAGAGGGGAAAATATATGTAGAGAGACATAAGAAAATGGAGAATCATAAGAAAATTTGAAACAAAAAATCCAATATTAACATGTTGTTAAAGCTGTGTTTATGTAACACTGACAATTTGAAGGAAACCTTGGTCGTTGGCCTTGAATGTACAGGTCTCTAAGGGTATACACATGTTGCACTATGGCAACCAGTCCTTCCTTCTTAGTATGCTTGAAGCCTTGTAGCCGCCCCTTCCAATGATGTAGCATATTCCCCAGTTGATGCACTCGATGTGGTCCCTTAGAGCTTGGTTGCATGTAGACCCAAGCCCCAACCCTAAATCTTGTTAGAGCCCAAATTTCATTCTCATCTCTTGTGTTATGCAACACAAGCTCTTCCACCTTCTCTCACATTACTAGAAGAGGCCATGGTGATAAGAAAAGAGAAGGGAAAAGAAAAGCTTTTTTTACAAATTACAACAGAGGAGTGGAGAGGAGAGAAAGTTTAGAGTTTTCAATGCAGCAATGGAAAGCTTAAAAGAGGGTTAGAGTTTGAGAATAGGCTTCTTGAACCTAGAGTAGACTAAAGAGGGATAGAGTTTCTACAGCAATGGAGAGGGAGGGAGCTTGAGAGAGAGAGAGAGGGAGATTGAGAGGGTGGGAGCTTGGGAAGGAGGGAGAGCTTGAGAGGGATGGAGTTTCTGCAGTAATGGAGAGCTTAGAAAAAGAAGAAAGAGGGAGAGGGAGCTTAAGAACGAGGGAGCTTGAGAAGGAGGGAGATCTTGAGAGGTATGGAGTTTCTGTAGCAATGGAGAGCTTAGAAGAGGAAGAAAGAGGTTCAAAATGAGCTTTCCAAACCTAGAGTATGTTGGGGGGAAGTTTGAGAGGGAAAACACACTTTTGGAAAAAAAATAAAAATTTTCAATTTGTAGGGTTTTTAATCTATGCGATTCTAGGTGGGGGGACCTCTAAGTTTGGGCCCATGAGATAGGGGCACAAGATTAGTAATTAGGCCCCATTAGCAAACCAAAGCCTAGGCCCCCTAGGGTCAAAGAAGTCAAAAATGTGCACCCAGCCCTCTTCCTATTGGTCCATTCCTAATCAAAAGTTAATCCAAGAGGCCCTCTTTGGGTCCAAAAGATTCCTAATGTATACTTGTCGATGTGGTGTATACAAAAAACCAACACGGATATCTTATCTAACACAATATTTCACAACAACTAGCTGGAAGCCAAAATTTACATTGGAACTTAATCAAGACCTAATTTCACAGTAACCCTACCATAAATTTAAGAGATTTATTTATAGTCCCTCCATAGAAACACTACAAACTTGAAATACCTGGATGAAGGCACTGCAAACTTTCATCATCGAGACATTTCAAGCTTGAGGTCTTCACAGAGGTTCTGCAAACACATACTGCCTATGGTCTAGAGTTCATGCGTGCTAAAATGGCATCTTTTCCTGCCCTTAGGCTCGAATTTTCAATAGTTATTTCTCATTCTTCTATTATTTCTCAAAACTCTTTGAATTGCAAGGATAGTACCATCTACTCTAAGCACTGACTTATCCATCAAAGTTGTCAGAAGCCCTGCATTCATTTTCTTGTATCTTGAAAAAGTAGATCTGAGTACTCCATAAAACATTATTGGAGCTATAGCAGAGTGTACATATCTCCTCCTGCAAACTATCCTTTAAAAACAGCTCTGATACCAAACTCTTACGAGTGCATGCATGTGGTGTGAAACAGTAGTTAGACAATAGATTTCTTCAAAAACAATCAATCATCTTTCTCTACTTTGTATTTACTCCACTCTCTTCTCACATATAGTACTCCCCTTCTTTTACTAACTCACACCCCTTATCTCTTGTTAGCATGTGATCACAACACCAGTTACTCACACACACATTACAACTGTAGGATATATCTCAATAGTTTCAACATCGTCGACTACCCCAGCTAGAGGTAAATGGTATGCAAATTGAAGGTGGCTTACAATCATATTTGATGGGTAACACTCCAAAGTCTTCCCATATAGATACAATAGCAAACACTCACTATTTTACTTCAAAAGAAAATAAGAGGAAGAGAGACTAGTGAGACATTGGTAGGGTATTTCAAGCTGATTGGGTTGCAAAATTCCCTTTCATCGAGCCTTTAAGGTCCAAGAATGAGGAGCTACCAATATTTTCTACTTGCATACCATGTAGCTAGAAGTTGGGCCATGAAGTCAAGGTACAACTAAAGCTAGATACCATAGAGAAGCACGTAGAGAATGTGCATGAAAAAAAGATGGTTGATGGAAAGATAGAAATTGTGGTGAGATGGAAGTCCAAAGATTAATATGGACACATACAAAACATGGGATACTATGAAGCACATCTCTTGCATTTAGAGGAGAGTGAAAAAAAAATCTTTTGTGCACTTATATGAGAGGAAAGTCATGAAGGATTGTGAGGCAATTCTTGCACAGTTTTCTATTATGTTACACATCCTATTAATTGGGAAGCCTATGTCAGACTATCCCAAATGGAGAAATCCTCTCAATTTGGTCGGACTTTAGATTTCACAATTTCCAACACAATATTGGAATGAGCCTTCTAGTTGGCAATTTGCAAATGCCATGATGGAGATTGTGAAAGGGAACTTACAACAAAGCATACCAAATGCCACATTCATAGCCATTTTACTTGATGAAGTGACTGCTTGGGATTCTAGTTCTTGGGCATGCATTTGTGCTTACTTCTTGGAGAACCATGTAAGTAAGGTAAACTTTATTGGGGTGTCCAAGCTAGAAACTAGTACAACATCGGATACATTAGTGAAGTTGGTCATCAATGCTATGACCACTATTGTCATTAAAAGACCTTGCCCAAAAGGTCTTTTGCATGGGAGTGGATGGTTGTTTTGTCATGCATGGACAAGAGGCAGGGTAAAAAATAAGATGCCTCCATGAATATATGTGTAGGTGGGTTGGCGATTATTCCTCCTATATAAATCTAAAATCATATAGAAATTGGGGCAAATAAATAACCTAAAATGTCCAATATTTTCTTCAACATTTCAAAACAGCCAAAATTTGAGCAAATGTTTGAGGATGTCAGGCAAAATTGTTTTTTGGAAAAAACCCAAAAAATAGCCAATTGGCGAAGAGTAGCCCTTATTTGTTTCCTTGACAAGGGGCTAGATTGTGTGTCCAATTGAAGAAAACATACATTCCTTATACCTTGGAAATATATTACGTGTCACATCGTACGAACTTGGCTTTCAAAATAATTGCCAACTTTGATAATGTGCAAAAGGTGGAAGAGCTAGTCCATAAAGTATCTCCATTTTTTTGCAAAAAGGCCAAAATACTTCAAAGCAATTAAAAGCTTTGTTGATGGCATAAGTCAAGGAAATAAGTTGAAGAAAAACATTGATACAAGGTGGATCTCACTTACTAGTCCTATTGAGCATTTACATGAAGAATATAAGGCAGTGATTGGTGTGGTGAATGAGCTCACCATAAATAAGGACAAGGGAAGAGAAACGTCCTCACAATTGCTAGACATCCTAAGTGATGTAGAAACTCTCCTTTTCTTGGGAGGCTTAGGGAGAGGTTTCCAAGGGAGGATCTCCTTGAATCCATGGCCATTGTACATCCTTTATATTGGAATAATACAAAGGATAAGAAGGATTTGTTCTTGGACTTGAAGGGAAAAGTAGAGCTACTTTCTAATCACTTTGGAAAAAAGCATGGAGCTCCGAAATCAATTCTTGGTGGAGCTAATCAACACCAAAGAGTTGATAAATCAGTTAGGGGTATTTGGGAAAACTATGTGGGAGCAATACAGTCAAGTAGAGGAGCCGTCAAAACCAGGGGCAATGTCTAGTTTGTCAACAAAGCTAGACCAAAGTGTGTACTTGAAGGAGCGTATGTCAGAATATTTCAAGCTTGCTATTTATGGAAAACAATGATACTAGGGTCCATTGAGGATGAGCACTTGACCTTTATCAAAAACTCTCTCCGTAACACACCACCAATTTAAAACTCATGGAATACATTGAGAGTTGAGTGAGGAATCTCTCAAGTGTTTTGAAAAGGTGCTATCAAGGGGTATTGTGGTTGATGTTTATGCGAAGTGTGGATCACGTGTTGCCGCATTAACATGCAAGTTGTGAGCATGTTTTTTTTAATGTCCATTTGCAATTTGGAAAATTTCAGAGTGAAGGGTAGTGGTGGAGAAATATGTATAGAGATTGGAAAAAAGGTTAGTTAATTAGAAAGACACCATATAGTTGGAATTGTATTTTTGCTGGAAAATAGCTGCACATGAATGGCACTAATGGTCGCAGTTGAGAAATGTGAAATTTTTTTATAGAATGGCAAAATCTTTATGCACTCAATATTGTTCTTAGGGATTGTTTAGAGTAGAAACGTTTTGATGGTTAGAGGCAATGACATGTAGCTTTGGTATTTCTTTGTACCTTGAGAATTACATCTAAGGCTCTACATGATCATACATCCCTTTAGAAAAGGGTTCTTATAGATGCAATGATCTTGCTATCTCAAGAGCTTGTTGTGTTGAAAAATTGAGGTAAAATTTTTGCAAGCTTTAAATGTGCTATATATTTATGGAGGTCTGAGACAAATCAATTTTGATAAGTGCTTGAGAATCTAGTCATCCCTAGTATTAAGCTCCCAAATGTTTAGAGTGGTGTGCGGTGCTTTCTAAAAATTTTGTAACATTTTATCTATATTTTTTAGACTTGAAGTTAACATGGTGGAATATATTGTAGAAGTGTCAATTCAAAGATTTAGAAAAGCCAATTGTAGTGGATAAATTGTATTATTATGAATTTCGAGACAATTTCTTTTCAAGTTAGATAGTCTAAGAAAGGTTCTTATAAATCCAATATTAATTTTGGGATTATGCTTTTAATATGCTATACAACCCTCTATTGTGGTGGCTCTAATAACTAAAATCTACAATCCTTTATTTAGTGGGTAGAACCCTCCTCTGTGATGGCTCTAAGTAAATATACGATCCTTTCTTTACTAGGCAAACACAAGCCAAGCACATAAATAGCCTAGATTTTCTTGCACTTGCATTATTTTGTCAGATGTACCTACACATTATTATTGATCGATACATATTTTGAATCAAATTTTAAGGGTAAAAAATTTACCCAAATTTTACACTTTTGTTATAGAGGCTTGCAAACATTCGCCCATGTAACTACACTTATATGAGAAAATAGAATAGAATTAGCTCAAGTCTTTATACTTTGAAAGTCAAATTAGTTCCTTAATTTTTACCTTGTAGATATTCTGTATGCAACACTATTAGCCCAAGTAGCATCTGTGTACCCATGTAGTTGTATCTCTATACCAGCCTCATAGAAAAGTCCATAATCAACTATGGACTTACGTACGTGAGAATCCATCTAGCCGCATCCAAGTGTGGCTTCTTAGGGGTCTGCATAAACTAACTCAACCTATGTTAGTCTTTTTCACATAAAGTGAAAATTTTGGATTGGATATTAAAATCCAATGGTAACAAGATACTCCTCGATCTTGTTTGACCATGCTCTAGGTGCGTGCTTCAAGCCATACAAGGCTTTGCATAACCTGCACACAAAATCTGGGTGTGCATCACTCTCATAACTTGGTGGCTATCACCATGCAAGAAGGCATTCTTTATATCCATCTGATGTAAGTACCAACCCTTTGTTGTAGACATAGCAATGACATCTCTCACATGTTTCATTCTTGTAACTAGGCTAAATGTCTCCAACCCTTTGTTGTAGACATAGCAATGACATCTCTCACATGTTTCATTCTTGTAACTGGGCTAAATGTCTCCTCATAGTCAATACCATAAGTCTACACATAGCCCTTGGCAACCAATCTTGCCTAATACCTGCTCACTCAACCATCAGTGTTATGCTTGACTTTATACACCCACTTACATCCAATTTCCTTCTTATCCTTAGGCAAAGATACTAACTTGCAACCAATCTTGCCTAATACCTGCTCACTGAACCATCAGTGTTATGCTTGACTTTATACACCCACTTACATCCAATTTCCTTCTTTTCCTTAGGCAAAGATACTAACTCCCATGCTACATTTATATCCAATGTAGCTATAACGCCGTTCATTGCATATTTCCATTTCTTATTTCCAAGTGCCTACTAAAAACAAGTGGGCTCAACCTCGTGTATTGCTTTAATCATGTAAGCATAATGATAGGTTATATATCCATCATACCTTAACTTATCAATAGGTTACCTAACCCTTGTAGACCTGCATATACCTAGATCACTACTAGGTTTCCTCAAAATAACCCTAGTTCTCCTTACACTAGGCATAACCATAGGCAAAATGTCAAGCTCCTCATCAAGGCTCTTCTTAGAGCCACTAGAATTTGCATCCACATATGAGTGACCTGCTCTGATAGATCAGTCACAAAAGTTTAATATACCTTTTTATTCCCTTCACATGATATGTGTATACCTACATCTATCCTCAACCTACCTAACCATGGACTAACATTGGATCCACTGTTAGAGGACTCTCGAGGTCGAGTAAGCACTTGTGATTTCTACTCTACATGTGGTGCAACATTATCACTTCTTACATTTTCATCTTCTTTTTCCTTCGAGCTACGTATCTCGTCAAAGACAACATCTCTACTTACTCGCATCTCATGAGTGGTAGGGTTATAACATCTCTCGGGGGGTTCACCTCAAAAAATGTTAGTGTACCACATGAGTTCAACAAGAGGGGTTTCTCAATTAGATACACTGAGAAAAATTAACAGAATTACATTAACAGGATGGGTTTTTTAATTCAACTTTAGGAAAAAAATCCGTTAGTCTATAAGTAAAGAGGGGTTGTTTTATTGGGGGGGAAATTTTAGTTAAGGGGTTTTTTAAATACCTCTTGAACGCATGTGATACAAAGGGTTTTCTAGTAGTGCACCCCCCGAGTAACATCTATAACCTTTCCTCTCCATAACATAACCAATAAAGATGCATTTCCTCTCCATAACATCTATAACCTTTCCTCTCCATAACATAACCAATAAAGATGCATTTCTCTGCCTTTGGGTCCAAATTTGTTCTAACTTCATCAACGAACATACACATATGCAATACACCTAAACACTTTCAAGTGAGACATATTTGGTCTTATGACTATAAACTTTTGCTCATGCATTATTCCATGAATAGATGCAATGGGTGCCCTATTCATAATGTACATAATAATTGCTACTTATTTTGCCCAAAAAATAATGTGGCATATTGTTTTTAGCCACCATCATGGCACATGCCACTTCTGTAGTGTGCCTATTGTTTTTTTCTGCAACACCATTTTGTTTTACGAAGTGTACCTGCATGTAAATTTTCTCTTGATTCCCTACTTTCTCAAGAAATCACTGAACTCATTGGAGAAATATTCTCCCCCACCATCTGATCTCATGCATTTTATTTGCATGTTTTTCTTTCTCAACCAAGGCTTTAAATCTCTAAAAGTGAGCAAACACCTTAATTTTCTCCTTCATGAAGTAGACTCACACTTTCCTAGTGTGGTCATCTCATTAATGAATGTAACATAATACCTGCAATCTTCAATTGTTGCAGTCTTGGTCGATTCCCATACATCTGAATGTGTAACATATAATGGCCTTGAACTCACATGATTTTCATGTGGGAAAGCATGTTTGGCCTACGTACCAAGATAGCATGCCTCACATATTTTATGCATACCTCAACCTTAAACTTTGGCAAACCTGCAACAATATTTGGGCCGGCATGGAATTCAATCGCTATATATTCACATGACCAATGCACTTGTGCCATATGTAAATATCTGCAATGATGCATGTTCCATGTGCAAACATGATTTCCTTTACCTCAAGCATGTTCACATCCAAAGTAAACATCATACCATTTCTACTACCCTTTGAAAACAAGCGACAAGGATTTTTGAAGTCTTCTATTGAGATATCAAGCTCGTCTAGTGAGGCGGTGGCCACTGATGACCCGCGTAGGGGATAGGCCCCACACTTACACCACTGGCATGGTTGGTGAGATCTTGGGTGATATGCGGCCAGAGGGATGACAGGCTGTGTGACAGCCATTCTAGAGACTGCTGGCATAGTTATAGCGCCAGCTCATTTAGTCGGGTTCACACTATAAAGAACCCGTGTATGTATTTGGTTGAGTACCTTTCATATGGTGTGTACTCTTATTCTTGTATATGGTGTGTTGAGTGTTGAGTTGAGGAGAAGAAGATTTTCAGCCTCTCACCTTGTGTGTTCTCTATTAGGGTTTTGTGAGTGTGTGTGTGTGCTTGCAAGAGCTCAAGCTCTCTTCCCTCCTGCATCTTTTCATGGTATCAGAGCCTGGTTCGTGCTAAGGGTTGAGCTGCAAGCAAGAGAACCAGAAGAAGCGGTACAAGGGTAAGAGCTTCAACTACTCTTCCCTATTTGTGGTGGTGACTACACCCTTGTCGGGAGCTCTACGGGAGGCACCGGCAACGATCTCTAATTGAGGAGCTTTCTTCGCGGGAGTAAAGCTATAGGGCAACTATACTATCCTATCGGACTATAATTTTTGGGCCAAAAAAGCGTTTTGGACGCGTTTGGACTTCCATTTTTCAGAAAGCAGGCGATTTCGAGCACTGCGGGTAAGTCATCGATTCTCTGCAAAACTCTGTTTTAAGAACTGTAGGAAGACAGATTGATGGTGCAGACACTCTGGGTGCTGCAAAGAGGTCTACAGTTGCCATTGGGTGTATGTATGCACATTGAGGTCACTGGTTGTGACATTTGAGTGGACTACGGTACCGCTGTGCAGAAAATACAATAGTTTGTGCAGAAAAACCAGAGTGCAGTTTCTGGTAAAATTGTGTGTTTAGCAAGATGTCTAATGATGGCATAACACAGATTGTGGCTGAGAAGCTGGACAAGAATAACTTCCATGCTTGGAGGTTCGGGTTGACAAATTTCCTAATGGGAAAGGGCTATTGGGACTACATAGAAGGTGAGCATGAAGAGGCACCGGAGATACCAGATATAAATCCGACTGCTGCTGTGCAGATGTGAAAGAGTTTAAAGACTAGAACCAAGGAGCCAGGAAAGTAATGTATTGGCTTTCCATTAGTATATAGGACACCATGATTGGGCACATTCAGGATGCCAAGTCCCCAAAGGAGGCGTGGGACACCTTGGTAAAGCTTTATGAAACAAATACCAAGGCACGTAAGATACAGTTGAAGAATGAACTTCATACTGTGGAGAAAAAGAGCATGTCTGTGAATGACTATGCGTTGAAGATAAAGGGCATTGCGGAATCCCTTGCATCCATTGGTGTGTCAGTAGATGATGATGACAAGGTGGAAGTCTGTTTACGTGGTCTCGGGCAACAATACAAGGCGTTCAAGACGTCTATTCAGACTCGGGAAAACATTCCCAACTTTACAGATTTGGTGTCTATGCTGATTATCGAAGAGAAGAGCTTGGGTGAAGACCAACAGTCTTCACAAAGCAAAAACAGTTCAGAGCAACAGGCCTTCTACACGAGTTCAGGAAGAGGACGAGGTAGAGGAGGCCGTGGACGCGGTCAAGGAGGTGGCCGAACAGGTAATCAAAATTATGGCCAGCAGCAGCAACAACAACAACAGTCCCAGAATCAACAACAACAACAACACGCAGGTGGAAGAGGCAAATTCAGAGGCAGGGGGAGTAAAAGAGGCCGTGGAAATTGGCAAAGGCAATATAATGATGTTGAGAGATGTAATCGTGGTGTTGTGTGTATGTAGGAAAGCACCCTAGAGGTGTAAGATATTGTAGTGAGATAGGAATGCCACATGTAATATTGCATGGTGTGTGAGAGTTGACCAAAAGAAGTGGAAAAGGAGTTGCCACATGGATGATGACATGTAAAGTGGGATAAGGCTAGAGAGCCTATATCATTGTATGGTTCATTGTGATATGCAATACAAGGGAATAGTGTTGAGTGTGCAATCTCTCTCTCTCTAGTTATGGAGTTCTTAGTGTGGTTTAATCCACCTTAATCTTATGCTTAATCCTTGTCCTTCACCACCATGATCAATCCCATTTCTAGAATCTTAACATGGTATCAGAGCCTGGTTCGTGCTAAGGGCTGAGCTGCAAGCAAGAGAACCACGGGAAGCGGTACGAGGGTAAGAGCTTCAACTACTCTTCCCTATTCGTGTTGGTGACTACACCCTTGTCGGGAGCTCTACGGGAGGCATCGGCAAACGATCTCTGATTGAGGAGCTTTCTTCGCGGGAGTAAAGCTATAGGGCAACTATATAGTCCTATCGGACTGAAATTTTCAGGCCAAAATCGTGTTTCGGGCGCGTCTGGACCTCTGTTTTTCAGAAAGCATGCGATTTCGAGCACTACGGGTAAGTCATCGATTCACTGCAGAACTCTGTTTTAAGAACTGCAGGAAGACAGATTGACTGTGCAGACACTGTGGGTACTGCAAAGAGGTCTACAGTTGCCATTGGGTGTATGTATGCACATTGAAGTCACTGGTTGTGACATTTGAGAGCACTACAGTACCGCTATGCAGAAAATACAGCAGTTTGTGCAGAAAAACCAGAGTGCAGTTTCTGGTAAAATTGTGTGTTTGGCAAGATGTCTAATGATGGCATAACACAGATTGTGGCTGAGAAGCTGGATAAGAATAACTTCCATGCTTGGAGGTTCAGGTTGACAAATTTCCTGATGGGAAAGGGCTATTGGGACTACATTGAAGGTGAGCATGAAGAGGCACCGGAGATACCAGATATAAATCCGACTGCTGCAGATGTGAAAGAGTTTAAAGACTGGAACCAAGGAGCCAGGAAGGTTATGTATTGGCTATCCATTAGTATACAAAACACCATGATTGGGCACATTCAAGATGCCAAGTCCCCCAAGGAGGCGTGGGACACCTTGGTAAAACTGTATGAAACAAATACCAAGGCACGCAAGATACAGTTGAAGAATGAACTTCATACTGTGGAGAAAAAGAGCATGTCTATGAATGACTATGCGCTGAAGATAAAGGGTATTGTGGAATCCCTTGCATCTATTGGTGTGTCAGTAGATGATGATGATAAGGTGGAGGTCTGTCTACGTGGTCTCGGGCCACAATACAAGGCGTTCAAGACGTCTATTCAAACTCGGGAAAACATTCCCAACTTTACAGATTTGGTGTCTATGCTGATTATCGAAGAGAAGAGCTTAGGTGAAGACCAACAGTCTTCACAAAGCAAAAACAGTTCAGAGCAACAAGCCTTCTACACGAGTTAAGGAAGAGGATGAGGTAGAGGAGGCCGTGGACGTGGTCAAGGAGGTGGCCGAACAGGTAATCAGAATTATGGCCAGCAGAGCAGCAACAACAACAATAGTCCCAGAATCAACAACAACAACAACAACACGTAGGTGGAAGAGGCAAATTCAGAGGCAGGGGGAGTCAAAGAGGCCGTGGAAATTGGCAAAGGCAATATAATGATGCACGTAAATGCTATTATTGTGGTAAGCCTGGACATGTGCAGGCAGAATCTTATAAGAAGCAGGCTGACATGCAAAATGGGAAAGTGCAGCAAAACAACTATGCATCCTCAAGCAGAAATAATGAGGATAATGAAAGGTTGTTTGTTATGCAACATGTCATGAATGCCATGTCTGAAAATGTTGATGCAGCACAAAAAGATAATGTATGGTATGTGGATTCAGGCGCTTCGAACCACATGACGAGTCATGGGGAGTGGTTGAAGGAGATGAAAAACACGGAAAGACCAGGTTTTGTGGAAACAGGGGATGACAGTGCTCATCCAATTGCCCATGTTGGAGATGTGCCATTGTCTATGCAGGATGGCAAAGTGAAGTACCTTGCAGATGTAATTCACGTTCCGAACATAACAAAGAATCTGGTTTCAGTTGGCTAGATGATTGAGCAGGGTTTGCAGGTTCGGTTTAACCCTGATGGGTGTTATGTTGAAGACTTTAAAGACAAGTGCAGGTTGGTTGCAAAAGGCAACAGAGTGGACAAAATGTTTACGTTGAATGTAGATATGCCTGAAATGAGTGCTACGATGTTTGCAAATGGTTCAGGAATTGTTGCAGACACAGACATTTGGCATAAAAGGATTGGACATGTAAATGTGCAGAGATTGAAGTCTATGCAGACAAAAGTAATTGTGACAGGGCTACCAAAATTTAAAGTGGAAGGTATGCAGAAAATATGTGAAGCATGCCAATTTGGGAAGCAAACAAAGCATGTGTTTCCACGTAATAGATATGTGAGCAGAAATGCACTAGATGTTGTGCATTCAGATGTATGGGGTCCTACGAAGACCATATCTATGGGAGGTTGCAGGTACTATGTGACTTTCATTGATGACCACACAAGGAAAGTGTGGGTATATTTCATGAAGGAGAAGAGTGAGATGTTCACTCACTTTCAGAATTTCAGAGTTTTGGTTGAAAAGCAAACAGGGAAATATGTAAAGTGCCTAAGGTCAGATGGAGGGGGAGAGTACTTCTCCAATGAGTTCTCTGAATTTTTGAAGAAGAATGGTATTCGGAGACAGTTTACATGCAGATACACTCCGCAACAAAATGGAGTTGCTGAGCGAAAAAACAGGCACATTGCTGAGATTGCGCAGGCATTGATGGAAGAGAAGAATATGCTGCATTGCTATTGGAGTGAGGCTGTTTCTACAGCAGTATACATCATGAACAGGACTCCAACTGCAGCCATACATGATGTAACTCCAGAGGAGAGGTTTACTGGCAGAAAACCAGATTTGTCTCATCTGAAAGTCTTTGGATGCATTGCATATGTGCATGTGCCAGATGAGCTGAGAACTAAGCTGGATCCAAAAGCTGAAAAATGTGTGTTTATTGGATACTCCCTTGAGCAAAAGGGATACAGGTGTTATAACCCTGCTACACGTGAGTTGAGGGTAAGCAGGGATGTTGTCTTTGATGAGATGAGCAGCTGGTATGCTGCTGAAAAAGAAGCTGTCGGGACTGATGTGAGTGGAAGTGTGGTTGCACAGAATGCAGGTCAGCAATCACAGTCTTTGAGTGGACCAGGAGAGTCCTCGTCTAGTGGGTCTATTGATAGACCATGGAGTGGCAGGCTGCGTCACAATACCAGCCCTGCAAATGTGATTAGTACATCACGTAAAGGAAAAGAGAAAGTGGTTGAGCCCCTTGGTATGCCTGACATTTCTGCAGGGCATTCTCATGTTGATGGAGAGTCTAGTGGCTCAGATATGAGCCTTGATGAGGAGCTTGGGATCCCAGCTATGAGAACACTTAGTGTAAAGAAGGCTATGGAAGCCATGAATGAAAAGCTGCGAAGATCAGGGAGAGTGAAGAACCCTGTGCAGAGATTTACATATGATGGTTATGTGGCACATCACTATGCATATATGGCAAAGGTTGTGCAGGTTGTAGAGCCTACATGCATTGATGAGGCTGTTGGAAATGTGTATTGGGAGAAAGCCATGGATGAGGAGATGGATGCACTATATGGAAATGAAACTTGGGATTTAGTGCAATTGCCTGAAGGAAAGAAAGCCATTGGATGCAAGTGGGTGTACAAAGTTAAACATAACAGTGATGGAAGCATAAACAGGTACAAGGCTAGATTGGTAGCCAAAGGATATGCGCAGACATATGGGATTGATTATGACAAAACTTTCAGCCCAGTTGCCAAGATGGCAACGGTGAGAGTTGTGATAGCAGTGACTGCGTCAAAGCAATGGTATTTATATCAGATGGATGTAAAGAATGCATTCTTGCATGGGGATTTGCAAGAAGAGGTGTATATGTTGCAGCCACCTGGTTATGAGGATGTGGGTCACCCCGAGCATGTTTGTAGGTTGAACAAAGCCTTGTATGGCTTAAAGCAAGCACCAAGAGCATGGTCTGACAAGATTTCTGAATATCTTGTCACTATTGGCTTTCATGTAGCCAATGCAGATTTCTCGTTGTATGTGAGACATGGTGATAGAGGAGTTGTGCTTGTTGTCATCTATGTAGATGACTCATTACGGGGGACCATGATGCAGAGATCTTTGATGTAAAGATCTTGCTTAGACAGAAGTTCGAGATGAAGGATCTGGGGGAGCTCAGATATTTCTTGGGCATTGAGGTGATTAGGTCACCACATGGTATTGGATTACTGCAGAGACAGTATGGCTTGGACATGTTGTCCAAGTATGGTATGATAGGCTGTAAGCCTATTTCTGTGCCATTGGATCAGAATGGCAAGTTGAGTGCAGATTCAGGAGAGATCTTGGAGGATCCTACTATAGCATAGTAGGAAGTTTAATATACATGACAATCACCAGACCAGATTTGAGCTATGCTGTTGGGTTGGTGAGTCAGTTTATGCAGGTTCCACGGAAACCGCATTTGGATGCAGTGAGATGCATACTGAGGTATGTGAAGTCTACTTTGCATTGTGGACTATTCTATGAGACTGGGGCAGAGATATGTGTACATGGGTACACAGATGCTGATTGGGCTGGTAGTATCTCACATAGAAGATCTACCAGTGGATTCACTTTTTCTTTGGGGAGTGCTGTTGTGACTTGGAGCAGCAAGAAGCAGCCTACGGTTGCTCTATCGAGTACAGAGGTCGAGTACAGAGGAGCTGCTATGGCAGCATGTGAGGTAGCTTGGTTGAGAAAGCTACTTGCAGATTTGGGTCTATTAGTGGATAGACAAGTTGTCATTTTCTGTGACAACATTAGCAGTATACAGTTGGCCAGGAACCCAGTCTTTCATGCTCGTACGAAGCACATAGAGGTCCACTACCACTTCGTCAGAGAGAAGGTCTTGGCAGGAGATCTTGACCTTGTTTATGTCAACACAGAGGATCAGGTAGCTGACATCTTCACCAAAGCATTGGGTACAGAGAAGCTCCGTAGATTCAGGGTTTTGCTTAGTGTACATGAGATGGAGTTGAGCTCGAGGGGGAGTGTTGAGATATCGAGCTCATCTAGTGAGGCGGTGGACACTGATGACCCGCCTGGGGGATAGGCCCCACTCTTACACCACTGGCATGGTTGGTGATATCTTGGGTGATATGCGGCCAGTGGGATGACAGGCTGTGTGACAGCCATTCTAGAGACTGGCATAGTTATAGCACCAGCTCATTTAGTCGGGTTCACACTATAGAGAACCCGTGTATGTATTGGTTGAGTACCTTCCATATTATTGTGTACTCTTATCTTGTATAGGGTGTGTTGAGTGTTGAGTAGAGAAGAAGAAGATTTTCAGCCTCTCACCTTGTGTGTTCTCTATTAGGGTTTTGTGAGTGTGTGTGTGTGCTTGCAAGAGCTCAAGCTCTCTTTCCCCCTGCATCTTTTCATGGACACTCCAATGTATCATTGAGGGGGAGTGTTGAGAGGTAGCGATTGCGGTTGTGCAATGCTACATTGATATGGGTGATGAATGATGGGTGAATTGTGGAACACCTCGATTAAGAGGGGGTGTTGAGAGATGTAATCGTGGTGTTGTGTGTATGTGGGAAAGCACCCTAGAGGTGCAAGATATTGTGGTGAGATCTAGGAATGCCACATGTAATATTGCATGGTGTGTGAGAGTTGACCAAAAGAAGTGGAAAAGGAGTTGCCACATGGATGATGACATGTAAAGTGGGATAAGGCTAGAGAGCCTATATCATTGTATGGTTCATTGTGATATGCAATACAAGGGAATAGTGTTGAGTGTGCAATCTCTCTCTCTCTAGTTATGGAGTTCTTAGTGTGGTTTAATCCACCTTAATATTATGCTTAATCCTTGTCCTTCACCACCATGATCAATCCCATTTCTAGAATCTTAACAAATGATGCACGTGAATGCTATTATTGTGGTAAGCCTGGACATGTGTAAGCAGAATGTTATAAGAAGCAGGCTGATATGCAAAATGGGAAAGTGCAGCAAAACAAATATGCATCCTCAAGCAGAAATAATGAGGATAATGAAAGGTTGTTTGTTATGCAGCATGTCGTGAATGCCATGTCTGAAAATGTTGATGCAACACAAAAAGATAATGTATGGTATGTGGATTCAGGTGCTTCGAACCACATGACAAGTCATGGGGAGTGGTTCAAGGAGATGAAAAACCCGGAAAGACCAGGTTTTGTGGAAACAGGGGATGACACTGCTCATCCAATTGCCCATGTTGGAGATGTGCCATTCTCTATGCAGGATGGCAAAGTGAAGTACCTTGCAGATGTACTTCATGTACCGAACATAACAAAGAATCTGGTTTCAGTTGGCCAAATGATTGAGCAGGGTTTGCAGGTTTGGTTTAACCCTGATGGATGTTATATTGAAGATTTTAAAGACAAGTGCAGGTTGGTTGCAAAAGGCAACAGAGTGGGCAGAATGTTTACGTTCGATATAGACATGCCTGAGATGAGTGCTGCAATGTTTGCAAATGGTTTAGGGATTGTTGCAGACACAGACATTTGGCATAAAAGGATTGGACATGTAAATGTGCAGAGATTGAAGTCTATGCAGACAAAAGTAATTGTGACAGGGCTGCCAAAATTTAAAGTGGAAGGTATGCAGAAAATACGTAAAACATGCCAATTTGGGAAGCAAACAAAGCATGTGTTTCCACGTAACAGATATGTGAGCAGAAATGCACTAGATGTTGTGCATTCAGATGTATGGGGTCCTACGAAGACCATATCTATGGGAGGCTGCAGGTACTATGTGACTTTCATTAATGACCACACAAGGAAAGTGTGGGTATATTTCATGAAGGAGAAGAGTGAGGTCACTTTCAGAATTTCAGAGTTTTGGTTGAAAAGCAAACAGGGAAATATGTAAAGTGCCTAAGGTCAGATGGAGGGGGAGAGTACTTCTCCAATGAGTTCTCTGAATTTTTGAAGAAGAATGGTATTCGGAGACAGTTTACATGCAGATACACTCTGCAGCAAAATGGAGTTGCTGAGCGAAAAAACAGGCACATTGCTGAGATTCCGCAGGCATTGATGGAAGAGAAGAATATGCCGCATTGCTATTGGGCTAAGGCTATTTCTACAGCAGTATACATCATGAACAGGACTCCAACTGCAGCCATACATGATGTAACTCCAGAGGAGAGGTTTACTGGCAAAAAGCCAGCTTTGTCTCATCTGAAAGTCTTTGGATGCATTGCATATGTGCATGTGCCAGATGAGCTGAGAACTAAGCTGGATCCAAAAGCTGAAAAATGTGTGTTTATTGGATACTCCCTTGAGCAAAAGGGATACAGGTGTTATAACCCTGCTACACGTGAGTTGAGGGTAAGCAGGGATGTTGTCTTTGATGAGATGAGCAGCTGGTATGCTGCTGAAAAAGAAGCTGTCGGGGCTGATGTGAGTGGAAGTGTGGTTGCACAGAATGCAGGTCAGCAATCACAGTCTTTGAGTGGACCAGGAGAGTCCTCGTCTAGTGGGTCTATTGATAGACCATGGAGTGGCAGGCTGCGTCACAATACCAGCCCTGCAAATGTGATTAGTACATCACGTAAAGGAAAAGAGAAAGTGGTTGAGCCCCTTGGTATGCCTGACATTTCTGCAGGGCATTCTCATGTTGATGGAGAGTCTAGTGGCTCAGATATGAGCCTTGATGAGGAGCTTGGGATCCCAGCTATGAGAACACCTGGTGTAAAGAAGGCTATGGAAGCCATGAATGAAAAGCTGCGAAGATCAGGGAGAGTGAAGAACCCTGTGCAGAGATTTACATATGATGGTTATGTGGCACATCACTATGCATATATGGCAAAGGTTGTGCAGGTTGTAGAGCCTACATGCATTGATGAGGCTGTTGGAAATGTGTATTGGGAGAAAGCCATGGATGAGGAGATGGATGCACTATATGGAAATGAAACTTGGGATTTAGTGCACTATATGGAAATGAAAGCCATGAATGAGGAGATGGAACCTGAAGGCAAGAAAGCCATTGGATGCAAGTGGGTGTACAAAGTTAAACATAACAGTGATGGAAGCATAAAGAGGTACAAGGCTAGATTGGTAGCCAAAGGATATGCACAGACATATGGCATTGATTATGAGGAAACTTTCAGCCCTATTGCCAAGATGGCAATGGTGAGAGTTGTGATAGCAGTGGCTGCGTCAAAGCAATGTTCTTTACATCATATGGATGTAAAGAATGCATTCTTGCATGGGGATTTGCAAGAAGAGGTGTATATGTTGCAGCCACCTGGTTATGAGGATGTGAGTCACCCCGAGCATGTTTACAGGTTGAAGAAAGCCTTGTATGGCTTAAAATAAGCACCAAGAGCATGGTCTGACAAGATTTCTGAATATCTTGTCACTATTGGCTTTCATGTAGCCAATGCAGATTTCTCGCTATATGTGAGACATGGTGATAGAGGAGTTGTGCTTGTTGTTATCTATGTAGATGACTTGATCATTACGGGGGACCATGATGCAGAGATCTTTGATGTAAAGATCTTGCTTAGACAGAAGTTTGAGATGAAGGATCTGGGGGAGCTCAGATATTTCTTGGGCATTGAGGTTATTAGGTCACCACATGGTATTGGATTACTGCAGAGACAGTATGGCTTGGACATGTTGTCCAAGTATGGTATGACAGGCTGTAAGCCTTTTTCTGTGCCATTGGATCAGAATGGGAAGTTGAGTGCAGATTCTGGAGAGATTCTGCAGGACCCTACTATGTATAGGCGCATAGTAGGAAGCTTGATCTATATGACCATCACCAGACCAAATTTGAGCTATGCTGTTGGGTTGGTGAGTCAGTTTATGTAGGTTCCACAGAAACCGCACTTGGATGCAGTGAGATGCATACTAAGGTATGTGAGGTCTACTTTGCATTGTGGACTATTCTATGAGACTAGGACAGAGATATGTGTACATGGGTACACAGATGCTGATTGGGCTGACAGTATCTCAGATAGAAGATCTACCAGTGGATTCATGTTTTCTTTGGGGAGTGCTGTTGTGACTTGGAGCAGCAAGAAGCAGCCTACGTTTGCTCTATCCAGTACAGAGGCCGAGTACACAGGAGCTGCTATGGCAACATGTGAGGTAGCTTGGTTGAGGAAGCTACTTGCATATTTGGGTCTATCAGTGGATAGACAAGTTGTCATTTTCTGTGACAACATTAGCAGTATACAGTTGGCCAGAAACCCAGTCTTTCATGCTCGTACGAAGCACATAGAGGTCCACTACCACTTCGTCAGAGAGAAGGTCTTGGCAGGAGATCTTGACCTTGTTTATGTCAACACAGAGGATCATGTAGCTGACATCTTCACCAAAGCATTGGGTACAGAGAAGCTCCGCAGATTCAGGGCTTCGCTTGGTGTACATGAGATGGAGTTGAGCTCGAGGGGGAGTGTTGAGATATCGAGCTCGTCTAGTGAGGCGGTGGCCACTGATGACCCGCCTGGGGGATAGGCCCCACACTTACACCACTGGCATGGTTGGTGAGATCTTGGGTGATATGCCCCCCAGTGGGATGACAGGCTGTGTGACAGCCATTCTAGAGACTGGCATAGTTATAGCGCCAGCTCATGTAGTCGGGTTCACACTATAGAGAACCCGTGTATGTATTTGGTTGAGTACCTTTCATATGGTGTGTACTCTTATTCTTGTATATGGTGTGTTGAGTGTTGAGTAGAGGAGAAGAAGATTTTCAGCCTCTCACCTTGTGTGTTCTCTATTAGGGTTTTGTGAGTGTGTGTGTGTGCTTGCAAGAGCTCAAGCTCTCTTCCCCCCTGCATCTTTTCATCTTCCACAAAACATCCTTGAGGATTAAACCTCACTTGTAGACCCTGCTCAACCATCTGTCCAAAAAAACCAGGTTCTTTCTGATATTTGAAACATGAAGTACATCTGCCAAGTACTTCATTTTTCCATCCTACTACGTAGACAATGGCATATTACCAACATGCGCAATGGGATTCTACATAACCCAGTTTTTTCATTTTCTACATGTCTTGAAACCACTCACCATGATTGGTCATGTGATAAGAGGCACCAGAATCTACATACCATATATCTTGAGATTCTGACACTCACCATGATTGGTCATGTGATAAGAGGCACCAGAATCTACATACCATATATCTTGAGATTCTGACACAACTCCTATTGTGGAACTGAACATGTGATGTATCACAAATAGCTTCTCACTTTTGTCATCACCACCCTGTTTACTAGATGATACATAGTTGCCTTACTGTAACTTTCCACTTTTAGTCATTTTTCTTTTTATAGGAATCCTTTGCCATGTGCCCTGGTTTTCCATAATAATAGCACTCTATGCTACTTGCACTCTAATTTCTCTGCCAACCACCTTGGCCTCTTTGGCTCCCCCTGCCTCTAGACTGGCCACTTCCACCTGTTGTGCAAATCATTGGTTTTGTTGTCGAGCCCCCACCTTGGCCTTGACCATAACCTCTACCTCTGCCTCTACCTGAATTAGAGTAGAAGGCATGTTTTAATGTGTTCTTGATTTTTGAAGAAGAGTCAACACACTTTTCTTCTTGAAAGTTGGGAATATTCTCTCTGACTGCAATGGAGGTCTTTAATGGCTTGTACTCTTTGCCAAGTGCATTCAAATAGACACTCAATAAATTATCATCTTCCACCGATACATTCATAGACCCAATAGATTCAATCGTGCCCTTGATCTTCAAATCATACTGATTGATAGACATGCTTTTCTTTTCCATAGTATGAAACCCTTGTTTTAGTTGTTTCCTTGCCTTTATATTGGTTTGGAACATCTACAACCAGGTTCTTGAGTGTTGGCATCATGTATGTGTCCTATCATTATGTGACAGTGATCGAAATCCCTTAGGGGGTGCACTAAGAAGAAACCCTATGTCAGAATAACAGGTCATTTTATTCGTGAAAAATCACAAGTGAGGGATTTTGTAAACACCCCTTGAATGCACATTATATATAGGGTTTCTTAGTAGTGCACCCTCCGAGCATAAAGGGAAAGTACTGTCCTACAATAACATACAATGGTCAATCTATAGTTTGAATCTGACTATACGAGTTGGTGCTAGAAACTATGTCTTAACTCTAGTACTCCAAAGTGGCTATGTCACACAACCTCTCATCCCCTAGCACAGTGGCATATCAACCACCATTATCTCACCTAACCATGCCATTGGCATAATTACAAAATCTATCAAGGTCATCAATGTCCACCATAGCATGCGATATCTCAATAAGGAGCTAAAGGGCAAGGAATAGGAAAAGTGGAAGTGTGAGGGGGGTAGGTAAAGTAGAAGTGAGAGGGGGGTAGGTAAAGTAGAAGTGAGAGGTAGTAGGAAAAGTGGGATGCATGAAAATGTGTGACTGTGGAATAGTTGATGTGTCAGGTACATAAAAGGCAGGGGATACGCCGAAGCAACTCAATGTATTGGCCCTGTACTTAGAGTTTAGCTAGTTCCAAGCCACCTATGCCTCTAAAACACGTAAATCTCACTCGTACATGGATATAGGAGGGGTACTAGAGTATGTCCCTCCATATATCCAATCTTGGTCCATTTGGTGATGATCCCCATGATGGCCACATCTATATGAGATCTATATGCATAAAAACATCTATATGAGATCTATATGCATAAAAACATAGCTCACATAGAGCAAACACATCTTACATAGAGCATACATATGCTCTATGCATAAACATAATGCATAATGCATTAAAAATTAATTCATTACGCTTAATGTATTTATGCATAATGCATTAATGCATTAAGAATATACTTAATGTATTATGCATAATACATGATGCATTATGCTTAATGCATTAATTCTTAATACATTAAGGATTAATGTATTATACATTAATCATATGTGTAATGCAATATGCATAATGCAATGAAGATTAATGCATTAATTATAATACATAATGTAATAATGCTCAATGCATTAAGCATTAAGCATATGCCTAATTCTTTATGCATTCTGCATAATGCATTAAGCATTAATAAATTAAGCATTAATGAACTAAGCATTAATGCATATGCTTAATTCATTAAGAATTTTATTGCATTAATGTTTAAAGGGGGGCATTCACAAAAACAAAGAAGAAAGGAGCAACTCAATTGTAAGTCTGAAAATGCATGATTGGCACAAGATATTTCAAGTATGTTCAATTTACTTATATAAGCTTCATGATGGTCTTTTATTGTAATTACATAACATGGAGTGTAATGTTTTATATTACATAGTTCATTCTTCCCATATGCATTAGCAAGTGTGGAGATCAAAAAGTGCACGAGGCCATCTACAAAATGGGGGTGCTGGTGAGGTATGAAAAACTAGAAGTCTAACATGGCTTTATTTTATTATTGTGCTAGTTTGTAAGACATGTCATGCTTATTAAATGGACTCAACTCTATCTTAGGTACATACGTTCCAAGGAGATTCATCCATCCACTATTGATGTAGCCCCAATAATAGCAATGGATGCAATGTGTATGATAGAGAAAACCTCCCAAGAACTATCCTCACTAGTTAATTACATCTTATGGTACACTTGATAGATAAGGTGTTGGTGTGCGATGTTGTGCATGTTCGGTGGATTTTCTTCCTTCAGCGTTTCATGAAGCCCTTAAAGGCTTTTGTTAGACAAAGAGATAGGCTAGAAGGAAGCATGTCAGAGGGTTGGTTAGTGCGCGAAGCATGTGTCCGCATTTTAGAGTATCTCTCTCAAGTGGACCCCACAATGCCATGATTATGGAGTAATGAGGAAGATGAGCGCCAACTAATGGGATTCTATTACATCAATTGAAAGCATTAAAGAAAGTACAGGAGTAGTTGAGGGACTTTGTAGAAGAAGAAGAGGTTGATGTAGATGGGGTCTTCATGAGCATCAGAGATTTGGTAACAATGATGGGGGAATTAATGCAAACAAGAAATTTGATTTGGGTTGGAATTAAAGAGAGAATTCACAATGTTCTTACAAAACCTTGGGAGGCATTTGCAGATGAGCAACATAAATCAGAGATAGTTTTGTTTAAGGAACAGATTACAGGTTTAGAGGAGGAAAACTTGAGGTTACAAATGAAATAGCCTGCCAGCCACTCAAGAGTCTCTTCACAAGTGAAAAGTCATTGTGGGAGGATCCTTTGTACTCCCTCAAGGGCTATCATGGTTTACAAGAAGGTTTTTTTGATGACAGTCAGAGGTCTTTTAAGTTTGCATGTGATTTTGCAAGAAAAGGCACTTTTGAAGGAATGAAGAAGCAAGATATGGAAGTGGATAGTGTTAAACTTATTACACTTGTACTTGTTGTTTTAGAACAGAATGTTGAAATTTCAGGGATTGTTGCTGAGAAGATATCAAATGATCAAGTGGATCTTATGGAGAAGATACTTCAAACACACAAGGAGGATGGCATGAAAAGGAAACTGAAGACAATTGTCACGTAGGCTGTAACGCCTGTGATGACCGACGGTAGACCGGATGGCCATATCCGGGGTTCAGTGGGAGAGGACGCCCATGCAGAGTCATGGGCGGCCAAGCTAGTGTGGATGGCAGGCCACACACTATATAGCCTGGGGGATGAGGGGCAATCCTCACTCTTCCTCTATGGCTGGGTGGAGAGCCAGAGGCCGTCCCCTCTTGTGGTAACACCCGTAGCGGCGTTACGGGTATGTAACACTGGTATCAGAGCGTGGTTCGAGGGGATCGTGAGAGTCCGCGCGTGAACGGGGGACCGGAGCCCACTCAATGGTTTTCATCCACAATCTTCTCACCCTTATCTCGAATGGAGGGTGTGGAGGGAGGCGGCCATGGAAGAATGGAAGGGAAGAATTCTCTCACTCTCTCTCTCTCCCCATCACACACAACAAGCAAAATCAAGTAAGCGATTTGAGTTTTGTTTTTTTTTTCTATGCGATTGAAATTGTCTGCGTTGAAGCTTGTGTGTGGGGGGAGCGTTGAAGTGTTTGTGTGGACAAAGCGCTGCGTGAAAGAATGGCTAGCGAAGACCAGCGCCTTTGCCTGTGAGATGGGACGTAGCCTTGCGTATGTGTAAGAATTCGTTTCAAAGACAGAAGGTAGCCTCTATACTATGTGTGGGGGAGGTTGGGGGGGGCAAAGAGCACCCCCACTGCGAGCACCAGCCCCACCTTTCACCACGACCTACATTGAAGAGGATATCCCGTCTAGTGGTCGTCGTCTGAGGAATGGGGCGAAGAGCACAAATGTGCGAAGACCACGTCTGAGGGGCGTAGAGCCCAAGCGATACGGCTCTGACGGCTGCGCTGTGCAAAGGAAGGCCAGCCAAGCGGCCAGCCGGTGGCCAGCCAGGCGGCGGCGGCGGCGGCCAGCGGCGGCGGCCAGCCAAGCGGTGGCGTCGGCCAGCCATCAGCAGCCAGCGCTGCAGGCGGCCAGAAAAAGAAGAAAAAAAAAAGAAAAAGAAAAGGGTTAAAAACCATTTTTTCTTTTATTTATATTTTTATTATTCATTTTTATGCAATTAAAAATGAGAAAATTTCAAATGAATCCTCTCTCAAAAGGGGAGGAAAGTTAATCCCTGCAAGGGATAATCCCGGCAAGGCACAACCTCTCGACAATTTTTATTTTTTTTATGAAGACTCTGGGAGCGTAGCCTCACCAGATTTCAGTTTACACTTTTGCGAACGTCGTCTTGCTAGAGTCAAAGTTTTTGTTCGGACAAATTTGTGTTTGTTCTGTAGTGACAAACAAATGTGTTCTTCTGTAGACACCCCACGAAATAAACCCAACACGGCCGTCGTGCCGTGTGGCCGTAGTGCCCGTTTTCCACGAAAGAGACCCACCGCACATGGCCGTAGCGTTGCGTGCTAAGAGAGAGATAAATCCCACGGCCGTAGTGCCGAGTCCTTCGAGAGAGAGCCGTTCTATGGCCGTCGTGAAGAGTGAACACATCTATGGCCGTAGCGCCTCGAGGATAGCACATGTGGTGATCACACATTTGGTTCAGAGAGACTAAATTTAAGCTGAGCATAGACTTAGTATTGACCATCAAAGTCACGTAGTTTGGCTATAGTGTAAATCTAAAACTGCGGTGTGTTTTACTTGGGCTAAGAGACCTGCAATGGCGTCAGTTGTGCCCAAATTAGACGAAGTGCTTATCACGAGAAATCAGATAAGCCTAATTGAGCCGTAGTGCTCATAACCCTTCACAATCTTTTAATAGTTGCTACAAGATTGTGATAAACTTTGGCAAATGAGAACCATGTACAAGCGTAGTCTTGATGTGGTTATGCCTTGTGTCCAAACAAGTTGCTTACTGTTTGTAGCAACAAAGAACCCTGGCCCGTAGAGGCAAGCTGGCCCTTGTTGGTAGTAACAAAATAGTGTCACTACTTGGGCCTAGAGATTAGTGACTAGTTTGATTTAGTCACGAGATTGCCTTGTCAAAGTAATCCCTAAGGTGTGTATTACTTGGGATAAAGGGGCTAGCAGTACTCAATTGAGTGTTATCTAGGAGTACTAATCTGAGGGATTAGCATACGCCTAGATAATAATAGCAGATTTAGGATTGATTTGTAGAAATCAAAGGTAAATCTGAAGGGGTATAGTCTTGAGATGTAATGCTCAATGCTCTTATAGAAGTTGATCGAAGAGAATTGTTCTTAAACTTACTAGCATGGTTTTCTCTTCTTTTTATTGCCATGCGTCGACATCCCACTGCTCGAGAGTTTGTGGTGATCTTTCGAGGGGGGAAAGAGTCTTTTTATATGTCACATCAATTGGTTTGGTGGTAATTTGATGGTATGGGCCATCAAATTCTCACGGAATCGATTGTAGTCTTGGTGGAATGGGACGCCAAGGCTTGTGCATGTAACTTGACTCTTTGGCAGGTCTGTATGTACACTTGTCTGTAGTGATAAAGTGTGCAACATAAAATTTGAACTTTGAAAATTACCAAATATAGCCATAAGTTGGGATAAAACCCAGTTTACAGAGTTCGGAGAAGCTCTAGGTAGCAAGACCATGATGGTGTGCTAGTGCTAACACAGTGATTTAGTTCCGGAGTGATCTAAATCTAGAGGTTAGCAGTAAGACTAGTTTGGTTGGACAATTTCATGCATGGGGGACGCCCTATAGCATTTTGCAAGTGTAGTCTTGCCTATGTTCAACATAAGTGTGCGATTGTGAGCATATTTTAGTTGCTACCATATGATTTTGGGAAATATATTACTTTCCTACATAAGCAATTGTAATATTGCATGACAGGCTCTTTTGCTTACAAAGTTCATGTGCGTGTAAACCCTATAAGTCATATGACCCCTGGGAAATGAGTGGAGCATTTCTAGGATTTAATAAGGTTTTACATGGCAATAGTGAGTAGTATCTCACCCAGACGAGCCTGGTTATTATTAGTATCGGATCCGACATAAGAAGTGTACATAAACTCGGGCTGAGTTAGGATAGAAGGCTAAGCCGGAGAGCTTAGTGGTAAATCCTACTGTATCTGGTGAGTTTTGACTTAACGGGAGTGTTAAGAAGTAAACTCAAAGTCTGGGGCTGAACTGGAGTGTTCGGAGGCAGACATATCTTTTGTTAAATCGAAGAATTTAGCAACAGATGAGCTTGGGGTGAACCATGGTACCCAGGAAAAAAGCTCTTCACACTAAAATAGTGCACAATAATTTTAGGGTGATAAAAATCCATCGCAGGAATGTTTTACAACTTTCCATAGATGATAGATGAAGACCATGTACTTTACGGAGTTAAAGTACATAGGTGGTGACTTCGGCGCTACATTTTTTGTAGGAAGTCACCAGTGGTGTGGTTAGGTCAGCCGAGACTCCACAAGACCTATGAACACCATATTCGTGAGTTTGGGAATCTCCCAAGTCCCATTTTTGTAATACTAAAAAGGTGGGACCCAATTAACATGTCTATAAGTTTCTCAAAACCCTATCATGTGACCTATCATTGGAAAGCGCTTGAAAAGAGGGATCAATTAAGCTTTAAAGCGCACAATTTGGAGTAATGGTGTTCAAGTTATGGCAAATCCAAAGTTTTGACCACGTGTCCCAAACTTATGGGAAATTATACGAGATATTGTACTGCAATGTGCAATGGAGGGGTCACTTTGTGTAGTCACTTCTTAGCAGCAAGTGACTTAATCATCTTGTTATAGATGGTTGTATATGGTACTCCCACTCGGGGGAGGTACGCCATGGGTACGGAGTTACTCACAGACTAGTATGGAGCTACTAGTGTGATGATAGTGGGTACGTAGTTACTCACTACTAATACATAGCTGCTAATAAAATTAATATCCTCGAGTGAAAGATACTCTAGATCAACATTTTAAATTACCGAACCACAATCCATGAGTATCGAGGTACTCATAAATATGTTGACGTTGCTCAAATCGAGGGACCGATTTGTTCGATGGTATGGAATAAGCATAGAGAGTGGAGTAACTTAAAAGCTACACATCACTAGTCCTAGTGAGTTGTCGAGGTCATCCGTAGTTTGATGATCCCCTCTACCTATCAGATAACATTCGATTTTGCAAGCCCTGGCATTTAATCCGTAGTGATTATGAGTTTGGTGTGAGATATGGTTATGAAGTTCTTAAAAGAGTACTTGTTTATTTGCTTGTCATTGGTTATAGCTTGGTAGAGATTGCCACCTGTGATGGGTAGGTAGCTTTGCCGCTATAATGAGGAGGCAGCAAATAATGTTCTTATAGTTATACTTCATACCAACACCGAACAGGGATAGGATGAAATTCCTAAGTTCATCATCACGAAGTACTGTGATGTTTGCATTTATATTGAATGTATGATGTAATGAGACATTGGGCTTGTGTAATTACCATCCATTATCGAGCAACCTATGGCTTCACAGCAAGCTCAGTCATTATCTGTGGATTGATAATGTGGTTATTAGTAGTTTGGAATTTTCTTGATTGATGGTACAACCCACCCACATGATTCATAAGTGTGTAACCGCTTATGAAGGGTAATAATATGCAACAATGAAGCACTTTGTTACAAGTGTGAAACCACTGATCTGTTGCAAAGCAGTTTATCAATAGTACCACCATATGTGCGTAGACACTATACCACATCTTCATTGCAAGATGTTTGAAAGTTTCTTGGAAGGACTCAAGAATATAACATATGATACTAAAAACGGTCTAGATTTGTTCTTGGACCTATGACACTAGCGCGTAGTCCGCTTGAGAGTAGAGTTTTTAAGGACAAAAACCTTTCTTGAGGGATATCCTCAAATATCACATAAACTGGAATAGTTGTGTGAGTCCAGACAATACTTGAAGGGATGTGTCTGGTAATAGCAACACAGAGTTGTAAGTGATTGGACGTAACTTCAGACACCCGTAGTGGTGCAATAATCTTTATCAAACATCTCCACATACTATATGATCTGCCCACAGATATAGTATGGCATAAGAGATAGGAAGTTTGATTGTTATATTTGAAGGGAAATCTTCAGAAGTTACATTTACTCTGAGTTAGAGTGGAGTTTAACCATCCGTAGATTGATGGTAGTTAGAAACTCAACAAGATTCTAGAGCATATGCTTGTGCAAAGATGTTCCTCTAAGAGAGAAAGTATCTCTCAGCTTTAGAACTAATTCTTGTGATGCATGATTAGATTGGCTCTAGTTTATTTCTCCTATAACCGTAGAGCTTTCCAAGGAGAAGATTTAACAAGTTGGTGATGCAACATGGTAGCGTAGTCTACAAATATCTAGTAGCATGGTCTAAGAACTTGCGCTACTAAAATGCTCTCCAGTACATTAGCTTCTGTGCTAATGACATGATGCAAAATCAAGGCATGAAATTTGCCTTAAGGTTTTGGTTGAAATATCAAATCATGGCTTGTGTGAGCATGATCCTGTCTTTACAGAGGTCTGGCGTGCTATACGCGTACGCACTTTGTCACAGCCTCGCCCACCTTCCTCGCCAGCATGTAATGCTAGTCCGGAGAGACTGGCCGTAGGTGCGGCGGGTAGCGAAGCGAGAGTTAGTCCGGAGAGGCTAGCCGAGTCTTCGGGGTATAGTTTTGATAGTCCAAGTGCGGGTCATCCTGGGATTCAGAAGACCTATGCACTAGATAAAAGACAGTTTTATTGGCCTAGTTTGTTTAAGAACGTCCAAACTTATGTGCTAAAATGCAGTAAGTGCCAGGTCAATAAACATGAACATCTTAAGGTTGGAGGACTACTCCATCCGCTGGAGATTCCTCAAGGGAAATGGGAAAGCATTTCCATGGATTTCATTACCGGTTTACCCAAGACGAGTCGAGGGAATGACTCGGTGTGGGTAGTAGTGGACAACTAAAATGGCAAAGTTTATTGCCACGAAGAAAACTATAAAAACGCCAGAGTTGGCAAAACTCTTTATTGAACATCTCTACAAGCTATATGGCCTGCCTGCAGATATAGTATCGGATAGAGATAGAAAGTTCAACAGTCATTTTTGGAGGGAAGTCTTCAAAAAGTTGGATACTACTCTGAGTATGAGTACGGCAGATCATCCGGAGTCTGATGGTCAAACTGAAAGAGTTAACCAAATTCTAGAGGATATGTTGCGTTCTTATGTAAGTAAGAAGCAATCAAATTGGGAAAAATATTTGCCCATATTGGAGTTTGCTTATAACAACTCCAAGCATTCAGCGATGACGACTGGATTTACACCATTCATGTTAATGTATGGATTCCAGCCGAGATCTCCGATGGCTGTAGGCCTAGAAAAGGAGAAGATTCAATCTGTCAAGGATTTCCTTGAAGATATGAATGATATGCTCGGAGCCGCACGAGAGAGCATTCGTAGCGCTCAGGATCGCACTAAAACTTATGCGGATAAAGGATGAAGAAAGGTGACCTTTGCAGAAGGTGACTTTGTATTCCTCAAGGTTCCTGCGCAGTCAGAAACCATGAAAACGGGAAAGTGTGATAAACTTTCTCCGAAGATATTGTGGTCCTTTTAAAATCCTTAAGAAGATTGGGGACGTAGCATATAAACTTGAGTTATCGGAGAGTTCTCAAGTCCATCCTATCTTCCATGTTAGTAAACTGAAGAAATCAGTTCACGGGTTAGAGAACGCAGTTTCTCCAGAGATTTGGTGGACTTGATAGAGCCACCAAAGATACCACATGAATCGAAAAGATTCTATAGTATCGTGACAGACAAACCCGACATAAAGTGTACCAAGAGGTACTTATTAAATGGACAGATAGGGATGAGAAGTAGCAACCTGGGAACGCCGTAGTGCAATTTCCAAAAGGTTTCCCCAGTTTGTTTTCGAGGACGAAAACTCTTCTTAAGGGGGGGTAATGTCACGTAGGCTGTAACGCCTGTGAACTGACGGCGGCAGACCGGATGGCCATATCCGGGGTTCATGGGAGAGGATGCCCATGCGGAGTCATGGGCGGCCAGGCTAGTGTGGACGGCAGGCCACACACTATATAGCCTGGGGGATGAGGGGCAATCCTCATTCTTCCTCTATGGCTGGAGAGCCAGAGGCCGTCCCCTCTTGTGGTAACGCCCGTAGCGGCGTTACGGGTATGTAACAACAATGATGCAGAGATGAAGACTGTAACTGAAAAGTAATCTACATACTTTTTAGTAAAGTAACAAGTTGGGAGTGGGTTCAAGTCTAGAAATTTTGGGAGTGGATTCAAGTCTAGAAATTTTGAGCAAATTTTTATTCACTGAGTGTGCCAGGTGTAAAACTTGGAGTTTTACATAATTTCCTTTAGATACTTTGAACCTTAGTCTTTTACTTAAGATTTCAAGCAACAACATTAGGAACTTATATATAGATATAACTATCTTGAATCGTGCATTATGTGTAGTTAGAAATTGAATTCCGAGCATCTCTGTACTTGTCTTATTGTTCTGTAAACACTATATTCGTGAGTTTGGGAATTTCCCAACTCCCATTTTTTGAATACTAAAAAGGTGGGACCTGGATAACATGCCTATAAGTTTTTCAAAACCATATCATGTGACCTATTGTTGGAAAGTGCTTGGAAAATGGAATCTAGTGAGCTATAGAGCGCTCAATTTGGAGTAACAGTGTTCAAGTTATGATTAATCCAAAGATTTGACCACATGTCCCAAACTTATGGGAAATTCCCATATTCCCTAATATGGTGTTTGTAGGTTTACCTAATATTTCAAGAGTCTATTTTCCTAATATAATGTAATGTTGTAATGTTGGATTCTGTGTTCTGTGATGGAGATAGATACTCTTTCTTATTCCTGTGATCTGAAATGATGATCATGATGTGTAGGGAGTGTTTAAAGTCTATTCTCTGTAGTTTCAAATTTCTGTGTGTAGTATTTGTTTGGGGATTTGTTTAGACTCATGCTTTTCATGAATTCAACAACTTCATGTAATTCCTCTTTCGAGGATTCATCCTTGAATTCAACAACTTCATGTAATTCCTCTTTCGAGGATTCATCCTTTCCTTGTGAGACTGAGGAGGAGCTGGTTCTTATTTGGGAATAGGATAACTTCATTGATGACATGCCTCTTCTTTGGATCCTCTTAGAACCCTAACTTCCCGTGTCTCTTCATTTTCCACTCTTTTTTCTTCAGCAAATCAGACAGATTCATCAAAGCAAAGAGGATTCTTCAGCTCCACTTTCAGTCTAAGATCTGGCTTAAGTTCGGCCACAAATCTCTCCTTCTTTATCATATATGGTAGAACTTTAGGATGTAAAGTAGCTATTCAATTGTTTCACAACTTAGCAAAACAAATCATATGTGAATCTACTTCTTGATTAGGTGCTTTGCTCATAGTTACAAAGCTCCCTCAAAATTCCACTGGGATCTCTTTCCCTAGAATATTGAGCTAAAAAAGCAGCTTTCACCTCCTTGTATTCTCGGGGGGTTCACCTCAAAAAAATTTAGTGTACCATGTGAGATCAAAAGAAGGGTTCTTTTAATTTAAATTTTAGAAAAAATTTAACAAGATTACAATAGCAAGAGGGGTATTTTAATTCAACTTCAAAAAAAAATCCATTACTTCATAAGTAAAGAGGGGTGGTTTTATTGGGCGAAAAATTTTAGTTAAGGAGTTTTTTAAATGCCCCTTGAACGCACGTGATACATATGCTTTTTTAGAAGTGAACCCCCCCGAGCTTGTATTCAAGCTCACAAGGATAAATATGAACACTTCAAAAATTTTAGACAAATACCTACATCCATATCTTGGCCTCTCCTTTGAGACAATAGGCCAAGATTTGCAACAAAACTTCTAGAGTGTCTCTATCCTTCATTAGAGTTGTAAACTACAACTCCTCAACAAACCGGGATGCATATTCATTTGGAAACCCAAGAAATCTTTAAAAATCTTGAGCCATTTCTTGGATAATTGTGACTTCACACTTGACTTGAGTACCATTCCCCATTTACCAGAATTCCCAAGGTTCCTCAATGGGGGCACCAAAATAGATGTTATAAAAACTAGCATAACACTAGGATCCTCTATAGCATGCCTCTTCTCTCTCAATAGTGCATCCACAAGATTAAAGACACTTACCACTTAATTAACAAAACCCCAACTGTATTGAAGACAAACACATCTACGAAACATTACAATACTGGAGTGATTTAGGAGGGGAAATTTTATTACATAGACATATTACGAGACTAGATCATTACAATGGGAAGGGATTCAGATAGTATCCTTCCATCATATATTTCTACATGGTAAATTGTTGAGATTCAAGCTCGATGTCAGTGTGAGCCAGCTATGCTATGTGCTGGCAGATTAGGTAGGAACATGTGTGAGACATAAATGACCGCGTGTCCAGCTGGTCATAGTGTGTGGACATTAGCTAGGGTTAGTAGAGTGTGGACACAACTCATTTGTGTGTTGTGTGGATTATGGATTAGTGCATTATGCTTTGTGTGAGAGTGGACATGGCTTCCCTCTATGGTTAGGGTTTGCAATATACATTAGGGTTTGCTCCTGTGTGTGTGTCTCCTCCTCCTCTACCGTTCTTTCAACATGGTATCAGAGCCTTGTGCTGTTTATTAGGGTTTATGAGTGAGTGAAGTGAAGAGGAAGAAGAAGCTGTGAAGAGAAGCTGTGAAGCTTGCCATTGGAGCTGTGAAGCTTGGAGCACACCAAATACTATCAGATCTGAAAGCTTGGCCTACCGGGTAAGGTCCTCTAAACATCCTTGAGCGGATTGCAGGTGATACAGGCAAAAGCAAAGCAAAATAGAGCAAATCAAAGCAAAGAAAATTCTGGTTTTTTGGAAGCTTTCCATTAAAGCTTGGCAACATTGATGTATGGTGGAAATACGTGTGATTCTGGCAAAAGACATATGTATTTGACAAAGAGGGATGTATTGGCAACCCATTTGCAAGCCTTGAACAAATTTTGGAGCATTTTGGAAGCATTTAAATGTATGGAAATCTCTGGTTTTTGAGCTCACTCAAAACAGAGAATAGCAAGTCAAAAATTGAAGCATTTGGAGCACATTTTTGGTAAAAATCAAAGCATTGATGGGTCACACACATGCCTAGGTGTCTTGGGGACTTATAACCATCTTCAATTAGCATCACAACTCCTCCCAAACCCCCCTACAGCAGGTGGCGCAGCCAGCAACAGAGAAACAGAGTTGTTTTCTGGTTTTTTGACTACGAGGAGGTCCGATTCTCATTGGTTGGTTGATACCTTTCAAGTTTACTTTAGTAATTGGATGCTTTACACTTTGGAGAAGAGGGATATGTGATTTGTTTGGTCAATGATGCTTAATTGAGCTGGGAATGAGCTGATTAAAATAGGCTATCCACTGGTTGCAGAGAAACAGAGCATTTTAATTGAGCAATTAATCTTTGGTGTTTTACAATTGGACAAATTCCTCTTACATGGAGTTGATGGACACTATTGCTAAGCCAATAAATGCCTGGTTGCTCAATTTGGTGAAATATTGAAGAAATTAGACCCAAATCATTACTGGTTTTTCTGGTTTTTCTGGTTTTTCCAAAAACAGAAAAAGGGGTTTTCAAAAATCGATATGTACACATGTCAGATGGTGTTGATACTCAACATTGAGGTTCATTAGGTGTCAATGCAAGTTGCCCATACTTGATTGCACCATTACATTGCGATTTGGAGCCTTGGAAGGCGTGTCAATTCAGGGTATCCCGCACTGAGTGGGTCAAGTCATCTTGGATGATTACAGGTTGATTTTCTACATCAAATTTGGAGTTTGTTGGCTATCTTGGAGTATCTGGAACATTCACTGGAGTGTGGTTGAGCTAAGGAAGTCTCATTTACAGATTTGAAGTGTGTGGAAGGTGTACGCATTGAGCAACATGTCGGATAATCCAATTCAGATTGTTGGTGAAAAGCTGGATAGGAAGAACTTCCAGGCATGGAAGTACAGGATAAAGAGTTTCTTGAAAGGAAAAGGATTTTGGAATCTCATTACAGGTGTGTGCTGAGCCTGAGCCTGAGTTACCTCGGCAACCTACACAGCAGCAGCTTATTGCTCATAAGCAATGGTCAGAGATAGCATTTAAAGTGCTGCATTATTTGTCTATATGTATATCTGATGCTATGCTCATACACATTCAGGATGCTGAGAATCCCAAAGATGCATGGGATACTTTGGTCAAGATGTTTGATACAGATACGAGTGCTCGCAAGTCTCAATTGCGACAGCAGATACACAATGTGAAAAGGAATAAAAGGAGCATACATGATTATGTGCAAGAAATCAAGAAGTTTGCAGATGCATTGGCCACAATAAATGCCCCCATGCCTGATGATGATTTGGTGGATATTACCTTGCGTGGTCTTGGCAAGGAATACAAATCTTTTGATACATCTATCTCAGTGAGGAGTACAGGTCTACCCGACTTCGATGAGTTGGTTTCACTCTTATTGGTTGAGGAAATCAAGCTCAGTGATTCATTTCTGGATGCATCTACTAGCCATGATGATGGCAGAAATCAGGCTTTCTACTCGCAGAGAGGCTTTAGAGGCAGGGGGAGATTCGCATCACGAGGACGTGGTGGTAATGGTCGCGGATGGCAGGATAGACCTCCACAACAGAATTTTCAGCCTTCATATGGTGCTCGAGGTGGACGTGAATATGCACCTCAGCGAGGCAGAGGTACCCCCCATGGAAGAGGACGTTGGCAAGGCCAACAAAATTCTATGCAAGATGTTGAATGCCATTATTGTGGGAAATATGATATGGCGAGAGATTGTTTCCGCAAACAGAATGATTTGAGAGGGGGAAGAGCACAACGTGGTGGTCATTATGGTGGAAACTATGCACAACATGGTGGCAACTATGCATCAAGTAGCAATGATGGAACTGCAAATCATTTGTTTGCCATGAAGCATGTTGTGGGTTCTATGACAACAAATGCTGAGAATGATGATACATGGTATATGGACTCAGGAGCATCAAACCATATGACATGTCATGGTGAATGGTTTGAGCACATGAAGCCAATGGATGTCAAAGGCTATGTGGAAACAGGTGATGATACCCAGCATGTCATTACACATGTTGGAAGTGTACCATTGGTCATGCATAATGGTCAGACAAAGTCTATGTCAGATGTGCTGTATGTGCCTTCGATCACTAAAAGCTTGGCCTCAGTTGGTCAAATGGTAGAACAGGGATTACAGGTTAGATTCAATGAGCATGGATGCTTCATTGAAGACTTCAAACATGGATGTAGAGTGATTGCTAAAGGCAAGAAAGAAGGAAGACTGTTTAAGCTGGATGCTGGAATTCCTGAGCTAAAATCAGCCATGTTCTCAAAGAGCAGGAATGTGGTACAGGATATTGATATGTGGCATAAGAGGATTGGACATGTCAATATACAGAGATTAAAGAACATGCAAACAAGAGGCATTGTCAATGGATTGCCTAGGTTCAAATATGATGGACATATGCATGTTTGTAAAGCCTGTCACTTTCGGAAGCAGGCAAGGTTGAGATTTCCTAGAGAAGGAAATATGAGTAACAGGCCACTTGAGATCGTACATAGTGATGTATGGGGTCCTGCACAAAACCCATCTATCAAAGGCAGTTTATACTATGTTACATTCATAGATGATTTCAGCAGGATGACATGGATATACTTTCTGAGAGAGAAGAGTGAAGTATTGGAAAAGTTCATGGATTTCAAAGCTTTTGCAGAAAAGCAATATGGCTGTTGGATTAAATGTCTGAGGACAGATGGAGGTGGTGAATACACCTCAAAAGCTTTTGAGCATTTCTTGAGGAAGCATGGAATAAGGAGATAGCTCACTTGCAGGTATACACCTCAGCAGAATGGTGTGGCTGAGAGAAAGAATAGTCATATGTGAAGTGGCAAGGGCAATGCTTAATGAAAAGAGCATGCCAGATTACTATTGGGCAGAAGCATGTGCCACTGCAGTTTATATATTGAACAAAACACCTACAACAGCCATTCATGGAAGCACGCCAGAGATGCGGCTCACAGGTTACAGGCCAGACATTGGACATCTTAAAGTTTTTGGATGCATAGCTTATGTGCATGTGCCTGATGAAAGAAGAAGGAAGTTGGATCCTAAGGCAGAGAAATGTATATTTGTTGGATATGCACTGGATCGAAAGGCCTACAAGTGTTATAATCCACAAACTAGACAAGTGGTCATCTCACGTGATGTGGTGTTTGATGAGCTTGCTAGTTGGTATAAAGCAAAAGATGAGGGTGTTATTGAGTCACTTGAGGCTGATGTACATGTGAACTTACCACCACAAGCAAGTTCTAGTTCTACTACTATGTCTGGGCCAGCAGAAGCTGAGAGTAGCAGTGTACGTCCATGGTCAGGACGTTTGAGGCATGAGAGTGTGAGCACTGGGAGTAGTGCTATGGATAAAGGCAAAAAGAAAGTCGAAGGAATTGGAATCACAGGTTATGAGTCATCTAGTTCTGAGAGTTTGGATGAGGAGCTTGGCATACTTGTTTTACGCACACCTGGTGCTAGACAGGACAGATATGTGCCACCACATGCTAGAGTTACAGGTGTACAGAGTGACCCGCAAGCATTGTGGAGATTCCAGAGAGTCAGATATCCTGTTGACAGATTGACATATAGAGATTTTGCTATGCATTATGCATATATGACATCTATGGTAAAGCATGTGGAACCTACATGCTATACAGAGGCTATTGGAGAGCATGTATGGGAAAAAGCAATGGATGTTGAGATGGACGCATTGGTCTATAATGATACATGGGACTTGGTTGCCCTACCAAAGGACAAGAATGTTATTGGATGTAAATGGGTTTACAAAGTGAAGTGCAAATCTGATGGTTCTATTGAGAGACATAAAGCAAGATTGGTAGCAAAGGGTTATGCACAGACCCAAGGATTGGATTATGATGAGACGTTTAGTCCAGTGGCTAAGATGGGCACAGTGAGAGCAGTCATTGCTATGGCTGTAGCTAATGGCTGGGAAATGCATCAGATGGATGTAAAGAATGCATTTCTGAATGGAGATCTATAAGAGGAAGTATACATGGCACAGTCAGAAGGGTATGTACACCCTAGATATCCCACTCACGTATGCAGGTTGAAAAACGCATTGTATGGTCTGAAGCAAGCACCTCGTGCTTGGAGTGATAAGATGAGCAGATATCTTATCTCACTTGGTTTTCAGATTTCTATAGCAGATTCTTCACTCTATGTGAAGAAGACACAGCATGGGATTGTTTTACTAGTCATCTATGTGGATGACTTGATTATCACAGGTGATCATGGTGCAGATGTGATGCATGTCAAGAAAGCTTTGAGTGGGCAATTTGACATGAAAGATCTTGGTGAGTTGAGATACTTTCTTGGAATCGAAGTGGTGAAAGATCATGCAGGTACTTGGTTAGTACAGCGCCAATATGCATTGGATATGTTGGCAAAGTATGGCATGACAGGGTGTAAGCCTCTATGAGTACACCATTGGAGCAAAATGTGAAGTTGCGAGCTGATTATAGCAAGGAATTGGATGATCCTTCTATGTACACGAAGATGGTTGGTAGTCTCATATATATGACTATCACACGCCCGAATTTGAGTTATGCTGTGGGGCTAGTTAGCCAGTTTATGCAGAGCCCCAGGAAACCACATTTGGATGCAGTGAGACGCATCATGAGATATGTGAAAACCACAGCACATTATGGTTTATTCTATGAGAGTGGTAAAAGCTTGGACATACATGGCTACACAGATGCTGATTGGGCAGGTAGCGCATATGACAGGAGGTCTACTAGTGGATATGCTTTTACACTTGGAAGTGCCGTGGTGAGTTGGAGTAGCAAAAAGCAACCTACAGTTGCTTTATCCAGTACAGAGGCTGAGTATAGGGGTGCAGCCATTGCTACTTGTGAGGCTATATGGTTAAAGAGTCTCTTGGCAGATTTATGTGAGCCTCTTGATGGCAAAGTTGTCATTCATTGTGACAATATGAGCAGTATACAGTTGGCAAAGAATCCAGTGTTTCATGCGAGGACCAAAGACATAGAGGTCCATTATCACTTTGTCAGAGAAAAGGTACTGGATGGTACAGTTGATCTTCACTATGTGAAGACTGATGAGCAGGTGGCAGATATCTTTACGAAGCCACTTAGCAGGGAGAAGTTTGAGTACTTCCGGACTATGTTGGGAGTACATGGGATGAGCTTGAGGGGGAGTGTTGAGAGTCTTGATATCCCAAGCTCATCTACATCTTTATCGGCAGTACATCATGAGCTTGAGAGGGGCTGTTGAGATTCAAGCTCGATGTCAGTGTGAGCCAGCTATGCTATGTGCTGGCAGATTAGGTAGGAACATGTGTGAGACATAAATGACCGCGTGTCCAGCTGGTCATAGTGTGTGGACATTAGCTAGGATTAGTAGAGTGTGGACACAACTCATTTGTGTGTTGTGTGGATTATGGATTACTGCATTATGCTTTGTGTGAGAGTGGACATGGCTTCCCTCTATGGTTAGGGTTTGCAATATACATTAGGGTTTGCTCCTGTGTGTGTGTCTCCTCCTCCTCTACCGTTCTTTCAACATAAATGACCTTGGGCAATTTGGAATCGAGTTGGGTGATTTTCACCATATCAGGCACATGCAATAAGATAAACCACTCATAGTTAGTATGATATGACAACACGACCGAGAAACGAGAAACCAAGACATATGACTTGTGTGATTTCAAGACCCAGCACTAAGGATAGAATCAAGATGCAATCACAGCACACAAGGGAACAATCAGGGAATATCAATGATAGAGAGATGGTTTTGAATTGTATACAATTTGGAGATTCTTCTTCTAGTGACACTCGTTGCACAACCACTTTAGAGACCAATCAAATACAAATCTGATTTCTCCTCGTACCAGTTGTCATGAGCTTCCTTCTAGCTTCATATCTTCAAAGTATCTAAGAGTCTCTCAAAGATCAAGGAAAGATTTTTATCAACAAAAATTGCAACCTTTGAGTTGGCCCGAGGCACACCTAGCACCTTCCTTCATAAAAATAAAAATCAGAGTTTCAATGATAAAACTGAGCAGCACTAGCCTATACCTCACAACACACAAGAGAGGGTCCTGGCAGCCCTCTGATTTGTCTCTTCAAGGTGTCTGTGAAACTCTCAAATATGAGAAAGAGATTCACACAAAAACACTGTTACCTTTAGTGCACACAGCCACACCTAGCTCCTTCCACACACACAAGAACTGCCTTGCAACTTTTGATCCGTCTCTTTGAGACGTATGAGAGTCTAGCACAGACGAGCGATTCTCTCAAAAAAAATTGAAAGCACTAAGATGGACTATCTGTCTCAACAATTTTTGTGATATCTAAAAAATGCACACAACGAAAATCTCAGCGCACACAGCGCCTCTCAACAACACTCGAGAAGATCTTTGTAGCCCACGCTCTCTCCTCTCCTTGTTCGCATAAGCTCCTTTTATAGCTTCAACCGACCTCTAAACATTGATTGCACATCGCTTCTTTTCCTCCTAGTTCCCTTCACGGCCTCATATACTCTTAACTTTTACTGCATGCCAAGAGCTTCCTTCTTTTCGTGTCTGTGGTAAGCACGCCGTGCCATCTCTTCCACCCAACACTGCTGATCGCCATGCTATTGCCTCCCTTCACCCAAAACTGCTAATCGCCATGCTATTGCTTCCCTTCCACTATTTTTATCGATGATAGCCTGTTGTCTAACAATTGCTTACATAATCCTAAACAATCTCCTCCATCCAATGATGCACGAGTTCCTCCTCTTTCTAAAAAGCTTAAAGCCAAAGATTTTAGCTAAATCTTTGAAAAAAATGGCAAGTATTCACATGGCCTATATAATAAGGCACCTTATTCCACCTCTTCAACATATAGAGAAAAATAGCTATAAAAAATTTGGCTTCTTGTCTCAACAATGTAAGTGCCTTAACAATGAAGATCCTCAACACATTAGCTGCCACTAGTGTCCAAGCTCTTACTAATAACTCATCCTTGAGTCTTAATGATAAAGAAATATTGTATGAGTATCAAACTCTCCCATGAGAAGCTAGTCAAAATACCATCTTGTGTTTTGTTTTATGCTCCTAATAATGCAATCACACCATGCTATATATATAAAGATGATGATAACACAGTAAATGAATGCATCCTAGAAGCTAAGACCTCAGAGTAACAACTGGCTGCCTATATAAAAAAATATGACATTAACTATACTCTAACACTATCTACATTAAATCCCAGTATTATTTTATCCATTTTTAGGTTCTCAAAATCCACTTAGCAATGTGTGACGGTGTGTTGCTTGGCTTGTTTTTGCATAGTGCACAAGGAGTCCTATATGAAAAAAATTGGGTAGGACATTACATTGGTGTTTGATGGGGGTGAAACTTTGTAAGTGGGTCTGTGGGGCTTCTCTACCCTCGCTCAAAATGTTTCATCCCCATGGGATGCCACATGGGTGTGATGATATGTTACAACCTACTCGTTTTTATTAGTACCCAAGGGGTCCCCTACACAAAAAAGAGCAGGTTTGGGTAGGACATCACACCAGTGAAAATCTACAAGTGGGTCCATGGGGCTGGCCCCCTTGACTTGCAAAGTTTCATCTCCATCAAACACATTGGATAGGTGTGATTGTTTGTTTCCACTGGCTCTCTTTTGCATAGTGGCCAAGGGGTCCCATATGCAAAAAAGGGAGCTACCTCCCCACTAGAAAAGTTTTATCCTCATCGGACGCCCGATGGGTATGATGGTGTGCTACCACTAGATCTGTTTTAGATATTGCTCAAGGGATCCCCTACACAAAAACGATCGGGTTTGGGTAGCACATCATGCCCTCGGCATCTGCTGAGGGTGAAACTTTGCAAGTGGGTCGGGATTGCCCACAAATTTTTGGAATCGATCACTGTAAATCCACTTGGATGCCTTTTCACAGTTTCTTGAGTGCCTCCACACACATCCTTCAACCACTTCACATTCAATCTAAAAATTTGGAATGTCCTAAATCCAACCTTAACAACATTTTGAATCATGTTGCAATAATCAAGCATTGCTCTACTTTCTTGCTCAAAGTTTCCCTTAATCCCATAATCTTGGGTATTTCTCTTTGTATCCTTATGTTGAATACAAAAATGCCTTCCTTCGGACGTATACCTTATACTATCACCAACACCAAATGAAATATATTTATGATATTGAATAATTATATCATGAGATTCTAATTGAATAAAAAAGAGAAATTAGAGACACACTTACATAAGGCTCACATCCTCTTGCGTACTCCCACTCTTCTTCTATCACCATCTCTCCATGTTCTTCAACCTTTTCTATTTCTTCATAAAGTCAATCAATAGCACAAATTTTTGGAAGTGATACAAGAAATAGAGGAAAGGGCAAGCCTCTCGAATGCATACTAAATGCTCTTCTCTCCTCATATTGGTTTCTCCTCGCCTCTTCATACCTTACCACCCACCTCTTCATAACTTCACTATTGAGAATACAAAATGTATTCAACTTCTTCAGAATTGATGTGTCTATTCTCCTTGCTCTTCCTTTGGCTTGTGATATGTATTCTTCTTTGTTAACTCCTCCAATTCAGTAGAAAATGTAACCTTTATCTTTATAATCGAATCTATAATAACCATTTCTGACTGAATTTTTACTTTAGCCTTCTCTTGCCACTTAGCCAAGTCTACTTCATATTATTCTTTCATCTTCAAAACATCTCCTCTTGAGCTTTAACTTTTTCCTCTAGTTCCTTAACTGTTGAGTTTTGACATCATGTCTAGTTGACTAATGTTCCAAACTATGTACTTTATTTTTTAATTCCCTCTATCTCCTCTTATTGATCTGAGCATTGCTCTGTTGTTGCAACAAAAAATCATCCATTAACTTCAAAGATTTCTTTACCTCTGCAATAATAATTTCCTGTGGTATGTCCGAAGTCTGAAACCCCAAAACTCTAGGCCTCCCTGAAACTACAACATCTTCCTACTTGGTTAACTTTGCCTTGTTCATTCTCAACTTCAATCCCTTCTTCTGAGCTAACTCTAGGTGATGCACTCACTTCCTTTTCTGATGTGCCCTGTGCAAAAGGTGATGGAAACAAAGGGTCTACAAGCACCTTATTACTTTTTGCCACCCAACTAGATTCTTGTGCTGAATATCCAGCATCCATAAGATGTGTCGCTATTTTATCACTATCCACAACTATAAAGAGATCTATCTTCATATTCTTGCTCCTGATGGTAGGCGGTTCATCTTCTAACTAATCCACTGTCTTCTTTGCAGCTTTACTGTATGGTTTTATCTTTGCCAGAAACTTCTTCCCATGCATATACTCCAAATTCTTCACTCTTTGAAAAATCGCAACCAAAATAGGCCCTAATCTTGAAGTTTTATCGAATTTCATTTTATCTTTTTCCCTGATTTTTGACATGATTTTCTGATGTAGAATGTGTGCCCATGCTACAATCTTACCCTTCTCTGTCGTATGCAAATATCCATAGTTCTTGTTTGACCTGTGTTCTGACTTGATCAGCAAACAAAACATTCTCGAGAAACCATTCTAGCGGAAGCCTTCTCTCTGGATCCTAGACCTTCTTAATAACATAATACTTCCTTGTTGTTTCACGTGCCCCAAACTCCTTTTCTAACACCTTCAATGATGCTCTGTCAAAACGCATCTCCCCTTCCATGGATAGATTAAAGACATAGGACACCAACTCCATAAAGATAAATACATTGGGAGAAATAAATCCATCACTCGTTTGCAAAAACTTAAGCTGATGTTTTGCTTGGTCATTATCCCTCCATGATTCCCAGGGTGCCAAAGAAACAAAGTCTAGCAATCCTACAGTCTGGAGCCACGCTCTATGTTTTGATATTCTAAGGTCTAGAGTTACCTTAGAATCTAAAAACGCAGTAGATGTCTCTACCCTTGACACTGAGCTCCTCAACATATACAGTTTCATCCTCTAAAGGTGCATACGAACTATCATCTCCTCTGAGTGGCGTGTCCTTCATGCACATGCTTCTCCTCACCATATTTTTTTGCTTGGAAAGATCCATGAAATCCTCTGTGATTTCTTCGTCTAGGCTTAGAAAATGCTTTTTCATGTTGCCCACCTTTTCACTCGAGTTTTCTATGCAGATGTCGTGTCGACAATGCTCCACACTATCATTAACTGGAGTTCTGTACGGTTTCACCAATGACAGTGTTGTTGTCATGTGTTTAAGGTATGAATACATTTTTCTCATGTGTTTAATGTATCAATATTTTCTATTTTGTTTATTTTTCCTTTTGTTTATAACCTCTTTCAGGGCACTTATGAAGGAATTGCTTCCAAATCAAGTCAACAAGGTATTCATTTGTGATTCCTTAGTTTCCCCAACATTGATTGATATGAAGAAGAAGACCTGCAAGCTCGCATACTATTTTAAGCTAATGAAAAATAAGACCATTTATTTTGTTGTTTTGTCGTATGTAGAGAGGTTCGTCTCTAACTGATGCTTCCTATGTGTTTACTATATGACATGTGTATAATTCTTTTAAGGATATTTGCCTTCTTAAATATTTATTTTGCTTCTTTCCAGTGGACACTAGAGTGCTTGTGTTATCAATATTCTAAGAAGAAGTGTTATTTTTATGAACAACCTGATTGGCATGCATGGGCAAATTAAATTGCAAGCAGTTCTCTTAATAACTTGAATATTGATCTTCTTACTAAGCTTCATAATTTATTTTTACTTATTTTTTATATATAACCAGATATAATTTAATTTTTAATAGGGCATGTAAGAGAGCTATTGCAGCTATTGAAGACGAATATCCAAATTTGAAAAAGAAGGCAGAGTATAAGTTTCTAAATCAGCCTCTTTCTTTACAAAAAAATTCTCCTCATGTGGATGGCATGTTATTGCCAATGTATGGAAATTTCTATTATCTAAGTATACCGAGATTGATAGCAGTGTAGGTTATGTTAAAACCCCCCTATTTTTGCTATAAATCCTTACCCAATTTTTTAACTTATTTTCTATAGTTCCAGGTTCTTAAATCTAAGAAAATTTCTTAATTTGGCAGATTCCTGGATCTCATGAGTTTTGGATGTGGAGTGTTCGTGTAAGACCAATCAATATTATTTTGAATAATTCAATTACTCCTAATGATCTAGACTCTCCACTCCCAAGTCAAGCATTTTATGTTTAAGCAAGGAACTATACATAAAGAAACCAAGGGTTCTCCTCAACAAGGCACTCATAAAGAAACCAAGGGTACTAAACCAGAAAGTACCTCAAAGAAAAGCGGTCCTCAAGTGGGTGCCAAGAAGGGTGTTAGCAAGAAAGCGAAGAAGAAACTCAAGTTTTTTGGTAAGAATAACCAGAAGAAATCAAAGGAAAAGAAGGACATGGAGACAAAGGAAAGGGACATGGATACAAAGGAGGAGACAAAAGTAGAGGAGATGTAGACAAAACTGGAGGAGACAAAATAGAAAGCTTCATTCCTCCCTATTTATCATTGTAAATATTTGTAATTTTTTTTCTAATTTTATAATCTTTTTTTGTAAATATTGAGAAATTATCTTCTCATTTTATCATGTTTTGTACTCAGAACACATTTGTACTTAAATTTTTCAAAGTAGGAACATGTTGAGTTTGTAATGGGTTGGCTACAATTTTGAGATATTGTGCCACAATTGCCTTCAAATGTCATCTTGTGACTTGAGTATATCTCTAAAAGGAAAATATTGGAACTCTAAAAGGACTTTGTTCCACGGGAACACTCACGGGAACACGGATTATGGAAGGAGGCCGGAAGCAATTAACGCGAGAGAGCGGGATTGTAGCCATGGGAACATAAAGATGCACATAATTTTTTCATATTTTTGTGCCGAAGTGCAATGTAAATCGTTTTAGGCCAATGTGGGTTCTAAATGAGAGTTCTAAGTGTATTTAGCAAGGCTCACTTATGGGGTTGTCTGCCCATGTGTAAAAGAGGCCTAGGGTTAGGGTTAGTGACATCTCTACATAGCTAAAGAAAGTGGACACTTTTGCCATTCTCATAAGCTATTGAGTGAAGATCTTGAGCTCTCAAGCTATGGCAGCTCTCTAACTCTCTCTCTATTGTACTCTAATGAGCATCAAGCTCCAATGAGTATAGCTCCACTTCTTTCTCTTAATCTATTTTAGCATCATTGAAGTAGATGAATCTATGATTAGTTGAATGCTTCTTTCTTTCTCTTGTGTATGCTGCATGCTTGTAGTGTGTGTGTGTAGTCTCCATTGATGCAAGCTCTTGCCCACTTCATTGGCAATGAGTTATTCATGGATAGACTCTCTCTATGAGCTTGTGGGTTTGTGAATGCACACTTGCTTAAGCTTGTGGGTTACATTCTCTGCTTGCTTAAGCTTGTGGGTTAGTAGATGCACGCTTATGGGTTTGTAGGCATTAGGGAAAGCTAAGATTTAATCAATGTTTGAATGGGATTAAGAGATTGCTATGCATTGCTTGTTCTCTTGATTAGTGTAGTGGATTTAAGGGATTGAGAGATTGATTGAGGTGTTGAATGGCTGAATCGTCAAGTGGTGGTTTGTGTATGTGAACTCTCCCTCATGGGATAAGCCTTCATGCACTAATCGGGTCGAGTTCTCGGATTGACATTGTGTTTCTTAACACATTTGTTGATCGGTAGTACTCTATTCATGAGCACTATATTGCACACGGTAGAGAGAACCGCTCTACAATGGCGCCGCTATGCCGGGGAGTGAGTGCGTACATTAGTTGAGCACCATACACACACTACCACTCCTTGTTAAGCTCCAATCGGTTGCAAAACTGTTGGATAGGAGAGCAGGATTTGGGACTAATTTTGGTACTTATTTAAGACTAATCTGTTGTTAAATTCTCTTTATTTGTCTTGCAATTTGAGGGCGATTGGTTGGCTACGCTTCTCCCTTGAGGTCACAACAAGGATTCAACACATGGGAAGGATTGGAGGTAGGCGCTAAACCTGCGAATTTCAATTTGTGTGCAAGAGAGAGAGGCCTGTTTTTGCATTTCTGTCATTCTGTTTGAGGAAAATTTTTACAGTTTCAATTTTCTGCATGTTCGTTTTATTTTCTATTCTTAGCTTAGTTTAGTTTTCTGCATCTTTAATTTTGTGCATTTTAGTTCTCTGTTAAACGTGCATTTTAGTTCTCTGTTAAACCTGCACCTGTTAAGAAACTGAAATCCGTACACACACATGAAGATTGAACATTTTGAATTTGCTGCAAATCTCACAGCTGCACATGCATTGAGTTCCGTGCACATGTATTGAATTCGCTGTAAATCTCATAGCTGCACATGCATTGAGTTCACTACACATGCACTTCAAAAAAGAAAATAATAATAATAATAAAAAGAAAGGCGGTTGTGCGTGAACAGCGCACCGTGCAGAGAGACCCACACACCACACCATAAAGACCGCCACAGCACCGGATAAGTCTGAAAAATTTTTCATTGCCGCCGTAAAAATTTGGGAGGTTATCTAACTTTTCAAGAGGAGTTAGAAAACAGCCATCGTCGAAATTTCGGTCCCGGAACCATTTTCCCATAGTGAGTCAATATAGTGAGTCAGTATGGGAAACTCGTAAATTTTAGGCGATTTTTGATCCAGAAAAATACGTTATTTTTTTGGCCTAATGTGTTTGAGGGGGTTCAAAATGGGTTCTGGCAAAGTTTGAGCCAACTTGAAAATTTTTGTATTTAAAAAATTTTTTTAAAAAAACTTAAAAATTTGACCTTATGCACTTGCGGTCGGGACGTCATATAGACACTGCCATAGGGTCTAGGGCACCTTCTAGAGTACCTACGCAGGAAAGTGGGACCCAATCGGTAGGAAATTTGGCAGATATTGCTGAAACCTCTTCTGAATCCCAATCTGATACCCTTTCCAGGACAACTAGCTCATTGGACAATCTAGGGCCGTCAAATAGTCATCCCTTAGCCCCAAATAGGACACCTACAAGATCTTTTAATCCATTTGAAGCCGACACCATGGGGTTACCACTCAATGTGAGACTTCTATATGTTTACACGAATGCTCAAGGAGCTGAGATCTTTAGGGATCCACAACAACGGTATCTCGTTAAGATCGCAGACTTTTTCTCAGAGCTTGATAGAGCACCTCTAGTCAATGACTAGGGTAACATGTACATGGGCGACCACAGATCACACCACAACAACGTTTCTCTCACTATGACAATTGGAGGGTAGGGGAGCCAACTCGGCCTCCCATAAATGCACCTCCTGAAATGCGGGTAACAAGATCTTTGGAGGGGGTTGGTGAGGTAGGTAATAGGGGACCCACACCAATTTGGGATGCATGTGGACCATCTTACCAAAGAGAGGAACAGTTTCCGCCACACTGAGAGTGAGAGGCCGTAGGCCCTATGATGAGTATTCAAGACAAGTAAGGCCATCAACTCTTTAGAAACTGGTAAAGAAGTACGAAGGGTCGAGAGATCCATATGACCATGTAGCAGCATTTAGGCAAGTAGTTCGAGCTGAGCAAGTGACTGACAAGCATACGCAAATTGAAGGATTTGGGCTCACTCTTGAGGGAAAGGCCCTTGCTTGGTTTCAGGCACTAGAGACTTCAGACAAATCTTCTTTACAAGTTTTGGAAGAGAGATTCATTGCTGCTTTTTCCTTGGTGGGGATTCATCATGACACAGTAGCAAACATCTACTCTTTCAAGCAAGGCGAGACTGAGAGTGTTAGAGACTGTGTAAATAGGACGAAGCAGTACATTAATCATTGCCCAAAAGATGAGAAGCCCACCCAGAGTCGATTAATTTATCTCTTCTTAAAAGGACTTAAAAATTGAACATTGCACACACATCTCTATGCAAAGAAGCATACAAACTTCAATGAGTGTTGCCATGATGCTATGGATTTCACAAATAACTTCAAATTCCAAGATGGTTCTGGCCCTGAGGTGCAACCTAGGGATCAGTGGGGTGATGACCAAAGTTCAGGGTCTAGCGCACTAGTAAATCCAGACGAGATAGCTAACCTAGTACTAAGGAGATTGGGACAAACCTATGGCCCACCCATGCAGCCACAACAATAGCAGCAGTAGCGAATGAGGAGTGTACTACCTATAGGTCCTCATCTTTGTGGAGCATGTGGCGGTAACCATAAAACCGAAGAATGTAATACCTTTTCTCCTCTAGTCACAAACCAACCCACAAAGAAGTGGTGCCAAGCCTGTGCTTAGAATTATACCCACACCACACAGGAATGTACTCGCATTGCAAGAGGGTGGTTGCAAGATCAGGGTGCCCAGTTTTGTCCACTCAGGCACCCTGTAAACAGTAAAAAAACAGGCATTTGTTTACCTTTAGTGGCTAATCTCTCCTACTAAATGAAGGAATTTCGTTTCAAGTTCTTTTGTTGGAACATCATATTCAAAGTTCGAAATATAGTTGCATAATTTGATTAAGCATTAGATAGTCAAAAGTCCTCATTTTCTTAGGTACAAAGTCAATGTATACACCCTGTCCCAAATTTGAGCTGATTCCATAAAATGCTAATATCTTTTACATATAAACTCATATGAGATTCCCACTTTGTACCTTAGATCTTCACATAATATGGAGCTTAACTTGATTTTTTGAGAAAATTTTAAGATATTTGTCTATTTTCTTTAAATATTTCAAGGTCTTTAAAGTGTTATAATATACGCCACTTTTTGTACCCACAATAGGTACCACTTAAAGTCCTCAATCTTGTAGATCAAAAGAGTGGGTAGATACTGAGACATTAGTAGAATGTGGTGGTTAGTGAAAATTGCAAATCCAATGGTTGGATTTTTAATGATCTCTTTTTCAAAATTCTTCGAGACTATCAGAAGGCCTGCAAATATTAATAATCTAATTAGTACAATTACATTTTTGATGTGAATCATCTAAAACCTATAGGGACTAGTGTACTTGTAATGGTGCATCTATGGAAAAATAAATTGGATCACTCTAAGTATGGAAAGATCATTTGTTTATCATTTCATCATATTTTTAATTAATTTTGATTAATTAGACTAATTTATATTAATTTAAGTTATACTAGGTTAATTTAAGGGCAAGCATATTTTTTATTATTTGCTTGATCTCATTTTAAGTATCTTACCCCCTAAAATTTACTCTCCAAGCATTGTCCCAGTCCAGCAGAAACTGGATAAAACTGGACACCCTGATCTTGCAACAACCCAAGAATGAGACATGAGCATGAGTAGCAAAGGGGTGCAGTGGCTCCACAAATGCATCAATAGTATACTAATTTTGAACGTAAGCCACCGATGGCACAAGAGCAAGCACGACCTATACTTGGAGCTCAACCTCCTGCTCCTGGGACTGCTCCTGTGAGGTTTGTTGACTACGACAATTCAAATATACGTAGAGACTGTTGGAAATAAGTGCTCACTAGGAGTACTTTTAGTCTTGGTCATCTCAGTGTATGCCATGTGGCACCTCTATAATTGTCCCATAAGTCACTCTACTCTATCTTGTACTTCTCACCTATATATTGTGGGTGTCACATCAATGAAAGAATCAATCTTGTGTCTTGTCTACACTCATCTCAAGGTATGTCTATGCTTTGTGTTTTCCTCTAGTCTTGCTCTCATTTTAGTTTCAGTTTATCTTTGTCTCTCCCCCATTTTTACAACATGGTATCAGAGCCTTCCTCTGCTGTGACGTCCATGACTCCAGCCTGTTCGTGCTGCATATCGAGTCTCGACCTCACCAACCGTTGCCACTCTCCTGTGCTGGCCTAGTGTAGTCGACTCAGCTTTGTGTGCGCTCAAAACCTGCCTATGAGCTCTTGTTCTATCTGCGCAGCACTCCTTGGGCACTGTGGCAGTTTTGGCTAAGATCCGCCCTACAAACTCTTACCTGGGGAGTCCAATATTTTGACCCTCTTTCTTGTCAATAACTTCTGGCCCAGCTTCAACGTGCATCCGCTTGGCTTGGCTGGAGCGGATCTCACAATTTGTTGTGGTGGTTTCCTCCCTGGATCCCCTCACCTCTGGATTCGAGGATGTGGGCAGCACCTCTAACAACAGCAGCACTATGGTGCCTCTCCGCCTGACCTACCTCCTCAGCTTTTCTACGGTTTGGGGCACATCACTCTGGGCGACCTTCATCGAAGGCATCATCATGTTCAAATATCTTCCCCGCCCTGCAGTTGAAAATATTCAGCAGCCTTGTTTCAGTTATCCAGTTCAATTACAGCCTTGATCATTTGCTGGAAGAATCCGGTCCTGTCTTGATGCTTCAGTCCTTGTTTATGGTTGCAACCACTAGCCTCTACCAGTTTGTGGCTCTTGTTCCTTGCCACTCGTGTAGACTGGTCCTGTGCATCAACTGAAGATCACTATCACTCAGCATTCACTTTTGAGCTGTACCTTAAGCTACATCGTCAAAGTCTTGTTCTACTCTTGTTCTCCTGCTGGTCTGTTCCAAGCATAAAGGCTGCTCATGGCTCTGCAAATTTCGAGGTATGGATGCTCTTCGTTTAACAATCCTCAGCCTGGCCCTAATGCCCACTCACTTTCACGACTCTAGCAAGTTCTCCATGCTTCATGATTACTTTCAGCATCCATGGTTTATCCCTCTGGATAGACTGTCAAAGATATGGTTTTGAAAGAGGGAAGACCTGCTCAAGCTGGAGTAATCAAATCAGGATATCTAGATGTAATTTTGAGTCTTCTACTTTCGAAAAATACTCAAAATATAAAATTTAATTTTCAGTTTTCATGGGATTAGACACTGCCCTTGCATTTCAGCAAGTGGTAAGACCTTCCCTTCATCTATCTGTCTCTCATGTACGGGATTAGACACTGCCAAATATGGTAAGACCTTCCCATCTCTCTCATATTTGTCTATGCTTTCATGCTATCTACCACCATTGATCACCAATGATGTAGATCATGGGGTAATGTCGTGTCTATTTGTCTACATGGACTTATCTTTGTCCCTATCCAAGAGGCACCCTGCATTACCCACTCTAGCAGGAGGATTGCCCTTGAGGAGGGATTATCTATCTAGGTCCATCTCTCTATCTATCTACAATCAATCAGTCTCTTTGTCTATGTGTCTATCCTGTCAGTCTCTCTGTCTATGTGTCTATCCTGTCACATGTCTATCCTGTCACATGTCTTTGACACTCTATCTATCAGTCTATATGCCTCTCTTTTGTGGATTAGCTACCCACATTCTCTTGGCATTTTGTCTATGTCCCCATTTATCTTCTATTTGTCAGTCTCTCTCATGTCTATCTGAAAGTCTCTCTCTCTGTGGGACCACTCTACTGGCTGTTTGTCTCTCTCTCTGTCTGTCTATGATCCACTCTTGTCCCTACCCTTGTGGACCCATATGAGGATATCACTTGAGGAGGGGTGTCTCAGGATCTTTTGTCTCTCATGTCTTGTCTCTCAGTCTATCAGTCTTTATGTCTGTCTTCTAGTCTTGTCCATCTTGTCTTCTAGCTTGTCTCTCAATCCTTGTCTAGTCTCTCTGTCTTGGTCTTATCTTTTGTCATGTCATAGTCTTGTCTTTCTGTCTTTCTCCTAGTGTCCACTTAAGGAGAGACTTGGTAAACCCAAGCTATGTGGAGGAGGAATATGCATCATATTCATTCAAGGAAAATCTCTTTAAAAGTACCGCATATCCAAGCCAAGCACTGGAGCCTCAACTAGGGGAACAAAATTCTTTGATGTTGCTAGGCGGCTACCAACCTAGGACTCCAGGCCCCTCAGGTCAATGGCAGCAAAGGAAAGTAGAAGCCAAACTAATGGGCCCCTGTTTATGAGTGCGGAGAACCCCATTGGGCTCGTGATTGTCCACATCGCCCAAGGCAAGCAGCTCGATCCAATACAACAGTACCACAGTTTTCACCAATTGAAAGATATTGTCTAGGGTGTTGTGTAGAACACTTTCCAAAGGATTGTTTGCTGAAACCACATGAGGAAGGCACCTCTCAACCAAAGGTCTCACTCAACTTTGTAGGGGCAGTTCCATCGCCACCTTCATCAGAGAATGAGGATGTCGTGCCACTTAGAGTCATGACTAGATCACAGACACGAAATGCCGAAATGCAGACTGATGAGACACCTCGAACTAGGGATGCAAAGGCAAATCTAGTGGACAAGACCCTATGTTCCAATAGAAAAAGGACCACTAGGAGGAAAAAGAACCGCAACAAGCAACTAAGAGTGCATCCAGTAGCTCTCAAGAAGTCTCTAAACAAAACATGAGGGATCAAGCTTTTACATCCCAAGAAGTGCATGAGGAGCATCAACCTCAACCTAGGCCTAGTGCTAAACAAGATGAGGCTAGTACAACCGAGGATAGTTCTAGGGGTTCTATTTTTGTGGATAAGGTGAACGAGACTCTAGATGCCATCATTGATGCTCATAGAAGTCACATTGTAGCTTTATCTGAGCTACCCAAGAAGCTTCAAGAATACCCAAACCCTCGTGAGGAGAAGATCAATCTAGTTGTACATCAGCAACTCATTAGGGAAGCTCAATCAATACTTGAGGGCCCACCTCCAGGGCCCAATCTCTCTTAAGCCAACATTAGAAACCATACCAGAAGTGTCATCAAGTTGGAAAATAAAAAGTGAGCTAATCTCACAAGCTCATAGCAAAAAGTCTGCATCAATTGACACCCCATTGAAAGAAGGCATTCTGTCGCCACCTAGTCTTGCCTTCCCATGCAATGATGAAGTTATTGATGCTAACGAGGACATGGCAAATGAGATGTGGGCAGCAGTTCATGAGAAGGTTAATGAAAATATGTCCTCTATTATCTCACCTCCATTCTCTGAGGTGGATTTTACCAGGGGCACAGAAAACAACTTTAGATGCCCAAGCATCCACGAGGAAGTTCAAACAATTGTTTCTCCTAGAAGTAAGCATACAATGAAAACCTTACCATCTTATTTGGGAGAATATGAGAATTGTTTTCAAACCTTGAGGATACCCTCCATGCATAGAAGATTGACAAAGGAGATGGATATGGGAATCGTGCAAGCTATTTTCAGCACCAGTGGCTTGTACCATACCTTTGCTTGATTTGATAAAGCTTCGTCCAAAGTTGTGGAATGATATTGCCACATGTTTGTCACAGCAGGTATTGCTACAAAAGGGTCACCATCATTGTACTATACACCCTGAGACAAAGCATGTTATGCTAGTTCCTCTCAACAAAGTAGGAAAATTTTGTGAGGATGATCAGGGAAATGCTACCCTCCCATTAGAAGTGCGAAAAGTAGCTTCAACTGCAATACTTGATAGTGGTGCAGGAGTGGGCATTGTGACAAGGTCCATTTGGGAAAAGTGGGGCAAACCAGCTATTAGGAGTACCAGGATGCGCTTGCCAGCTAGCAGATGGAAGCTTAGAACATCCCATTGGGCTGCTAGAGAACATATTGGTCACCACATGTGGGATTGAATATGAGCACACATTTGCAGTAGTGGATTTTGGAAAGCATCCAAACTATGAAGTGATATTGGGTAGATCATTCACGCGACAACTTCAAATGATTCAAGATTGGGGATACAATTATTTGTACCTCCGACATGATTCTGTCATCACAAGGGTCAACCTAAAGAATCACTCATATCATGTTGTAACAAGGTCTCCAATAGATGAGTTTGATTCTGCTTCATCTGAGGGCTCAACAGTTACATTGTCAGATGGGCGAGAAGATTTGTGGATGTGTGGAGTCTTACATAGGGATTTCAACACTGAGAGACTTAAGGGTAATCGAAGTGTATCAAATGAGGCAGGAAGGGAGGTTCAAGTAGAGATCCCTCGAAGCCGACCTAAATGTAAATGCTGTAAAAGCCATAAGAGAATCCGTAAACAAGATGAGAGGGAACGATGTGAGAGAATACAAAAAGAATACGAGGAGTTTAAGAATGAACACTCTCGACTACCACCTCACTTCTCAGGAAAGAATGGATATCTATACTATGTCAAAGCACAAGATAGTATCAAAGACCAAGTAAAACGATCAAATGGATTCCAACCAAGAGAGGTCATAGAGTTTTTACTTTAAGAATTTCTAGTCATTCACAAGCGTTCTGCAGCATATCATCCCCAGACCAATGGTCAAGCAAAGAGTACTAACAAGATTCTCTGCACAGCACTCATAAAGATTGTTGAGGGACATAGGACTGATTGGGAGCAAAAGTTGCACTCAGTTCTTTGGGCATATAGAACAGCCTATAAAACATCTGTGGGCACAACACCATTTGAGCTTGCTTTTGGGCTAGATGCAGTTCTTTCCATTGAATTTCTTGTACCTACTCTACAAGTTGCTAAACAATTGGACTGGACTAGTCATGAGCTTTCTCAACGCATTGATAAATTGGAAAAGCTTGATGAGACCCGCTATTGGCAATAATGGGGATGTATGCCGAGAAGAGGAGACAAAAGCAATGGTATGATAGAAATGTAACAACTGGCCAATTCAAAAAAGGAGACCTTGTGCTCTTGTACACACTTAAGAAGGAAGCATAAGAGAAAGCTCAAGAAACGTGGCCTAGGACCGTTTGTGATTAATGAGCTTACTCCAAGTGGTGCAGTGCGTTTAGAGACACTAGAATGGATAGCCTTGGGACAACCAACACTTGTACACATTCCTATTGACTTACGAAGCTTCTCAGGTGAAGATAGCCCTATAGAGGGAAAATGTGTCATTATGATGTCCATTCAGGATCACCAAATGTCAGTTCCCTTTTATGTGGCTAGTAAGTCCAAGGCAGTGGTAGAGACTGTTCTTGGTCAATCGTGGTTAAGTGCTACCAATTGTTCATTAGATTGGAAGAATAGACAATACAAATTGCAAATAGACTCTGATTGCATCTTGGGATCTGCTGCTCCATGAGTTTTATCATGTCAAAAGGGTGGTAGTTCTACCTTACACAACCCACTTTCAACATCTGCTCTTCAAGCTCCAAGACAAATGATGTGGATAATCGATGAGTCCTCAAAAATGAGGGCCATGGCTGGCATGTTCCAACTACTCTAGTCACTGCTCAAAGAAGGCCAGGCAAGAAGGAATTGTCAATTTGGCTACCCAAAGATGCGTACAAACTTGTACCATCTAGCCTAGTTGCTAAACCTCCTAAAAAGCATATTTTTTCCAAGCCTAAACCTCAGATTGTTACTCATTGGATCCCAAAGCATGTTCTTAAAGCACAATGCTATTATGAGGGTGCAACAGCACTTTGGCTTCCCAAATGCCATGGTTTGCTAGAGCCAGAAGAGTGTATCAATAAGATTCCAAAAGCCACTCTTGGTTTTTCATATCAGTGGGTGCAAAGGAAATCAACACAACCTCTTCAAGATAGGATAGGTGGTTGTGATAGCACCTACAAATCTCCTTGTGTTGACCTTCCCCAAACATGTATTAAATTTGTCCCAACTTCTCCTTGTTACACACTCCCACTATCAACTTGTGTACCTAAGACAAATCCAACTTTACATGAGTCTCCTTTGAGCATAGATTCTAGCACTTCACTGCCTAAATCCTCTTATCTTGCTCAAATTCCTTGACAATTGCTATCCTTCCCACCTCTTAAAAAGGACATACACAAAACCAAAGGTAAGGCATTAACACTACAATTGAAGCTCTTTGGTAGATCAGTGTTTGAATAGCCTCACTTTTACTAATGTGGTTCCTTATGTCTTTACAGAATTGTGTTCTTTTTGAGATGATCTTATGTACATTGTTCTTGATAGGGATTGTAATGATGGATATGAATGTATAAAGTTTGAAGTCTCTAAATTTCATTGTTCTACGCCCAGATACCTCCTCCTGATGGATACTTGGCGAGATACATGTCCACCATGCATTGACCCTGATAGTACTCAACCTGAACATCACGGGGGTTATAGTGCTCAACCTTTTCAAACTCATTCTAGGTACTTTTATGCTCCCTTAGGTGAAAATTGCTGTGGGCATCACTTTGTCACTTTATTCTATCAATAGCATCATCCATTTCCACATTGTCAAGAGTGTGCACGACTCGTATTAGGAGAAGCTTCACACATTTGCTGGCTATGCCTCTCTTACTTTCGACGATATGGCACGGGCTTAATGAAACAAATTGTGGGAACTACACCCCAATGCCATAACCTTCTTGATGTGAGAGTACGAGACCGAGGACCAAATCAACGTAGATTACCTGAGGAGGTTCAAGCACAACAATGGAGGGATACATACATAAATGACTTGCAACCACCTATCTTGCAAGCCCTCCTTCCCCCAGCCTCAACATGTCAATTTTGGATCACTATGAGTACCTATATTGAGCAGTTCCAAAATCAGAATTGTCTATTAACCTTCCCATAGAACCAATGCCATATTTTAGCAAGGAAGCACTCCTTCCTCTACCACCTTCTCCAGAGGCCGGTTTTTGTATAGGGTTGTCCTTGCATCTTGAAGTGATTGATACCATCTTTCCAGCAGAAGTGGACACGGATCCACCACCAGTGCAAGGGTAAGCTTATCAACTCCATAATAAGATCAACAAGCTAGGGCGCTTTTCTCCCACTAGGTTTTTCCCCTCGGCTATATTCGGTGTTTGGCACCAATAACAAATTTTATTCTTTTCTTTTCTAGTTTGTTAATAAGACATTTTGCAGAGATCTCAGCTAAACAAGAGCATACAAACACGTCCCAATAGTCCACCTACCGTGCACACAAATTAGGAAGGGGGGAGACATGCAATGCCTACAAAGAGCAAAGAGAAGCAATCTGCACAACATCAGCAATGCATCAATGCAAACGCACAACATCAACGAGCACTACAACAGGTGTATTCAAATCATAATCTTTTGTTCTTTATGTGCTTTTCACTTTTGCATATATTGTTTGCATGTTCACACACAGTTGACTGGTTTAAGTTTTAAATTAGTTGTTAAAATGTGGTGAGTGATTTCTAGATTCTTAGAGGACTTAGTAGAAGGTATTTCTATTTGAAGACGGTGTAGGATATATGCCAACGAAGTATGCCGAGTTCTTATGCTCTCAAAGTATATTAGTTATCCCTAGTGTGGTAGCTACCTCTTAGGTATGGGCTAGGTACTAGGATTAATAAAAAATTTACGAAAATCATGCCCTAAAAAATATATACAACTGAGTTGAGACATGACGTGTCTACAGCCATGTGGAATGCTTGGTAGGACCTTGGGTTGTCTTAGCACCTTGGGGCCGATGCCTTGGTTTCCATGGGGTGAACACTGATGTCTAAAAGATTTAGAAGAAGACCTTCAAGGACTCTATCACCTTGATAGATGTTGGTAGGACTCTGGGATACATTATGGGCCCTCGAGACCGATGCCCTCATCTTCATGGGATACTCCTTATGTCAAAAAGAAAGAAAAGGGTCTGTCGCCCTTGAGATACTTAGCGGCCTTTAGATTCTCTTGGCGGAGGTCTCTTGGCCATTGCTTGGGTCTCATTGGGATGGAACCTTCCTCTTTATTCATCTTTTACCCACACACCAAAAAAAAAAAGAAAGAAAGAAAGAAAGAAAGGTCCAATCACCATTGCTCATATTTAGGAGTAGGGTTGCCACTTAGGAATAACTTAAATACTTGTAGGACATTGAGACTGCGGTCATAACCTGTGGTGTACAAGCACACTTGCCTTTGCATAGCACTATCTACCACTTAGTCTCACTTTGACTAGTCTTTACTCACTTCTTTTAGCACTCTTTAAAACTCTAATCGGCCTTTCACTTGCATGCTCACGTGTGAGATTGTCATTGCTAGTTTTTTTTTCAATAAAAGGCTTTACTTTTTTTCCATTGTTTTTTGCAGCTTTTATTTCTACCGCGCCCGAGGACGTGCACGATCTAGGAAGGGGGGAATGTTCCACAGGAACACGGATTATGGAAGGAGGCCGGAAGCAATTAACGCGAGAGAGCGGGATTGTAGCCATGGGAACATAAAGACGCACATAATTTTTTCATATTTTTGTGCCGAAGTGCAATGTAAATCATTTTAGGCCAATGTGGGTTCTAAATGAGAGTTCTAAGTGTATTAAGCAAGGCTCACTTATGGGGTTGTCCACCCATGTGTGAAAGAGGCCTAGGGTTAGGGTTAGTGACATCTCTACAAAAGAGATGTTAGCTAAAGAAAGTGGACGTTTTTGCCATTCTCATAAGTTATTGAGTGAAGCTCTTGAGCTCTCAAGCTATGGCAGCTCTCTAACTCTCTCTCTATTGTACTCTAATGAGCATCAAGCTCCAATGAGTATAGCTCCACTTCTCTCTCTTAATCTGTTTTAGCATCATTGAAGTAGATTAATCTATGATTAGTTGAATGCTTCTTTCTTTCTCTTGTGTATGCTGCATGCTTGTAGTGTGTGTGTGTAGTATCCATTGATGCAAGCTCTTGCCCACTTCATTAGTAATGAGTTATTCATGGATAGACTCTCTATGAGCTTGTGGGTTTATGAATGTTACATTCTCTGCTTGCTTAAGCTTGTGGGTTAGTAGATGCACGCTTATGGGTTTGCAGGCATTAGGAAAAGCTAAGAATTACTCAATGTTTGAATGGGATTAAGAGATTGCTATGCATTGCTTGTTCTCTTGATTAGTGTAGTGGATTTAAGGGATTGAGAGATTGATTGAGGTGTTGAATGGTTGAATCGTCAAGTGGTGGTTTGTGTATGTGAACTCTCCCTCATGGGATAAGCCTTCATACACTAATCGGGTCGAGTCCTCGGATTGACATTGTGTTTCTTAACACATTTGTTGATCGGTAGTACTCTGTGAGCACTATATTGCACGGTAGAGAGAACCGCTCTACAGACTTCATAAAAAAACTCCAGATATTGTAATTCTAAAAGAACTTCATTAAAAAATTCCAAAGGCACAACAATCACAAGACAAAACTTTTCAATGATGAATTACATAAGTAAATTTACAAAATTGGTTTGAGTGGAGCACGAGAGTCGAATGCAAATATTTTAATTCTAAACAGACCTCATACCAAAGATTTCTTATTGTCATGCTTATACCAAAGATTTATTATTGTCATGCTTATACCATCAGATTCCCAATCAGCATCTACCAAGTCTTCAACTCCATTTGCATTCGAATCTTTCTATTCGTCTCACTAGGTCTTCGACCCCATTTGCAATAAGTAAGGCAACCATGTCATCACCTAGTACTTTCTTGCACACACAGAAATATAACATTGGACTCTACTATATTTCCCTTTAATATATCATCCTTATGATATATTTCCCTTTAATATATCATCCTTATGTTGCCCCTCTACAATGTTCGACTTCTCTTCAAGCAAGGCAACCATATCATTACCTAGTACTTTCTTGCACACAAACATGGTAAGTGTTTGTTGTGAGAAAGTACATTGATTGAACATCTTAGAAAAAAAAGATGAATTGGGCATACCCAATTGAGACCCACAGATCAAGATAGCTTTGTAAACTTCAAATATCCTTGTATGTCACAAAGCATCTTTGATTTCATGACCATAACCATCGAAACATAAGGGGTTGGCCATTCAATAGAAGAGAGGAGAGGAGATGCGACGATCTCTAGCTTACCAAACCCACCATCATGCATTGGCACCACATAGGAGTGCCGATAAAAGAATATATTTTCCTTAAGAAGGTCTCCACTGGTTTTACAAGAAATCAGTGCCTCACCAATGTCTACATATGGAGTGCTTGAAATATTCCGCGTGGTAAGGCTTCGTAATGGTTGCTCCTCTGCCAAGTTGGAAGGAAAATTATCTGCAACCCAAAAATTAGATCATTAAACATGAAAGATGTAGCTATCATAATATCTGCAACCCAAAAATAAGATCATTAAACATGAAAGATGTAGCTATCATAATATCACATGCCTCCTTCCTTCCCTATAATACTTATAGTTGCATGGGAATCGAGTTTGTTGGTGAAGATGGATGTATCATTCCGTGTACATATGTACAATGGCCACTAGGTCTCCATTGCTCGATTTTTTTAATCCCTGTAAATGACCCTTCCAATGAAGCTCCATCACATCTCATCATCAAACTTGGTGCAGAACAATAGCATTAGGCTGCAGGAAAACCCAAGCACCCTTGCAAAGTTCCTCTCTCACCCAAGCACCATCATTGTGCCTCTTGTTGTACAACGAGATCTCAATCTCATATTTTTGTCTTCTTTGTGGTGCAGCCATATCAATTGTGAAGCTATAGTAGATGAGATTAGGGTTGGGCGAATGAGATAAAGAAAAAGCGAAGATGCTATGTAGATTAGGGTCTCAAGCTTGATGGATATTGAAGAGATGGAAGAAGAAGGGAGGAAGGTTAACGAGAGTCTAATTTGAACGTTCAAGACTTGAAAATGAAATTTGAGATGGGTTTTGACTATAATGAAATTTGAGATGGGTTTTTGGGGGGGGAAGTGACTTTTGGGGCAATCTCAAAAATTTTAAATTTTTAAAGATTTTTTGAGCCACGAGAATGGTGGGACCACACCTACCCTTACCCCCCTACTTTTTGAAAGGGACAAGTGTATTATTAGTGCTGAAAGCCTAGTCTCCCTCCCTACAGCCTATTCTCTCTCCCTATATTCAAAGCATACCAAATGTGCACAATCCTCTATTCCTATTGGTCCGTTGCTAATTAGTCTCATTAGCAAAAGGCCCAAAATATGTTCCAATTCTCCCTAATTCAACTATCATGTTATGCCAACAGGATTGGGAGCTTATCCTCTAATCTTGGGGAGGCCTTGGTTATGGAAAGTGGGTGCTATTTAGAATTAGGGAAGGGGGTAATAAATGTACCAATACTGGAAAGAGAATGAGCTTCCACATGGTAAGTCACATGGATCTGAATGAAGAAGGTGTGTTGCCACCCACTCTTTTTTGCATAGTGCCCAAGGGGTCCCCTATAAAATAAGATCAGGTTTGGGTAAGAAATCACATCCATACACCGATGGGGGTAGAACTTTGTAATTGGTTCCATGGGCTACTCCCCTCCCCCCCACTTGCAAAGTTTCGTCCCCACTAGAAATCGGATACATTATTATAAAAACTGGGATAACACTAGGATCCTCTATAGTGTGCCTCTCCTCTCTCTCAATAGTGCATCGACAAGATTAGAAACACCTGCCACTTAATTTTACCAAACCCTAATTGTATTGAAGACAAACACATGCACAAAACACTACAATACTGGAGTGATTTAAGAGGGGCAATTTTATTACATAGAAGGAATATGAGAATATTACAATAGGAAGGGATTCAGATAGTATCCTCCTCATCACATATTTCTATGTGGTAAATGACCTCCTCATCACATATTTCTATGTGGTAAATGACCTCGGGCAAGTTGGAATCGATTTGGGTTATTTTGACCATATCGAGCACATGCAATAAGATAAACCACCCACAGTATGATATGACCACACCACACCGAGAACCAGGAAAAACCAAAACATATATCTTGTGTGATTTCAAGACCTAGCACTAAGGATAGAATCATGATTCAATCACAATACAAAAGGGAACAAGTAGGGAATATCAATGACACAGAGATGGTTTTGAATTGTATACAACTTGGAGATTCTTCTTCTAGCAACACGATTATGCACTAGTTGCACAACAACCACTTTAGGGACCAATCAAATGAAAATCCGATTTCTCCTCCGTACCAGTTCTCATGAGAAGGAGCACCTCGACGTCTGCAGGATCGGGGAATTTTGGGTGGTTCTCCTTAAACATCTCTGTGCTATTCTTTAGTATTAATCGTAGTCTCTTCTCCAAATGAATCCCTTCATGTCCAAGGTAAGTGGAAGAATCATCGGGTGGAAACTGATTTAGCTAGATTTGCAGTTTGACATTGTGAATTTGGTTTTTTCACACCGCATTACAGAATTATGATAGGAACTATGTGGAGCTCTACACAGAGTGATTCTCCATGTATCATCGATCT